>NC_134422.1:10739802-11391620 GCF_030867145.1 Opisthocomus hoazin | reverse complement strand
GACCCCTGAAGCCAGGGACCCCCGGGGCGAGGGCAGCTCGGCCACCGCCGAACCCACCGACCCCAGCCGGGGCACGGCAGGGCGAGGGGAGCCAGGAGTGCAGGCACGGGGACCGTGGCAAACGCAGCTCTCGGCTCAGGGACGGGGGGAAAGGCTGCTGTGGAGGGGAGCCGGGGCGCGGTGGAGGGCTGGGAGGTAAAATGTGGCGACCGCAGGGCGTTATGAGCGGTTCGGCCGTGGAGGGGAAAAGGGGCGACGCTCCATTGCAGCCTTCCTTGCAGATAACTTTGATGCGATGCCCCGTGTTAAGAGCCGCCATACAGCCCACCACTGACCAGCCAAATGGGCTCCGCAGACGCGCTCATCACCGCTCCCTGCCGCGCTCCTCGTCTGTCGGAGGAATTTAAGCGCCCGTCCGGGGACCCCGCGGGGCTCCTCACGGCCCGGCGGACACCCCTGCCCCCGCCACCTCGCCCACCGCAGAGCTCCCCCCCCCGCCGGGGCTCTGGGCCCCCCCGGTCCCCGCCACTGCAGGGCAGGGACCGACCCCGGGGAGCAGCCCGGGGGCTGGGGGGGGGGCACTGCCGCCGGGCCGCCGCCCGCTCACGGCCGCCCCTCCCTCCCCTCCCTTCCCTCCCTCCCGCAGGCGCCGGGGGCCGGCCCGGGAGGGGCCGAGCGGAGCCGGGAGAGGCCGGGCCGAGCCGAGCGGAGCCGCCAGCAGCATCGCCGGGCGGGGAGCGGGGGGCCAGCCCGCAGCATGTCGCCGCTCCGCGTCTGCATCGTCGGCTCGGGGAACTGGTGAGTGCCGCAGCGCAGGGGGGGGGGGGCACCCTCCGCCCCTCCCGCCTCCCCTCCGCCCTCCTCCCTCCCCCACCCATCCTTTTTTTTCTCGTTTCTTTCCTGTTTTTCCTCCCCTTTTCCCCTTCCTTCCTTGTTTTCTCCCCCCCGCGCCGCGCCCCGCAACAGGTGCAGTGCGGGGAGCGGCGGGGCCGGGGGCAGCCGGGCGGGGGGTGTGTGGGGCGGGGGTCCCCGCGGTCCCGACCCCCGCCCCCGCGCCGTACGAGCGGTTCAAGGCCCGGGGACGGGGCGGCGGGGCGCAGAGCCGAGCCCCGGTGCGTGGCTGGGGCAGGACGCGGGGCGCGGAGAGCCGGGATGCTGCTGGCGTTCCCTGGAAGGAGCCGGGCGCGGGGTGCTTGGGAAGCCGCGGCTCTGGCACCTTGCGCTTCCATCCCGCTCCGCGCGTCGCTCCGCGTCTGGGGGCGGAGGCGGCTCTCAGGTCCCCTGTGGATCCTTACCCCCGTTCACAAGAGCGTGGTTGCTGCTGCCCAGGCCGTGCTAGCCTGAACAAAAGCCCCGCTCTCCCGAGCTCCGCGGGTCTGACAGACCCTGTCTGGAGTCAGGAAACCCCGTCTCACTGGGCTGTGCATCTTCCTTTTCTTGCGGTTTGTTACAAACAAACAGACCAACGTGTATGTGCATGCGCTTGGGATGAGCAAACGCAGCCTCCAGGTAGTTCTGCGGATTGTTTTTGCACAGCCTCCTTGAGATTTTTACAATATCTGACAGCTAAGTGGAAGCAAATGCCAAAAATAATCAATAGGTGAGGGAGTGGCTGCCTGTCAGGTGCTGAGAGCACAGCACGGTTAAAGCACGGCGCTCTGCCTTCCTGCCTGGCAACACCAGTCCGCTGCGTTCTGAGCCCCCAGCCGCATGCTCTTTGTGCGTGGCAGCTCTCAGATACAGCCTTTCACACGTACCTGCACAGCTAAGCCTTCTTCGGGAGCTCATCATCACGCATCTGGCTTTTTCTGGCCCCGACGGATGCAGCCCTGCCCCGTCATTTCTGCACCAGCGTTGCCCCAACTGGCACTTTCACCATGTCATTCTAGGGTTTGCATCCCTCCCTGGCCGCCCTCTTCTCCCTCACCTCAACCCCAGGCATCCAAGCTTGTGCAGACAGCTGGTTGTGACTCCCAAGCCCCTCAACAGCCACAGCTGCGAGTCAGCTTTTACCTGTGGCCATCCCACAGTGACAGCCTTCATCATTACAGAATCACAGAATCACAGAATGGTAGGGGTTGGAAGGGACCTCTGTGGGGCACCCAGTCCAACCCCCCTGCCCAAGCAGGCCCACCTACAGCAGGCTGCACAGGACCTTGTCCAGGTGGGTCTTGAATATCTCCAGAGAAGGAGACTCCACAGCCTCCCTGGGCAGCCTGTGCCAGTGCTCCGTCACCCTCAGAGGGAAGAAGTTCTTCCTCATGTTCAGACGGAACTTCCTATGCTTCAGTTTGTGCCCGTTGCCCCTTGTCCTGGTGCTGGGCACCACTGGAAAGAGTCTGGCCCCATCCTCTTGACACCCACCCTTGAGATATTTATAGGCATTTGTAAGCATTCTCTTGCTGTGTCCTCAAGCAAGCACCTCCTGCCTTTCCCAGGTTGTCCCCTTGCCGCAAGACATTCTCCAAAGCCACTTAGTTGTCTTCCTTCAGATCTGTACGTTAGGGAGTTCTCTTTTTTCACGAGGTGTACCTACAAACTTTGGAAGAGTTATGCTATGGAGACAGAGAGACCCCAGCTCATTCAGTGCCATCTACTTACTCCTACTGCCTGTCTACCTGTGCCCGTACCTTGTTTCCTACCATATACATAGATGGTAAAATCTTTGGGGGTGAGACAAACATTGTGCTCTGATGTTTAAATCACAGCCGTTCCTAGGCTCCGTGGCAGAACAGGTTGTCTTAGAACAACATAGAAACAGAATGTTTATCTTTGACAAACATTTTTTTCTTATGTTCCTCCTGAATATTTGGGTGACAGTTCAGATAACTGCTCTTGAGTCTTTCCTGCAGCTCAGAAACGTGGCTGGCACGTGACGGAGCATGTTGCAACAGCTCGTGTCAGCTGCAGAAGTTCAGCAGGTCACAGGGACTTACTAAGTCAACACTGCCAGGAGACTCAGGAGTGATGTGGTGAAGCGAAGGAAGTGCTGCACCGCGTTTTGCGCTTGCCAGCCAGGTGCAGGAGGATTTGTGTTTACATTAATCATGGTTCAGTTACCTGTTTTTAAAAATAGAGGTTTAATTCACTTCCTGACCCTTCAGAATCCAAAAGCTCTCCCAATCTTAGATTCGTTTGAGGTCCAGGGTCCTCAGCGAAGATCCAGCTTGAACTAAGTCCTTGTCTTCAGCATGGACACATGGCCAGGCTTTTTATGGAGGTGTACGGAAGGAAAACAAGAGCCAGTGGTCATAAACTGAACCAGGGGAGGTTCTTACTCAGTATATAAAGAGAGGAGGAAAAAAAACCCCAAACCCTATGAGAATAGTAAAGCATTTTGGCAGGTTGCCCAGAGAGGAGGTGGTCCTTGGAGAGTTTTCAAGACTCGACTGAACAAAACTGTGAGCAACCCAGTCTGGACTCAGTGGTGTTCCCACTTTGCAGACCTCTCATGGTCCCTGCCAACCCGAGCAACACTAGAATTTAAAAAATTTGGGGTGGCTGGCTAAGAAAGAGACTGGAGGAAGGCATCGTCATCTTCAAGCACGTAAAGGAGAGAAATAATATTGTACCCACCTAGAAAAGAAATGGGCTTAAACTGCAGTAAGACAGATTTCAGTTAAAAGTGAGGACAATCTTTCTACGCTAAGGATAGCAAAGCCCTGGGATGAGCTGCTTGGGGAAGGGAAGAGATCTGCATCTGCTGAGGTCTTTAAGACCTCCTCAGAAAAACTCTTCGGAACAGCGTCAGTCTGTGTGACTGCCCTCTGCACAGGGAAGGGACCGGCTGCTTCACGGGGTCCCTGCAGCTCCGGTTCTCACCAGTTTTGATGTATGGCTCAAACACTTTCATAGTCACATATGTAAATAATGGATCTTATTTGAGTTATTCTACATCAAAGCTTTCCCATTACACTGATAGGAAATCTCCAGATAAAAGTGTTCTTTTTCTGAGCAATATGTAAATCACTTCCAACAGGAATTAACAGAACGGGGGAAAAAAATCTGATTGGCAGTTTTCGCTTACTTTTAAAAATTGTCTAAGTGGAGTACTCTGCCTTCTATTAATCTTCACTAAATTGAATTTTTGGCGAAGAAAAAAAAAAAAACACATGGCAAAGTCTTTCTACGTGAGCGTCCTTGGGTTTGTTTGCATAAGCAACCCTCTTCTGCAAAGCCTGTGTCGCGTACCGGTCACCACCTTCACAGACAAAGCAATTCTTCTTCCCAAGGCTGGTTTTTAAATGGACTGAGTAAAACAGAGGCTATCGCCTCCGACTGGAGTCTCCAGCGCAACCTGGACAATGACTTTAGATCTCAGGTTTAGCCATAAAAATAACTTTTCTTCTTCATACACATTTCTTGCGTTGAGCTACAATGCATCCTCAGCTCAGGCTGTGATTGTGCTCTCTGTTGATAGCAGGGCAAGAGAACCAGAACGTAAGTAGTTTTAAATAAATATGAACATATGGTAGGACTGCATGCCTTTCTTTCAAAAAAAAGCAGAACTCTTACAGCAAAGGTTCACCCCTAAAACATTTCTCTAAATATTTTAAAGGACCAAAACCAATCATCCCTTTAAAAAAAAGAAAAAGAAAAACCCAAACCAAACAAAGAAACAACCAAAAAAGCATTGCAGCAGCTCAAGTTATAGCATATAGTCAACACTCAGCAAAGTGAAACCTGATCTCAGTAGGATTTCTTTATCTTTAAAGATTAAGATGAAGCCCTTATTCTTTTATTACTCATTGAGCAATTCAGCCTTGTGCAAACCTGTTGCATGAAAAACACGGCTGAGCCAAGGAGAGCCAGGTACAGCTTGGTTTGCCTTTGAGCCACTGATGGCACAGACCTACCTGGACTTCGTCTCGGATGTACTTGAGACCTTTATCAGTTCCAGAAGACACACCACAGCTAAATCCTCATTGCAGGTGTGTTACAAGTGGGTCAGAGGACAAGAGTGTTGCAACTCGAGCTCCCCTTTCAGTTGTGTTAGTAAAATAGCCAGTACTTGAAAGATTCAAGTAGCATTAAAATGGAAAGAGGGAAGAAAGGAGTAAAAATAATCACCCGTCCTCCCCATATAATTGAAAGGGCGTTAAGCAATACTTTCAGTATTTTCTGTAGGGTTTTTTATTCCCTCTTGCCAAGAAAATAAGTGAATGTTTGCAAGGCTGCAGTGGTGGACGGGGAAATAAAACGATTGTCTAAACCAAGATTAAAAAATGCTCAGCATGACTGAAGAATAGTAAGGCCGGTAGTTAAAATATCCTTAGGCTGCAACCGTTACAGATCCTGGTACAGTGATAATTGGAACAACTAATGAGAAACCATCAGGTTGAAGTTTTGGGGTTTTTTTTAAAGAAAAGAACAATTTCTGAGGATTTAGCTCTTACGTAAAATCCTTATTGCAACTGTTTGGTTATTGGTAGGAAAGTGGGATACATCTATTTTAGACGAGGTGCACAAAGACTGTCCCAGCAAGATCGTTCAGCAGCACTTTGCTACCTGGATTATTTACATCTGTTGGTCTTTAGAAAAAAAGAATTATCTGAGGAGCAAGAGTAGTTTTAATCCCTGATACTGTATTTTTAGTGCTAGTGCTGTTGATGGTATATCACACTCCCACTCTGTAGTCTTTGATATGACTTCAGATCCCTTATGACAGTTATGTTTTCTCTGGTTCTGCTTTCTGTGGTTTTAAACCTCCATCAGCCGTTTTGATGGAGGGTTGTGGATAAAGCGTTCTGATAAATGTAGCAAGCACCTGCAAAGCTTTATAGCACAGGCCTTCTGTGAGTTATTATGTTTAAAGTCATTTGTGTTTCCAATTCACAATAAAGCTGTTTGTTTCCTATTAGTTATTTCAGTTTTTCTTTTTAAAGGGGATCAGCCATAGCAAGAATCATTGGCAAAAATGTCCAGAAGTCCAACAGATTTGATCCTACTGTCAAGATGTGGGTATTTGAAGAGATCATCAATGGAAGAAAACTCTCAGAAATAATCAACCAGGAACACGAAAACGTTAAATATCTGCCTGGATACAAGTTACCCCACAATGTGGTAAGTTGGAAAAAAAAAATTACTGCAATAGTGTTATTTTTTATAAGGGAGGCAACATCTGGAAAAATTAAAATTAGGAAATAATTCACTGCTTCATTCTGGTTTGCCACCTAACTCGCTCCAATATTCTAAGTACGCGCGAATATAACTCACTTCTGTGACTCCTGCTTGTCTCGTGTCACACCCAGCGGTGTCAGATGCTGGTAACGCACCCTCCTCCTCTCCAGCAGAAATCAGCGTAACTCTAGGAATGGCAGGCAGAGATCAGTCTACACAGAGCTGAGATTTCTCAAACCCACAGCATCTTCTGGGGAAAAAGGGAAAGCTACTGCTCTCCCTTCTTCCAAAACAGAAATCAACAGCACGGCTAACAACTGTGGCTTACAAGGAGATGAGTAATGAGCTGTTGGCTCCTCAGTGATTTCAGGATAGCAACACACTGCTATAATTAATAGTGCTGTAAATTCCACCAAAAATAAGGTATTTCATTTTCATGAACATTTAAAATACCAAGTTATGCATCTCTAATCAGCATAGATAATTTAATGCTACTGAACCAAGCAAAGTAAGGGGTTTTGGCTGCTCAGGATTTTGCCAAATGCCACTATTTCGTGAATAAAAGAAAGCAGCGCCGCGTTTCTGGAACAGTTGCAGTTGTGAAAGGAAGTTACAATGCTGCACGTGGTGGGTCTCCTTGCTTGGAGAGTGGTTATATTTAGTACTCTATTTAGTGCTGCAGTTGCATATTTGCACTCCCGTGGTTTGAACTTGGCACGCAGTTCTCCTGGGTTACAATTGACTTGTCACTGTTGTTTTTACAGCCCTCTAGTAGATCAACAGGCTTGTCATTGTCGCTGGAGATTAGCCTCGTCCTGTCTGTAGCAAAGTCTGAGGCCTGACCAGCAGAAATCAGGTGGTTGCAGTGAAGCCTGCAGGGACTCTCACACCGCCAACGCTGACTGAGGGGAAAAAAAAAAATAGCCCAACTGATTTTTCCCTTGCATTGCTCTGCGACTTTTTGGAAATACAGGAGCACTGCCTGTACAGCGCTGCCAGCCTCTGCCCTGCTCCCGCTTTGCCGTTTTCCTGGAGAAGCAGCCTTGCCGGCAGCAGTTCTGGCTCTCCTGCTGGGAATCCTGCTTGCTTCCAGGCTGTGTGCTCCAAGGCTGCGTCCCAGGGCAATGTTTTCTCTGGTTGTAAACTGCCTGTGATAGCACGGTCAAATCTGCCATTGCCTCCGTAGCCTGGCTTGAATTGTTCCGAGTAATGCTAGCATTTGGAGGAAGAAACAGCTTGCTAGTTATTAAGCATGTTGTATAGGTTTTTGTAACTATTAGTCAAGTTACTATATATTTAAAACAAAGACACATACCCCCCAAAGATGATGATAATCTGCCTGTTGGTGTACTTTCTCCCTGAGTAACTCTCAGCTGGTGACCTATGGAAAGTAAAGACTGCCAGAAGAGGCTCTGTCTCACCAGCCCGGTTTGCTCCCGGGCTCCCCAGTGCTGCCGCTCATTCAAGCAGAACCATATGGGGTTGCTCAGTATCTTCAGGAACCACCTGAAGAACCTGAGCCAGCAAAGGGGCTTGCCAGGACAGTGCAGGTTTAGAAAGCATATCATCTTCCCCAGAGTATCCACACAGGGCTGGGAGGCAAATCAGAAATAAAATAAAATAAAATAAAATAAAATAAAATAAAATAAAATAAAATAAAATAAAATAAAATAAAATAAAATAAAATAAAATAAAATAAAATAAAAGCCAATCCTAAAAAAGTTAGGCTGCTTTGGATATTTCAGAAGATAGCTGCAGTTCTTCATGTGAACAGCTAGCAGCTACAGAACAGTGCCAGCTAAAATTAAGGATATTTGCAGCGCATCTGCAATGGCTTCAGCACGCTGGTATCTTGCAAGGTATGAGGATTCCTCCCTGGGGCTCGTCTCAGTTGTCACTCTTGTCCCAGGTGGCTGTGCCGGACGTGGTCGAAGCAACAAACGGAGCGGACATTTTAGTGTTTGTTCTGCCACATCAATTTATTGGACGAATCTGCGATCAGATTGCAGGCCAGATAAAATCCGGGACTTTTGGGATTTCCCTGATCAAGGTAAGTTGTCATCTCGGCAAGACTCAGCCTGTAGGGTGTAAATACGTAGCTTCAGCTTCAGGGCAGGAGCTCCAGCGAGCATTTCGGTCTGCGAGAGTTCGGACTGACCCAGCCTCTGCCAAGCCCTTCTGCTGCTCGCGTGGCCATGGAGAGGAAAGGATGGGGCAGCCCAGCTGGGCTCAGGGCAGCCGTCTCTGCCAGCCATCTCCAGCCTGGAGCGGTGCCCGCGTGGGCCAGCACAGGGGTGAAAACGGGCAGGAGGGCTGCGTGAGCTGGTGCTGCTGCTGGGGAAAACGCTGGTCAGGCTACAGCCTCGACCGACTCCTCACTGGAGAGAGCGCCGGGTCGAAGGGCCTCATCCAGGCGTGCGCTGAAGCTGTTCCTGACGGCATTAAAACGGCACAGTAACACTAATGATTCTGCAGAACTGAAGCGATTTCAGTCTGGTGCGAACTGAGGAATCTTTTTCTAAGGTTAGAGGTACCAGATTATCATAATCGTAAAAGGAATTAATATTTTAAGAGAATCTCAAACTAAAAGCCAGAGGCAAAGCATAGGAATATAGTCTACCGCTTCTTCTTTTGATTGCATTGCAGGAAATATCCAATTTAAAGTTGTAATGAAATAAATGTAATTCAAGTTTTCAGACTGCAGTACCAGCTCTTCCCCTTTTTTTTCCCTCTCCTATGGAAATTCTGCCAGAAGCAGCAGTACACAGAGGAGAGGAGGGTGGGAGAGGAAGGAAATTCCTGCAAAGTTACTTCTTTCTTTAGCTTAAGAAAAAGCCCCAAGACAATTCAGTATACTGCTTAATACCAATGAAGCACTTGGATTAATACTTAGATCTTGCAAAACAGCAGCTGCTTGTAGGCTTAATTTAGAAGTCTGGTTCTGTACTGCAGAAATTTAGCACAAAGGAAAAATACAGCATCAAAGAAGGCCTCAGGACAGCAGCACTGGACGTGAGGCCTCTTGCAGCATTACCTCGGCTGTCGCTATCTTCTCCCTGAACTTAGCTTGAATTTGCAAGTTATCAAAGTACAAACCCAGAGCAGCTGTATTAACGGCTGATGGTAGTGAGTGTAAGACCCAAATCCTTCCAATTAAAACTAGAGAGCTGCAGGCAATAGGACACCTTCTGCTGCATCCAGCTCTGGAGCCCCCAACATAGGAAGGACATGGATGTGTTGGAGCGGGTCCAGAGGAGGGCCATGAAGATGATCAGAGGGCTGGAGCACCTCTCCTATGAGGACAGGCTGAGGGAGTTGGGGCTGTTCAGCCTGGAGAAGAGAAGGCTCCGGGGTGACCTTAGAACAGCCTTCCAGTACCTGAAGGGGCCTACAGGCAGGGTGGAGAGGGACTTTTCGCAAGGGTGTGTAGTGATAGGACAAGGGGGAATGGCTCTAAACTAAAAGAGGGCAGATTTGGATTAGATATCAGGAAGAAATTCTTCACCATGAGGGTGGTGAAACACTGGCACGGGTTGCCCAGAGAAGCTGTTGATGCCCCCTCCCTGGAAGGGTTCAAGGCCAGGTTGGATGGAGCTCTGAGCAGCCTGGTCTGGTGGAAGATGTCCCTGCTCATGTCAGGGAGGTTGGAACCAGATGAGCTTTAAGGTCCCTTCCAACCCCAACCATTCTATGATTCTATGATTTTTCCTATGCCAAGAACTTGGCTTTGACTGTCGTCTTTTATTCAGGGGATCGATGAGGGCCCTGAAGGCCTGCAGCTCATATCTGACCTCATTCGAGAGAAACTGCAAATAGAAATCAGCGTGCTTATGGGGGCCAACATAGCCAAAGAAGTGGCAGATGAGAAGTTCTGTGAAACCACCATTGGTAACTATTGCAAAGAGCAAATCCGAGGCGCGCGCTGTGGTTTAAGGTCACCTGTGGCTGGGCGATGGGAGAACCTCCGGAGGGAGAAGCAGGGGCGTGCGACGGGTCCCGAGTGGTGCGGCGGGCGCGGTGCCCACTCAGCTCCTTTAGGGAGGCTGCGTTATTTCCAGGGAGTTCGGTGCTGGCAGCATCAGATCCAAACGGAGAGCGGGTTTCAGTGCTGAGAGCTAATTTAATCCATTAAAAAATTACAGCTTAATCCTGTCTCTGTAGGTTGGCAAGAGCCACCTTTTGTGTCTGCGCAGCTCAACACTGAGCACATCGGTGGCTGATACACTATACTGTCTAGATAGAGAAGTGTGAGCAGGCGCTTGTAGGTCCTCATGCTCCCCAAGGTGTATTTCTCCATCTTCAAATTTCTTTCTTTGACAGAACCCCAAGAAACAAAACAACCCCCGCGCCATAACATTCTGTTCCTCCCTCCCATGCAGGCTGCTTGCCAAGGCATAGCCTCAGATCCTCCCAGAACGGGGTCTGTCCTGACCTGGGAAGTCCATCCAGCAGTTTTTAAAACCCATTGATTTTTAAAGTCAGTCGAAATTAAAGTTACGTCCTTTCATAGCTAGGGAAGGCAAAAAACCAAAAGTTTTTGTAATACTGTTCCTTTGCCTTACAAATGTTGCAGCAACAGCGAACACTGCACCAGCTGAGCGTTTGTCGCTGGCAGGGCAGCTAGGCACAAGTAGGACCAGACACGATTGGGAGAGTTGAGCAATATTCATTTTCTTGCAGGGAGTTTAACTTCTGCTGGCTTGGTCTGAAGCCATGCTGTGATAATGGCTGTGCAAAGAGCTCTTGCGTTGGTCCTCTGGGCCCCGTAGCCCAGAAACAGCCACCCCAGAGAGACTGGGTATCCCCCAGCATCAGTTACTGGGGAGAATGAGAAGCAAACCCAAAGTTTCTCACAAAATGGGCCAGAAACCCCACAGCTACCAGAGCGTGGTGCCTCAGGCTAGTAGAACTCCCTGCTGAGCTCTCCTTGAAGAAAACCAAGCTGTATAAAAATTAAGTGAAACTGCATCCAGAAGTCTTTTCCCAGCTGGCCAGGGGCTCTCTGGGTAACGGCGAACCTCAGCCCCTGTGCTGTGGAGGGCTCTCTGCCCTGCCTCTCGGTAGCTGGGGCGAGCACTGTAATGACACGATACGTGACCTCCGTAGAACTGGAAACAAAAATGTCCCAGCAGTGCCAGCGTTCAGCTTCATCACCTGCGCAGCTCCCTATAGGCGGGGATTAATTAGGCACTAATCATTCACACCCCACAATAATACTTAGCAATGACACCGCTTTACCTTTTCAAAGCAGAAATTGTACCGTTGTGCTGTACAAAGGAACGGCTGCCACGCAAATCGCTTGGTTAGCAACACCCAGTCACTGGGACCACGAAACCTAAAGTGGTCCCTGGGACCTTATTTCAGGTCTCAGTTAATTGTGTGTACTCGAAACGCTGCAAACGCTCGAACTTTCCTCCTTCCTTCCCACAGGGTGCAAAAATGAAAAACAAGGGGAAATCTTTAAAGAATTAATGCAGACCCCCAATTTCAGGATTACCGTGGTGCTGGACTCCGATACAGTTGAGATTTGTGGAGCCTTAAAAGTGAGTGATTTCAAACCCAAATGTTTTTATTAGGGCCACATTCTGCCCTCACCTGCGTCTTCTGTAAGCCACAGGGTGTCATGGGAGTCCTGCCACCGTGTGACTGAGTGAGCACAGACGAGGCATGTCGTTCGCATGCCAGTTTTCCAACCTGTAAAAAAAGGAAAATTTACTTAAAAATATAGCTGCTGGCAAAGCATCTCAAAACAGTTGCATTTTATCCTCATTTTACTAGAGGTACCTCTGCTTCTGTGGGCAGAATTTAGCCCACTGTATTTTCTTGTCTACGTGCTGTAAGCACATGGAACAAAGACTCTTACTACATATAGCAGCTCCCACTAATAACTTATTTCCATGGTTCAAGTAGTAACCTGCTAGAAAGTTTGCATCAGAAGCGATGCTCTGTGTCGGCAGCGCGTCTGTGCGACATTCCACCGTGCCCACGTCGAGATCCCGGGCTGGATCAGAAACAGAACCAAAATCACCAGGTTTCCAATGAGAGGGCACCGGGGTGAGATTCGGAGTTTGCTTTTCGATGTGCCGGAAGTGACTCCAGCCTGTGACCCTGTGTACTTTTTTATACATTCAGTCATTTGTACTTCAGTAATTGACCTTTCCTTGGAGGAGGGGGGCTTACTGGCTGAGAAGGAACTGGTCCTGCTTAACCTTACGTACGAAACGAGGAGTTTCTTCACCTACAAAACCAAATACCCCCCCGTTTTGCTTTTGGCCACGGACTGGAAAAGGGGGCAGGCCCAGAGGGGAAAGCGGTTGTTTCTGCTTTGTGGGAGATCTTTGCTCTTTGTGAAATCATTGCTTTGGGACTGCCTTCGCTAAAAAAAAACAACCCAAAACAATAATAATCCGCGCTGGGGCGCATGCATGCCTGGAGCGAACCCTTCAACAGCACTACGAGGTGCCGTGTTACTGTACAGTGAGCTACCCTTGTTTGGGGACTTCTTCAGGGCTAGGAGTTGGGAGGTGGGAAGGGAGGTGTGCAGGACAGCGGTGAGGAGCTCTGAAGGTGTTTCGGATCCCGAGAGATTTGTTTAGAGCTGTAGAGAAGGGCAATTTTACTGACCGTTTTTGCAGGGGAAACCAACATTTGATCTACGGCAGCGTCTGTACGTAGAACCCGTGCCTGTTGAAATTAAAGGTCCACAGAGAAGACCTAGAAAGGTGTGACTCCCTGTGGGAGATTTTAAATAGTTCAGCCAGAAAGGTCAGCGAGTCCCAGCTTGGAACCAGCAGAAAACCAGAACTTTAATTGCATGCACGCTGCGTGATTGCAATATCACTATATTAAGCCAACTGCTTTGATTTTTGCCCACTGGGATAACAGAGGATCCTTTCTAATAATCTTCCAGAAGCCCAGCTACTTCTGTTCAACGGTAATTAGCTGTCCACCTTCTTCACAGCATAAACTCACGGCCCTGGGAAATGGAACCTTCTTCTGGTGAATGGGGTGAAGAGAGATTTGTGGGATTTCTTAGAGCTCAGCGCGTGCTGATAAACCGCAGGTCTTGCCTGACCGTTTCCTTTCCTCCTCTGTGTTTCGCCCCGACCTGCTTTCAGAACATCGTAGCGGTGGGCGCTGGCTTCTGCGACGGCCTGAACTTTGGCGATAATACGAAGGCAGCAGTTATACGCCTGGGCCTGATGGAAATGGTGGCCTTTGCCAAGATGTTCTGCAGGGGACCCGTGTCAACAGCCACGTTTCTGGAAAGCTGCGGCGTCGCTGATCTAATCACTACCTGCTACGGAGGACGCAACAGAAAAGTAGCAGAAGCCTTTGCTCGCACAGGAAAAGTAAGGAGAATTTTGAAATATTTTACACTAATGCATCAAGAAATCCTTCTGTCTTTTGCAAAGGCATCGTTAGCTGATTACCTGCTCGATAGCTGCTGGTTTCGCAGCAGTATCCCCTCCGATCCAGGTAATCGGTCTCCTCTCTTCTAGTCCATCGAGGAACTGGAGAATGAGATGCTGAACGGACAAAAGCTGCAGGGTCCTCAGACCTCAGCCGAAGTCTACAAGATCCTGAAACAGACAAATATGCTCGATAAGTAAGTGCTTTGATTTAAACAAACAGCTGAATCAACAAGAAATGATGAGTGATTTCCAACGGCCTTAATGGTACTTCCGTTGAATTATCTTGTTCATTTCTGCAACAGCTGCTTTCTACGTCTTGGGCCACCGTTAGAGCTCAGCTTCCCCTGACTCCTCCTTGCTGTGGTCAGTAGAACGGGAGGAAGGCTAAACAGCGTGAGGAGAAACAAGCCACGGGCATGTAGGAAGCAAAACAAACCCAAACTAACCCAAGGGAGCTCCCCAGCCATCCCCGTCCCCCTCAGCAAGACCATGCACAGAGCCAGCCTGCAGACACGGTCTCTGGGCCAAGGGGTTCCCTGCTCTCCGTGGGTCACCGTCGCAGCATGCAGCCGTGGTGCTCTCTGTGCAAACGTTACCTAGGTTAGCTCAGTATGAAATGCAGGAGCGTACTCCTAAACAAAATTTCTATACGCGTTGGATAGGTAATAAGTGCTGATACCAGTGCGTTAGTGCCACAGGTAATGCTGAGATAAAAAACACCTCTGTGATTGTTTGGGGTGATGTAAGATTATTTATAATCTGAAACCTTTGTCTGAGTTTACACGACAGAAAGGCTAAACTTCCCTCCATCCCATTCCCTCTGCTGCATCAGCAGTACCGAGAGGTCGAACACTGCTAAATGAATGCTTTAAAAAAACCCCAACCCTATTAGAATGATAACAGATAGAGAATATTTGAGTAGCATTATCTTTCAAAAATGAGAGAAAAGCTCATTCTGACAGGACGTGAACTTTAAATCAAAACTTGGTCTAATAAGCAGCCTGTAACTGCACTGCGTTACACACCCAGCTCCAGGTCATTCAGCGGACTCGTGTTTCATCCACATAATGACTCGGCCAGCTCGCAGAAGCGAAAGAACCATTTAAGCCAGGGAAAGAAAATCATTAGACATTTCCATTCTTTTTAGTCTTTTAGATGTCAGTAATGAGTACAAACAATACATGCCTTCCGCACACAGGAGGAAAAAGAGGCTATGCAATTCAAGATTTTTTGTAAACAAAAAATACTGGATAGGAATTTTGTCTCCAGAACAGCTCTTCTCTGCTGTCACCCCCAAGAATTGCCCCTAGCTCCTCCTAGTTGCCCTATGTAGCCTTCCAGTAAAGGCACCTCCAAGTTAAAATTATAAAGAGAGACAAATTTTCCACTTCTAATGTAACAAAACAAACAAAAAAAATTTTTCCTTATAAATGGAATGGGAAAGTTTATATAAACTTTAAAAACTATTTTCATTGCTATGCGCTTCTTTCAGATTTCCATTATTTACAACCATCTACAAAATCTGCTACGAGGGTCACTCGCTCCATGATTTCATCGCCTGCCTGCAGAACCACCCAGAGCACCTGTAGAGATCCCCGCTCCTCACCTGGCCACGTTCGCATCCTCCCAGGACGTCTGGCCACAAATAAAGTAGAGCCACAGGCTGCGTGACCACACTTGCTGTAAAAGCAACAGAGAATGTATTTCGGTATCCTCATTCTGGGGGTAAAAATCTGCCTTTCATTTCGTTATACCCAAGGAACAGGAAACGAACGTACAGTTTAACAGTATTTGATTTTAGTCATGCGGCATTTGCCCAGAACTACTTTCTTGTCGATTGAAAGCAGTTCCCCTCTTCATTTCCATCAGAAGAACTCAGCCTAATTCCTGTGAACCTCAACATTTTGCCTACTGATATCACTTACAGAACAGCACAAGATGCAGAAAAATTGAAGAACTCATCCAAACAGAAAAATTACAGCAAAATAAAAAAGTCTAACAGCAATGAGATGCGATCACGTGGGCGAGCAGCAGGTTGCCGTAATTCCCCTCAAAAACATTTTCTGTTTTATGACAGTTAGTCCTTCCTGCGTTTCCCAGCGTAGGCTCTTTGTAAGAACAGGCATTGGTGCTGTGCTTGGACCCACGTGAATGTTCAGATGTACAAAGAGAGCAGCAGGAGGGGCGGGGCGGGGGGGGAAAGAAGGGCTTTGGAGGGATTTTGGGTTGGTTTAAATTCAGCACACTCCGAAGCCTGAGCAGTAGCCTGACCTTTGTTATACTTGCTGTACTCTGCTGAAATACAGGGGGAAAAAAACGGAATAACCACAGACATTTATGCTAGTGTCAGGATTCCCCAGCAAGTCGCAGTCATCAGCTGGGACTGGCTGGGGGGGAACGGGAGGGTAACGCGCACCTCGGCTCTCAGCTGGGGCAGTGCTGGTGCGCTGAGGATGGAACGCGCAGCAGTGCAAGCCCCTCTGTGATGCTGGACTTTTTATACACGCATGACAGTGACCGCTACAGACGCACAGAAATCCTGTAAAACTGCATTGGAAACCGGCTGCATCCTGCCTCCACCGGGAATCTCCCCGGGGGCGACGCCAGCGCAGCTCCCCGCCTTCCCGGACTGCAGCCAGGGCCCTGCTCCGGCCGCGCCGCGGGGTAACCACCGCATCTCACACTGCAGGAGGGAGCGCCGTCTGCTTCGGAGTTTGAAACACAGGCTGGTTCGTAGGCCAGGGTGCTTCATTTTACTGCCAATGGCGTTCGTTTTGGAAACACAGACGTTTTTAAACCTTACAGCGGTACCTGGGTCACTTTACATACCTGATGTTTTTCAGAGTTAAAGCCATCTATGAAATGAACAGTGGCGCATTTTATAAGCTTTAATACCCTTTTGAAAGGCTCCTATGTTGAGACAAGGCGAACAGAAAGGACGAGTAACCTACTTTTGCTTTGCTTTAGCTGATTTTCCAAAATAGCAGAGGGGAAGGGAAGTAGGGTTTTTTTAACCTCTGTGTATTTGCTGACATCTGGCTTGGGGCGGGGGGAAATGATAGATTATAAAACCACCTCCACTCTGCATTTCAGAGGAGTGGTGTTGTGTCTTTCACATTCCATCAGAGTAACATATACGTATATAAGTGTATTGTAATTATTAATCTGTTGTGCACATCTGGGTGTGGCAGCTGGCACAGCCGGCTGGGGCAGGAGGCGGAGGGGCCGGGGCACGGCTGAGCCCTGCGCAGCAGCCCTGAAGGGCGCTCGGCCCCTCCAGCCCCGCGCCCGGTCCCGGCCCTCGGCTCGGGGCTCCGCGGGGCAGCACCAGCATTCCTCCCGCCCAAACGGGAATCGCGCGGCCACAGGGACCTGTGATCTTCCAGATCAAATGGAAAGACTCAAATACTGCGTAATTTTTAAGTATCACATACCTGAGGATGGGATAGAGAATTCGGGAACGTCGCCGGCAGGCTGAACTTCTGGTAAGTCACGTATGCGCTAATAATAATAAAGAACATTTTACATTCAAAGTGTATCAAATAACAGTTTAATATAGTGACCAATGTGCAGACTTGATGTAAGTTCATTTTTCAAAATTCTCACAAAATAAATGACTGTTGTAATGGCGGTCCCTGACTGCACTTACTCCTGCAGTTAATAATTGTCAGCTCTCAAAGAACAGGACAAGAAGAGCCAATTTTCTACAGACGCTTTATTGATGAACAATGTTTTCTTCTTTTGTATGACATACCTTTTTTTACACAGTAAAAGAAGGAATTTTTTACTCCATAAATAACAAAAATTAGCCCTTATATCTCAATTCAGTCAAAATCTACGTAAAATAGTTTGTTCTATATTTACGTTCCGTACCAAAACGGGAGACGCGCGTTCAAGCTCCGGCAGCCCTCTCCAGCCAGCTGCTCTGTCTCCAGGGTAAGTCACTACGGGCCCCAACCCGACGGGCGAGATGTGCCCACAGGCACCTGCAACCCTGTGCTGGCAGGGGAGAGACCTCCACGGCCCGGGTGGCCGTGAGGAGACAGGACATGCGCCTTCTGCACCAACACACATCCCAGCGGGAAGAGGTGCAGGACAGGAGGATCTAAAACCAGCCCTGGTAAGGGGCCGGGGGGACGTCTGCCCCTGAGCGACACCAGTCTTACCCATTTCCTAGCGCTCAGCAGAAAGGACACGCTGCACTGGACTGACAGTCAATTAACGGGGGTCAAAATTCTCTTTCGGTAATTAACCTAAGGCCAAGGCTGTGACAGTCACCCGGGACCTCCACTCATTTCAAGAGCAATGAATTGCCTGCTTTTTTACGTAATGTTACTGCAGCCAAAAGCTGTCCTTCCTCCTTACAGCTGTTTGAAACACTAGAAAAATCATAGAATGGTTTGGGTTGGAAGGGACCTTAAAGATCATCTGGTTCCAACCCCCCTGCCATGGGCAGGGACACCTTCCACCAGACCAGGTTGCTCAGAGCTCCATCCAACCTGGCCTTGAACCCTGCCAGGGAGGGGGCAGCCACAGCTTCTCTGGGCAACCTGGGCCAGGGCCTCACCACCCTCATGGTGAAGAATTTCTTCCAAAGAACAACTTGCCTCGACTTCTAATTGAAACCCTACAGAGCTGAACTACCAGGGTAAAAAAAGACCCCAAGACTCACATACTTCTGTAAGCAACCAGGGAGCGCTTTTAAAACGTGCGAACGGTGGACACACACCGAAAATGCTTCCGCTACAGACGAGGCAACCGGTTTGCCTCTCAGCACTGCTCCCAGGCTCCTGCTGCCCTGCCTGCACCGCTGAAAGCACCGAGGCGTGCCCGGGCTGCATTCCAGAGCTGTCACGCGTAAGAGAGGCAACAGGATGAACTTGCCACCGAATATGCAGGGCACTTCAAGCAACTGCCTGCAAATTCAGTGTTTATTTAAACCAACACCAACTTTTACAGGGAAACTACACCGAAGGCTACATAACTGATCGGTTTAAGCTGCAATTTCAGCTGTGTTCTACACTCTAAAATGGCTTCTGCTTCCAACTAGACTTCTGTTGCTCTTAAAAACCTGAGACATTTTAGGATTTGGAAGTTCACAACAGGCTAGAAGCTTCACTCAAAGAAACAGAACTGAGGTAGTCAGCTTTACTCGGATGCACTTTCTGACAACTCCTCCTCGCTTTAAATCGGACTCGACGCGTGCCTTGGGCGTTCCAACACGGCCACAGCTGCCAACGCGAGACAACGCGTTGGGTTCTGCCCGCTCAAGCACCTTCCCTCCCCGACTCCCCACAGTCACGTCCAGTTCTGCAGTTCACAGCCAGCTGAAGGGCTGCACCTTGAAGAAATTACAACTGAAATCTCAGATTATTAAGGCAGCAGCAGTTTTACTTCACTGGATTCACTGGTGCGGCTACTCACTGACCACACGAGCTCCGACAGGCAGATCGACTTTTCCCTGTCGGCACAATGCGCTACAGCCTCTCGATAATTAACGCACACAATTCAGAAGTAGGCAAGCATCGACTTTTTAAGCCATCTTTCAGCTCCTTCTCAAGAAGGGAGAATAAAAGAAGAAAAGCCCTCAAGATAAATAACTGCGCAGAAGATAAAAAAATTCACTTAAATATGACAAATTCCACGCTTACACAGACAGGAGACTAGCACACCAAACACCGCGCACAATAAATTAACATCAGTAAAAAAGTTTAACAGTTATAAAGTTAACCAGAAAGTTCAGACAGTGCAAATATTTCACAGTAAGAAAAAATAACCAATAATTTCTTTTCAAGTATCAAAAGCATTGCTGCAGAGTGGTACCATTGAAACTGTATTATTGCACAACAGACAAACAATACACTATCAACCGCTGGGACCTACGGCGTATTCTCAAACCTCTGAAGTTTTCAAGGAATCCACTTACACCGACTGCTGACTGCACATAGATTAAAATAATCAGTGTTCACTTATTAATCTGAGTGTTCCTTAATTCAAACTTGTACACATTTAAAGCATTTGATTCCTAATTTGTATTGCTTCTCAGAAACACCCACTTAAGGCTACCCTAGGCCTCATATAATTTCAAGCAAACTAAGCTGCAGTTAAGAAGGGGAATTAGCCCAGTGCAAGGCTCTCTCGCAACTGCGATGCCTTCAGTCAGTTTTAGGTTGCAGCTTACTCACCTCGGCAGTTTTGTAACAGTTTCTTTAAATTAAAAAAAAGAAAGAAAGAAAAAAAAAAGACTCCAATAGGCACAAAGTTTTTCTTACAATTACAATGGAAGTCTTATTATTGAGCAGGTTTGACTGTAGCTAAAGAAATCTTACTCCACAGCCTTTCCATCCCCTTACCCATCACTTTCAAAAGAGAGCCTAGTCACTGACAATTCTAACACCGCAGCACATTTAAGATGCAGAGTAACATCATCTTTCTCCCTCTATTTGCATTTTTCAGTGCACTGGGCACATCTGCTCCCTCAAGTTCAACCCTTTTCCAAAAATGAAAGCTATCCCAACAGGACAGACAATGGATTGGACCACATAAGAACTTGTTTTACTCCAAACAGGATTATTTGTAACACATTATAAATGAGGCAGAAACAAATAAAAACATCCTTACAAGCGTACTGCAGAGCAGGTGCCCTTAGCTAGACAGGTTTTGCTCATTTCCTTCCTCTCATATATATTGTCCATAAAGTGATTAATTTTGTACCAAGGTGTGCCCTCGTGTGGTTCAAAATGTCTGATTCTCAACTTGTTACAAACACTCAAATAATCAATAGTATTTATCAGTCCAAGAAAAGCTGGGGGGAAGACAGAGTAGACTTTTCCTCACACATGCAATATAGTTTTTGGTCTAGAGAAGTCAATATGGTCCTGTAAGATTATAGCTGCCATCGCTACTGGTTTGCCCTTGAACAAGAAGTGAGAGCAGCTGCATTGATTTTCAGACTACTTAAAAAATAATAATGCCATTACTCCAGAAACAAATACACATAATTAAAATAATCAGAAAGCCTATCCCAATTTTACAGACTGGGCGTCAGTACTGAAATGTATTTGCCTAGCAAATTACTCTGAGAATATTCACACATTTGACGTATTAAATTTCACAGTAGAACTGGCACATGCTAAATGAGAATGGGATTTCTAGACAGTTGTCTTGGTTACCAGTCTGAAATCCCGCTTTGTGCATGTAGGCAGGTGTAAGCGAACCCCAAGAATTAGCCGCTTTACCGCAAGCTACCACGAATTCTGTGAAACCTCCAAGCCGCAGACTCCAGCTGTGGAGACAACCGCCAGCCCCTGTTCTGTGCCATTACAGTACTTCTACCCCCCATAAATAGTAAGAATTGACAAAACAAACAGAAAAGTTCCCACACCTGTTTAGGTCTGGGTTATCAGCAGTGATAACAACTGTTTTTCACATGGCTTTTGACTAAACCACTGAGGTATATTTCCAGTTTGAGGATGCTTTGCTACCAGTCACACAGAGGACATGACAAAAAAACAACCCTTGGTTCTATTACAGAAGAGTTCTCCTTTCAAATCTTGACCGAGCTGCCAGGTAGTCTAACACAGTTGGCACAGTGGATCTTGTTACTGTGTCAAAAAAAAAAAAAAAAAAAAAAAAAAAAAAAAAAAAAAAAAAATCAAAGGTTGCAATTCAGGAAAATACTGGCACTTTTGGAGATGACACGGTAAATTTTCCTCCTCTCAAACTCTGGCTGCTTTTGTCAGTACCTCTGTGAGTACTGTCTGCACCGATACTGGCCAGGAGAGACGAGGGTCAGCAGAAGACAGCTGCCTGCAGAGACAAAAAACTCAGTGCTCCACAGTAAGGAGTACAACACGATGCTGTATCATCCTGGAACAACTTCTTGCCCCGTGCTATCTTTATCCGCAGAGAAATAATCCTGTCAGCAGGGGAACTAAGTTAACCATCAATAACCACAGGGTTACAACCAGGCCAGATGAGCAGGAGCACAAGTCTAAAATAAAAAAACAAAACACCATAAAGCTTATAAATTTAAAGACAAGATAAAATAACAAAGAGAACACTAAAAAAACACCAAAGAGCAAAAATATGTTTGCAGTAATCTGCACTGATTTATTCTAGCTTTCAAGGCTACAATTCAAATCAACCAAAGCACACGATTATTCCCTTTATAATTAAATTAATTTCTGCATTCCTTCACTAACAGCAATTATGAAAACAAATGAGAAAAATTTATCGGTATTGCAAGAAAAGAGCAGGAAGTTCCCTAGGGCATGACTGAGGAGCAGCAGCACTTCAGAACCACAGACTCTCCAAAGCCCATTTTGTTAGTACTGTGGATCTGTATGGCTGTAAGCCAGATCAAAAGCCAAGCCACAAACCACCAAGCTGAAGACTGGGAGGAAAAAACCACAAACAACAAAAAAGAATACAGGAATTAGGGAGTTTGCCCTTCTGGTAGGTAATCACACAGCCATAAAACTTCAGAAAACCACAGACACAAAAGTAAATCTGCACAAATAAAAACCTTTTTAAATATATACACACACTCGTGTATGTGAGAAATACCAAGCATGAATTCAAACAGATGCTAGAAACTTTCTCATGCCAAAATCTAACCTATAGGACTCCTTCCACCAACCACCGAAATGTTGCCATCCCCGAGACAAAACAAAACTATTTGAAATGGTACACACAAACTGAAGTACTTCAAAAAAAGAATTGAGTGTGCAGGTAAACTAAACAGGCTTATTTTTTGCTTGAAAACTGCAGTAGACACAGCACATCCAACAAATAAATAATTGGTTAAAGGCTTAAAAATAAGCCACTAGTGCAAAAGACTGTAAAGACTGTTCTCTTTAATCAACTGGCTGCTTAGAAAGCCATCTGCTCTTGACAAAACATTAACTGGCAGTCAGCAAATTAAGCTTTTTTCCTCCCTCAAAAAGCAAACTGACACCTGTCTTTCGTGTTCTGGATTACAGCATTAACATTGTCAATGGAAAGTTAAAATAAATGAGAACTCTGTTTCCACCAAGGTGATAATTTTGAAGGTTGTAACAGTGATGTGGCCGTCAAAACACAGATCAGGTTTTCTGGTAAGCTGCTAGGCTAAAGCTAGATTTCTGGGACGATTACCAGAAGGAGACATGACATGAAGTAGTTATGTTTCAGACACATTTCTCCTACGTTAGCCACTATCCTGTGTGACTGCAAAAAGCACTTTTGCCATCCTCTTTTAACACCTATGCCTAGGATCTTAGAATAGCCAGGCCACAGCTCTACCTTCCTGTTCCCCAACAGTCAGAGCTGACACAAATCTCTAGTGTTTTCAGATGTTTAAATTAACTTTCACTTCAGCGAAGGCAACCTACCGATTGGTGCAGCTCTTGTTAAATTAGCAGCAGGAGGATCCCTCTCTGGGGGGCAGGAGTCGCAGAAGTCCGAACAGGCTGGGCACATCAGATTCCCAACATGTATCCAGCCGTTCATCTGAATGCTCACTGTTAACACCTGACCTGAGCGGCTGCACAGGTACGCGGTGTCCTTGACCCAAACATGCAGCCCTTGTGGAGAACAAGAAACCTTAAAATAAAAGAATGAAAGTCAAGTCGGTATCACGATTTATCAGAAATGTTCTGGGGTTTGGAGGTTCCTTCAATAAATAAACACTACATTCAGTAAGTAGCCGGGATTACAGCACAGATTAACTGCAAATATTTTCATGTACTCAGACAACTATTTGGTTCAAGAATGCCTTAAAGCACTGACTGTACTATTTTGTGCAATTACGTAGATCATCGACCAAGAACAAGTAAAATTCAGCTTCTGCTAAGGACCACCTTTTTTAAGAGCTATGCTGTTGCTGAAGTGACACCTTTAGTGGGATAGTCCTGAGGTGGATAATGAAAAATAAGCAACATGTGCACAGTGCTTTCCACCTTTGAAAAAATCAGAGTGACTAATTAACATTAAGCTTCAACAACAGAAGATTGCAAGTATTCCTACTCAGCTGTAGAGAAAGCATCACAGGGGTAAGACAAGGCCCTAGCCAGCCTGGAGGTAGCACACAAGCCATTCCAGTGGTCACACGCTTAACTCGATGCACTGTCTAAACCACAGGCTTACGGTCAGAAGGTATTTCTTTCCAAAGCATGTCATGTAATCTAGTGATTTAAGGCAGAGATGATCATGTATGGTGTCCAGGTGCAAAGTTCTAACAGTCACAGCCTACATTTTATGTCCGACTTCCCCCTCTAGTGCTATGTTAAAAATATAAAAACCCAACACATGCTTACCTGGTAACACCCACTACCCCAGTCAGGGTAACTGAGTTTCCTCCTGCACTGTTCCATGACAAAAGCGGATTTCTGAATGAGGCATACAGAGTTTGGTCCGTATTTCTCCGCACCGTAATTTTTGGCAGGATCTAAGGGAGCAAGAATGCACTGAATTGCAACTTACTAGGGGAACAGAATGTCCACATCAACTTAATATGCTATAATTAGTCAATGTCTGCACACACAATTCAAGGTTTACTTCTGGAATCTCTCAGACCATTAATCATCTTGAATATAAAGTGGGAAGAAACCCAAGATTTCAAAAAAAAAACCAAAACAAACAAACAACCCCCCCCCCCCCCCCCCCCCAAAAAAAAAAAAAGCAGGCACCTTCCATCAGAGCTGTGTGGCTACGTTTGCCCCCAGGGAGTGCCGGCTGATTCTGGCTCGAGGGCACGGGGTGTTTGTTTATTTGGTTTTGATACAACTGCACAGACAGATAATACCCTACAGCATTCTGGAGCTCCACAATATTGAACATTCATGCAGTACCCTAGGAGACAACCTCACGTTCTGGTAATTCACAAAGCTCCTTCCCTTCAACAACAACAACAACAAAAAAAATCTACAAAGGTGGAAAGTGGAATTATTTTTCACTCAAAGAACAACCAACCAATGCCCACTCCTTGACATATATTTGGATCATTTGGGGTTAACTTCTGTTCAGCTCTTACGCAATTCTTGTACTAGATGTGTTTCCTTCCTAGGTGTACAAGGTAGTTGTGCTGTGCTTCTCACCCCAGCACAGCTTTCACGCAGCCAGTAGTGTAAAACTAATTTCACATCCAATTAGCTTGGATATACAGCAAATCCATTCCAGATTAACAAACGCAGTCTCTCAAATACCATACTGAAGTCCTGAAAACTGACCTGGCTGGTTTTCAATTATCCTACAGTCTGAGCTGCGTTGAAATTCACCGTTTAAATGCCAGCTGAATTCTTGACTAAAGGGACAATAGTCAGCAATTTCTACTGAGCCACCATAATAAGGCAATTCTTCCACTGGTACTCCATTAAGATTGTCAAAATACTGCAAAACAAAACAGGTAGTGAAATAGTTTGTGCAAAGACAAGTGTACAGCTGTTTTTTAAGCAGAACCAATCACCACAGCTGTAAGAAATCAGCTATGGCTACTCAGGAATGGTATTAACAGCAACTTACAATACCCATGAACCAGATTAGCCAGAAGTATTTAAGAATACTTAAATAAAGCAGAGAGATTCACATTTGCACGTATCACTCCTCACCCCTTCCCCTGCCCCTCCACCCCACAATCACAGCATTCTCTGGGATGAAATAGAACAAATTCCTTCGTGTGCAGTGACACAAGGCAGCACACTGGGTGAAGAAATACCCCAAACAAAACATTCTGAGGGACCTCTGTTACACAGCAACATTTCCATCTGATGATTGGTTAGTTGGCCAAGCGACATCCTTCTTGTTGTATTAAGACCACAAGGCTTTTTTTCAGCCTCCACAGTCCTTATAATAAACTAAGCAGACATTTTTCACAATATCTACTCTCATCTACTAGTTCAGAAGAAACAAATGAACAACCGTAGTCACCTGGCTGCAAAGGACAAGAATGAACTCAGTTATTTGGCAAAGTAAGACCCATTATACCTGATACTCCTGAGGTAACTGCTTTGGAAACTTCTGCAAGTTGCACACTGCTACTGCTCTTTGATCCTGTCTGCAGGTTAACTGCAAAGGATTACTCCTCAAAGTGTCGCAGTATGGACTGATTAATTGCCTCCTCAAAAAAAAAAAAAAAGAATAAAAATCACATTAGATCACTTTAACTGCTTTTCATAATTTAACTAAGCAGTCTGCCAAGACTGACTGTTCCCACTCTCCCCCACGCTCAGTCAATCACACAAAGAAACACTGACTTCTTTTCTGGAGGCTAATTTTTGTTATTTGTCAGGTTATGAACTTTCTAATTTAAAGAATAGCAAGCCAGCAAACAAAGTTGCAACACACTCACCTACTTAGTTTCAATGACACTGCTCTGTAAACTTCAAAGAAAAAAAACACACAAGCAAAACAGGCCCACTCTGCAGCTGTGTCCTAGAAACTCGTAAGGACTGTAACGAACAAACTAGGAAGGCTTTGTTTTGAAGACGGCTATCATCTCCTTCAGTTGCTTTAAGTACAATCTAGTAATGAAAAATGACACAGGCTGCATTTCCAATTAAAAGGCACAAAATAACAAAGCAAACACTTTTAGATTAAGTCCCTCCCCTCCTCTCTAAAGCACAGCCGCCTTCTTACAGAATCACAGAATGGTAGGGGTTGGAAGGGACCTCTGTGGGTCATCTAGTCCAACCCTCCAGCTGAAGCAGGGTCACCTACAGTAGGTTGTAGAGGACCTTGTCCAGGTGGGTCTTGAATATCTCCAGAGAAGGAGACTCCACAACCTCCCTGGGCAGCCTGTGCCAGGGCTCCGTCACCCTCAGAGGGAATAAGTTCTTCCTCATTCTTATAATGTAACTGCGTTCTACACTCTCTGATGTTTGGCTCTGTCTTTATTGGGTGGGGTGCTCCTCCTCGCGTGCATTCTGAAGGTACTTAGGACAGCATTCCTTGTTAATCTGTATCTACCTCTACTTCTTTGTACCCAGTTGCATTCGAAGGACAAATGTAAACAAGCATCAGGGTTTCCTCTTTATTTTTTTAGAAAGATTGTATTCTTACTTTTGTCTCTTTTGGTCGATCCAGAATTTACAGCTCTTCATTACGAAGTCACAGCCTTTATTGCGTCCCCAATCTAATTTCTCTGCCATGCTGTAATTTGCTTTATACCAGCTGTAAAGTTATTTTGAAATGAGACTCCAGTTACTTCAAAAATTAGCGTTCTGATTAATAAAACAGCCGTTCAAAGAACTTCATACTATGCCTTAAGGTCTTCAAGTGACGAAAAAGGGAAACTGCATCCCTTTCTGCCCGTAACAAAATATATTACAATTCCACTATTTTTCAAGTCACAATGAACTAAAAGAAAATTTTATTGCTTATTTGTTCAATAGCAATGCATCGTGACCTGCAAAGGACCAATGCACATGGAAAGATGAAATTTTAGACTGTTTACACTCTATATCTGCGAGAAGAGCTGAAAAAATAATATGTACTGCACGCAACCAAGAGAAGACTTACAATAAGAAAAAACATAAACACACTACAAATGCTACTATGCATCGCAATGCATGTTTTTTAAGACTACATCAAGAATGGATGGGTTTTGAAATATATGAAGAAAAATTAACATACTGGGTATAACTCCTTGCCTAATGTAATGCTAACTATGCCAATAATCTACTGCGTTGCAGATGGATAAGCACAAGTGCATCAATCCCAAATAAAATTAAGTACAATGAAAACCAAACACAAATGAACCGAAAAACCCCCACCCATTCTTATTCTTACCCTGTGTCTTCCATTAATGCTAAGGTAATCCTGGAGAAGACTCGATTCTGTGTATGGGATCCAGTCATTGCTTCATTCTGAAAGTTACACCAGTTACTATTAGCAAGGCACTGAAAATCATTATTGTAAAAAAATGCCTCCTAAGAAAAATCATTTTATTTCCAGTCCCTTCTTACTATTGACAATCACATCCCAGCACCTTTCATAAAAGGGATCAAAAGTGCAACTCCCATCCCACTCTACCCTACACAGCTTCACAATTCTAGAAGTCAGAAACCTCGTTCCAAATTCCAGCTATACCTTATTCATGACCACTGCGTACTCGTTTTTCCTCAGGTAAAATAAAACTCTTCCTTCTTCTAGCATATTCTTCAGTAGCAATTACACCACATCATCTGTCTTCTTTTGGTAAGCTGAAAGCCAAGCTTATTTAATTTTCTTATGCAAGACTGATTTTTATTTTTTGTAGAATTTCTAGTAGTCCTTTTCAGGAGTGAGCTGCACAGGACACATGGCTAAAGGAACACAGCACTCCAAAGGAAGCTTTAGCAGTGTGGCAGTGGAATTTTCCATCTCCTTTAAAAATAAGCAAGTTCACACTGTCCTCAAAGAGCAAGTCCGTTCACCTTGGAATTTCCTAATCATCTTATAACTGGCAATTGTAACACCCATGTCTTTTTCCTGCTCAGTCATTTCCATCTGACAAACTTCAGGCTTACAGCAAGTCATTCACCCTTAATCACACAACTCTGGGATTTCTGTTACTGAACTTACTATTATTTCTTTAAAACGCGTAGTTTTCCAGCCTTCCCTCTCCGCTAGTGTGCTTAGGAGGAGTCAGCACCAGCAGACTTAATTGCGCCAAATTTGCTATCATTACAATATTAACGAGAGTTGGAACAAGACCAAAACTAAACTATATGTGTTACTTTCCAGATACAAACTTTCTCTGGAAAGGTGTCCAAGAGACTAGTAACTACCTCCTTTTTGCTAATCCTATCCAATCCTTACAATTCTCCTCATTCTAATGGCAGCCTTTCCAGCTGGCTTTAAGACTACCGCTCCACACCAGAGGTTACTGAAAAGTAGGAAAAGCTACCAGTTTTGGTCTCAAGAAATATGCATCTTTCAAGATTACTTCCTCAAAATAGCCTGTCCTGAAGCACTTCACTTCATGTTTACCTCAGTACATACAACAATAACTAGAAAGCGTATCTCTGCCAAAAATACAACAAAACACAAAATTGTAAGTAAAAAATAGCTCAAATGTCAGGAGAGAAGTGTTTCCTTGATCAGATGAAGTTCTGGAGTACAGATGGCAAAAGCTAACCCCAGGGCACATGAATAAAGATGAAGCCAAGATAATGAATAGACAGAACAACCAAATATTTGATGTATCAGAGGCAGAAGGTGATAAAGTTGAATTGACTCAAAGGAATACCCTTTTCCCCGAAAAAGGGAGCACATCTTCTCAAAACCGTAAATGGCAGACAAAAGTAAGAGATATTTAGTTTTTTAGTAATCAACTTCCCTCAAAGTCACACTCTAAGACAGATTTATCTAGAAATTGGACACTTAAGTATCTGCAGTTTAGTACAGCCTGTGATATATTCCAGTGAGGCTTGATACACCTGCATTTTCAAGGCTCTAGTAGGTACTGCTATAAACCTAAAAATAAAGGTGGGGGGAGCAGACATTCCCACATCCCCTTCCATTCCTAGTATCAGGACTGACCTCCAACAATCTCTTCTCCCAGTGATTGAGCTCAGTACCCATGCCACCTTGATTTTCAAGCTCCATTCCCTCTAGAATTGGACAATTAAAATGTTTTCGAGCTTCTTCCTAGAAAGAAAACATTTAACACCACTCTCAAAATGTTGGGATGGATACCCGTATGCAGTCCTAATGTTCTAAAATTATCTTTTAAAATTATTTCAGCATTTCTTTTTCTACCATCTTGTTTTCATCCAAATGTAAAACACTTCTCCTACTCAGAGGCTGACTAAGCCAGCAAGTACCCCAAAACCAAGCCTAACAATCTGTCTGCTCATCCTGGAAATAAACGATGGAAGTTTACAAGAATAAAACAGCAACAGAATTAGCTGAGAACAGCATGCATACACTAAAGACCGCTATAAAATAAAAACCAATAGAAAACCCAAAACAGTGTAGGAACACTACAGCCCTGCTTCTGTCAAACATTTCAGAGAAAAACTACTTCTCTATTAGGAAGCTGTGTGTGCCAACTAGTTTTACATGGGGAAGTGTTTTCTGCAAAATATGTGAAAATCTTAAGAGGCTTCACAACAGCGTTGTGGTCTTACAGTGGCGAGCCGTCTTTGCCAGTGCGGCACTACCCAGGAGCACCTTTAATGCTCTGAACAGTTTGACCAGCATGGCCAATTTTCAGAATAGGGGTAATTAAACCAAGTTTGCTCTTGTTAGATTTAAAACAAGCAAAAAGATTATCGGTGGCCAAATATGATTAACACTGTAACTTACTTCCAATACCAACTTATTACACTTAAGCATATGTTCTGTTGGGGGTGAGGGGAAGAGTCAGACATGGGGGAAGCAAGAAAGATTTCCAAGAATACTTGAGGAATTTCTTTTTAAACATGACAAAATGTTAACTGCATTATTTTGTAATCAATTAAGTTAGAAAAAGATTAAAACAATGCTTTTAAAGAGAAAATTAGAAGATGGCACGAACTTGTAAATGAGAAAAGCATTGACAACACTGTCTGTTAAGGCAGTGGGAATACTAGCTGTATAAATCTGTAGGAAAACATGTAAAGAGTAGGATTAACGAATCTATTCAACACCAGTTTTGCTTAACTTTTTATAATTTACTTCCCAGTCCCTTCATTGTCTCTTACTATGTCAATTCATTTATTTCATACTGTCTGCCAATCATTTTCCACTTTACTTTGCATATATCCTCTGAACTAATTACACAGTCTTAATCTTTGGGCCGTACTTTCAGGAAAAGGGTATTCAGTGCTAGGTTATCACTTCGTAAAAAATAGGAAATATTTACGACTCGAGAATGTAATGGTAACCTTGGTATACAAAGTGTAAAAGTGTAAGTTAATCCACACTTACAACTACACGAGGTGTTATCAGAAGATAAACAGCATGGCGCAGCATTTTGCCACCACGTATATCCCATAACCTCACTGCTTTGTGAACGACTTTATTGCTCCACTGATACAAACCTAGACTGTAAGAACAACGCTTTGGTTACAAATCTTTCCCACAAAAACACGCTACTGCCCAAAGATTTATCTCCATAAGAAAACAGAATCATGAATAATCTCTATACTTCCTCATGCTTTCTGAAGTTTACATATATTATGCAACATTTCTCCTTTGTAAGATATGCTTCCATTATACACACAACTCTGATTTCGCAAGCCAAAGTAAGATTATTAAAAAGATGTCTGTAGACTCAATATGTATTTTCTAGTTACCAACAGTGTAAGAAATGACATAAAAATCCTCAGAACTGCCATTATAAAAAGGAAGGTGAACAAAACCAAAAGCTCTCTACCTTTCCACCTCAAAAAAAACCCTAGAAGAACATTTCTATAGCATCAACTAAACGAAGGAAAGAAATGCAAACTGTTCATTCAAGAACAAGTCAGAAAATTCACACAGCAGACTACACACATTGTCAGTTCTGCATACTAACAAACCTTGAATGATAGGTCTTAAATAAAAGTGAACTGACATTTGACAGACTACAGAAAATACAAGTCTCAATTTAGTAAGGTGCTCAGGAAAAATCGAATTCTAAGCATGGGTAATTTCGATGCTTAACTTCCAAGCCTCCTAATAAATGAAAGCCTGCCTTAGTTTGCAATATATGTGGATAACACAAGTGCTTAATGCCAATGTAAAGAAAGACTAGAAAAACACCACACATCAATGGTTGAACATAGCAAAGGCAAAGCATTCTAATAATGGAATCACGCTGGATTTTCAACAGGCAAGATACATCCTAAAAAGGCAACGTGAAAACATCCTTCAATGGGAGTACCGAGAGGTCAAAAAAAATAAAGTACCTTTCATTAAAAGGAGGGAGTCCATCTGCATATCTTGTTGTCAAAGGTTTTCCATCATCATCACGATAAAATGCAAACAGTCCAGCAGAGAAACCCTTCAAGTCAAAAACCAAGCACACAGAAACCTTTGGTAAGACATTCACACACACAGTCAAACGCCGTGGAAGAGTTATCACTCCCACAGCAGATACACTGGAAGTACCGCACCTCCAGGCAATTAACACACAAACGGAAGGAGGCAAAGCAAGAGCTTTCCTCCACCAAGCATCCTTCTCTTGCAACAAGCTGGAAGTATGCGAGGAAGCAGGCACATACTTCAGGGAAACACATTTTACAACATCAACCCTCACCAGTGCATGGATAATCTCATGTTTCACTGTCGACAGCATGCCAACGAATTCCTGAGCTTGCGTTGAAATCATATTTGGACACAAGTTAGCATATCCTGCTATTGGCCTGGAACACAGTTTTACAATTAATTTGTTTTCAGTAAAATACTAACAAATTCAAATCATATTTAATTGAAGAGGCAGAAGATTTAAAAGCAAATGGAGACTAATGTAAAAATAAGTCCTTCCAAGCAACTTCCCCAATTATTAATAAACAGTCTGTTTGCAACACAGTGACTAGTTCACTGCTGAAACGGGGAGGGATGGGACGGGATCCATCTCTGTATTCAGTATTCTGCACAGGTGTTAGTGACAACAGCGGAGACCTGAATTTTAGGTAAGACACTACAGAGGTGTAAAGTGTCTGTTACAATGACTACAATCGAACTAAAAACAGAAGGCACATGAGTGGGGCCCGCTTGCATCCTCCTTTAAATTTGTGAAAGTACGACGTTCACTTCAACAGAAGCGGGATCTTGAAAGTTTAGGCCATAACAGTGGAAGACTAGCTTTGAACTAGATGCCTCAGCTTTGCAAGTTAAGCACTGTGATTGTTCTGTGGTTTTACACAAGTATAGTGCTTGTCTATTGCAATAATGACTTCTACTTTGCTATACTACACAAGACAGGCAAACAATTAAACTTCATGTCTAAACAATTAAAAAAATTTAATTAAAAAAAGAATTTGTACCAGTGAATACTTGCCTATCCATTTCAGCTTCCAGTTGGCAGTAGGCTGCATATGCAATGATATTTTCATGGCCACACCTTTCAGTAGTGAGAGCACTAACGTAGAGTACAAAGTCAGCATCCCGAACCCCTTCTTGGTCAGGTAAGCCGGTGGGTCCGCAGTGCCATTCACTCTTATTGTACACCCTGCATTGCTTTGACAATGTTCAAACGGAACAATTGAAATACTTCAGCTAAGACCAAAATTTTGCACAACAAAATTCAATTAGCTTGAAGCCCAGAGTAAATCCCATTGTAAGACAGTACACAAAACCAGAGCCAAGGAATAACTTTCAAATGACTAGCTCTTTTGATTTAACAGACACCAGGAAAGTGGCAGCTTTCAAAGAAAAATAAAAAAAGGGGGCCTGCCAAGCTGGATATTAGCACCCTTTATTTCCTACAAATTAAAAAAATTTTTGGCTCACAGAAATAGTATACATAAATAGCAATTGCATTTCATATGTACTCTAGTACATTTTTAATACTGCAGTTGAAACTTCAAGCAAAGAGAAAGGAAGAAATCTACTGATTACATACTGTAGTTCAATCAAAAATTCGTGCAAGAAAACAAGCTAGAAGCATTTCCTGCGCTGGGCGCCTGGTTCAGAGGATAACCTCTTCAAGTAAGGTCTTCAAAAAAACCAAAACTTATTATCAGTTCTGTGAAAATCTGTCTCATTGACCAAGACGAATAATGAAGTGACTAGCAGCAACTGAACAAGCTTTGAATGCCATCTTCTCTGTACAGTTCATTGTAACACAGGCTCAGAGAACAGTAAACAGGCCAGTTTTACTTGACTTTTGGTTCAACAGCATAAACTAAAGAAAATCCCACTAATTCAAGTTGTTCTGTTCTGTTACTCAAATGTAGCGATCTCCTGCAAACAGGTCACTTACGCACAGTTACCGATATTAACTTTTTTATTAATTTCCACAAAGAATAATATTTCTAAGGTTAAGAAGCACTTGGATGGCTTGGCTTACCTGGAGGTGTTTCTCAGGAACTATAACTGGCCCGCATCTTGTATGGTCTGCGCAGGCTCCTTGGCAGTATCTGTGAGGGTCAGCTTTCCTCCGTAAATACTGGTTTGTCGCACACTGCCTTCAATCAAACATGAAAGACAGTCAGCACTGTTTTATAATTAAAAAGAAACTGTAGAATAGTCTTACAGCACCCAACAACACTGTAATACCGATATTTAATGTAACTCCCATAGTGAGAAATGTTATTCACTCTGCTCTAGAAGACACAATGCTTCCAGTTGTTAACAGAGTATCCGCAGATTCAAAGAGAGATTAGGAGCAGGTTCATAAATGGGGGTGCATGCAGAAGGAAACAGGCAGCATGCATACCCTGGAAAACCTCTGACATAACAAGTGGAGATACTGATCATGGAAGGTTGGCAAATTTGTGTATTCTCCCCAAATAGCATCTGCTGCCTACCCCCACTGGGTCAGATGGGTCATTGGTCCGATTCAGGGGTGTATGTCTTAGGCTCTTATTTTATTCTTTTTTTAAAGGCTATACAACGCAATATACAAACTTTCACATACCTGCTTAGTAATATAGTACCCGTGGATTTGCGCACTTGAAATGTCTTCTCCAAGTAAGATATAGCTTGTGGAAAAAGTTTGTTCTGAACAGAACAAAAATAAAAGTCACCCAGTAGCAGTGCAGACATAATTCACCTTAAAAGCATTAACTACCAAGTTACGTGAAACTTGTTAGGTGTTGCGGTATAGCAGAACAGCGGAAATCCAGACTTCCTAAGAAGTTCAGTTGTTATCTGTATACTTAGGAAATCTTTTGTTTCAGTATTCCCATATTTTGTTATTGGAATGACAAAAAGAGAAGGGAGCCAGTATTAATTAATTTGAATGTACAGCTTCAAAGAGGCTTTAAAAACTGTATGCATATTGCTCACTGAAACCTTTGCACCTTGGGATACAGCAAACCACGTCCAGCAGAACATTGGAAGTATTTGGAATGGAGGCATAGTTTGTACATAAACCCTCAAAGAATGACAGTACAGAATCACAGAATGGTTTGGGTTGGAAGGGACCTTTAGAGGCCATCTAGCCCAATCCTCCTGCAGTGAGCAGGGACATCTTCAACTACACCAGGTTGCTCAGAGCCCTGTTCAACCTGACCTTGAATGTTTCCAGGGATGGGGCCTCCACTACCTCTCTGGGCATCCCGTTCAAGTGCTTCACCACCCTCACTGTAAAAAATGTCTTCCTTATATCCAGTCTAAATCTCCCCTCTTTTAGCTTAACACGATTACTCCTTGTCCTGTCACAACAGGCCTTGCTAAAAAGACTTTCCTCCATCTCTCCCCTTCAGACACTGGAAGGCTGCTATAAGGTCTCCCCACAGCCTCCTCTGAAGCCTTGGATTCCTGGACTAGAGAATATGAAATTGCTGGAATTCAAAGCCTTTAATTAAATTTGCCTTAACTTCATCCATGTAATAAGATACGTACAAACAAAACGGGGAAGCAAACATGACATACCTTTATAAGGTGTCTTTTCTCGGGTAGCAGACTACATTTAAAAAACAAAGCAAACAGGCTTCAGTTAATAGGCTTTCCATTCTCGGATACGGAGGGAAAAAAACCCTGCCACAACGTTATACTCACTCCTCAACGCTTCTGTCATACATGATCTTGATCCTGAGCTGCTGACCCACGTTTCTCTTCAAGACGTGCTTTTCCTTCAGAGGAACTTGGTAGACAACCTGGCAGGGAGAGGAACCGGCCGCTGGGTCGGGCGGCTCGCCCGGGGCCCTTCTCCCCCGCCCGCAAGCAAAGCCCCTTCCCGCCCTCCCCCTCACGCTCCGCCGCCACCGACCGCGCCTCGGGGCCAGACCCCGCTCCGCTGCGCCCAGGGCAGCCGTGCGGGGCCGCACCGACGCTCCCCCCTCACAGGAGCGGGAAACGGGGTGCCCTCGCCTCCCCCCTCACCCCGCCGCCGCCCGAGGAGCCCCCGCGGCGGCCCCACCTCCTCTCCGGTGGGCACTCGGTGGCGACAGGACGAGGCAGAGGAGGGGGAAAGCAGCAGCAGCGCAGCGGTAAGAGCGGCGAGCAGCGGCCGGTACCGCCGGTGAGGCCAGGCGCGCCCGCCGCCCGGCTCGGCGGCCATCTTCGGCTGCCCCTCCACCGCGTCGCCATGGAGGCAGCGCCGTTGACAGCCGCCCCCGCCAATAGGCGAGCGGGGAGCGCGGGAGAGGGTGGGGCGGAGGCGACGGGCGCGCTTCTATTGGCCGCGGCTCACCGAGGGGCGGCAGGCGGGAGCTGAGGTGAGGGTGGCGGCGGGCGCGGAGCGGTCAGGCGGGCGGCGTGCAGCGTGTCGCGTCGCGTCGCTCGCTGCTCGGGTTGCATGGCCGCCGCCAAAGCCAGCGTAGGGCCGGGGCGCCGGGTCCCCAGCTGGGTGAGGCCCCCCCGTCCTCTCCTCACGACCGAGCTCCCTGGGCGTCCCGCGGGCCGTGAGGAGTTTGCTGAAGGCCGTGGGCTCCAAACCCTCCTGCCTCGGAGCAAAGGGCCTCCTGCGGCCGGCCCGCTGCCGCAGCCCATCCCCACGCCAGTCCGGGGATGGGATTCCATTTTTCAGACCCAACAGGGCCGCCTTCCCGCTTCTCAGCCCGCAAGCACGGCGCAACAGACCGTCCCCCCGTTTCTGCTGCAGAACCTAGTGAAGAAACTTCGCCCACCACCACTGGGGATAAAAATCGCCTGGGTTTTTGTCGTGCTGCTCCTCGCAGGTCCCGCTGCTTCCCAAGGCATGCGGTTATGGCGAGGGCCATGCGGATAGGAAGCGGCGTGTCCCGGCCTGCCGGACAGCAGTGGGAGAGGCCGGCAGACACCCGGGGCTCGCAGTTAAGCCCAGTCCCTCTGGCTGCTGCGGTGTTCCCACAAGACAGAACAGCACCCAAAAAAGCAGAGAAGGGAGAAAAGCATCCTCGCTTTTTCACAGGGAGCAAGACCTGTTAAAGCAGGAGTGGGTTAAACTCCGTTTTGCTTTAAATGGGATTTTACGCAGGACATTCATCTGAAGGGCTGCACGGGCATCTGCTGCGAAGAGCAGAAATTTTTCATGTTGCTGCCTGCCACCTACAGATACCGGAGCACTTTCACCCTTTGTGGGCAACAAGAACATCGCGGCAGGGTTTTAAGACGTCCTGGCAGCAACTGGCAACACAGGTCTTTTGGACTAAGGCAGAATAACTTCACCTGGAGTCTGTATGCACAAATCTATCACTGGGACAATACAAGAAAACAATTTTGTCTTCCAAGCCTTTTCAGCTTCTCGCTGCTTACAGCGTCACTGTAACATATTCAGATGTAAAAAGCAACACTTCTACATGAAGTATGTTCCTTTGTGTAAATGATGACTCCATAATACAATGTAGCTGTTTGAAACTACTTTTATTAAAACCAGATAATACTTTTGTTCGGCAGTTGTAAGATTATCACTGTAATTAAGTGTACAGCTTGCAAAGGTGTACAAATACCATTACTTACTTGCTTTACAGAACTTTGAAAATTTTAAAAGGGTTTAAGCGTGGTAACTGAGTTATGCCCCTGCAGATGACTCTCTGCAAATTCGTAATTCTACAGCAGGGTTTATCTTTCAGTCCCAACGAGAAGACTCTTTACTGTCTTGAAAATTCCAGAAGCAATGACTTTGTATGTGGAAGTTGGGCATACATAATGTAACCATGGAGAATGCCCCTAAGAAACAGGTATGAATATAGGAATTTATACCTAGGGAATAACAAAAGTGAAACAATGAACGCAAACTTTATGTTCAATATTGGATTCTTTTTCTTCAGGACTCTTAACATCAACAAAGGTGAGTGGGTGCCTGAGAATAACCAAAAACTCTGCTGACAAGCAAGGTTATTCCCCCAACACAGAATGTTTTAAACAAATCCTCAGGGGCAGCCAGCCACCTGGTGCTTTATGGTGAATACTGGAAATAGGGACACACACACTGCTTACTCTGGGCCACAGGTAAGGCAGAGCAGCTCCCTCTCCTACCCTCTGCCTTGCGTAGGAAGAGGTCGGGGCTGTTCTCACAGTTCTTGCCTATACCTCCACGTTACTGAATTTGAAACAAGTATTGAAATCGCATGTTCCAAAATATTTGCTTATCCTGGCCTCATTGTGTTGATAATTTGAAAACATACTTAAGCACATGGATAAATGACCACTTAGTTTAAGAAACCTAGATGTAAACAAGAATCAAGTATTGCCCTTTTAATTCCCACATGCAAAAGGCACTAAAATTTTCCAGGCTATGAAGAATATTTTCTGAAAGTAATAAGGTATTCAGGATATGCCTGAATGTCATTAAATATGACAAACATTGTTGGATTATTCACATTATCAACCACGCTGTCATAGAGGTCAGTAGGATCTGCTAGGTTTTTCGGCGGTGGAGTGATCAGCCCTTCACTTCCAGCGCAGTACTGCCCAGTGAGGACCCGAGCCAAGTACATGTATCTTTTGCCTTTCATATCCGGTCTGGAGTAAATGTCCCGAGCAGAATAACTTGCATCAACAGCAAAGTAGGTTCCATTTCCAATGGCTGCAGCTGTTTGGAAACACGTTTTCAAATTTAGTTAAGTGTTATTCCCGTAAGCATATTTATAGCGCTTTTTTTTTTACTCTGCAGAAGTTACAAATTTTGTTAAACAGCAAATTCTGGTAATAATCCTTTGTATTAGAATCAAATCTGAATCCACTCAAATGTCGGGTAAGTATCAACAGCAGGTAGTGACTGCCCTTTCTTGTGGGGAAGAGGGTTCCTCCCTCCATTTAGCCTTCTTGTTTAGCCTGCAATCCATCAGACTGCAAATCTTCAGAGCCTTTTCAACTTAAAATGGCTGTAATTAGCAACTGAAGTTTTCGAGTTACACTTCCCAGGAAGTTAGAGGAATCACTTTTCTTTGTCTGCCACAGATTTTTTTCTGACATTGGTAGAAAGCTGTTCAAGCCAGACAGGTCCCTCCTATCTGGCTGCTCTATCTTTGGATGTTTTCGCATGGCTGCCCAGCCTGGCGGAAGGGAAGTGTGCCTTTCCTACCGTGGATTGTGGCAGAGATGGAGAAGTGGCTGTCAGTAATCACAGGCAGAGAGCAGACATGGGGATCTAGGGCTCCTGCTTCCCAAGTAAATCCAAACTCCTGGCACCACCAAAGAGCAGGAAAGCAAAACTACATCTCCTCTGGTCATGTTTTAAAGAGAAATGGTGGCTGCCATTTCTGTCTGTGCACAGCATGACATATTTTGTGTATGCTGGGCTTCAGTTTCTCAAGAAAATATCAGCGTAAGTACCTCTACAGGATCCAGAGAGAGAAATGTCTACTTTTGGATCCAGACCACACTGAAGTGCCAGCTAGATCCGAGTTAAGCTGCCCGGCTCTCTCAAGATCAAGTCAGCCCTAGGCATGTACAACTGTGTCTTAAGAAAACATGAAGAACAGAAAGTAAGGACTTCTGAAGTAAGGTTGCAGGACCTCTAAGAGCAACTGGCACCTCAATTTAGCCTGAGTTCCACTTTTTTGGATCCTGTCCTTCATCTTTGAATGCTACCAAATAATAAACATAACATGACTGTACTAGATGAACTGGAAAACAATCTTTGGAACGAATTCAGAAGGTCTTTCTGCTAAATATTTAAAGTTGTCCCTAACAACTATTAAAGGGACGCACCAATTCATGAATTTCAAATGATTTCATGTGCATAAAAATAGTAAAGGAGTGGGATCTTCTGATTGCCTGTGCTGTCCTTATCTTTGGAGGCAACAGGAGGAATATTTGCACTTCTGCTTTGCTACCTGCCTTTGCCTCAGAAGAGAGGAGAGACCAGCAGCTAGTGGTTGGTATTCTCTGCTGAGGATGCTGAACGGTGGTCCTTCGTCCCTTCTGTGGGCAGATCTTACAAAACATTTCTCACAAGCTGCCCAGGCTTGATTTCAGAGTAGGTGAGCTTTTTCTGATACCCTCTAGATGGTGGCATTCATCAACAAGGGATTAACTGAACAGGTTAATTCCTCTGTCCATACAGATTATGCTCTGGAGTTGTTTATTATTTTGTCCTCCAGCTTTACTCAGTCTTCACATTGTGCTGACAGCACTGTAACACTGACATTCCCCAGCACCTCATACCTGTCTAGGAAATCAACTGCTTTGGATAATGACTCACCATTCTTGCCAGCAAACGCACGATTAAATCCATTGTAGTTGATCGTGCTCAAGGAGGATGCAGCTGTCCCATGAAACAGCAACTTCTCATTATTTTGGTTTTTGTTCTTTGTACAGAGAGAGTTTTTTTTAATTTGGTATGTCTGCCAGAGGAAAGGATTTTGTATTCTTTCAATCTGCAAAATTACAAAATAGAACTATATTTATACTGATCGGGACCAATATTTATCATGGCAGGAAAGCATTCAAACCAAACCAAACCAAACCAAACCGAAAGAATGACAATTTTCACTATGCCCCGTTAAGTGTGTGGTTTGGGTTGGGGAACCGAATACATAAGCCCCCCCGAAAAGTCAGAAACCAGAGGCTTTCAAGCTTGGTAATTTCTGGCATACCTTTGTCTTGCCTAGCATACCAGGTACACAGGCCATCATGTAGCTGTGCACTGTCATTTTTAGAAGTAGGCTGTTGTACCACTGCTGGAGGCAACGATGTAAGATGCCTTCTGTACATCCTCATCATCTTTACTGATGATTTTCTCACTAAAAGATAGACTGTAGTAATACGATTACATTGAATTTAAGTTTCTCTTCTAGATCTCAGCTTGGAAGTCAAAATTACTTCCTTTACTGTGTAGCTTAGCAACCCGTAAAAAACTTCTATATAAAAATAAACGGGTGGGAGGATAGATGTTGCTGACTCCCTATGCCAATAATGTGACTATAGCTCAGGGAGAAACAGGGTTATCTGCATCAAAATATCACCTTACAGGCACTGCTGTCACAGCTTTCCATTTTCAATGGAAACAGACTTCATGTAATACCCGATTTTTTCTACTGTACACTAATATTTTGTTCTATTTGTGTCTTAGTGACCACGCTCACTAAATCTCATGATGGAAGAAAACTTTTCAAACACATATTCTCACTCCTGACTTTGTCCTATTTTCTCCTATTTATGGCTCCTCCTTATTCTGAAGAATTCTGTCTTCTCCCTAGCAATTAAATATTTGTCCGCTGTGTTGCAGACTTCTCAGCAAGTAGGAACAAATCTTCATACTTTGGTTAAAACCAAGAGTCTAACCTGAAAGGCTCTGGGACTGTCCAGGAAGAAGGAGTAAAATAGTAAAAAGCTTTATGGACAGCCTGCAAAGACTTGTATTTTCCTTTGTATTTTGAATGCATTTGCTCATGCTTCCATTTCAGTGTCGAATTTCCTAATTGGAAATACCACATTAACAAGCGAGTACCACATTGGCTGAACACGAGTCAGCCTGAAGAATGACAGCCACTGGTTTTGCATTATCAGAGGGCAGAAATGGCAAGGCAACTCTTGGGAAATTTGATTTATACCCACGCTGTACAGTGCTGGGGAGACTGACACATGAAAGGTGTATCAGGTTGCAGGCACCTTACAAGCAAGTATTTAGAAAGCACATTAATATTTTCAGCCCAAGAATTCCCTTTTTTACCCCCCACAGGATTTCACCTTCTCTATGACGGATCTGGGACAGGTTTTCTTAAATCTGTTCTGAACTTCCACGTATTCCTGATGTGTTCGCTTCAGATTCACCAGTTTGACCCGTTCCCCTTGCATGTCTTCCCATTGCACAGGGAGCTCTATTGACTGCTTATCTGCAAAAGAGAGATTGCATTATCATCGCAGACACACCTCGGCCGTGTGGGCACATCTTACAAACCAACTGCACACAGAGGGCTGAGAGGACAGTACCTTACGCAATACTTTACTCCAAAAATATTCTCTCTCTTCAATACATCACTGGCTCTGTAAAGCACTGTTAAGACTTTACATTTTCTCTAATTATCCCCATCTCAATATCTAACTAAAACAAGTTTGAAAAGCACAGAAGAATTTTACACATTCTTTGTACACCATTTCCTGTGTCAGACTTCAGCATGGAATCTATGCTCCTCGCTAGTCACATACGTACGGATAATATTTGTATTTAAAACAGATGTTCTGACCTCAGTTATACCTGCCACTAATTATGAAACTAAACCTGCCGGCTATGGCATGCCCAAGGGAAGAAAAAAAAAAAGAAAAAGAAAAAAAAATTAGGGAAAAAATCTAGGGAATAGCTTATTACTCCTTTGGAATATCTGAGTTTGTATTTATCAGAGTTATCAATTAGTAATTACTATTAAATGCTTTTTATTAACAAAGCTGTAATTTACCTTCATTCTTTGGCACACGTTGAATGTTTATAGTTTTTCCCTGGTCATCATTAGCTTGTAGAGTATTCAGATCCACCTTGTAGTTGTTGTTGTTAATTTTCACAGTAAGATGTGGTTTTTTAGCTATTTTGGCATCCTCCAGCTGCATATTTGTCAATTTATCAAAAGCAACAAAGCTATTATTGCTTCCTGTATACTTCCATTCTACCAGGTTATAAACAAGTTCTGCCTTGGATCGTTCTTCTTCAGTATCCTTCATTTTCTGGATCATTTTCTGAATTTCCACAGAAACAAAACAGACATCCCTGCTAATACCAGAAATTTTAATGCAAGGAGGGGAAAGTTTATTTTCAAGCTGAATGGTAACATGGTTTGTTTTCTGGAGATCTGCCAAAGTGTTCATTTGCGTCTCATCAAAATTTTCAATTAGCTCATCTGAAATACTGTTTTCAAACTGTTCCTTTAAAATGAAATTCTTTATCCAGGACTCTGTTGCATCCACATTTTTTTGGCTTTCTCCACAAATTTGGAATGTGGCTAAATCAACTTTCTTCTCCAAAACCACGGGGTTTTTCTTCTCAGTGGGTTGGGTTTTGCCCCCCCAGAATGCTGTGAAGAAATACATGCTAATTATTAGCTTTAAATAAAAGATCTTTAGTTTTATGTGCCCATGCACATGGAAAACCCATGTACTTACATTAAACATAGACAGCCACGAACCTGTTATGGATGAATCTGAATATCCTCTTTTCTTCATGCTTTCATAAAAGTCTCTGAGCATATTTATCTGGAAGATGACGATTTTAATTTTTTTCAAATGCTGTACTGATCTTTTGCTTGCAAATTCCACTATAGCATCCAACATGTCATCAGCTACCTTTGCTGGACTCTGTCCTGCTTGACCTAAACAAAAATAAAGGGCATGTATCAGTGAACAGGACTTCAATCAAGGCAGCATCCAGAAAACGGAGACCAATTCCCCAGCTCATACAGACCCGTGTCCCTCTCTCCTCCCCCATTACGCTTTCTGGCCAAAGCCCCAGGCTCAACCTTAGCTTTACACCTGAGCCTGTGAGCTCCAGGAGCTGACACTCTACACAGACCTGGGAAGCCCTTCTGGGATTCGCTCCTCGTTTACTTTGAGGCTCCAACAAGCACTTCAGCCTTAGCATCCCCCCGATATTTTTTAACCCACACATCACCAACTCTATCCCCATCTTTAAACTGGGTACCAAATAAAAATCAACAGAGGATTTTGGCACAAGCCTACAGTGCATTTCTACATACTAACATGAACATCAAGCTTAAAGCAACTGCTCTCATTCCCCTACAACAAGCCTGCAGTGCAACCTAAAGCTTACCCTGAAACGTTGGTGGGATGCCTGCCAATTTCAGACACAGCATCCCTTGGACAGCCACCACGACACCAGCAGGCAGATGACGCTGGCAGTGCAGGGGACCTGCCGTAACTACTACTGTGGACTCCAAACACTGACCCAGACACCAGCTCCTACCCTAACTTGGCAGGCTGAGCAAGGACCAACTCTTGACTTCTTTTTCCAGTCAAGGAGAGCCTTGGTCTGAGACGGATACCTTGCTTTCTTCAAGCCCTGCTCCCCACACTAACCAGAAGCTTAGGCCAAATCAGCTAGCCTGCCTCTAGCCATCCGCTGGTGCAGGCAGGATGAAACAAGACCTATAAAAGGTGTAAACTGCAGGTATTCTGTACCCAACCCACAGTTTCCACAGTCAGCCAGGCAAGGTTTTGGTCTCACGACAACTCCAGCTTTCTTCACCTACAAACCCCAACCCCAGCCCTTCTGCAGGGCTGAAATCCCAAAGCAAGGTCTATGGGAAGTCTGAAGAAAGGTGCAGGGTGGCCAGCTGAGATACAGTCTGTTTTGGGGTAGAATGTCTTTTATGGAGCAGTACCTTTTCTTTAGGTGTTCTTGCTCAGTCAATATTGTCTGTAACACTTATACTCATAAAAAAGCAGCATTTTTGAAGTGTGCAGGTGCTGTCTGAACTGACCACATTGAACTTTCACAAACCACAGCTTACAGAGTTTCTTGTACAAGTCTACTGTTACACATAATCAGAGGTACGGACTTTGTCCCAGTTGCTGAACTACCCCATCACAGCCCTCATCGCTTTCCCAACAAACACAAACCTGTTCCAATTGCTGGGAAGGCGACAGATTTGTACATCCTTAGCTCACACTCATGAAGGACTTTGGAGACCTGACTCTTCACGTTGTTATTGTGAATCAGGTGAATGATTTTACTGCATGACAGTTTTCCACCTTGTGTAGTAATAAAGCCACTTAGAGACAGCCCAGCTGGAAGAGAGAAGACAAAGTAGGAGACGTAACATTTTCAAAGTGGCCATTGCTTCCGGTAAGACAGCTGGTTGCACTGATGCTAGTGTACACTGGAGTAATACACACTAGAAGAGAAGTGAAAAAAGTGGAAAGACATCCACTGTGAGCTATATTATATTGGTTTTAATTGATTCTGGTTTCCTTTGTAAATATTCTGATTGCAAAATTTCTTTGAAAAAGTAATTAAAGTAATTGTGTGTTTTCTAATTTCCCAAGATCTCTGCTACAAAGTAGTTTCCTATTAATTACAACTTAAGAATTTATGTTGAATTTAAATACAGCTCACTTGTTAAAAAGCATTCCAACAGAACACGCACAATCCATTTATATGAGAAATCCTTTCTTACGTCCCTTGCATTTTGAAAGCTCAAACTCTTATTCTGCAGAAAAGCTGAATGGTTAAAATAATATCATTAAGATAACAACCAACTGATCTAAGAACTGTGATATGGAATCTCTAAAAAAGACGCTTAGGTTTTTTCAGAGCACTCGTGTTTGATTAAACACACTTCAGATGGGAGACACACTGTGAGGATGAACGGACTAATGAACTCAGAATTACATACCACTTCACCGGTCACAAAGGTAACAGCTGATTGTAAGATGCTCTGCACGCCCTGAGATCGGGCTGATAAACAGGGAGAGCCCGCAGAGCCAAAGGCTGGGAAAAATAACCAGGAAACTCCACCTTGAAAGTTAACTTCCGGACTCGGAGCAGGAACACTTTGTTTATGCAACCAGAACGCATTCCTGTGCTCGCAGGGGTCAACCACAGTGAGCTGGGATTTTACTGCTCCGCTGGTCTGGCAGAACGCAGACTGCAGACCAACTCACGATCAGGGTGATAAGCAGAGTTACATTATTTCAATAAAAAAATAGTTATGTATTTGTGACTAGAAGCCCAGATTTGCTATTAGCTTTTAAAAGCCAGTCCTAAACGTGCTTACACCAAAAGACCGTGTTCCACTGCTTTGTTCAGTTTCAAAGCTTCAGCTCTCCTGTAGCTGACAAGAGGTGAGCTTAAAAATTATGCTCAAGGCGATGGGATTGTTTCTGTTCTTAAGTCAGGAATACGCAGGAGTAATTTCAGGGATAAAAAACTTGAATTAGATTAATTTCCAAGCATGTATTTGCATCAGAAAACTGTACCCATCTTCTGTTCAGTTGTGAAAAATTCTCAAAGTAGGTGTCACAACAACAGGACTTTTCAGAATTCCTAAAACTGACAGCCATTTTTTTCAGATAAAATAATTATATCATCAGAGTAGAGAAATATAAAACAAAATTAATTTTTCAAAGAGAACAAAAAAATAATTTGTTCAAACAAAATAGTATGCTTTCACATACCATACTGATCACATTCGTCTTCTACCTGGGAACCAGCAGCATCCATAATTGCTTTGAAGACCCCTTAAATTATACAAGAAAAGCATATGCATTCAATAAGTCAATTTAGCTACTTCTACTCGAAACTCTACCCAACTTCCATACTCCATGAACACCCTAAATTCTCACAGTGCAAGATCCTGCAAAGTGCAAAACCTTGACAGTTCCCAAAAGTGGCCTCCACGATAGACTGCGCTGGCTTCAAAGAGAACATTGCCTTCATTATTGATTAGAAATCATCAAGAATAACTCCTATTTCATCATTTCACCAGCCAATAGTATGCCCCTTGCTGAACTCTGACTGCTTTGAATGGTATCACTTGATGTCTTTGATGCTTGAAATTCGCAATGTCACCAAAGAATCCTCTGCTTCTTACAGGTCAATTTAATTAACCAGGGCTTTGGCTTACAGAGGAACATATTAGGACAAGAGCAGTTTTGCAGAATCGTATTTGATGTAAAAACTCCCTTTTAATTCAGCATTTTTGTTTTTAAACAAGAAAAATCTGGTCAGATGCCTTCTGTCTGAGATGTCTGGAAACTAAATAGAATATTCAGGACATGTAATAAACCTGTTTAAGATGTATTTCCTGACTAATTACCACTCACTCTCATCTGAAAAATACTTCATGAGAGTTTCACATATGGACAATTCTTTCCCCACTTCCCTTCTAAAAACTAGCACAAATTTATCACGAATGAGGTACATATTCAATATAATACCTGATGTGGCATCAAATGTTGGATTTGATATATTTACAATAACCTCTGTGTCCTCCTTAGTAATATCTCCACTGATTACTTGGAGCGTAATGGAACCAATCTGCATTTCATGAACTCCCAATGCTTCAGTGGACACAGGCCTAGAAAACCCTGCAAGGCAAAGAAAAACACCTTAAAACACCTCTCCTATAGTTTGGGGTATTATTCTCTTCCATTGATAGAAATTTCAACGTGTCCTTTTGAGGAATATGCTCTAGATCAGTCTGAGGGACCTAGAGAGTCTCTGCCTTTCTCTTTATTCCATTTCTGAAAGCAGGAAGGCACGGCATTCTTCTCATTTAAATGATGTGAAAGCGAAACCACCTCTGTTCCTGTAAATTCACGCAATATAAATTCACAAAGGACTCCTGGGCTTATCTCCTCTGTCCAGCTCTGTAACAGAGTTTCCTGAACTACCTCTTACAAGAAATGGAGTACCCAGCTTAAGCACTCCCAGTGACGGACGTCCCATCACACTACTTTTCTAAGTTATTTCATATTTACCCTCACAGATATAAAACTGTTCCTTACTTCTAGTCTAAACCTTTCTAATTCACGTTTTACCTGCACACCCTTAACTTCATCTCACCGATACTCACAGCAACTGAGAAGGAAAAGCTGTACTATTATAAATAAGCCTTTGCCGTTGGTGCAGTTCACTCATGTTTTTGCTCCTGTGTCACACTACTGTCAATTAATAAATGGAAAGGAAATTATCCATTCTGTGTATCTCTATATAGGAGATAAAAGCTAAAGAAATATATGCTACTGACGGCTTGTTTGGTAAAGTGATACCAAGTTCTTTTAGCCTTTGAGTATGACAAACTAACGGTTCTCCTACCAGGATATCCTCTTCCATGTGGTCAGACTGGCCTCACTAAGAGATGAGCATGCCCTCAACAAAAGATTCCTCTAAGATTTTTACAAATGGAGTTTAAGAATGCCAGTCCATTAGGAGAAACAAAACCGCTCTGTTTCCTGACAGGTATAAAACCACTTCACAGTATTCACATTCACCCTTGTGTCCCACCAGCTGCCCCTACACAACTTACTTGACCATGGTGCTGCAGCATTGTGACCTTCAGCTACCCTACGTTCCAGTTCAATGCTAAAAGCCTAAGAAGAGAAAAAAGACAGTATTTCAGAGTTTATATACTGAATACTTCTATAATTAACACTCACAGTCACGTAGCGCTTGCTGAGCCATCTGATGCACTTTACAGTCATGTTTAGGTATCATTAACAACAGTGGAAGCCTCAGCGTGGACAGTGCGGTAACAGATACTTGGCTTTGCGTCGCCAGAACTCCTCTGTCAAAAGATGAGCGAGCATCTACAGGTGTTCACAGTGCCAGCAGCGAGGCCAATTTTGTCTGCAGCTGTGCTTGCTGAGAGTTTATATTTCAGAGACACTGAATGAGACACTGGAGAGACATCCCACTGTCACTGGCCCACAGTGCTGAATTATTCCCTTAAGAAAGGGATATAACTAAAATATACTATTAAGGCGTAACTAGAACAGTATGTAACACAGATGGCTTTGCCCCGAGAAGAACTACCTGAATGTTATCCAAATCTTTTGGACTCAAGAGAAAATGAACCTCCTGGAGACTCTTCCGAGCGTGACTACTACTGAACTTGAATACCACATCAAACATTAACTTAGAAACAATGGTTTTAGGAAATCCAAATCCTCCAGTTCCAATAGCTGGGAAAGTGATAGAATTCAGTCCAAGTTCTTCAGTTTTCTTCAAGCAGAAATTGATTATATCTTCTAGGGTCTGTAAAACACAGCAAAGATCCTTTTTAAAAAAAAAATTAAAAAATAAAAAAGCATCATTTATTATTAGTACCACAGAGGCTATGCTGGTATGAGGAAAAAGCTCTGAGTGCATCAAGGCATATTTGAAGTCACTCAAACAGAAGTACACGCAGTTGAGTCATCTAAGCTAACTGTTTTAAAACCTGAAACTTCAGACTAGGATCCCAAACAAATCTGTTCTCAAAATCAATTTTTTTTTTTTTTTAAATAATTAAAGCGTACCTTCAGGCTCTGTCCTTTTCCTCCATCCCACACAGGAAGCACGGCATGCAGCACAGACTTGCAGGCCAGAGCACATCCACTGGTGCAGAGCACACTCCCTTCATCAGCATCCTGTCCTGCTTCTTCTTGGTCAAACTCTGCTTGGAGTGCTGGGCCAGCCTGTTCCAGCAGGGCTTTGCAAAGGGGCCCCACGCCAAACTTCAGATCTGTGCCAACGCTGTTGACAATAACATCCGTCTGCAACAAAATCACAACAAAAATATCTATAGCCAGACTTCGAGTAAAAACAGGCATCAAGACTAATAACACTACCAAAGCAACGCACAGCATGAAAAACAAGATGCCAACAGAGAAATAGCCTGGTTTTCAGCAAGCTTCTGCGTACTGAGTATTCCTGGACTTGTAGGAAACCTGCAGTAGGCAGGTTCAGAGCCACTGCGAGTACCAACATCACAGGCATCTACGTGTGAACAGGTCATCCACCCATTCACCCAGGCAGAGCTGTGAAGCCCTCAGGGGAGGTAAGGCTGTGACTCGCCTCGTCCGAAGCAGATGCCGATGTCTGGGCAGGTGAAACAAACCCAACCTCTGCAGCCTGCCTCATCCTCTGCAGCCTGCCTCATCCCCTCTCCCCATACCCTGCCTTTCCCACATTTCCTTGTGAAGAACTGCTGCAGTATTGCTCCTTCTTCTCTAGCATCACCACAGTACATAAAATATACATATTGTATAAGGTACACGTAATGTAGAAAGTTGAATGCCCCTTTCCCTCCTTTCACTGAAGTGGGATTGCCTACACCTGAAAAAGCAGCACCTCGTGCACCAAAACAAGGTGAAGGGAGGTGGTTGTGCTCTCATGAAGTAAAACAGGCAGAGCCCTGAAGTCTGGTGTTTGCTTTGCTTTTTCCACTGGAGATGTTTTAATTACAAAGTATTTTAAAAATGTGTCATACTGAGCTTTTTTTACATCTAGTATTGCTCTTTCATTGGAATAGGCTTTCACAGGCATGAAAATGACCACTGAAGCAAATAATATGGAAACAACAGGACAATAATAATACTTTAGGGCGATTTTAAACTCCCAAAGTATTGGGGAATGCTGAAGAGCAGAGATTCATCAAGATGCACTTTGCATCACTGAGAAAAAAACACACGGGAAAGAAACTACATCCGAGGTGTAAATTGAGTCTTGATGGTCTAGATGAGTAGTAATTAAACTCTCTGTTAGCAAAAAGAAAAAGCAGCAAATGGAGGAAAAATTAAGTAGAATCAGGTATAGACTTTGCCAAAACAATCTGAGAATGCACTCTTCTATGGGGTCACTCTTCTAGAGCCCAGTAACTTCTTCATAGACTGTGTCTTTAACACATCCAAAGAGAAGGAAACTAAAACAAAAAAAAAATAGGCTGTATACTCACTGTTAGCATGGCTCACAACAGCAACTCAGACAGGTGCTGATTTCCTGTACTATCCAACCAGAATAGCTACAGACCATACAAATGCTTTTAGAAAGTATCTTAGTATTTCCCTTTTAGAAAAAAAGCAAACTGTTTCACACATTGACCTTAGATCTGCAGAACAAATAAAACCTATCTGGGAACACAAGATCCCAATATTCACAGCTGCCCACTAGAAAAAGCCGCAGAGTGACAGATCGCAACCCGAAATCCATCAGTTTTGCAAGCTGGCATCCTTGTTCAGCTAGCACATAGCCACTGTTTCCTTACGTAGCAACTGCCCTGTAAAACAGCATACCCCACCGTCCTTCTTTTTCCATCTAAATTTAAAGAAGATTTTCACATCAAGTTGGAGAGGAACTGGAAAATTAAAGACCTACCGTGGCTTCCTGAATGTTTTTCTCCACCACCCAGATGCAAAGTCCTTCCCTTGTCGTAACCATCTGCAGACCCTTTCCTCTCTTCTGGCCTTCTCTTAGCTTATGGTTTTCCAAGTGTGGCATCACCATTGTCGGGGAGGATGACTTAGCTGTAAACACTTTTTTTACTGTCTCACTCAGAATCTGAACCATTTCTTCCACACCATCCACAAGATGAACCTCCTTCAAGCTGCTGTCCCCCATGGATTCTTCCAAGGTCTCCTTGATGGAGGATACAATTGAATCTGCACATGTCTGCAGTGGGAAGCCAAAAATCCCTCCGCTTATAGCAGGCAGGGCTATGGAACGATAGTTATATGTTTCAGCTAGCTGTAGACTTTTCTTCACTGTCTTTCTTAACAAGTGCACGCACTTGTCTGCTTCATCCTTCCTCCACCGCGGCCCAACAGCATGAATGACGTTCTTGCAGGGGAGCTTCCCAGCGCCCGTGATCACTGCGCACCCGGGCTGCAAACTCCCGTTCTTCCGCACCACCTCGTCACACTCCCGCTGCAGCTCTGGACCGGCCGCTTTTAACAGCGCCTCAGCAAGGCCACCGACGTGTTTTAAGTCTTCATTAGATGCATTTACCACAACGTCAGCTGGGTAATTACACAAGTTACCTTTATACACTGCTACTACAACTCCATCTGGCAGCATTTTCTTGTAGTAGAGCTTTCTTTCCTCTTTATCACCAACTTTTTCAGGCTTCTGTTCTTCTTCTTCTTTCAGCCTAATCAAACAGCTAAATTTCTGCTTTGCCTCAAAAACGCATGAATCCTTCCTCTCAGTGAAGAACTCTTTGACTCCCGGTTTATCAACTGGCACATTTTTCCAGTAAAGGGATGAGAGAATTTTTTCAAACGTGGCGACTGCTTTTGGCACTTCTGCTCTTGGTCCGCTCAGGCAAATACACGGTGTCTTGGTGTCAAAACGTACTGTCACGCCTTTCTTCCTCAATGCAAGATAAACATCGGATTTTTCCTCCTCTACAAACTGCACTACCACCACTGACTTGGCCGGGATTACTTTTTCCATTTGTGTGTTTCTATCTATAAAATCATTAAGTTTCTGATAAACTTCTGTTACGGCCTTAGAAAAGCCAGCAATAATCACTTTATTTTCTTTTCCAGCAGGTTCATCAATGACTACAGTTTCCTGGGAAGAACTGTACTTCTTACGCAAGGAGGTAAGAAGACTCCTCCACTGCTCCTTTTTAATGACCTCACCATCTTCTACATTGATGCACTCGTATTTTAAGCCTGTCTTTATCTCCCTTTCTGCTTCTAAAAGATCTTTGGGAGCACCTCCAAATAGCAACACAGTATCATCCTCAAGCTCATAAAAAGCATTAATGTTTTTCCTAGTGAATAATGTCTCTGACGTTGTTTTCTTATCTACACGCTGCAGATAGCGAAAAAAATGGGGATCAACGGTAACTGATGTACATGGCATGTTCAATACCTTTTCCAGTAAGTCAGCTTTGATTTTATATACCTCCACAGGTAACCCACACAACCGAACAGCTGCTTCTTTGTCATCATAAACCATCTTTAGGCACGGATATTCTTTGTGAATACTGTCTTCTAGCCCAGCATTGTGCAGAATAGCATACTTCCCTGGGATTACCGACACAGAAATTTCTACGCTTTGTTTTTCCCTTTCATTTTGCTTCATGGCTTTTTCTATGCATTCCTTCACTTCTTTCTCTGCACTCTCCACTGCTGCTCTGTTGCCTGCAATCACCACCATCTTCTCAGAAATATCAGCTATGATCAAAGCAGCATCTTTCACCAATCTCTTTTTCACGTCTTCCCAATCCATGGAATTTACTTCACATTTTATAGCTACATAATCTGACATGATACGCGAGAACTCAGTAGAAACATCTTGCTTCCATGTCTTGCTCAACTTCATCATTAGCTCTCTCTGCTTGGAGAGAGAGGACGACGGGCACAACATCACTTCTGGGTGCGCACAGTCCGTCTGCGGCCATTTTAGCTCACAATGGCAAACGGCCATTTCCTGATTTATGCCTTGGACCAGTTGAGCCTGCCTTTGTAAAAACTGCCAGACGTGCGGATCTAGTGGCACTCTGACGGGGTCTGGCATCTTGATAGTTGGTCTTTCTTTTCCATAGAGAGCTGTTCCCAGAGAGTGGTAATATGGATGCACAGAAATCTGTGTCTGTTCCAGTAAATGCTGCTTTCCCAAGACAGTGTTCAGATCTAAAAGTCAGCACACACAGAGGCAGACACACATGTATCATTAACTTCAAATCAAGCAAATGACTCTGCTCTTAGAACTACTGCATTCAATAAAGTAACTTTTTTTTTTTCCCATTTGAAAGAGCTATTTTTATGTCCTTCTGATCTCCAAACCACTCTGCAGGGACAAGATAAAAGGCTTGGCTCCAACCAGTTTGGTCAATATGCTTGTGCCTGTGTTTACCTGTACAGCTACGCCTTCCTCTCATTTCCTACGGAAATCCCACCACAGAGCAGGGCTGTGTCAAGTTACTATTATGAAATGCTGCTTACTCTCAACTCCAAATAAAACTCTTTGTGCCAGTGCTTTTCTACTTTTTTTTTTTTGCCACTTCAGTTGGAATGCACAAAGAAAAAGAATTATAATGTTGGCAGGGACTTACAATGACCCAAATTACACATTAACTTAATGTACAAAATATTCTTAAGCAAATTCTGAGAGTCAGAAGAAAAAGAATCACCTGGCAGATATATTTTAATTAAAACATAAAGGAACTCACTAAGCCAGGAGTCTCCTAACACAGAGATATTTACCAGAGGTTGTGCTGGCACAAACACGGGACAGGGATTCAACACAAGGAACAGTGACTAGATTGTTCTTTAGCTCTATTTTTCCCTGATAATGACCATATTTGACCTTAATTAGTTTCTGTGAATGCTGAAGTCATTAACAAATCCTGCTTCCTCTTCCTGCAAGTGCAATTCCTGTTTTATTGCAGACAAAAACCTCTGTAAATGGGGAAAAAACATCAGTGGGAACAACCCCCACACAAAGCAGGTATTAAAATCAACCTTTGGCAGCATAAGGAAACAGACAGATTCAGAAACCCCAGACATGCAGCAGGATTTCTAAATCCAGAGCAATCCCCAGGAACCGGACAGTGTACGCTGGCTTCGGCGACAGCAAGCCAGGCTCCTCCCAACGCCCAAATTCGCGGTCACTTTCTTCCAGGTCTCCACCTGGGAGCACTCTGGTCGGGCAAAGGACGGTGTTACCTTTGCGATCACAGAAAGTAACGATGGCCGAGTTCTCCTCAGAGAAGAGCTGGACCTCTGACACGGGCCCTCCTCCGTTCCGCGGACTCTCAAAGTACATGGTGATGTAGTCTGTGGAAACCCTGGCCGGTATGTTTTCAACCTTGACGCTCTGGGTCAATTCAAGAAGCCTGGCAGTCATTTTGAATTCTTTAACTCTTTTGTTTTGTGAACATCTTTTGACAAATCCTTCAGTATCTGTAAACAGAAAAGCAGTATCAACTGACTACGTTTTCTTGCACTGTTATCAGACCCGGCTATCACTTCTGGCAAAGAAATGAGCTGAGTCTACTTTTCCCTGTATTTGCAGCAAAACTGCCTCTGGTGCCAGATAACCATGTTGTTACAAGAAAGGGGAAACGCACACAACCATGTTACTCTCCGCTATTCGCTACCACTGTGTCTCTGTTCCCCTCTTCTTCATTTCTTGTATAAACTAAGCACTTCCCACTGTTTCACCACCTTCTCAAACCGAGACTTTCTAAACTTCAATATTTGCAGAACTCATCTCCATACTCAGCCCACTCTAATTCTTCTCCATCTAACCCACAACCAGATAGAGACAATGAAACATTCTCATCCAGTTTCAGTTAATGAAGATGCCACAATTTTCTTATTTCAGTCTAACATTGGGATGACAGGCGTTTTCACGGAGCTGCAGATAAGACTTACATCTTTCTTGAGACACTACAGTCCAGGTACTTTTTAAAAAATGCCTGAATCTGTAACGGGAGAGCGATCACGTTCTGAAAGCTGCTACTCATACATACACATAGAAATGCATGATGGTGTCCATCCTGTCTTACCGATACTTTTAAGGAAAGTAGCTACAGCAACATTCATTTCAGGTATCACTTCCACCGTGAAGTCACCGTCTACTGCCAGGCCGCTGATGTTCTCCAACAGCATACGTAAGCATTCCAGACTGCAACCTTGTATGTTTTCAAACACCACTGAAGGTGAGGTCCCTGCAGACTTCTCTGCAACGCTCTCCGCAGAGCCAGCTTCCTCCCGGACCTCACTGTTCAGAACAAAACTCTCTGCTTTCTGCAAAGCTTCTGCATCACCTTCAACAGAAAGGGAAGCAAGACACAAGATATATTGGTACACATTTCCTGGAATAAACAGATTTTTCTTACCCTTTCTCTCCTTTCCTTTCCCACGAGAAGAGATCATCTAACTAAACAAATACTGCAAGGTACTCCGGGACATTTTGGGATCCAAAACTGCCCACACGCGATATTCTGCAGGGCTGCAGGCAGCTTCTTTGGTGGCACAAAAATAGGCAGGAGTAAACAAGTCCAAGGTCACTGGTATGTCTCTGGGTCCCAGACACAAATAAAATAAAGTAACACCCATTGAGATAATTGGCTGTGACCGCTCAGATGTTGGTAAAGGTTGTGAAACACCCTGCAGCCCCTGCATCGGTTTCTTGGCCTGGGTGCAGGCGTAACGAGCCCAAACATAGCTCGGGACATCGCAGGCACCACAGACCACCAGCAGCTCTGCGCAGCTTGAAGCGAAGCCTCCTGATGACCCCCATGCCTGGCCATCAGTGTGGCATCACAGCACCGAAGCACCCACGTGCACAGAAGGCTGGCAGGGATGCAACAAATTTTTGCGGACAGAAATTACAACACGGCTGCCCACCGAGTACCCCAGAGGTGCAGTGGCTGCCAGAGGACGGCACATCTCCAGCTCTGCAGGCAGATACGGGCAAAGGCGGCAGAGAACCTCCAAACGGGAACAACGGGGGGACGGGCACAGGCCAAAGGGCACCCTAGGGTGCTCAGCATGGCCACACTCGCAGACAAAGGCAGCTCTCCGCTCCTCTCCCCGACGAACGCGAGCAGGAGCACGAGCCCCCCTCCGTCTGGTAAACCAGTACGTCCCTGCACCACGGCGAGGAGATGAGCATCGAATGAAACCCTGGTGCTCACCACTCAGTGTGAACCTCTAGGGCCGCCATCTCTGGCCATGGCAGAGGAACACACGGCCGAGGGGAAGGAGCTTGGTGGAGCAGCCATACGCCTGACGGGGGGCGTGGGGGCAAGGTCTCTGCTTGCTTTTGCTCAAGAACACCCAAAAACCCCTCAGCCCTGGGGCAGCGCCACGGAGAGAGACAGAGACGTGGGGCGGGAAGGCTGGAGCGGGCGGCAGCACAAACAGGCTGCTCTGCCCCCTCACTGGGTTTACGAGTGCTCCCGAGGTACCACAACAACTGTACCAAATCCATAACATCTATGGAAGACAGCTGCCTTCAAGGCCGACCAGCACAAGCCCGATAAGGAAAAACAAAAACCCAAAAGAAATAACGGCAGAAGCAATAGCTCTACAGATGACAGTTACTAATTTCTAGACCATCAACAGGCATCATCTGCTCCCCTACGTCCAACGAAAGCACAAAAAAGCCAAAACCGAAAGCCACGCTGACCCTGTAAAGTGATTAATAGCAGCATCTGGAGATCGTCAGGGTCCTCTCTGGTATAACTAAAACATAGTAGGTGACAACTTTGAATATGTAATTTTGAAAGGAGGAAAACCACACAAAATGGCACCAAACAAGACTTCATACAGAAAGGAACAGACATGGGCGTAATCAGAGAACTTCCCGACTCCCTGGTCTGTTGCAGGGCTGAGTATTTACTCTTCACACATGTGGGTATATTTGGGGCTGCAGTACTGTTTTCTAGATCACTTTCTGAATCATAAAGCTTAGCAGGATATTGCTGAACAATGACCTCGCCAGAGCCACGGAGGTACCGGGGAGACGCACCTCTCGCCTTTACAGACTCTCCTGACCATAGGGAGCGCAGAGACACCAGGCCTGGGATTCAGGCCCTCAGTCCAGGTGTTTCTACGCAGATCTTACCTTAGAGCAGTTATACAGGATAAGGGAACTAAATCCCCCTCTGGAGATGCTCCTCTGACTAAAAAGGCTATTTTAGGAGCCAACACCAGGCACGTGATCTAACTCTGGCAGGGTGAACTCCACCCTTGGTGATCAAGCCTACAGTGTCCCTGGCCAGACATCCCTCCCCGTACCGCCCGAGTCAGGCTGCCAAACTCAGAAACTCTCAGCACAGCTCCCCACAGAAGTGGAGCTGCGTGCGGAAAAGAGCACCATCATTTTCGTTTTATGAAGAATCAGCGTGCAGGGTGATGGATAACATTTTACCTTTCGTTTGCAGGTTGCTCGTGGCATTCGCAGCCTAAAACAAAATGAAACCAAAGTATCAGTGACTGATCCGACACTCTCGCCACCATTTCAAAGCTCTGGTTAGGATTACAATTTTTATTCACCTTTGTGGGAACCAGTTTTTCGTCAAGCGCCTCCTCTTCAGCAGCCAGCGCTGTTTCAGGCTCTGTCACAATCAACTTCAATCCTCCTTTTTCTCCCAAATGCAGCTCATGAGACTGTCTCTCCAGAACTCGTTGCTTCACTAGATGAAACCAAAAAGCCCCGCTGGCAATCTGAACAGAAATACAACTTTGCGCAGCACGTTTCCACCGTTACATTAGGAGACATTCACAGAATGAAAGGGCTTTAAACTCCTGACACTAAAACAGCACGCACAAGGCTTTCCTCCCGAAAGAAACGGAGGAACGGCAGAGGATGTTCTTTCTACAAAAAAGAAACTAGCAGAGATGGCAAGTGAAGCTCCACCGCACGTTTCCCGGCCGGTGCCGAGGGGGGAGCCCTGCGCTGGGGCTGCAGCACGGGGGTCCTGGCACCAGCCCCACACCTCGCACGCCCTCTTCCAGCCAGTGCCAGCGTGGCTCGGGGCTGCACCTGAACTTACCAGTTAGGCGCGTCAGCGACTGGGCAGCATGACAAGAAGAACAAAAAAAATGCATATATCTGTGTTTATGCATGTCTATGCATACATGTAACACAACTGCAGCTAAATGCCTTCCACCTTGCTGCAAGTTTATGTAAATACATGCACACCACGTGCCGCATTTTTAATACAAACCTGTAGTTACAATATGTGTGAAGTTTTATTAACATAAGCGTTATTATTCCAAGTGTAATCTAGTGAATACTACTATGCATCAAAACTGGTGTATATGCATATACACCTGGCAGGGTGTAATTAATGCATATACACCTGGCAGGGTGTATTTAATCACTTACAGCCTAGCGTTCTGCAATCTGCACGCTAGTACTCTGCACCGAATTCAAGCATGGATATAAGCAAACACATATTATATACATTCTGTATTGCATATGACCGGATGTATATAGGCATTATATGCTATAGATGTGTATGCACAGAGATATATAGAGAGACGTGTACGCACACACCACACCGTACATAATAACTAAGTCAGTACGCGTATTTTCACCTACAGAAAGTCACAACCCGGGACGTGCCCCCCACCCCGGCCTCCCTCAGCCCGGCCCCCGGCCCCGCCGCTCACCCTCGGGCTGGGCGAAGAAGACGAGGAGCTGCCCGGTCCCGGTCCCGGTCCCGGTGGCGGCCCGCAGCTCGCACTTTCCGCCTCCCGAGCGCTTCTGGCTCTGGAAGTAGCAGAGCAGCTTCTTCCTGAGGGCGGGCGGCGGCTCGGCGGAGCCCCAGTCGCCGCGCACCAGCAGCGGGAAGGCGCCCGGCCGCTGCCCCGCCATGGCGGCCGCTGCGGCTCCGCTCCCCGCTGCCTTTCGCTTTCGTTTCCCGGCGGGGCGAGGCGGCCCTCGGCCTTTCCCGGCAGGGCTCGGCGCGCCGCGGAGGGGCCGAAGAGCGAGGGCCGGCTCTCCCGGCTCTCCCGGCGGTCAGGGCTCCGCACCCTGCCGCTGCCGCTCCCGCCGGGCGCCCACAGCCGCCCCGGGCACTGCCACCACGCCGCGCCGCCTGCCTCGGCCCGACCCTGCCCGGGGAAGCGGAAGCCCCCCCGCCGCCGCCCGGCCAGACCCCGGCCCCCTTCCGCCGGCCGCAGGAAGGAGTTCGCGCCCCAGCGCTGTGCAGCAGCGGGGAAGCGGGCGCGACCCAACGGCGCGCAGCCCGCAGCCAGTGGCGGGAGCGGGGGGGCTGTGGATGAGCAGCCTGGCGCCCACGGCTCCACCGCCATTCCTGCTTCACCTTCCCCAGAGAACCTCTCCCTCGGCAGTGGGGGCCCTGCAGCGAGCACTGCTCGTACGGTCGCACCAACCCCCCGCAGACCTTTAAAGGAGTAACAACCTAACTGCGTACAGCAAGTACTGGAAGATACTCGCTTAATCATCCGACTTAAGAAGTCAAACCCGGCAGAGTCGGAGGAGTCGAGGGTTTTTAGGATTTGGAGGTGCTGCATCACTGCTTTTTCACTAGATCTTACGATATCTAGGGCAGAGAGAGGCATACATTTTTATTCCATCATGCTACGAACAAGATGATGTTGCTTTGCTTTGCCCCTCCAACACAGAACTCCGAACTTCGGCTTGATAATGACCATCCCTTGGAGATAACCTAGTTCTTCAAGCCTTAGCAACGGCCCCAGACCCCTCTGTGCTTGTCTTTGCTCTATTCCTTTCTCCTTGCGATCAGAGGAAGGTTGCTGCAGCCAGTGCATGACAGCAGAAACGCCTTCTCAAATTCTCCTTCCCTGCCTTTCTTAGGCAACATACAAGTAACTCATGGACCTTCTCTAACCTTCTGTAGAACCTCTTATTAACTTGCCAGGGAGGTTTATTCTACTAACAACAAGCAAATCCATATGCGAGGCATCAAGTTCATTCAAGCTCACTGATTGAAAACACAAGCCAGTAACTACAATTAGTTCATTTATTGAAAACGACTGTATCATAATTCATGACGCGGTCTGCCGTTTACAGAGGGTAAGAAGCCATCAGAAATGCAACATCGAGGGGTTAGTGGCTGAAAAGAAAATCCCTTCCCTTCCCCCACTAGCACTCCCCACTCCCTTGTGCAGCGAGGATGGCCGTAAGGCGGCATGGAAAGGCCCAGAGTATAAAGGCTTGATCTGTAATCTAACTGCAGTTCTCAGTAGAATATTGAGCTCCAGTGTTAAATATGCTCAGCTACTCTTAGTATAGGCAAGTAGTCTACTTCAGTGCTACCAAAAATTGCTAGAGGTTGCTTAAATGTAACCAAGATTTAAGAAATTAACTTGATAAAACTGTTTATTGTTTTCATTGCATATTTAGTTACAAGTGTTTCTGTCTTACACAAAGACTGAAAAACTTGCAATCCTGGCTGCCTAAAACGCTTATCTAGTGAAAGTGATAAGGTATTCTGGGTACGCTTGAATGTCATTAAATATGATGAACATGGACGGCCGTTTCACATTGTCAGTTGAGCTATCAAACAGATCTATAGAGTTACTCGTGTTTTTTGCTGCTGGAGTAATGGATCCACTTGTCCCCTGAGAATATTCTCCCACAAGGACTCGAGCCAAGTACATGTACTTCTTCCCATTCGCATCTGGTCTGGAGTAGGTGTCGTTGGCGGAATAGCTGGCGTTAACAGCAAAGTATGTTCCATTTCCAAAGTTTGCAGCTGTAGTCAGAAAAACAAACGTCTGTGAGCACTTCAGCAGCAGCAACCACTTATCTGCCCTCTTCAGGGCCTGCCAATCTCTTGACAGTTCTGCTAGTTATTTGCAACAGGGAGATTTAACAAAACAAGTAATTCTGCGTACAAGGCAGGACTATACAGAGGGCATGGCAAATCAGTCCCAGCCCTATGCAGGAAAACGAAATTTGTTTTGAAATTCACATTACCGTGCATTCCAGCATAGCTCCGGTTAAATCCATAATTGTTAATTAAGGTTAACGACTCCTTATTTGTCCCATGAAACAGAAGCCTCTCATTGTTTGTGTTGCCATTTTTGTTATCCATTTCACACTTTTTTATTTGGTAGGCCTTCCAAAAAAATGGGTTCTGTACCCTTTCAATCTGCAAAGTTTGAAAGTAAGACACATTCATTTTCTTTAGGTTGCCATCATGAAAAACATGAGTGTATCAACAATACAGTCTGCTGCCAAGATTCTCCTCCTGGCTCCAGTGCACGTGTACTGGATTAGGAAACAAGTTTGTCAAATCACTCCAAACTTTGGCATGATGGACTGCAGAACCCAGCCCAAACCATGACAGAAGCACTCTGTTGAAAGCAGTATAGGACAGTCTTGCAGGTTTCTGGGGCGCAGATGACATGCCAACCTGCAAAGCACACGTGGCTTAAGTGAGCAAATGCTCTCCTCTACTATAGAAATGATTTACAGAAAAAGCACTCTCTCTTGGTGCTGAAGAAGCGACTGCTTAAGAGTTGTTCCAAATACCTCAACTGCAACATTAAACTGATGCTGATTAAAGTTAGTGACAGCCATAAATCATAGAATCATAGAAAGTTTTGGGTCGGAAGGGACCCCTAGAGGTCATCTAGTCCAACCCCCCTGCAGCGAGCAGGGACACCGCTAACTGGATCAGGTTGCTCAGAGCCCTGTCCAACCTGGTCTTGAATGTTTCCAGGGATGGGGCCTCCACTACCTCTCTGGGCAACCTGTTCCAGTGTTTTACCACCCTCATTGTAAAGAATTTCTTCCTTATATCCAGCCTAAACCTACCCTGTTTTAGTTTAAAACCATTACCCCTCGTCCTGTCACTGCTGTCTCTACTAAAAAGATTGTCCCCATCTTTCCTATAGGCTCCCTTTAAGTACTGAAAGGCTGCAATCAGGTCTCCCCACAGCCTTCTCTTCTCCAGGCTGAACAAGCCCAACTCTCTCAGCCTGTCCTCATAGGAGAGGTGCTCCAGCCCTCGGATCATTTTTGCAGCCCTCCTTTGGACCCGCTCCAGCAGCTCCATGTCCTTCTTGTGCTGAGGGCTCCAGAGCTGAACGCAGTACTCCAGATGAGGTCTCACCAGAGCAGAGTAGAGGGGCAGAATCACCTCTCTCGACCCGCTGGCCACGCTTCTCTTGATGCAGCCCAGGACACGGTTGGCCCTCTGGGCTGCCAGCGCACATTGCCGGCTCATGTCCAGCCTTTCGTCTATCAATGCCCCCAAGTCCCTCTTGGCAGAGCTGCGCTCGATCCTTTCATCCCCCAGCCTGTATTGACAGCGGGGATTACCCCGACCCAGGTGCAGGACCTTGCACTTGGCCTTGTTGAACCTCATGAGGTTCACACAGGCCCACCTCTCCAGCCTGTCCAGGTCCCTCTGGATGGCATCCCGTCCTTCTGGTGTGTCAACCATACCACTCAGCTTGGTGTCATCTGCAGACTTGCTGAGGGTACACTCGATGTCGCTGTCCATGTCATTGACAAATATATTGAACAGCACCGGTCCCAGTACGGACCCCTGAGGGACTCCACTCGTCACTGGTCTCCATCCGGACATTGAGTCGTTGACCACTACCCTTTGGCTGCGACCATCCAACCAATTCCTTATCCACCGAACGGTCCACCCATCAAATCCACGGCTCTCCAATTTAGAGAGAAGGCTTGTCCAACTTCAGAAATCCCAGTGGAATTCATTTTTCCATTGTTATTAGTACTCTTCATCACTTGTTATCAAAGTATTTATGCTCAGAAACAATTATGTGCTTTTACCTTTTCAATTTTTAATGACTGACAGGTCTTCAGAAACCTTTCCTGCACATCTCTGTATTCTCTCATTTCTGGTTTTAATTCCACTATTTTGAGTCGCTGGTTTTCCATATCAGCCCACGTTGAAGGGAGCACTGTTGACTCTTGATCTGCAGAAGAAACATAATCAATCCTATTTACCCAAATCCTCTGCTTAAAATGAAATATGCCTGCTATGAACCCTTCTAAAAGCCCATACATCTAGCTTATCACTAGTGCCTACTGGTCTTTGTCAGCCAAGAGTACTCCGTGGGTCTTTTACCAGAGGATCAGGACACTGTAGTTTCTAGTTTGCCACTGCACAGGCAACTGATACACCCGAATTAGTAGTTGCTAGGCAAACCTGTTCTTCACAGCTGAAGAGGGATCCTTTGCAGTAACTTTTACCAGTAGCCTTCCCAGAAAATCCAGTTTTCAAGGACAAGGAGCAAATGCAGATTTGCTGAGCAGTTAATTCTCACCAACTAGGAGACTAGGAGCCAAGCATCTGAACAAGGAAGGTTTTGAATTAAAACGTTCAAGAATATACTCTCCATCTGAAAAGCTGAAGTCTTCCCTTTCTTCCCTTCTCTGGCTTCGTGCGAGGCCTAGTAGCTAGCTGTACTGTCAAACAGTAACACTGACTGATGCGTGTGCTCCAGACATCCAGCATCATAGGTTCCCTCAATCATACGTGACATTTTTTTGGTAAAGGAACAAAAAATAAAAATCTGAAAATATGTGCAGGAGGCATTACTCAGGCACTGGAAGCCGCACAGTTACTTAAACCTGTCCACTTTCACTTCCAAGTGTTAAGCAGACAAGCAAGTTGTTCCCAGTAAGATATAAAATGTGCCCCTGCAAAACTGAGTCACAGCAGGACAAAGGAAATAATACACTGGAAAGAGTCCGGTATGGATGAGTAAGAAAAAGGTAGCTCCTTATATGGTACAGAAGGAAATGGAACAGGTTACATCTCAAGAACAGAAATTACCTGAGATCTAGAACGACAACTGCTACAAACATCTAATTATTGCTAGTAAGCTGTTAAGAACCTCAGAACACATTACCTACATTTGCAAAAATTTTAAACAACCGCACGATTCTTTTACTGTCTTTTCCCAAATCAGTTCCTTTCAGGACCTGCACAAAGGTCCTAACAAAATTTTGCCTATTCTTACCATTTCTTACTCTCACTAAACTGGATGCCACTTGGTTTTAAGGTGAGATCATCAGTCTGCCAAGGTGCTTTTACTTACCTTCAGATTTATCGACACGTGTAATGAGTGTGTGTTTTCCTTCGTTATCCACAGCATATCTAGCTTCTGTATCCACTATGTATTTTTTCTCATGAATGATGACCGAAATATGTTTCTGCTTTGCCAAGAAAGCATTTTCCAAGCGCATATTCGTGAGACTGTCGAAGGGCACATAGGAATCATTTTCAAAATATTTCCACTCAATTAAACTTTGTAAAAGTTCTGCCCTGATCTCTTCCTGTTTAGCAGCTTTTACTTTGTGAATCATTTCTTGAATAGTTGAATAAGCAATCCAGACATCTTTCTCGACACCTGAAATTCGAATAGAGTTACTATCCAAATGAAGAGCAATTCTTAATTTCTTTTGTAGGTCACGCAGTTCCTCACTCTCTGCTTCACTGAAATCGAAGATAGACTCATCGATGATTTCTGTTTGAAACTGTTCCTTTAAAACTGCACTTTTCAACCAGCTTTCAGCTTCTTCCACTTTCTTTCTGTTTTCACCACAAATCTGCACAACAGCCACATCTATTTTCTTTTCCAAAACTGCTTTGGTATTTTCCTTTGGGGAACCTTTCTCAGAGCTCCAGAGCGCTACAATGAAATACACAAATGTTGTAATTGGTATCAGCCATTATCAGCTGGTGCTAAACAGACTGACCTGTATTTAAGTGATGTCTACTTACACGTTAACTTCGAAAGGAATGATTTGACTGTTTTTTTAGCAGGACTTTCTCTTTTCTGCATGCTTGTGTGGAACATGCTGAGCAGATGTGGCTGGAAGATGACAACTTTAATAGTTTTCACAGATGGAGCAGAGTTGCTTTTTGCAAAGTCAGTTACTGCATCTATCATACTGTCAGCTACTACAGCTGGATCACGGCCAGCCTCACCTGAAACAAGTTATAAACATTTTGCCTTTAGAAAGTGCTAATAACTGTTACAAATGGTTAAAACATCTTTTTAAAAGAACAGTTATGAACATACCCACAGCCACAAACAAGTCAGAAATAACTTCAGGCTGGCAATTAGGAAAGGTTTCTATTTATCAGAAAAAGGAGATTTGAGACCACCTTCACAGCAAGGGAAAAATAGTTTACTTTTGTTGACACGGCGACTGATCAGGTTATGATGTACATGGCATGGCTTGGTTACCTAACAGGCCATAGGCCTGATGCTCAGTGGCCCAGCAGCCAACCCTTTGCTCAAAAATCAAGTCTAGTTTAATTCATGCAGGAGGTCCCTGCATGCATGGGGCCCAGTTCTGGATTCTCCGACTCTGGGGATTTCTACTGATCTAACTGAGAATAACAAGCAAAGAAAAAGGGAAAATCTGGCCTTTTTGACAGCTTCACATTCCATCCATATCAACCCTACTTGTGTGGCTGCTAGCCAGAGTTGCATCAGCTACTGATTTCAGCAGTGGAGAAGTAGCTCCCTGGATATTCTCTGATGAGCAGCCCATGCATATCAGGCTGCCATGACAAATATTTATGGTTCTCCAGGAAGTACAGAAATACCTTTGAATCCCTGTTAGCAAGGAAGTGTCAGCTCTAGAGCACTCGTACTCTTTACACACTAGCTGACTGCAAGGAGTGAAGCCTTCTAGGTCCTCATAAGCTCCTAACAACAGGTTTGAAGTCTGCAGTTTCTGAATATATTTTCACCAAAGAACAACCTCTCCAGATAAATCAAACTCATCGCTCGAACCCTGAGATCAGTAGAACCACACGCACTGAACCCATTTCAAAAGGGAGACGCAGACCTGTTCCAATTGCTGGGAAGGTGACAGAGGTGTACTGCTGCAATTCACACTCCTGAAGCACTTTGGAGACCAGCATCTTGATATCATCTTGGGCAACAAAATGAATTATTTTTTTGCATGGCAGTTTTCCTGCTTGGGTGGTGATATAGCTCTTGTTACGTTGTGAACCTGAAACATTAAGTAGGTGAACATAATCAATCAACAATTAGCCACAAAACAGATGTGTACTAATCCTCATTAGGAGGTAAGAAATGCTGACAAATATGCCCCAGGATAAGCTTCAAGTCTCCTCCCACAAACTGTGCAACACCCTCTTACTGTTTTCACTTTCAAGGCACAAGGATTCATGTTATGTTTGTCAAATATTTGCCTCATTTGCCAAATAAACGTTGTGGGGCTTTATTTGTCAAGTTTCCTCCGCAGACCCGATGAACTTCATGCAGACTAGTATTGCACTCTGTCTTCATGCACACACAAGCCTGGCATCTACCCTCTGGCTGCCTAGCCTGAATTACACAACAGAGGTTTACCTCTTATCTCCTCCACATCATTCTTTTCCTTTGGTTGGTGTTCCAAGCTGACCTCCATGCCAGCCTCTTTCCCACTTCCCTTATTTTGTGGGGTTGTAAACCACATACATTTCTATCCCCACTCCCCACTCTTCGTATTTGCTGTTCACTAGCTGAATTTGGTCTACAAACAAAAGCCTCTTCTGTGGCAGGAACCCAGCTTCACTGGTTTTCCCTCTTGGTCACACAGAGGATGTGGTAGTGGGTTGCTAGTTAAGCCAACAGCAAACATACACTTTCTCACTCGAGAATGACAAAAGGAGTTGCAGGTAGACAGTTGCTTCCAGTGACGTATGGCTTCTCTATCAACATTTCTGCCAACATCATCCCTTGCTCATGGCTCTGTTCGACATAGAATTGATTCGGTTTTATCATGGAAGGCTTTATTGGAATAAGAGGATGTAATAATGAATACGTGTAATTCTTTACACATGCTTAGAAGCCCTCTCTTCCTGAAGATTTTTTTTTCCTTCCCACATTAACTGATTAAAAACTAGCTGACGTAACACAGTGCATAATGCAGATGGATGTACAGTAGGCATTGAGAAAGCATCCCAACAGATTCCCTGCCACGCATGAACACCTTCACAAAGGAGGTCAGAAAGATTGTCCCATACCTAGTTGAGCACATTCATCTTCAACTTCTTTTCCAGCACCGTTCAGAATTGCTCTAGACACACCTTAAACGAGAAGAGGCATATGAATCCACTGTCACTACTGTTAATGCCATTAAAGTCCCATCTGAGGCGAAACTGTGTACCACAGAATATCTAAAATATCTCAATCCTGATAACAGTACAGGTGATAATTGAAAAGCACTGTTGCCTGAATTTTAGGCTTATGCTTTTCAGTTCAAAGTGATGTCTAAAGTACCGAACAAGTTTCACTGAGGTCAAACCCTCCTTGAGGTTTGTCTTCTCCTTTAGTCCGAGAGATTTTATGTAATAAGATTCTATAAACAAATAAAAATTATTAGTTTCCCTTTCTGCAAGAGTCTTAAACATGCCGCCCTGTAGCACAGATTAACAAGAAAAAGAAAGTTTCAGATACTTCCTAATCAAACATTTGTACCCTGAGAAGGAAAACAGAAACCACACTGTGAAACAAAAGAGTCTGAAACATTGGAAAAAATCCTTCCTGCTCTAGTTATCCAGCCCTTCCAACCACACGTACTGTTTTCCCACATAATACCAACTAAAATACCTGTTTTGAGGTTGAAGGCTGCGTTTGTTATGTTTACAATGACATCTCCCTCTTCCTTGGTAATATCGCCTTCCGCCACCTGGAACATGATGGAGCCAATCGTCATTTCGTGTACATTCTGCACGGGGCTTGAAGAGGTACCGGCGAAAGCTGCAGGAGAGAAATACAGACCCTGAGCAGAAGGGAGCAACAAGGTGAGAGATACGGGACTTGTTCCTGGGTACAACGCCTACAGAGACCACGGATTGGCTCCAGACTCAGCCTGTGAAGAGGACTGCCTGCCACGTTAACTGAAAATCATTCCTTCTCCCAGGAGTCTCTGATCAACCTTCACCTATTCCCATCATTGCTATTCATGCTGAGATGGCAGAAAAAAACTTGTTTTGCTGCACACCTGGTATACAGACACTACTTTGCGACATTTTGCTACGTCCGCCTTTGCGAAGCTCCAAGGTATGAGAGCAGCAAACTTTTAAAGTCTCCCTTCCTCCTCTGTCTCACAGAGTTTTCAGGCAGGTTCTCTACTGCGTGACATGAACCTCTCACCTACGCATTATTTGTAAAAACTTGATTAAATTTTCAGCGTGTAACTCATTTTCTACACTCAGCAGTTCCATTAGGCTGGATAACACCAGAGATATTTCAGTCTGGTTTTGCTGTTCATCTGAACGTGTAAAAGATTCAAGAGCATTCCAAAGAGGCCCCTTTAAGCCACACAACCATGAACTCACCTGCCTTCCCAGGACACAGAAGGACACTGACCTGTTCACGATCTAATCAAGTACTGCAGCAACAACAGAAAAAGCCCTTGGCACACGAGAGCTTCTGCTGTCCTGACTTGTAGGGGCACCATCCAGATAACAGGTCACAGGTACGTTTTTTTTTCTTAGCATCTCCAACACTGTTTCAGACATTATGGACACTAAGCCTGAAAATGTTTAGTGTCTGCCTTTACAGCAGCCACTTTGGCTGTTACTTGGACTTTGGGAATGACATGCGAAGCAAACAAATATCTAAACATCCATAGTGAATGCATTCCCTGGAATATTCAGAAGAATGAAAAAATCCACTAGGCACACAACTTCTGTGAAACAAGCTTACCTGTGCCTTGGCTAGCCTCATTTGGAGCAGTCTTCTGCCCTTTGACATCTACAGTATTTCCACGTCTGTTCTCAATTGCATCTGAAAATTCCTAGAGAAGGAAATTACAATCAACCCCTGTAGAAGTCTTTAGATTACACAGCAGAAAGAAAGGTTTGAAAAGTGAAGTTAGAAAGCATTTAGAAAGAGCTCAAGGCAAATTACTTCACATCACCTGCCATAATGCTGACGGCAAGTCTTGACACACTGTTGTTCTCAGAGAGCAAGGTTATTCAGCGTGAGCAACAGACAGAATTGGTAATAACTAAGTCAAAGCCCTAGCTACCATTCCAGAGGGATACACTAACAGACAGCATCCTTACGCTCCGGGGCTAGTTCACACTCTAACTCCAGTCCTGCAGCTAAAGCCACCCTTCTCTATGCGCAATAGCTCAGGTTTTGGTGCAGTAGCTTTCAGGTTTGGCCTTTCAAACTGTATTAGCTACAGCACAAGTCAACAGATGCAGAAACACTTATCTGGACAGTAATTCACAGCGTGACTGCTCTCTTTTGAGAGATTCATGTGTGAAATGAGCAACTTGAGCGCATAGAAAATCTGTGCTACCGTGACACTGAAAAAAGGGAGATGTGGAATATTGATGCATTTTCTACTGGAGAAGTTTACCAGCACAGCAATCCTAGCATAATTATTCTTCCTAAAAAGACATTAGCACTCCATTGAAAGCACTCCTCCTTCCAAGAGTGAAGACATCTATGGAGGAGTTGCAGCAAATTTATCTGCAGGCGAGTCCTATGTACTGAAGAATTAGGTGAGCTCATGAGATAAAGAATAATTACACTTTCATCTGTATTATTGCCAGGGAACAGAAAAGGACAGGAAGGGAGCAGGGCTGTACAGGCCAGGCAGGTGACCCTGAAGGGTAGAACAAAAAAGAGAACTTTCAGTATAGACAAAAGAGACTGTCAGCTAACTACTTCTTTAGGATACGAACAAGCATCCCGTGGATTCTTTGAAGATCATCAGATAGCCAAGTATCATGAGATAGACCCAAATAAAACAGCACATAATAGAGACAGAAAAACATGGTAACTCACCTGAATATTAGCTGTGTCTTTTGGATGCAACAGAAAGTGAACTTCCTCAAGAGAATTTACTCCACTTTTACTACTGAATTCAAACACTTTGTCAAACAGTAATTTAGCAACAACATGCCTTGGGAATCCTAAATTCCCTGTCCCAATGGCTGGGAAAGTAATTGACTTTAAAGATAGTTCTTCAGCAATTTGCAGGCATTCTGTGATGATGTTGCCCAAGACCTGTAAATCACAATTATTTTTTCAATTACTGAAAGTAATTTTTTTCCAGTATGCACAATGTAGCACCTTCCCTTTTAGCTATCTCTCGGTATTAAAATACGGTAATTGCATACATTGCAAGGAATATATTAGTCAACAAGAGATTAATCACACAGCTGAAAAAGAACTGCCCAAAAGTTCTCATCTCCTATGAAAATGTCCCTCATTTCAAAGGAGAAGTTGCATTAAACCCACTATAAAGCCCAGTCAAGTTAAAGTTCAGCCAAATAAAAGTACTTATACCTTCTGAGATGTGAGATTCTGGGACCATGCAGGTACGACAGCATGCAGCACAACGCTGCAGCCTAGATTGTAACCTTTTGTTTTCAACACAGATCCTTCCTCAAGTGTTCTTCCTAGGCCTTCTTCATTTAAGCCCGTCTGAAGCATTGGCCCTGCCTTGCTTAGCAAGGCTTTAGAGAGCGGCCCTTTGTCAAGCTGGAGATCTTTGGTAACACTGATGACAACAACATCTGTCTGAAAAACACGCAAGCAAACACACCAGCTTTTAAGTATCAAGTTTAAATTTTGCAGTCGTTAATCAAATACAGCCTGTCTGCTGATTTGCAATGTACGTGTTTGGAACAGCAATCTGAGAGTGAACAAAGTTTTGGAATAAACCAGAAAAGTTATTCTCAGTTGTAGTACCATGAGCCTGCCTGTAGCAACACAAAAGCTGAGTAAACAGTGAAAGTCATTTCAAGCCAACCGGAGAAAGTTAAAATTCTGCATGCCTGGTCTACCCATTCTACCTCCATTTGAAAAAACGTTTATGAAGTTAGTTCTCCAAGAGAAGCTTGCAGACCAAAAATCTGTGTTCACTGAGATAAGCAAGACTTTTCATATGTGACCGGTCTAGAGAAAAGGGGGAAGCTGAAAACAAAGACCGATGGAAAGCTATGGAGACAGAAGTGAGAAAGGGAGTAACTTGTAAGAGAGAGAAATACGAAGAGCTATGAACATTGTGTCAAGCACTGCATTCAGCTCCTCAGGAAGGACCTCTACACACATTTTAATGTATATTCTGCCCTGGCCAACTGGAGGAGTTGCACACACAAGCTGTGGGAGGCATCCACTCCTGAAAGGGTTTGCTGACCATTATGGAAAGGGTTCTGAAAGGACTTGCTTCCAGCGTCAGTGATTCCAGTAAAGTGGAGTTGGTTCTCCACAGGAAATGCAATAGCAACTGCATGCTGTGTGCCAGTGTTCATCAACAGCCTAATGGATGATAGCTCCCCAGACCAATATCCTACAGCTGCAGGGAGAACCAGACTGGCTGTGGGCCCGTGGCTCAGACGTGCATGGCTATGCTGCCTCAGGACCACGGTGGATCTGGAAGCAGCCCAGCCACTCTCCCATGGCAGGTCACTCATGTTAACAGACACTGAGCACCCTCTTTTGCTTTTGCGCTAGTACCACGCTCTTGTAATCAGGATTTCTGGGAAGGTCAATGCTGCATGCAGGTGGTTCCTGCTCAGCAAGGTAGGGTCAGGGGGGTGTGGAGCCCGGAACTATTCCTGCTGACCCCAGCTGCTTCTGCTGAACTGAAATGTGCCGTGTACCACAGGGATGTGTGTGCTTCTGTGTCAGCAGACGACAAAATGCAATGCTGCACAGCCATCTGTGCCTGTCACGTGAGACAGTCATCTCATAGCAATTCCCACTATCGGCAGAGGTAGCCAACTTCAGTAACATATCAAACATGTTACAATGCTAAAGATGATGGTCTAAGGTTGGTTGTTTTTTGGCTTATGCTTGTTTTTTAACAAAAAACAAAACAAGAAAACACTTGATATTTTAAAAGCATAATTTAAAACACTTACTGTAGCACCTTCAATGCTTCCTTTTTTCAGCATGATGGCAAGGCCCTCCTCAGTTGTTACCAATGGGAAGTTCTTGCTATCTGGGGCAATTTTGCGTTTCCTAGGCAGATGAACTGTACTGGTCTGATGCAGTGACCTGTGGGAAGCTGAAGAATCTGGAAACACTTCTCTCAGTGCCTTTCTGAAAGCCTGAATGTTATTCTGTGAAACATCCACAAGATGAACCTCCTTCAAGCTGCTGTCCCCCATGGATTCTTCCAAGGTCTCCTTGATGGAGGATACAATCGAGTACACACACAGTTCCAGTGGGAAGCCAAAAATCCCTCCGCTTATAGCAGGCAGGGCTATGGAACAATGTTTAAACGTTTCAGCTAGCTGCAGACTTCTCTTCACTGTCTTTCTTAACAAGTGCACACACTTTTCTGCTTCCTCCTTCCTCCACCGCGGCCCAACAGCATGAATGACGTTCTTGCAGGGGAGCTTCCCAGCGCCCGTGATCACTGCGCACCCGGGCTGCAAACTCCCATTCTTCCACACCACCTCGTCACACTCCCGCTGCAGCTCTGGACCGGCCGCTTTTAACAGCGCCTCAGCAAGGCCACCGACGTGTTTTAAGTCTTCATTAGATGCATTTACCACAACATCAACAGGATGTGTGCACAAGTCAGCTTTATAAACTGCTATTACAGTTCCACTTACGGTCACCTCCGCGTAGGGCCTGCCTGTATTACTGTGCTCTTGCTGTTCTTCCAGCTGTTCTTCGGACTGTTCTTCCAGCCTGACTAGACACTTGAAGTCTTGTTTTGCGGTGGCGGCAAAAAAGTGTTCTCGCTCTTTGAAGTACGACTTGGCTCCTGGCTCGCTAATTACCACACGCTTATAATGCAGGCCAGACAGAATTTGCTCAACTAAGGTGACTCCCTTCAACACTTCTCTCCTTGACCCACTCAAGGATATAACTCTACATTTCTTCTGTGTGCTAAAGTCAACTTTCACACCTTTATTCTTTAAGTCACCCCAAACATTGGCCTTCTCTTTCTCAAAAAACATTATGACTGCCATGGGCTTTCCTCCGATGACCTTTTGTATTTGCGTGTTTTCATCTATAAAGTTAAAAAGTTCCTCAAAGGCTTTTGCTACTGCTTGAGAACAACCAGCAATGATGACCTGACTCTCTGCCTGAGTGACTGTTACGGCTTCATTAGAGCAGTTCTGCTTAGTGAGCATCATCCATTCCTTCTTCTGGAGGACTGACTCATCCTCCAAAGTAATGCTTTTGTAGTCCAGTTCCTTCTTTATTTCTTCTTCTGCTTTTAGGAGATCTTCAGGAGCACTCCCTTTCAAGATGATAGCTCCCGTGCTAAGCTCATAAAAGGCACTAATTTGTTTTGACATAAACAGGCTCTGTGACAGGGTTTCATTATCAATATGTTCTAAAAACTGGAAAATATAAGGGTGGACATTAACTGTTTTCTTTGCCATTTTGTGTAGATTATCTAGTATTTCTCCTTTTACTTTATAAGTTTCCTCAGGCACTCCATATAGGTTAATTATCTTCTGCAAATGATCATAAGTTATCTGCAGGTCTGGGAACTCCGTACGAATTTTTTCTTCAAGACCAATACTCTGTAAAATTGCGTATTCCCCTGGACCCATTACCACCATTTCTTCAATTCTTTGCTTTTCTCTTTCAATTTCTCTGGTCGCCTTTTCTATCAGAAACTTCAGTTCCTGTTCAGCATTCAGCACAACTTCTTTTTCACCTACTAGAACAAGTAAATCCTTGGAAATATATGGGAGTATCAGAACTTCATTGTGAGTGAAGCTGTTTCTAATGGCTTCCCACACCTCTGTGCTTATTTTACATTTAATTGCTTTGTACTTCGACATGCTATCTGAAAATGCCGTGGAAACATTATTGTTCCATGTCTTCACCAATCGAGACACTAATCTCTTCTGCTCAGACAAAGTAGCCGAAGGATGCAAAGTAACTTTTGGGTCTGCACAGCCACGTTCAGGCCAAGCCAGCTCACAATTACACTTCGCCATTTCACAACTTATTGCTTCAATTTGCGTATTATTTCTCTGCAAGTAATACCAGATATATGGATCCAGAGGCACTGTAATTGGATCTGGCTTCTTTATTTGCGGCCCTTTCTTTCCATATAGAGCTGTTCCCAGCGAGGTGTAGTAAGGATAGAGCGAGACTGGTGTTTTGTTGAGTGAATGCTGCTTTGCCAAGATATTGGTTACATCTAAAATGAACAAACAAAAACCCCAACAATTAATGCTAGCACTTAAAGCCAAAGATTTTGTGGACTTTTTTTTTTTTGTAACTTTTTAAACTGTTTTCTACATAATTATGTTTGTTATAGAATATTTTCACAATAATTTTCCCCCCTTCCCAGATAGATATAATTCCAAATTATTGACAAGTTACTGATTTTAAACACCAAAAAAGAAGTTAAAGAGAACCAGGTAAGAACCAACACTGTCCACCTCCAGAAGGAGGTGTGTACAGCCATGTCTCTGGCCCAACTTCTGTTATATGCTGTACTTGAACACCCAACTCAGTAGCTGCCTGGGCTGTTACTCAGCAGTATCAAACCACAGCTCCTCCGCCTCCCTCAAAAAGAGCATCTGTTTTCTTCGACTTCCCTTCAGCTCTCCCCTTAGCTGCAATGCCTCCAGCTTCCCCCTTGTCCTCCACCTTCCACAGATGCTGATGTGTCTGCCGCTGGCTGGACAAGCCACAGCACCTCCTCTCTGGCCAAACAGCTGTCCAAAAAAATGTCCTCAGACGAGCCAGACAGCACACACTGCCACGGGACAGCTGGTGGTGACGGTGCAGGGGGAGAAGTCTCCTGCACTCCGTGGGGCTGTGCTTTCTCTATTGAACACCAACTGTAACCCGAATTCTCTAAGGATCAAGGCCTGGGTGAAATACACTGTGCATAAAAAGGAGAAAATTCTATGCCTCATGCCCAGCTGGTGAAAACTTGAGCTTGCACTCCAGTTAGCAGAGACCTGCTGACAAAGCACCAGATCTGGTGTTCTACTAGGGCAAAGTAGCCATTTCTCTAGAAAATCCACATTTTGATCTTTAAGTGAAAAGACCTTGGAGAAATAAAGGCTTCATATTTCTGCATTACCTCTATGGTCACTGAATGTAATGATAGCTGCATCTTCATCAGGCAGCTGCTGAACATCCACCACTTGCGCACCTCCGTTCTTCTTGTTTTCAAAGTAGACGGCTATGAAGTCACTGGGCGTGTTAGGCGGTATATTTTCAGCCCTAACGCTTCTTGTTAGCTCGAGGCACCGTGCAGTAATATTTTGTTGCTTTGCTCTGTGGTTTCGATTAAGCATTTCAGCAAATTCCCCTGCAGCTAGAAAGAGAAGGGAGAAGAAAAAAGAAAAAAGAAAAAAACAAACCAAAACTACACACCAAGCTCAAACTAGTAGCTTGCTTTTCTCCTGTGATGTTAGCAGACTGTCACCATGTGCCTTGACCAAAGCACTGAATTACAAAGCATCTGCCAGCTCGGAGGTGCCCACAAAGCTACTTCTTCCCACGTGCTCAGTATCTGTCACCTAGTATTCACCATATGGTTGATCACAATTGTTGGCTGTAACTACCACAGCCAGAATTCGTCACTAGTTTTCCTACTGAGTAGCACTGGGTCTCCTTAACCCAAAAATAAAATAAGATCAGGTTCATTTTTGGGCTATGGCTTTATACACCACTAGTTAGACATAAGTCAACAGTTCAAATTTGGATTCTTTCAGTTTAGGATAAATACATTCTATTTCTGGCTATTTCCTCCCCCGTTATCATCATGGTAGAAGATAGTCAAGTCACTTTTATGTCTGTCAGGCAAACACACAATTCAGTTTTTAAAGGATCTACTTATTTCCTAAAGGCTGCACCACAATACGAGAGGCAAATAACTTCCGACTTCTAAAGCAGAAAACCCTACGCCTTCTCAGAGACTAAAAACTTCTTTGGTTTAGTTATACCACTGACTAATCCCTTCACAACTTTAAGATTTCTGAGCAACTTCATTCTTACATATTACCAGTGATACAACTATTCCCCTGAAGTTGATTCAAAGCGGCACATAACTTGTTTTCACCACATTCCACCTTCTAAAGAGATTTACAATTTTTCCACACAGAACACAGAATTATCTCTTCTTTCCTGTCCCATTTCCTCACCTAAAATCACCTTGTGCCTAAAAGGACTCAAGCGCAGCAGCACTCAAAGAAGTCTGGAACCAGTTCACCACTGTCAGTTTAATTCAGTCCTCCTGGTAACGCAGCGCTGTTATCTCTATGACATCTGCTTGTTATAGGAAAAAATAACTAGCTGAAATACAAGAAGAGTTGCTGTTCTGTGTTCTGGTACACTATTCACATATAGATATATCTATAAATATATTCCTAATGCTAACCTCCTTAGCGTTAGTGGCTGACCTCACTCAAGCCTTAGCGCTCACGCTGTGAATCTGCCACCTGAATACTGTGGACTCTCACTGAACCCTGCCAAAGGCCCCAAGGATTCGGTTACAGCTAGAAGACAAGGAAGTTAAGTCATCCATTGACAGCAGCAATCTGAAGAGAGGGGAAGAATCTTCAGCCTGCCCAGAGATAACAGAGGGCCCCAAGGAGGGACACAAGCCCCCAGACCTAAACAAGACCATTGGATCAGCTGCTGCTTGGACACAACGTGGAGAACTTGTGTGGGGCAGGGAACTTCGATTGTAAGGGTCTAACTGCCCAGGGATTTCTTTGCTCGGGGTCCCTCTCCAGAGGCACCCAGCTCAAGCTGTTTTACACCACTGTACCACTTAATAAGCTCATCTGGCATACGTCATGTTGGAGACTCTGCTTCGGGAAACCTTGGGTCAAGTCTGAAGGATGAGGAAGCGCCTGAGAGTGCATGTGTGTGTATGTGAGGAGTCAAAAAGGGACACCCATCGGCTCACTGCAGTCGCCCGCTGCGAAGGGACTCCGGTCCCAGCAGTTAAAGTCTGGGGTGGTGCGTTCATGACTCCTGGAATAGTGTGTGAACGCTCAGGCAGCAGCTTCGCCCTTAACAAGCTATGGCACTGGCTTGCACTGTGTCTGAATCTGGTCTTCTCATACCACTTACTGTTGCTCGTGTCCTGGGGTGGAATTTATTAAAAATATCAACCATAAATTTTGGCAGGAACGAGAAAGTCCCCTCCACCTCTCACTAGTGAGAAGTAGGAGAAGACATTTCTCCATCACCTGGAAAATGCCTTTGTCATCAACCACTAATAAGGCAGAAGAGAAAGTGTATGGTATCGAAAAAAAGAGAAAAACCACAGAGGGCATGCAGTACCTTAACAACTAGTTGGTACTGCAGCATCAGGGAAAGCACACAGGATTAAATCCATGCTTCACATAACCGACAGCTGCCACTCTGCAGAAGGACAGCTGGACTTGCCTCAGCATCCCAGGGTCTGTCCAGTCCAGGATCCTGTCTCCAGCAATGCCCACAGCAGCTGTCTAGAGAACAGCTGAAAGAAGATGCTGCATCCCTAACCCTCTCCCAGGCTCCAACTATTTTTTAGTACAGTAGATTTCCTAAGCCTGATGCAGTATACTTAACCTTAAAAAGCTCTGTTCCACGTACTTGTTCAGTTTTCCCTCAAATCCACACACAGTTACGACATGTCACACCTTTTGGCAAGGAGAGTCTTTATCACGGACCTGTTCTAAGACCGAGTACACCCTTTTGTTGCTTGTATAAAGTTACAGTTTTAGTCCTACCTGTTCCATTTACTATTCGAATCAGAGCTAGCCCTCTTCTGACTTACACCGGCCTCTATACCTTACAAAGCTATGTCATTAACTTTAGTAGAGTAAATCCTCATTTAAAATGACGCAATATCAGATTAAACCTTAAACCTAGGACAGAAAACATTCATTCCCTGCTTAGTCTCCCTCACACACACACACACACACACACACACACACACACACACACAAGTAGCTAACAATAAAGATCCGCAGCTCTGACTCCTTCTTACCAGGATTTCCAGTGAAAGTAACTACAGCAGCACGTATTTCAGGTATCATTTCCACAGTGAAGTCGCCATCATCCTCCGACAAGCCACTGATGTTCTCCACCAGCATAATTAACATGCACTCTTTTACTGTCTTCTTCACATTTTCAAGCACAACTACGGTGGAAGGCAGGGATCCTTCGGAGTCCTCCACTTGGCACGGCTCCTGGAGAGTCTCCGCTTGCCACGGCTCCTGGAGAGTCTCCGCTTGCCACGGCTTCACGAACAGATCAATTTTCTTCACCGAGTGATGCTGCCTTTGCAAAACTTCTTGGGCATCTAGTTCCACAGCAGAACAAAGATGTGACCTTCCCTTCCCCTCCCGCCACAGCAGAGTGACATGTCAAATCACGCTCTACTTCAAAAATCTAGCCAGCCATATTTTCTCGTACCACAGAAGAAATAGAAATAAGGCAAAACTACGCCAAAAGTTAGGGTCAGGATAAAAGCTACTCTATGATCCACATGTCCCCAGTTTCCTCAAAGGAAAAAAACAGTTACTTTTTGAGGTCAGTGCTACCTCCTTTCTACTGCTCTCAGGTGCAAGAAACTGTTCTCCAGATTAGTAACTCTTAATAAACAGCAAATAAAGGGGTTTCCATCCTGCTTATCTTGTGTCTGTAACTAATACTTATCTATTAACTATTTAACTATATTTGACTATGTTAAATTTTTAACAATATTTAACTATTTCTCCTACATAAACAGTTTCCTCTTTTTGCATAGATTCTTCACACACTAACAGGTAGCCAACAGCACTTCAGTGTAGAGGAAAACATAGGAAAACTACAGATAAATTGAGGCTACTTTAGAAGTGAGCATTCACCTGTCTGTCTTACAAATACATAATATTTACTACCTTGTTTCCTGCCAGTTTCCAAAACCCTGGCAATTGAAATGAATATGAAAGAACATAGAACAAAATAGCATTTACCCATGACCTGCAGTTAGTACTGTACTACGCTTTATCCAGTCTCCTGAAAGAGAATTAAAGCTTACTTCTTCTGCAGTGATCCTGACTTTGTTTCTCCTGCATTGTTCTCTGTGAGCCCTGATCAAGCATTTGGGACAGGTCGAGAGAACCACTTCTTTCCCTGTGGGTTATTATAAACGCTGACAGAAACCCACATCTGTATTGGACATCTGCTCCTTTTATATCTTCTCACTCTTTGGGAATAATACGCTGTTTCTGCTGGAGCAATGCTCCCAAAGAGATCAGCCCCAGCAGAGGCCTATTTCTAAAACGGAGCTTTAGTACTATAACACCTGTACGATACGACCATACCTTCCTCATTCTGAAAGGTGATGATCATTTGCTGATCCTTTTTGATCCAGGACTCGATGGTCCCCCCACCAGACCTCTTTTTATTTTCAAAGTACATTTCCACAATCTCATCTTCTATTTCCTCCCCAGAGGCAGTGGTTACTACTATGGCAGACATTCCAGAGGTTCCTTTTTCCGCTTCCGATTTCCCACATGATTCTGAAATGAAAGACCACACCCTAATGCCTTAGGCAAAAGTTAAGAAAAAACCCAAGCTTGTTATCTTCCAAGCTTTCACACCACTTCTTGTCAGATCACACATAAGATCAAGGAAAGGAACAGGCAAATAAACAGTAATTCAGGTGTGGATTTTGTTTTTCCACAACAGCCTTTAAATCCTGAACAAGCTGAGCACATCACTAGCGTGAGTTGTCGCATCAACAGATGAGGAGAAAAGGCTTCCCTTCACCACCAGGCAAGAACAGCAGAAGTAACGCTGTGAAATCTTCACAAATCCACGAGTGGACCCACCACTCTTCTGCCTGCGCACCCTCTTCATTTCCAGTTCCAGCCATTGCTGTGGGTCGCCGCGGGTTGCCCCGTGACCGGCCGTGGTGGCTGCCTCAGGGGCTCCGGCGTGCCTGGGGTACACAGCTCCCGATGTTCTATCACCGGTCGCTCCGGCGGGGCTGGTGGCGGCTGGGAAGCCCTGGGCAGGCACAGCCTTACCCAGACCAGAGGACCCCACCCACTGCGTACGCTCCCCAAGGAGCTGACCTGTCCGAGGCAGCCAGTGGAGTGGGGATTTTCCTAAACAGAATTTTTTATTTTAGCCCAAGATCACGATTTGCACGCTACATTAGACAAACACCACAAGCCAGCCAAGTGACCAGGGCGCTATTGCAGCACGAAGGACAACGAAAACCATTTTGCAAGCAAGAATACACTCGTCTCTGCTTGGTAAGTGGCACGCTTACCTGTCTGCTCCTGCTGAGCACCCACAGCAGCATCCTGACCCTGGCAAGTGGGAAGAGACTCCTGGGGTTCATTAACTAGAGATAAATGACAACGCTTTCTCAGTTACTGCGTACCCCAAGAAGAACGGGGTCACACTCTCGTAGACCCGGGGGCTAACACAGCTTGAGTTCAGTTTCATTTGACGCTGCCAGAGTCACAGACTTCCATACATCGCTTTTTTCAAACCACCGGAGCAGCAGACGGCCCGGCTCCCCCCGCCCGGCTCCCCCCGGCCCGCGCAGAGCCTACCTGGCGCCTCGGCCCCGCCGGCCCGTCCCGCGGCCTGCAAGGGAGCCAGAGGAGAGCGGTCACCCCCGGCCCCGCTGCCCGGCCCGCCCGGCCCGCCCCGGCCCGCCTCACCTGCGCGGGGCCGCGGTCGGCGGGCGGCTCGGTGACCAGCAGCGACAGCCGCCCCCGGGGACCCCCGTCGAGCTCGTGGACCCGCCGCTCCAGCACGCGCTGCCTCACTGCCAACACGACGGGCACCGGTCAGGGGGCGGCGGCCGCCATCAGCGCCCCCCCCCCTCCCGGGCCCCCTCAGCCCGGCCCCCGGCCCCGCCGCTCACCCTCGGGCTGGGCGAAGAAGACGAGGAGCTGCCCGGTCCCGGTGCCGGTGGCGGCCCGCAGCTCGCACTCGCCGCCGCCCGAGCGCTTCTGGCTCTGGAAGTAGCAGAGCAGCTTCTTCCTGAGGGCGGGCGGCGGCTCGGCGGAGCCCCAGTCGCCGCGCACCAGCAGCGGGAAGGCGCCCGGCCGCTGCCCCGCCATGGCGGCCGCTCCCCCCCTCGCGCCGCCGCTTTCGCTTTCGTTTCTTCGGGGAGGAAACCGCCGGGCTCCGCCCCCGGGTCCCGGTCCCCGCCGCGGCTCCTCCCGGGGGGGCGTCGAGCGGGGGGTCGCACGCGTGGCCTCGTGCTTCACAGGATGGTGGGGGTTAGAAGGGACCTCTGTGGGTCACCCAGTCCAACCCCGCTGCCCAAGCAGGGTCACCCAGAGCAGGCTGCACAGGACCTTGTCCAGGCGGGTCTTGAATATCTCCAGAGAAGGAGACTCCACAGCCTCCCTGGGCAGCCTGTGCCAGTGCTCCGTCACCCTCAGAGTGAAGAAGTTCTTCCTCACGTTCAGACGGAACTTCCTCTCCTTCAGTTTGTGCCCATTGCCCCTTGTCCTGTCGCTGGGCACCACTGAAAAGAGTCCACGGCTCTTCCACAGACCTGGCAGTGCTCGGTGCCTCAGCTTACCGGGGTCAGGCACTGGGACCACGCTGTCCCTGCCTGACACTTCCAAACCGAGCTGCCACGCAAGGTGAGATGACCCACTGCTGTCGTTCTCCGTCAGAAATATTTGCACGACCGCACGGGATTGCAGCGGAAGGGTGTTCTCCTCACACCTACGCGCCGGCTAGCTGAGACATTCTCAACTGGGCGCTTGAGAAGGTTACAGTTTTCAGCTACTTCTTGCTGCGTATTTTCCCAATGTGCCCAAAGATGAGATGGTAAAATAGCAGATAAATTAAAATTTTGTCCCAAACTTCACTGAAAGTTCATTGAGGAAACGGACATAACCAAATGCCATCAAACATGGTGAGCAGAGGTGGATGTCAGATAAAGGTGCGGTCAGGCACGCTGCTGCACCCACCCATGGGGGGTTGGAACCAGATGATCTTTAAGGTCCCTTCCAACCCTTACCATTCTATGATTCTGCTATGCCTTTGTTTCTTGGTGGGTGATGAACCTGTTGTTTCCTAATGCACTGTTCTCTCAACAGCTACCCCTCCTCCCTCGATGTAACCCTGGCAAAAGCCCTGGCTTTGATTGAAAATCAGGTAGATTTATTCCTGAACTGTACAGCTGTGATTAGAAAGCACAGGTCTGTGTGGCGGGTTATAGGATAAAGTCTCTGGAGCTTTCAGTGACAGTTAAGAGGACTGCAACGCCCACGCCTGCAAAACGTTGTCACAGATAAAATGGGAGGTGGTGAATTATCAGGCAGGGGTCTGACATCGGCGAACTGGACTACTGGGACAGCAAGTGAAACGAGAGACCGAAAGAAGTTGGGAGATTTGACCTGCACAGCTTGTTCCAGCGTGCAGAAAAGCACGGTCATTTAGGAACAACTGGAATGTCAGTATCTTACTGCACAGAAAAGGGAGGAAAATCGAAGTAGTGGAGACCAGTGACGAATGGCTTTCCTCAGGGGTCGGTATTGGGACCGGTGCTGTCTAACATATTTGTTAGCAACATGGACAGTGGGATCGAGAGCACCCTCAGCAAGTTTGCAGATGACACCAAGCTGAGTGGTGTGGTCAACACATCTGAGGGACAGGATGCCATCCCCAGGGACCTGGACGGGCTTGAGACGTGGGCCCACGTCAAGCTCATGAGGTTCAACCAGGCCAAGCGCAGGGTCCTGCACCCGGGTCGGGGCAATCCCCAGTACCAATACTGGCTGGGGAATGAAGGGGTTGAGAGCAGCCCTGCCGAGAAGGACTTTGGGGTACTGGTGGATGAAAAGCTGGACAGGAGCTGACCATGTGCGCTCGCAACCCAGAAGGCCAACCGTATCTTGGGCTCCATCCCCAGCAGCGTGTGCAGCGGGTGAGGGAGGGGATTCTGCCCCTCTGCTCTGCTCCAGTGAGACCCCATCTGGAGTCCTGCGTCCAGCTCTGGAGCCCTCAGCACAGGACAGACATGGACCTGCTGGAGCAGGGCCAGAGGAGGCCACAGAAATGATCAGGGGAATGGAGCACATCTGCTGTGAGGAAAGGCTGAGAAGAGAAGGCTGTTCAGCCTGGGGCTGTTCAGCCTGGAGAAGAGAAGGCTCTGGGGTGACCTTAGAGCAGCCTTCCAGTACCTGAAGAGGCCTACAAAAAAGCTGAAGAGGGACTTTTGACCAGGGCCTGTAGGGATAGGACAAGGGGTAATGGCTTTAAACTGAAAGAAGGTAGATTTAGATTAGACATAAGGAAGAAATTCTTCTCTCTGTGGGTGGTGAGGCCCTGGCAAAGGTTTCCCAGAGAAGCTGTGGCTGCCCCCTCCCTGGCAGGGTTCAAGGCCAGGGTGGACGGGGCTTTGAGCAACCTGGTCTGGTGGAAGGTGTCCCTGCCCATGGCAGGGGGGTTGGAACTGGGTGATCTGTAAGGTCCCTTCCAAGCCAAACCATTCTATGAGTCTGTGACAGTGTAAAGTGTGAAAACAAATACAGGGAAACAAAACCACAATGGGAAAGTCATCCCAGTGCACATGGAAACCAAACAGTGCCCAAAACTAAGAAATCTGAAAGTCAAGGTGGTAAAGTAGTACAGCCTATTCACAATGCGGGAATCTTAAAAAAAAAAAAAGCAGGTGGCACAAGGTCCAAATCATGGCATTGCTGGGAAGATCCTAAATTAAAAGAAATACATTATACATATCTAAAACAGGAAGAAAAACCCTGTACAGAAGAATGCAGAACTGCGCAGACAGTATTTCTATATTTTATTTATTGGTGATATTCAACAGCCTAACAAAAATGGTTTAACTCACTAACAACTACTGCTGCATTAAGTGAAAGGTGTTTGTTTCACACCACCACACAGGTAATTAGCATGCTGTTCAGACAGCACACAGGAGCAACAAAGTATCTTTATGATACAATTTAAACCATATATTGGAAGCAATGGGAAGAATATAGTTTTACAGTTGCAAAGTTGACTTAAAAGATGTATTAAACACGACGGAAGGCACGGAACTAGGACCCCATTATCAGAGATGGCCACAGGCACTGTTACCTTCCATTTGCTCCAACGTGGCTCAGCATTTAGCACTTCTGCAGGGTTACAAATACAGCAGCATCCACACCTCCCCCCCCACATTATCCTCACTAATTTAATGTTTAAAACCCAAATCACTAATGCCAGTTCTACCCTGAAAAGAAGCAAAAGTTCACAGCCATATACAGCTGATGCTGTAACAGCTGCACGGAACTCTCCCAGCAGGTGGGTTACACGATGCTATCCACGATGACAGACGTAGTAACGCAAAGCTAAAATAAGAGTTTGATCGAGTAAGAGTCAGTAGTGGAGCTATCGGTTTTGTTTGGCAGGCTGAAGACTCGTGCGAAAAAGTCCAGATCAGATTCACTGCTAAAGTAAGATACACAATTTGATATCCGACAAGTGCAACAAGTACTGATGCTGCTCACAAGACCCAAATTCTGTACAGGTTACTCATAGATGGAAGCGTTAGTGTAAAAAGAACACAAATCATTTGACGAAAAAAGATTACTTTTCTTAACTGCGAAATACAAGTGATTTAAGTACAGCAGTTGAACAAAGCAACTTCTTTCTTCTTAGTGTTTGAATAATTTATAAATTGTTACATGTTCAGTTACTACACTGAAGAGCTGATGGTTGATAAATTTCTCTATTCAATTCCTCTTGCTTTCAACTCTGATCGAACCCGCTGGAGATAATGAGGATCAGGGTAACCAAATCTAGGAGAAGAAGAAAAGAATTGTTTGGGCTACTTTCACAATGAAGCACTTGACAGTTCTGCAGCACTTTCTCATCAAAATCTCTTACAACACTTTGCAAATCGTATGCACTCACTTTTTACTCTACAGAGAAAACAGACCCTGTTTCGCAGGTCAGAGAGGTGGTACAGACAGGATAAAGCTAAAAACTTACAAAAACCAGCTGCCGAATTCGGTCGTCCAAACTGACACTAAGAACTTGCTTTTCCAAGCTGCCTCGCTCGAAAATGACAGGGCGCTTGGGTACGCATCGTTCCAAAAACCAGGCCTGAAGGGCATCCAAGTGAGCGCTCGAAACACGAATATAACAGCACTTCTGGATTTTACGTAGCGCATCAGCAAGCGCATGAAACAAGTGGTAACTACGGAGAGCATCTGGGCAGAGGGGGGGATAAAGTAAAACTGGTACGTTTTGCTCTTTTATGACCCTAGCCCAGGGAGGAGGATCTAGACACACATCTTTAGAGCTTGCAGGAAGACGCCTGCCCCTGAGAGGCTGCGACAAGCTTGAAAGGACTGCTCCAAGCCTCCCTCTTGTCTCTGAAAGGTTTTTTTTCAGGAGCCAAACAGCTTACTGATAAAACAATTAATCATATCTTTAAGAAAGGTCAATATTCTGTTGCCAGCTCACTCTATGAGAGGTGCTGCAGGCAGCTCCCGCTCGGTACCAGTGAGCATGCTGCCTGTGTGCCCTTGCCTTTATCTAGAAGTGCAGCAAGTCCTCAAGAAATGCTGAGCAGAGTTGTCTTCTACTAAGAAAATCCTGTAATAGCTCAAACAACCGAAACGGGGTAACCCCTTCTATGGACAGGGTCAGCGTGGCGTCCTGTGCTCTGACCAGAGGCCCACCAAACGCTGCACAGCTCGGGGCTCTTCGCATCTAAAAGCACATAACCATATCTATACTACAGTCTCTTTCTTCTTGCTGTTAGCTCTCATACATAGAATTTCAAATAATATTTTACAGAGTCTGAGCGCTGTCTTTACTGGGATCAGAACGGATCAGCACCTCCTGGTGCAAACCAGCAGGTAACAGAAGAGGCTGAGATCAGGAGTCCAGCCTTTGCTGCCATCAAGAGCTTGCTGTCCTGTCCTACACCAGCAGCAGTTTCTCATCACAGTAGTTACTAACTGAGTAGGTACTTTACACCACTCACTAGTGAAGGAGAGGCCTGAGGGGCAACAGAAGACTAAGCTCGTCCTTGTTCCAGCTGTCCAAACTGGTGAAGGTGATTCAAGTCTGGATCCGCAGAGCGTTCCACCATCACTTTGTTACTGACAAAATCTGAAAGCTCTAATGTGGAAAATATTCAGGGTATCCTTCCTGCCGCACCTGAGTAGCAATATAATTACATAAACAGAAGACTACTTACTTGGTAAGTCCTCCAGTCATGGAAGTTTTGTGGTGAATATCATTCCATGTGATAACATTTTGTACACCAGTAGTACGTGAGTGCCCCACTGTGAAAATCAGTTTTTGGTTAAAGGCTCGTCTGAGGAGCTGCAGAACTTCTCGCCCTTCCTTATTGTCGGGTAAATAAGCTAATCGAGTAGTTGCGGAGTAAGGTTTCCCTGGGTTTGGATGGTTGCTCTGTTTTGTAGAAAAACAAAACACATTGGATAGCATAAATGCTTTCAAAGTGTGAAAATCGCACATCCCTGCTTTCTCAATACTTTTTTATCCTGTCTCTGATTCAGAAGGATATAGCGTAACTGGCGACCGATTTTGAGGAGTTTTTTTTCTCATTAGATAATTTATTTCACATAAGTTTCATTCACATTTTCTTGTCATCACTCATGCATCCATTGTTATTTTTAAATTTGTGTTTCCCTCTTTGCTCTCCCAAATGTACATCGCCCCACCCCTGACTTTTTCATTTATCCCATTTTCAGTCCTAGTCATGACTCTAAGCACGTCACGTAAGCTGATTTCTCACCTGGAAAGCTTACAAGCCAGCCTGCTACTCATTCTTGCCCATTGGTGTTGTCAGCTAAGAGAATGCCTCAGAGAATCCTCATTATACTCGCAAAATTTTGTGCACATGATATCACTCCAGAGATTTCGGTTCAGTTATTCCCAATGTACACATTAAAGACAGGTAGCTCCGTCCTGGTGCATATAAAATGGAGGGCTACCATTTGACTATTTAATTGCTACTACACTACTTAATCGCACCCAAAAAGACTGAATTAAATACTTGCAGATGTGTACAGAACAAAGAAATCTCTCTCCTAGACGTGCATTAAAATGATGGAAAAATAGTTAAATTTTATATTCAGTACTGGTTTTGTGGTGGGAAAAGCATCTTTTATGAATCTTTAAATATACTTACAGTTTGAATACCACTGTACATACTATATGTAATCTCAATAGTACCACAGCCGGCATAACCTGGGAGAGATGTAGACATCACTCTAGTTGACATTGTTCCCTCGGGCTGGTCTCCTTTCACGAGTCCATAGACGGTGTTACAAACCGGACAACTTTGCTTGTAAGTCATGGCCTGGGCGATGCAACTTCTGCAAAACGCATGATTGCACTTTACCAGTATTTCTTTATCACTAATTGTCTCCATGCAAATCGGACACACATCTTTGTCTTTTTCTTCTGTCTTTGCCTTAGGCTGTCCTTCAGATGAAAGTTTATTCTTTTGGTTGCTACCCTGTTTCTTCTCAGAGGCTCCTGTAGCTTCTTGATAGCTGCGATCAGAGGACAGCGGTGTCCTATTTTTAGTTGGCGTTGAGTCTTCAATGCTAAGAAGGTTCATAATGTGCTTTTCAGCAGCATTAAGATGGTCTGGTAAACCTCTTAAGATGAATCTGTCTTCCTTCCTCTTAAGTTTTACATGCAGATCTTCCAATTGTTTTCCATTAAGCAACACGTTTAATCGTTTCTTCTGATCTTCCGAAAGTTTCGAGCTGATGACTTTTTCTCTTAACATTGCAGAGGCATTCTGAAACGCATTGATGAAACTTTCAGTAGCATGTGAAGACATATCAGAAGTTTTCATCCTAGGCCTAAATACTATGAGAACCTTCTGGCCGTATGAACTGTCTGTCTTTTCTATTACTGTGTCAAAATTGTCTTTAATGTCTTCAGTTTCTTTGCTTAATACTGTTTCCAACAATTTATACAGAGAAGCATCAACTTCAATTCCATTCCTGTATTTGTACAGTTCGGATGATATTTTCATTTTCTTTTCAGCTTGGCTGTTCTCACCTTCCTCTGCTAGAAGTTTTTTGGCAGCTAAAATCTCACTCGCTGGACCACGGAGCAGCAACTGATTCCCTTCCTCTTTGGCAAGAAGATTACTAAACCTAGCATTTAATTTCGTTATTGTCTCATTTAACGTGTAACTGTTTGTTACGGGAATTTTTTCCTGTTTCAGATCTCCTACGCTTTTCTGAAAAGTTGTGATAAAAAAATCTTTAGCTCTTTGTATTGATGCAGGACTTTTATCAGAAGTGAAGTATACTGATGTGGTTCCGTTGTAATGATCTTTACTTTTTACACGCACTCCAAAATGTTCCCACAGTACTCTGAAGTGTTCTCTGCAGGTATGACTGTAATATTCATACAGAGCCGACAAAACTGTAAGCTCATTCATTTCTTCTGTATTCAGACCATTTTCATCTTCCAAACCCTTCTTACTTCCAGAATGTGAAAAATCATGGTTTGTGTCATTGCCTGCAAGGATCTCCTTAAAGTAGTGATAAGCTTTTTCAATATCCGTAAAATCTCCCGTCAATTTCTCAGAGCCATCAATACCTGGATTTCCTTCCCTTTTCAAATTTGGACATATAACGGTAATTTTCTCCCTTTGCTGTTCAGTGAACATAGCAGTATTCAACGTTGCAGATACTGTAAGAAATATCTAAAGAGAAGACAAGGAAGATATCAGTATTTGTTTTTTTTAAGACTCTCTGCTTGCTGCTTCTGTATTTTGAGTAAGCAAAAGCTCTGTATGTCTCAGTAGGGCCAGATTGCTACAGACACATTTGTATGCAGTGTTTCTTTTGTGTCATGTACACTGACATTACATACATGTAAGTAAAGCCATCTGCTTCTTAGTCAGCAGCAAAAATTAAATTTGTTAACGGCATCAGCACTGCAGGAACAAAAACAATACCTTTGCTACTTAGTTTGGAGACTGGGACCAGTACTCCCTGCTCCTGACCTCTGGTAATGTGGTTAGCGTAACTGTCGCCATTTTATAACGCCATTCTCCTGACTGTGCTGGTCACCGGTCACGTATTCGCCCCTTCTCCCCTCATTATCAGGCCCTGAAGGTCCCATGCCCCACGCAGACAAAGCAAACTGATTTCTTCTTCCCCCTCCCTGTCGCTCTCAAGGTTCCGGGGCTCCAGGCCGACTACTCCCCTCCTCACGGGCCCTGCAGGTCCCAGGCACCCTGCCAACCAGGCGGTGACGACCCCACCGCAGAGCAGGGCACGGGCAGAGCACTGTCTACAAAACTGAGCAGTCACGAGTCCTCCGTGGGAACCTGGACCACGACCGCTGCCGGACAGTGAGACTCGTGATGCCGCAGCGGCCGGGGACACTTCCTCCGAGACTGACTGAAAGACTCATATTCTTTCACGTGGTTTTCGAGTCTAGATTATCGTTGTCACATCGATGCGGCAAGCCAAGTATTAAGATTTGACAGGCACTGCAGAAGGTGCAGGTAATTAGAAACCATACGCTGAGCTGTGCTATAAAATTCAGTGCTACGCCACTTGTAAAACTGTACTACGCTGATTGTGCTTGTAGAAATCTGGTGTTGTTCTGATCATTAATTCCATGCTATGCTTATCACAAAACCCCGTGAAAATGATGTGCCATCATCATTCTGCCAAGGTTCCCCAGAAGAACCTGTCTGTCCCCTTCACATCAGGTGACAGAGACACAACATGTTTTAACAGCACGTATAAGTTACAACACATTGTTCTTTAATTATATTAGACTTTCTAGTTTTCTCTCACTCTCTTTCTTTAAAAACATTCCCCAAAGTCATGCTTTAGTAGCTCTGGGTTAAGGCAGAAAACAGGATTCTAAAAAATAATAAACAACATGTTCCTATCTCTACTTTGCACAGACAGAAGGACGGGGAGATCTGCAGCATTCTGCTATGGGTGTCAGAGAACCACGGCGCTGGCACGCGCTACACCCCAAAGCTACATCTGTGCCACCACGCAAACCAGGGTCCACCCTCTGGGCCAGACACCGGTGTCTCGGTGGAGACCCACCCATGTCATCCAACACGCAGCCCAGCCCGACCCCGCGTCCCTAACGCACAGCTGATCCCTTCCGCGTAACTTCTAGTTCCAAGCATCTGAAATCGTGTTTGCTGCGCTACGTCCCATCAGAGCAGATTTTTTTCACGCCGAGGTACGGGATGGAAGTAACCAGGGCTGCCTGAGGGTGCAAAACCTGCTGAAGCGGGGTCGGAGGTCCGCGCAGCAGTAAGGCGTCCCAGTCTGACACAACTCTTCCACCTTTTGGAAGCAGTCCTTGGCGCACACCGTCCCCCAGGACCTGCCAGGGTGCTGCTCCGTGGAGTGCCAAAAGCTGCCTGCAGCTGCCAAGGCCACTTGGAGAGCACGCCGCTGGTCACCACACGTGGATGGCCACGCCAATCTCCCTCCCTGCCCGCGCTTTATCAGCCAAGATCACAGAATCACAGAATGTTCGGGGTTGGAAGGGACCTCTGGGGATCATCTGGTCCAACCCACCTGCCGAAGCAGGGTCACCTACAGCAGGCTGCACAATACCTCATCCAGGCAGAGTTTGAGTATCTCCAGAGAAGGAGACTCCACAACCTCCCTGGGCAGCCTGTGCCAGGGCTCCGTCACCCTCAGAGTCAAGAAGTTCTTCCTCATGTTCAGATGGAACTTCCTATGCTTCAGTTTGTGCCCATTGCCCGTTGTCCTGTCGCTGGGCACCACTGAAAAGAGCCTGGCCCCATCCTCCTGACACCCGCCCTTCAGACATTATATACATTAAGGTCACGTCACCGACATTCGCTCGGTGTGAAACACTGAAGTGCGACACAAGGCAACGCAGAGGGCTCGGGGCAGCCCGCGGCACCGCTCGTCACCGCTCCTCCTCACCTACCTTCCTGGTCATGGCTTCTCTCGCCGCGTCCCCGCGTCCCTCGGCTGCCCGCTGCGGCGGGGAAGAGCCGGGCGGGAGGGAGCGGCCGGGGGAGCCCTGCTCGGGGCCGCGGCCCTCGCCCGGGCCCCCTTCTCCCCCCGCCTCGATGACGATCTTCAGGCACCGGTCGCCGATCTCCAAGGCGTGATCCGTGCGGGACTCCACGCTCCTCCTGTCTGCAGCAACGTGGGGACAGACTCACAAAGCCACCTGGAAACCTGAGGGCTGCCCCCGCCCGCACACCGCAAGATGGCCCCGCGGCGGCCATTTCGCGCCCCCGCCGGCCCCGGCCCCTCTCCCCCCGCGCCCGTACCTCGCTCCCGCTGGAAGCGCACCCAGTAGGTGCCGGGCCGGGGGCCCGCCCGCACCTCGCACTCGCCGCCCCCCGAGCGCTTCCCCGACTGGAAGTAGCTCTGCAGCTTCAGCATCGCCTTCTCGCCGGCGTCCGGCGCCGGGCTGAGCCGCACCAGCAGCTGCCCCGCCGCCATCATGCCCGCCGCCGCCCCCCGCTTTCGCTTTCGTTTCCCGCTCCGCCGCTCGGCGCCGCGGTTCCCCGCCCCGCCCCCCGCTCCCGGCGCTGAGGGGCAGACGGCGGCGCCGCGCCGCGCCCGTTCATGGGGATCCTCCAGGTACCGGGGCGGGGCGGGGGGCGGCGGGGTCGGGCGCTGCGGGGCCGGCGGGGCGGGGGCCGAGGCCGAGGCGAGACCTCCCGGCGGCTCGGCGCCCGCGGCTGGGCCCGCACCGGCGCTGCGGCTGCGGGGAGCGGTGGGGGTGTCTGCGGGCCGCGGTAACGTGTCTTCTCCCTCGTGTGTGTGTGTGTCCGCCGCAGAGTTACAGCCCGGAGAGCTGGAGGGGGAGGCGCGGTGCAGGTAAGCTCGGGCCCCCTGCGCGGCGCGTTGCGGTGTTCCGGCTGCAGCCGTCGAACTGGGGAACAGCGCGGGGCAGCCAAAAGCGGCCTGAAATGTATCCGTGAGCACGGTCACGAATCGGTATTGTTATTCATTACCTCGACAGGATTTGCTTGCGTTTCTCTTTTAGAAGTAGGAGCTCGGAAGTGTTGTCATGAGGCAGCACGTTTACTTTGTGAGTGCAGAACGTTGGGCTCTTCTTCATAGAATCACAGAATGGTTTGGGTTGGACGGGACCTTAAAGATCATCTGGTTCCAACCCCCCTGCCGTTAGCAGGGACACCTTCCACCAGACCAGGTTGCTCAGAGCTCCATCCAACCTGGCCTTGAACACTGCCAGGGAGGGGGCAGCCACAGCTTCTCTGGGCAACCCGTGCCAGTGTTTCACCACCCTCATGGTGAAGAATTTCTTCCTGATATCTAATCCAAATCTGCTCTCTTTTAGCTTAAAGCCGTTCCCCCTTGTCCTATCACTACACACCCTTGTGAAAAGCCCCTCTCCACCGTGCCTGTAGGCCCCTTCAGGTACTGGAAGGCTGCTCTAAGGTCACCGCAGGTTCTGATGCCCAAGTAGGACTCCATTCCAGTTCACATGCTAGCAAGCTTTTGTCAGAGTAATTTTCAAACTGCCATTGTGGACTTTTTAAAAAACCATGATAAGTTTCAGTGTTATTGAATGATCTAATTATAAAGTGAATGGGAAGTTGTTTTTTTCTCAACGGAAGCATAATTTTTCTGAACCGTGGCCTCTTCCTAAAGCAATTTAGCAAACCAGTGTACTGGTTCCATTAAACAGTTTCAAGACAGCCAGTTAATTCAAGCCTTCTCAGTGAACGTATCGATATACATACCCTTACTGAAAACGAGGAATCTAAAATTTCTAGGCAGTTAAATAAAGTACAACAAATAAAGTAAGTTTTAATGCATTTTCATCCAATATACAAGCAGGTAGCATACCCCGGAGGGAAATTGGATTAAACTCATAAAATTAATTAACCCAACCACTGCCTATAGTGCTGCTGACATCTGCCGGGAGAGGGCTGCTGCACTCTTTACCATTATTTTTTTGTTCCCTAAAAAAAGTGGTTTAAGAAGCCCTCCTGAATTCCTGAGTTCCTCACAAAGACAGAACTTGCCTGCGGGCTTTCAGCGCAGGCCAGAGAAGATCCACGGAATCAGAGACAGAGCTCGGCGTAAGAGCTCCGTGGCACGGTTCAATGAGTGTGTTGGCAGCTGTTCCTCTGCCGGTGGGGCTGCGGGTCAGCGGCTCTGCAAGGGCCAGGGGTGCTCACCCTTGGATCTGGCTGGATCACCCTTGGATCTCGCAACAGTACCAGCTCAGAGGGGGACAAGTGGTGTTTTCTGCTTTGTAAGCGTTTTGAAGCTCTGGTTATGGTGTGGCTTTTCCCATTTGCTTTCTCAGCTAGAGTTTTGGTAGCAAATGCAGCACAGCATCACAGTGGCACCGCAGCCAGTGAGCAAAGCCCTGTAACAGCATCTGCTTCGAAGACGTTCTTCTCGTACTTGCCTGCTCCTGTTTCCTGCTTCTCGCCATTTATTCTTCTCGGCCCATTCAGTTGTGCTGCTGCATCAGTCTTTGGGGTTGGTGTTCTAAATCAAACTAAGTTCTGTGGTGTGGGTTTTGGGGCTTTTTTATGCAGATTATAGCACTGATTCATTTAAGAGTATGTCCCTGACAATGGTTGTGTCAGCCTAATGGTGGGGAGAATAAACAGCAGGAAAGAGAGAGAGATAAGAACAAGTAGCAGGAGGAGACACATCTTAACCAAGCTTCCTCCCCGGGTAAACAGTGAGGCAAACCGAAACCTCAAGTCACCACAGGCTCAGTGATGTTGTTGTCATATTTTAGTGCCTATGGAGGAAGAATAAGGGAAGAGAAGCGGTCAGCCACTTTTAAGGAAGAACCTACAGGCTGTATGCTGGTAGTCCGTCTGCTGAGAGGACTCTGAGCAGGCTGTCTGGGGGGCTCAGGGCGTAGCTCACCGGCTTTGACATCTGCCCGGTCACAAGAAGGCAATCGTGAAGACAGGCTGCTTCGGAGGAGAGCATGTGGTCTCTCTGAGGACGCTCGGCAGCAGCGGGCCACTGCTGTGTCTGCCTGTGTTCAGTGACAGGAAGGGGGCTGGTGGTGATTGAGAAGATCACAGAATCACAGAATGTTCGGGGTTGGAAGGGACCTCTGTGGGTCATCTAGTCCAACCCCCCTGCCAAAGCAGGGTCACCTACAGCAGGCTGCACAGGACCACGTCCAGGCGGGTCTTGAATATCTCCAGAGAAGGAGACTCCACAACCTCCCTGGGCTGCCTGTTCCAGGGCTCCGTCAGATGAAACTGAAAGTATTCACAGGCTTACAGGAAATGGTGGACAGCATCATATCAACTGTTTCTCAGAATCCAAATATGTTAAGCTGACAGAGCATGCTTGAACTTTTCAATTTCTTGAAGTTCACACTGCTGTGATTCATAAGGTGTTGGAAGGAAAGAGGATAAGGTCTTGGGGGAAGGAGGTACAAGATGGGCAGGCTAATTTGAACAGAATAATGAACAATACTTGAGGCCTTGATTTCTTTGCTTAGTTGGGCTTTTATAAGCCTGTGAAAAGGGGTGAGAGAAGATCAGACTATGCCAGAAATATTGGTAAGTGATGACAGTAGGATAAAATCGAGACCTGTAAACCACACTTCTATCTAAAAAGCAATGTTTTGATAGTAGTACCTTGGATTTCACTGTATATTATTCTGTATCCTAGGGCCAAGCATGGTAATGGACGAGGACAGCTTGATGATCCCCATCAATAAAGATGCCTATGAAGTTCTTAAGAAAAGAGAGGACTTGCTAAGTAATCTCATTTACAAAAAGTTTGCTTGTACATTGACTTTCAAAAGTACAGAAGGCACTGTTGAAGTATACAGGAAAAAGCTAAAGCAGGGAATTGACATTTGTGTTTGTAAGGATGATCTCACAAGACACAAGGCCGATGCCTTGGTGAATGCAGCCAATGAGTATCTACAACATGAAGGAGGCCTTGCTTTAGCCCTTGTGAATGCTGGAGGGCGAGAAATACAAGAGCAAAGCCATCATCATATTCAAATGCATGGAAAACTCAGAGCTGGCAAAATAGCAGTGACAGGTGGAGGGAAGCTTGCTTGTAAGAAAATTATTCATGCGGTTGGTCCGAGGTGGACCGTTTATGAAAAGGAAGGATGTTGTGGCGCACTTCAGGAAGCTATTGTGAATGTTCTGAAGTACGTTAGTGCTCCAGAAAATGGTATAAGGTCTGTGGCTATCCCAGCAGTGAGTTCAGGTATTTTTGGCTTCCCCCTTGGTTTGTGTGCTCAAGTGATTGTAATGGCTATAAAGGAATTTGTTGACGCAAATCCACCAGGCTGTCTCAGGGAAATCCGCCTGGTCAACATTTGCGAGCCTACAGTTGCAGAAATGAAGAAGGCCTGTGAAAAGTTTCTGGGCGATGCCAGTTCGCTTCAGGAAACTCTTTCGGCTTCACCAAGCCAGCCTTTGGATTTCATCAAACATGAAGGCATTCGCTTGCGCATCGTAAAAGGACTGACTGAAGAGCAGAACGTAAGTCTGTCCCGTAATACGTCAAACATGGAGTTGCCTCCAAGTCTTTGCAGGGTTTGGAGCCCAAGAGTTCAGAACACACATTGTATCGGTCCACTAAATAGTTATCTTCTCAGCCTGATGAGCATTTACAAATGGTAAATAGATTCTAGTGGCAAGGGGTTGGATTTGTTTCCTAAATGGGTATGAAACATTAGAACATTTTTATTTCTTTTTTTGTATACATGCTGTTATGGTATAATAGGAGGCAGCTGAAGACTGGATGATTAATAATAATATATCCCTATGTTAATGTTTATCTTCTTATTATAACATCATGGGAGTTCACATTTTATCATGCATTCCCTAGAAGTCTACTCTTATTTTTTGCCTTGCTTTTATCCTATAATTTATGTTCTCATAGGTGTCACTACTGGAGTTATTCAGCAAACACTGAAACAGCTGAAAATTACTTATACAGATGATATACACCTTACCTTTAAACAGTGCGTCGTTTAAATGGATTGATTTAACTTTTTAGCTAGAAAATCTGATGCAAAATAAATGATCTTAGTCAGTAGTAATCCAACAGCGCTCTTACACTTGGAGCAACACCACAGGAATGGCATTTGCTTTTAGCAAATACTGTATCGTAAAAAAAATCGTAACTTTAAAGAAGTATCTTAACTGAATAGGAAGTTCATTTTTTTTAACGTGAGAGCAAAGGATTGCAAAGTTGACATTGTGGGGAATTTTATTAACCAATCCTACAGCACTGAAAGATACCACGTGCCTTCAAGACTGTGAGGAAAATATACTCCAGAGTCTTGTATCTTTAGATAGTCTTCAGCAGTTAAACTTAGAACAATTACTGCTGTTATCAGCATTCCGTAAACAAGTTATTTGCATTTTACGTATTTAATTTGAAATACAGAAGACCTAGTATGGGAATGTGCCGTTTCCACTGGGAACTTGGAAGCAGCTATGGCTTTGCAGTTCTCCTGTGTGCACTGACCCCGCTAGTCTGGCGATGAGTGCTTGCTCCCCTAGCACGGGGAGCACCTCCGTGCGCTGGGATAACGGACGTAGCCACAGCTCTCTGCTGCTCGTTGATAACTGGCTGCAGAATTGCGTTTGGTGAGGCGCGCACGGGTCGCTTCTATAGCTGCGGCAGTAATTCTGTTGAGTGCCCTCTGATGACTGGAACAAGTCTTACGCAGACTGTTGGCTTCTGGAAAAGATGTACGCTAGTAGAAGGTGCATCCTTTGACGTATTCCAGCGCTACCCTGAACAGTAGTAAGAGAACCTTTCAGCCAGCTGATCTGCTGCAGTCAGGCTTTTCTAAAGGAGTAGTTCCTAGAAAGAGTGCTCTCTGTAGCAGCAAAGCTTGCAAATAGTAAACTTGAAGTATACTGACACTTTGCACTGTTTTCTTCCAGACTACAGCTATTGTTAATTCTGTGTCTGTGAACGGCGAGCCTCACTCTCCAGTTTCCAAAAGACTGTGGCAAAAAGCAGCTTCAGCTCTTCAGGAGGAATTTCAGTCTCATCTTAGATATTCTTCGTCTTATAAGGAGCTCTTAGTGACAAAAGGACATAATCTGCCCTGTGAGCTTGTACTGCACGTTGTATGGCCTCAATACTACCACAGGGTGTTACTGTGCGAGGTGATGATCAGCTACATTGGATTTTAATTGATTTTCATGTGGAGTGACGAGAGGACTAAACCACTTGTTTTTCCTGCAGGAATTAAAAGCTGCAGTGACAAGATGCCTGTGTTACCTTCAGGACAGGCAATATCCCTCAGTTTCTTTTCCAGCAGATGGGATGTGGTCGTTAATGCTGCCTGTGGATGTAGTGGCAGAGATCATGATTGAAGAGGTTTTAAATTTTGCCGGGGCACACCCTGAGAAGAAGATAGATGTGCAGTTTGTCCTTTGCCCAGATGACTATGATGCCTATCAGGTAACAAACTTGTTGTTAACTACCAACAAGAAAAACCCCAAACTGTGAAAATACTCCCATAGATGACTACAGATTAAGATAATTTTAATTCCCTACTAGTTATAACATCTGTGAGTAGCAGGTCCCTTTATGAAACTATTTGTCTTTTTAACGGGTATTATTAATCTGTATAAAACTTTATTTTCTCCTCACTAAAGCCAAAGTCTTCACCTGGTGGTCTGATAGCAAGAGGAGGGAGCTCTGAAATTCCCATGACTGTCAGCGAATTTATAAGAAAGAGTCTACTCTTAACTCATTAGAGAATAAGCTTATTCCTCCTCAGAAAGTTTAACTTTTTTTTTTTTGTATGAAGTTCCTGGGGCAAAACACTATCAACACATTATTTGACCTAACATGATAGAAGGGTTGCAGACAGACAGTGGATAATTTCAGCTGCAGTGTGCCATTTTCCACCTTGTGAATATTTGGCCGACGTGATTAACACAACTATTTTAGATCGCCATCTATTATAAAAGTACAGAGTTTGCTTTTGTTCCCACTGAAGTTCAACGATCCATTCTTTCAACAGGTACAAGAACTAGGTGGAGGGGGGGTGGAACTAGATGATCTTTAAGGTCCCTTCCAACCCAAACAATTCAGTGATTGTAAGATCAGACCCATGTTCTGTAACAGTCCCATAAACTCTAAAGGAAGCTGTGTGATGGCTACGTGCTCATCACTTAATCCCTTGATAATCAGGGCACGGCAGAAACTCTTTTTGCTGAAAAAAGAAGGAAAGGCCGGTAGCCAATCCGCTGCCTAGCAGAGTGGCGCTTCTCAGAGGCTTTCCATGTGTGATCATGCAGAGGAGCTTCGGAGTAAAGGCAGGGGAATAGTCTGGGTTTTAAAACTGAGTGAGGACTCATCAGCGTTAAACTGCAAGTCATGAACACCTTTATCTGCTGTGGTTTCACGAGTTCTGGACATGCTACAACCAGAAGGAGTTGGTAATGGTGCCGTTCAGTGTGTAAGGTGTCTTGCCTGAGGAGACGCAGAAGAACAGGAATGCATTTGATATGGTTAGGAACAACATTTTGGGAAAAGCTGACAAGTGTCAGCTGTTAACATAATTTCAGAATTTTGGGGAGGTGTAACTACAGCTGTAAACCACTTACCTAACAGTTTGGATGAGATTAATTGCATATTTGACAACAGAGACTGCAAATTGCTTCTAAACTTTTCTCTTTCAAGGTTTTCCAGAGAAAATTTCATTCAGCAGTACACAAACTGGGAAAAAATCAACATTACAACAGCGATCATTTGAGTAAGTAACGAACAGAAGGGGCATTTCCAGTAAAGGAGTACTCCAGATTTGAGAATCAGAACTCACGTTCCTTTGAAAAGAACTTGTGTGTCTTGGGGAAAGAGGGAGGCAAAAATGCGTGAGTGCTTTGCATTTCTACGTTAATAGGAATGGAGCTGGGTGCTCCCTTACAAGATTTTAAAATGTAAAAATCATTGTCAGTGCCTAACTTTTTGGAAGTCATTTAGTGGAAGGCAAATAAATTCTGCATGTGTGTGGTTGTTTGGTTTTTTTTGTGGAAACCTTACCTCCTGGTATCTAATCTCTTTTTTTCTGAGCATACCAGAAGAGTAGTGTGTTTGGTACACTGTACATCTTGGATTACATATAGGAGTTTGTAACAGCACTGGAAAGCTCTTCACTCTTCCAGTGCACTTGTATAACGAGAAGTCTTTCTTCCAGGTACAGAGTCAGGCAGTCAAAGCATAAAAGAGACTGAAAACAATGAACCAGCTGTCGAACTTAAAGGGAACACCCGTACAGCGTTGGAAGCAGCAGAATCGTGGATCCAAAGTGTGTTACAAATTCAGGAGAGTCACCGTGCTACTATTGAAAACAACTACATTTTTAGCCTTGGTAAAAACGAGTTTGCAGAACTGTCTCGAGAGCAGCATTCTAGTGTATGCGTATCCGAAGAAGTGAGAGGTGGAAAAGCAAGACTGGAATTTCAGGGCCCTCCTGATGCTGTGATTGAGGCGGTGCTTGCAACTGAAAAATTACTGCTTCGTATGCAAGAGAAGACTACAGCCAAACAAGAGGAACTGCTGTACTTAATAGGTATGTAAATAAGTGACTAATGAAGTAAATACATGCCTAAAGAAGGTCAAGTATGAAGCAACACACATGTAGGTCTTGCTGAGAGTGGACAGATGTGCATTGAGTTCACACACATACTGAGCGTTGCTTTAATTACCGACATGACCGTATTTTGTCCTATGATCCCCCCAAAGACCATTTGTTAGCTCTGGTGACTCGCTTGGCAGCATTCCCAGTAGGGCACAGTCTGCACAGGGGCTGGCTGTCGTCCTACGGCCAGCTTAACGCTGGCTTCCTCCCGGACAGCTTCACTTTAAAGCCTGGCCGCTGGAGACGTACAGAATTTGCGCTTAATTAACACATACCTTTGCTGAGCTCGTTTGCTAGCTACAGCTGGACCAGTGTTGCGGCACCCACCAATGGACCTGTTCGGCGGAGTCCGTGACTTTCAGTAACAGTTGGTAGAACTAGTGGCGTTACAAAAAGCTACCAAGTGATCCATTTTTTACTTGTGTTTGTATTGTCATTCGGTAGATACCATTATATGAAAATTGGGCTGTGGAGAGATGTAATGGGAAAAATAAATTGCTTTTCTTTGGTTGCCCCTCTCTCTGGTTTAATAAATGTATGTATCAGTCCCTCTCAATATTAGCCTCTGGCATTACTTCGAAGAGTATTTAACATTCTTTGTTCTTAACTAAACTACCAAACTAAAGTATTGGATCGCTCCTCCTTGCCTTTGCTTCAGACATTATGATATATGAGAATTTTACCCCTTTATTTGTACCCAGGCCAACCAGAAGCAGGTCAGCCTTCAGAAGGACACCTTCACAAGACAAATACTACTAAATGTGTCCAGATTTCACCGGTGGGGTCACACCTTCAGGAGTTTAAAGACAGACAGAAACAGTTTGAAAAAGCTGGGCTTCACGTTCTCAAGGTAAAGAGGGTATTCACAGAAAAACTAAATCTCAGCTGATATATTTGAAGTAACATGTTTAACCCATGCTTAAAAAACTCAGATGAAGTATTTCAATACATTGCTTTTAAAAATTAAGGTGAAAGCAGCCTAATCCTTAAAATAGATGTAGTCTTTACTTCTAATAGAAAGTATTTTAAACATAATGCCAATAATCACTCAAGAAGTGTAGTTAAATTCTGAGAGGTCCTTTGAACTGTATATTCTGTCTCTTGTTTCGTGCTTCAAATGTTCCTTTACAGGACGCTAGAGAAACAGGCGATAGGTATGTTAGAATGAGTACAGTATTGCAGGGCAGCAGTGCCGGGTCTCTGTTTTCTTCTTGTGAGCTTGACACCAGAAATTAGCAACTGAACCTGTCAGAGTTACGATCCAATAAGTGGTGTGTTGAAGTTGGGATCTTGCTTGGATGTCAGGGCTGCCCTGAACGCGAGGAGCATGAGGCTGTGCAGCACAGAGAAATAACAGAAGGCTGTAAACAGGGATTTGTGTGCCCAGCAGTGACAGCGGGTAACTGGAAACCACACTGCCATGTGCCGAACTGCCCTTCCTACGAGAAAGGTATTTAACGCTGAAATAACAGCAGGTACCAACCAGGTGACAGCAAGAGCTTCTCGATCCACAGATCGAAAGACTTTGCTGAGGCTCAACACAGAAGCTACCTCAGAATTTGGAACAAGGCTGCACTGAGGGTCAGTCATAGCTCAGTTAAATGACTTCTGAGGGCAGAAGCTTGATCGTGCTTCAGCACCTGCGTGTTGGTAGCTGAGCAGCCGGGAGTCTGGCACGGGCGGGGTTCTGCAGAAGAGGCCGTGCAGGCCCCTGGTACGGACTTTTGCCCCAGGGCTGCGCCTGGCCCGCTGGTGGAGTCGGGTGGGGGAGTGGGAGCTGCCGCACAGCCAGTTCGCCTGAAGCTCTGGGTGGTGTGATGCTGCCGGCAGCCACGCTTTTGAGACACAAGCCCATGTAAAGGCCCTCGTACCTATGGAACTTTTTCTCCCTGAGAGCTGTAAAGTTTTGATCGACGAGGGCTGAGGCTCTCCACGCCTTACAGGACGCTCACAGTTCTTTACATGATTCGGCTGCGAGCACCCACGCAGCTTATTCTCACGTCTGGTTGATACTCGATCCGCTCGGCACGCCTGAAGTACCGGAAATCAGTACAGTAGGGATATACTCCCGCTGATACCAGCGACAGGCATGGGATAGTGGCATGGTTCTTCTTCTGTGGATCAGCTGCACGCTTCAGATGCCTTATCCGCTACGTGGTCAATGGATGTAAGCTAATCAACGGTTCTTACATTGAAGAACATAGCCTGAGCAAGAGCACTCGATGGATTTAATGGATATTGGTCTCTGTTTTCTTGTATGTTACAGATTGAAAAGATATATAATCCTCTTCTATCTGCTGCATTCCAACAAATGAAAAAAAAAATACAAGAAAGCCAAGGTACCTCTGGAATAACCCACAAGTTGTACCAGCACGTTCCTGCTCAGTTCTGCAGCTCGGTGTGTCAAACAGGATTTCACAGAATGTATTCTCCACCAACAGGTAATAACTTGCTTTGGCATCTTCAATCAAAATGAACAGTGACTGACTGCTAAAGTTGGAGTAAAATCAGGAAAAAATGGCATTCCTAAACAGGAACTGTTTCTTACTGGTATTTAGAGTCATGTGAGCTTACTTTTTTATCTACAGTAAGCTTTTCCTGGTTTTCCTTCCTGATATTGTAGTCAGCAGGGCTCCGGGAGGGTGAGCCTGGATTCTGGCCGAGCCCAGACACTGTTGATGGAATTGTTGATACACACATAATGCCACATCCAAGTGTAATTTCTAAAGAAAGTCAGTGTGCTTCTTTACTTGCTGCAAACACCCATTCAGCAGCTTGATGCTTTAAAACACGTTCGAAGGAATCAGAATGATTGAGGCTGACGGGTGCTTCTGAGGGTCCTCTAGCCTGACTCCCTGCTCGAATCGGGCGACAGCAGGTGAGCTGGCGGAGCAGACTGCTGTTCAAACCAGAGCTCGCTGAGGAAGAAAGTTGTGGTGTCCCTGAAACATTGGAGTAGACAGCGCAGGAGACCGAAGTTTTCAGAAATGGAAAGAATAAGCATTTAGCGCTTCATCCTGCAACAGCTGAAGGGTGTGATGTTTTGCTTATCAAATGCAGAACTGGGATTTCAGGCAATAACCTGTTCAGAAAGTGGAGATTTGCCTTTCCTTGTGTATGCAATGCACACAGCCCATTTTCACACTCTCAAAGTAACAAACAGGATGATGGTCTAACTTCATTTCTTTGAACTTTTCCACATTATACTGTGATACCATTTTTATGCAGCATTTTCCTTGCAAATCCCAAAGCTTTTTTTTTTTGTAGTTTGCATTACTAAACTCTTACCTTCTCTGGTGCTAATCAGAGTCCCTAGTACATGATGACAGAAGTGTTTATATAAATACATTATACCTTGCTGATTCTGTCCCTGGATTACCAGTTACATCCAAGCGGTTACCACTGGAGTAGCAGGGTGAGAGGGGACCTTATAAATGCTTAGAAATATCTGAAGGGTGGGTGTCAGGAGGATGGGGCCAGACTCTTTTCAGTGGTGCCCAGTGACAGGACAAGGGGCAATGGGCACAAACTGAAGCAGAGGAAGTTCCATCTGAACATGAGGAAGAACTTCTTCCCTCTGAGGGTGATGGAGCCCTGGAACAGGCTGCCCAGGGAGGTTGTGGAGTCTCCTTCTCTGGAGATATTCAAGACCCGCCCGGACAAGGTCCTGTGCAGCCTGCTGTAGGTGACCCTGCTTCAGCAGGAGGGTTGGACTAGATGACCCACAGAGGTCCCTTCTAACCCCTACCATTCTGTGATTCTGTGATCAGCTGTCATTGCTCATGGTTTCAGTGGGAGGTCAGTGCTTGCATCAGAGACACTTCATGCGAGTTTACTTCCAAAAGGATGGGGCGCACTGAGCAGTAACATAAAATATCATACTGAATCAAGAAGCAGTCTCTTGGTCCTACCACCCCAAAAGAACTGATTGTTCAAGGCTGTTTTTATTTCTGAAAATTTTTCTTTCTGTTTCCAGAACAAAAATACGGAGCTGGCATCTACTTTAAAAGGAACCCAAAAAGCCTGATTGAGGGTAAAGACAAGTGGGAAACAGACTCTAAAATGTACGTGTTTGAGGCTGATGTATTAACAGGCTTATACACTAAAGGCAAGCCGTCTTACATTGTGCCACCAGCAGTCGAGGGGGATGCCATTAAGGTATATGACAGCTTAGTAGATGATGTACACAATCCCAACATCTTTGTCATTTGTAACGGTGTTGGGGCCCTTCCACAATATTTGTTGACTTGTTCCCAAGTGAGGGAGACGTATATGGCCCTCTGAGGAAACCAGCAGCATCCCGAGTAAGAATTAATCAGAACTGTAGCTATTGTGAAGACCACCTCAGAACAAAGTCTAGTACTTAGATATTAAGAGGCTGCTCTACCTAGTAACGTGCTGTGATCAAAGCGCCTTGTGCAGAGTGCTCTGAAATATCTGTGAACAAAGAAAGTCAGTCACTACCTTAAGGTGATTAGGACAAAATTATCTGTGAATGGAAATGGAAAGGAAAACATCACAAAATACAGTACAACATTTATCTGGTAATTTACTTTATGCCTTACAGTATTCTTGAAAGTGTTCTGAGCGTGACTATACAATTGATGTTTGCGTAGGTTCTTATTCTTCTATTACATTTTCTTAATCTGAGATATTGCATATATTAGTGAAACCCAAGAAATCTTGGTTGTGCCTTTGATTCTTAAATTTTCTTTTGACTTAAGCAGGTGATGTATCCAGTGAAAGTTGTTTCCCACTTAGGGACATGCTATTAAATACGCATAGTTATGACAAATGTGAGGCAGTAGTTTGGGATTTCGAACAGTAGTTGCTGTTACAGTTTTGTTAGTTAAGAGATTCTGAGCACTGTAGATACATGTATTAAAAATAAAAAGTATGAATGACACTGTCTGCTAACCTGTTTTTTTTTTCCATACAGTCTTAAAAACGTGACTTGGACTGCATTTGAGCTTCACATTTCTCAGTGGTGTTCAATCTCCTTGAAAGGCTGTACAATAGCAGAGAACTGGTTCAAGCCACAGCTTGAAATCGCTCTTCAATTAATCTACCTTTACCAATAGCTTTTAAAGATTACAGCGTCAACTGTAGATATCTCCACATTGCTTCTGTGCTGACCTGAGGCAGTAAATGGAAAAGCCTAAGAGCTTTATACTCATTTCAACGTAAAAGGGGATTCGGTCCAGCTCTTGGGTACTTTGAAACTATGTCTGACCTTAGCAGGATTTAAAACAAAATCTATTGCAAACTAAAAGCTATTTCCGCATTTGTCCAATCTGAAGCATTTAAGACCACCAGTTATGGCCCTAACTTAAACACCCAAAGGGCTTGTAACAGTGCTGTAAGAAAGAAATAAAGGCTTATCGGTCAATAGCATGTCTGCTTCTAGACTGAAAAGTCATCTGTGGTTAAAACTGCAGTTATCTGGGGAGGAGAAATGCTCGCATAAAAGTATTTAAAAAAATGACACTGTCATCTGAAAAGCATTTCATCCACATGCAAAACACTGTGGTAATGGAGAGCAGTCTGAACACTGATGAAATTAGCATTTAATAAAACCTCTCAAAATAACTTGTTAATGAATTCCCAGCACATTGTACTGCACCTGCGACTCCCACGATAGTCATAGTGCTAGGAACCACTCACAAAGTCCATAAGAAATTAAGTTATAAAAGTCTAATTCTGAACTGTCAGTGAGGCTGCAAATGAAAAAAAAATTTTTTGAACCATTGCAAAACAAACTTTTAGATGAATATAATCATATTTTGTAGGGTTTTATAAGATTAGCTATGTCCACATTGTTGCAAAAGGGTAGTTTTTGTAGTGTGTGAGCCTACGCTCTAGTGTAATGTTAAATGGGAGCACACACCCCCACCCACCATGAACTTGTAAGAACCACCTAACACATACAAGTCTTGTTCTCGCAGAAGTCCCCAGGTTGCTTTTAGAGAGTATGCAGGAACTCTGAAAACAGAATTAGTCTATTCCTGTTTTAACTTCTCCATTTCAGCAGCCAATCCTTCTCTATTTCTGTTCCATTTGTCCTCATGTTTCTTGATTCGCACATTACTGCCAGGAAAACACACGGCTGTAGATTGAAGGTTTGTTAGGCAGCACTGAGCAAAAATAAGCTCTTATTTTAGCTTGCTTCAAGAGGTTTCATTTTTTAAAGGAGTTTCACGGCAGGATTTTTTTTTTCCGTTTTCTGAAAAAAACTCAGTACAGGGTTTCTGAACTACTGCAACAATTTTTTAACAAGCATCAGTTTTCAGAAAACCTCAAAGAATTTTTTTTGGCACAATGTAACATTTTTTCTCCTACTGGGAATAAAGAACAGTTTTCATAGCACAGTATTATTTTAATACTGTTATGCAAGTACTGGTAGCAATGTATGTCATCAATAACCTTTTTATTAACTTTGTAACTCTTCTTAACTGCATCTGAAAAATGTTGGTAGTCAGTTTACTAGAAAACGTAATTATGGGAAAAATTTTAACAGCTTACTTGAACATCCAGCACATGCTTCCTCCTCCCTCCACATGCACCTGCAGTTTATAAGGATTCAGTCTTACTGAATATTTATCTTGCATTTTATTAGAGCAATATTTTTCCCTAGTATATACTTTCTACTTAAGTTCACCAGTGCTCTCTGCACTTGGTGATAGAATATATATTCTATATATATACATATATAGTTTTGTAAAAACTGGTAGAGGTTGTATATAATTATTTTCATCTGGTCCTCAGAAAGAATAATTTCATATACAGAAACTAGAAAATAAACCCAGCACAAACTAGATGTACCAAGTAGTACATATTAAAATAATTACCACAGTAATTGAAAATTCCTGATCTTAGTCCTACAGTAATCAGTTAACTAGAGGCTACTCCACAGCCTCTGGGATTTCTCTGTCATCCACAATAAGGGTATGAATGATTCCTTCCTTGCGTTTTCCACTACTGACAGCCTTAATGCAACAGCTGTGATCACCAACAGTGAAGTGAGTTTCGGTCCCATCTTCTACAAATTCACCCTGGGAGAAAGAAGACAAGAATAAAACCAGACACGTGCTATTTTAGTAAAATCAAAGCTTGAGTGCATCAGACTGTGTCCAAAGTCAAGATCACTTGTGGTTCCCACAGTTAGAGCAGCCCTAGGTACCTGCGACAAATACAGCACAAATGCTGAACGAGCTGCAGAATCTCAGACAGGGCTTTGTCAAGGTGTCCAGTTAAAGGCTGTTTGCAGGTATTAGATGACAATCAAAATGTCACATAATCAGAAATGGTAAAGTTGGAGTTTGTGAATTAATATCATTGATCCATGTCAGTAAAACAAAAACAGAAAGGACAGTCTCCTTCCAAGTTGTGCAGCACAGCCAGTAAGTACCACACAAACCTATGCTGAAGTGGCAGTAAAACATGAGGTATTCAGCGGTGCCTTCTAGAGCAGGAGAGAGAGATCCCTGAATTGAGTGTAACAGTTGTGTGTCTTGGATACGCAGCTCCTGCTGCAGTTATGCAGTGTCCTGTTACGGCTGTGTTTTTGTCATCATCTTTGGGAGAGGAGAAAAATCTGTGCGCTGCTTTAATGCAAGCACAGTTTGACAACTAAACCTGTACTTGTAGCTTGCAAGAACATCTCCTGGTCCATTTATTAAATTACAGAAAAGGCTGAGAACCATCAAGAGCAGAAGTTCTGATTCACTGAGAGAATGGTTACCGCGGAAACACTGGGTGAATCTTTTCATCCTGTTCTCAAGTACAACAAAACTGTTGATTTTACAGTTTCTACTCATCCAGGGGATTACTTGTGGCAGTAGTAATCACAGTGACAACTCTGGGCTGAGAAAGCACATCCTTCAAGGACGGGGAAGCTTACATAGTATGCCTATTGAAAGCCATCATACGAAAAGACACCAAATAGATTAAGCCTTCTAGCTGTCCACCTGCTCTAAAAATGAATGCAGGTGTGACAGAGAGACAAAGGATGTGATTTGTTCCAACGAGACTCTTAAGCCCTACGTGTTAGGGACCATCTCTAGATGGAAAAAATTGTGAGTCGTAACAGACTACATGTGTGCAACGTTCAGTCACCACTAACACGAGCAGGTTTGGATGAGGTGGCCTTACACTCTGCATCAAACTGAAGTCCCTCCCACTCCCCTGAAAGCTTTCTTCCTAAAAACACTGGACAGCCAACCCAGAAGATCTACTCTGCTTGTCCAAGAAGTGTAAACAAAAGCATTGCTTATCCTTAAATAGACAGGCGTTTGGCATCCCAACTGAAATACTGTCAGTTACAAAATACAGTGAAGGACGCTCGGAACAGACTCCTGGCGTGCTGGCTGCCTAGGCGGTGTACGCTCACACTGTGGTGAAGTGAGGTGACGTGCCCCTCTGGCTTCTCTTGCTCAGCTTTGGTCATCTAGCTATAGCCTGCGAAACGCCTTCGGAAATGGTCACGTACCGCTGTTTCCATTTTTTGACCGTTGCACCACACATCCATAGTGTCCTTTTCTGTAAAGGAAAAGGCCAACAAAAAGTAGAAAGGACAAGATATTACCCCCCCCCAACAAGAAGATCTAGGAATTTAAAAAAAATTACTGTTGAATGTTAGTTCCAGTTCCCAAAAGAAGTTCCTATTTAGTCATAATACCTGGGCTACAGGGTTTGTTCTTATATTGGAGAGATGGGAGGCTGTGTCGTCAATGGGCAAAAAACTTTTGCTATGAACATACATTTTTAGTTCTCCTTAGCCCTGGCTATTAACACTGGGTTGTTCTGAATATTGTCAAAGGTATTCTGACATTCTTAAGCTGAAAAACGAAGTAATTTCTGCTAATTATTTGAATGCTGTTCATTCAATGAAGGTCTAACATTTTTTCCAGGTCAGTTCAATTCAAAAGCAGCATTATTTTGAAATCTATCAAACTTTTTGTATTCTTAAAATCTCCTTGAAAACCCAAATACTACTTTAAATATCAACCTTGGATTTTTTTCATTGGAAACAGAACATTCTTTTACTTCTCCCAGCACATCCTCCTTAAATTACTTTGCCCTAGAACTCTGATTACTGACACTGTCATCCACAGGACATCAGTAGAAAGCTGAACACTGCTTGCCTTTTAAGTAAGCATAGTGAGATTAAAAGCCTGTGAGGAGACTAATCTGTTTCTGGCATTAAAATTGTCTTTCTTCGATGGCCCCCTTCGTCTCACGGCAGATCATTCTGTCCTGAAGCTTAAGAAGAAATCATAGCCCAAGATCCCTCGTCTCCAGGTCTAACCATACAGCAATATTTAAGTGGAAGTTGTCCCACTAGATGCCACGGACAAACTCCTCAGGGGATCCCTTCCTCCCATCTACTTGTAGTGTATTTGGAAAAGGGGGGCAGAAGGGAAGAAATGTATTGCCTTGCTATTAAGAAAATGAAAAAAGTAATCTGAAGGTTTTCAACTAAATTTGTAGTTCAGAAGCGATGCAGAAAAAAGGATGCTGATCAATCTATCAAAAATGTGGAATAACGTTGTTGCACTTCTTCAGTTAAAGAGTCCTTGACTTTGGCTTATGATTTTTGGAACGAAAGCCTGGTTACCTGGTTAACAAACTTACACACACGCCGGGTTTGATCACAACGCAGGTAACACTTCTATAACATGCTTCACCTGGAGAACTGTCTTGCTAGGGCAGCTCTGTGGACACAGAAGCCATAACTCCTTCCAACCTTCCCCCCCCCCCCCCCCGTTTTTTTCTAATATCTGGAACATGCTGCTGTAGAACAGAACACTGGCAGCAGGCTCACATAGGTGTAACAAGACCATTATTTTTCAGACTGTCTTTGGCATCTAATTCCAAACTTACAGACCACCCAGGATTTTACACTGCAACAGCGCTAGCCATGGCACTGTGCTTTCTCTTAATTACCAGTTAGTGAATGCATACACGTTTATTCAGAGGCAGCAACATGAAGTCATTCATTGCCTACTTACCTAGAACAACTCTATAGTCCGTACCACCCAAGCTCAGTATCCAAGTATTGGTTGTTTTTGACCTGTTCTCCATATACTTCTTGAGGCTCTTTCCATTGATCTCCAAAGTATACTCATATGCAAAGCCACCGACTGCATCTATGTTAATAGCAGCTTTTGTTTTGGCTGCTCCAACAGTGAATGTTTCTTTACCCACTAATTTAAACATCCATTCTTTTCTTATTTCTTCCTGTAGAATGAAACAAAGACAATGCATATTAATTGATAAACCTGACTGCATGTTTTAGTATAAAAAAAATTGAACTAGAACTCGAGAAACAGCTCAATACTTAACTATTATTTCAGAATGAACAAATACATGGTATCTTGTATGTCTACAGTGCCTCTGCCCAAGGACAGCAGAGCACTTCATGAATACTCACACCTTAATTGTAACTGAAAAAAAGAATGATGCAGTTCATTATATTAGGTAAAGTTAATCAACTGAATGTACCTCACTTGCATTTATTAGTCTTTTGTTTGTTCCGATGCCTGTTGCATGGAAGTGCACTTTTATAATCTGTACCATAGTGAATTTTGAGCACATAGCAATTTCACCTTTCCATCAACATAGACAACACGTTTTCCTGAAGTGGTCCCATGTTCGAATTCAATCTTATGAACGCCGTCGCTTAAAGCTACTTCCCAAACAGCCACCAAATCTGTCATCTTCTCTAAGTGGCTGTACCGAGACCTATAGAAACACCAACAAAGTACATTAACTGTCATTGAAAGAGTTCAATTACTGATGTCTATAGTTCAAAACTTTACCGCTTCAGGGCAAGTCGCTTTTTTCAAATGAAAAATGAGACTTGAAAGAATAAGCTTACAGAACTGCTTATATTTTCATCTTTTTCAAACATTCAAGTATGACAAAACACTACACAATATAGACAGACAGTTAAACAGACTCACTTTGGCAAACACCATACACAGACACATATCTCCATCTAACCTCTAGTACGTCCATTTCAGGTGACAGTATTGTTACAAAATTGTACTTCGAATTCAGATGCTCCTGGACAGTTCTATGATTACTTGGCAGGTGTTAAAATACAGTATTTTAATTGCTCTCTGAGAAAGTGTTTTAGCCTTTTAAACTTGAAAAATAGCCAGGATGACCAGTTTAGGTATTACCTGTTTCAACAGATTTGTCTGCAATCTTTCTCATAAACATTACCTACAGCATTCAGAAAGGCAACTCTGCGCGCACAAACATCCACAGGGGAGGAGATCTGGCAAGATATCATTTCACTTAAGTAATTTTTGAAGTTTAGGTACAGTCATAAGTGACCACTGGAACTGTGGATATCTCGCCAAATCTGCTCATACCACAGTTCTGATTTTTTACCTTACTTCATCTTCATAGACAGTAATCTCCTCACGGGATGCCATAGTAACCAAAATGGCTTTTGATCCAATTAGCAGCAAGAAAAAAAGAAAAGCAGAATAGCAGCAGAGAAGTGTTGAGGCCTCAATTTTCCTCATTTTCTCCATTTAAGATAAAGGACATTTTAAAAAGTGTCGTGTACTATCATGCACTGCCGTATATATGATGAAATACAAACATAATTTTTCCTCTTGGACAGAAAGGCAAATGTAAGTATCCTTTTACAAAATTAGTTAAGTGCAATTTACCCTAACTTTATCAGCACATCATGACTTTGTCAGTTACTTGCTGGAAAAGTGGTTTGCCTAACTTGTGAGCAAAAGCGTAGAGACGGACGACTTGTCCAAAGCAGGAACCAAATCCGGAGGTGCCCATCTCAGTCACAAACTGAAACAAACTAGCGACTGTAGCCACCTCAGGGAAAGTAAAATAGCACAGGCAACAATATTAACCTATTTGTTTTAATAAATCACTGTAACTGTTTTCAACAATTGTATTAGCAATTTGGCCTAGCAATTTAGCCATAAAGTCTAGGTGAACCACAAATAACCACTTGTTTCTTACTTAGGAGGTTTTCAGGCCATGACTGTGTTTCACAACACTGCTGACTTATTTTTAATTTATTATTTTCACTAAACAACTTAATTTGTTATGAGCTACCTGCACTGTCTGTGCATATCAATACGCGTGATTCAAGTAAGTGCAAATAAGTGAATTTTTGATAAATTGTATTTTTCAGTGAAAAATGAATTAAAAGTAGAGTTGTAAGTTCTAGGGTCTCTCTTCAGCATAAGAGGAGCGTGCATTTAACGACTGAACCTCCTTCACTCCATCTTAACCTTCTCTTTTAAAACATGCTCGAGTACACCGCTGTATTACTGTCCGTGGTTTTGTCAGTCATTACACACACTTCTGTTCACAAACTGAAAAATAAGTTTTAAAAACAGTGAAGCCGTTTTAAGGACCTCAGGATTTAATTCTCACAGCAGTGAGGCAGTCCACACCACCTAACAAACGCCGGGGAGATCGCTGTGGTTGCTCCTAAAGCGATGGGTCGGTGTCCAAGCAGGCTCGCATCCCTGGTGCAGGGTGGAAGCCAGGCCGGGTCCGTTTCTGCACTTCCCCCGTCCCCTTCTCGTCCGCAGGGGCTCAGCGCAGACCCATGCCAGTCCCCCCCCCAAATAAATGCTTTTTGCGTCCCTGGGCACAAGAAGAAATGCCCAGCGAGGTGGCACCTGGCGCACACCTGCAGCCTCCCACAGAGACCCCATCCCCCTGGCAGTATGCCACCGTCCTGCATTTTTTTTTTTAAACAAATCATGGTAATGCGGTAATAGACCTTTTTTCCTATTTTTCTTTTTTTTCAATTAAACCCGAACCCACAGGCAGGCGAGCTTTACATTTGCTGGAGGCCAGCGGGTGCCGCCCGCCGCAGCTCGCCGTCAGCGGGCTCGAACCCGCGGACTCGGGTTTCCCCGCGGCTCCTGCTCACCCACCCAGCGGCCCAAAGCTGAGATTTACGGCGTTACACCTCAGGACTTGCTCTGGAAGCTAGGACAGGATGACCGCGCTGCAGCCCCTCATCCGCGCCTGGCCGCAGCCCAGGGGGTTCGCGCACCAGCAAGCACATCAGCTCCAGACACGGCAAATTTCTCCCCACCACCCACGTTTATCGCCGCGAAAGAGTGTTTTTTTCTTTTTTCAACAAAGTCCTGACAGCGACCTTTCAAAACCCCCCCTCAAACAGCTTATCAATGATCGCCGCAATCCTCCATACCCAGCCACAACGCTAAACTCCTCTCCCAGCCGCGCCTGCCCGAGCCTGGCGCAGCGCAGCCCCGCCGTCCCCGGGCGGCTGGCCCGGCGGCAGCACGCAGGCGAGGTCTGCTTCCTCCTCCTCCTCCTCCTCCTCCTCCTCCTCTAACGGGCGGGCGGTCTCCAAGGAGCCCGGACAGACGCTGCCTCATCCCGGGCGGGAAGGGGCCGCGGTGAGAGGAGGCAGCTCCCATGCGCCTCCCGCCTACCCGCTGCAGCGCCTGAGGGGAGATCAGGGCTCCGCGGACGGGCGATCAGGCGAGCCCGGCCCCGCACCCCGCTGCTCCCAGCCCCGCTCCTACCTCGGCGACGCCCTCCTCCCCCTCGGCTCCCCGCGCCTCAAAATGGCGGCGTGCGGCCAGCGCCGCCCCGCGGCCCCTCCCCGCCTCCTGCCCCCCCGGCCGGGGCCGCCGGGCGGGCCGTTACCCGCGGACGTCTGATCTCCCGCCCGGCTCCGCGCCTTCCCGCCGGCGGGGACCCGCGGAGGCTCGGCGCCCTGGGGACCGGCCCTGTCCGCTCCTGCGTCCCGCTGGTCCCGGTCTGCCCCTCGCCATGGCAGAGGTACAGGGGGGGCCCGGGGCGGCTGGCGCGACCGCTCGGTGGTTTGAATCGGAACGAGAAGGAACAAGCAGTGAGCCCGCCAAGCAGGCACCGGCCGGGGCTTCCTGGGAGTTGGGGTGGGTTCGGGTGGGTTCGGGAGCGTTTGGTGCCCGCGCTGCCGGCTCCATGGGGAGGGCAGGGGGCCGCAGGCCGAGCCTCACAACTCCCGCTTCTGTCCCTTCCCTTCCCCCAGCGGCAGCGGGAGGAGGCGGAGTGGGAAGAGCTGAACAAGCTGTTAGCGCGTCGCGGGCTGGAACCCGTGAGTCTCGCTGGCCCCCAGAGCTGCAGGGACGTGTCCGGTAAGGAAATGCTAATTTTACTTTGTTTTTTTTGTATTTGCAAGTAGTAAGCCTAAGTTCATAAGGCATCTCTAATGCCGTCACTTCTAAATGGTAGTAGAAGTGCGATCTTCTTCAGCTATTAAAAGCCCTTCGTTATGACTTTATGTATCTCCAGGTACGATCGTCTTAGACGGTCAGTCTTCTCTGGGAATAAGGCTCGTGTTAAAAACGCTGGTGGAAGACACCGACCGACAGCAGCGACTGATGCAGGGGCTCATGGAAGCTAATCGTTCTCTTAGGTAAGAGGCAGTGGAAGGAACTTGCTTGCTCATGCGAAGCAGAAGTACTATCAGTGCCTGTCTCCTGCCAGGTGGAGCTCCTGTCACAGCCGAGGCCTAAGACCTTTCTCCCGAGTTCTCTGTCCAGTATGCAGCAACGTTAGCCCAGTTCCTTTGGAGCGCTCAGCGTATTTCATCTGCTGCTGCTTCCCGTACCGGCCCGTTGCCCATACCGGCTGCCACAGGCTATTGCTGAGTGTCACCAGATGACGTTTGCCCGGCCTGTGCTTCCTTCACTGTATTTAGTGAAAGGAGGTTAACTGAAATCAAGGATTGATTTTTTTTTTTTAGAGATGAGGTACGGATGGAACGAGGTCGGGCATCTCGACAAGAACAACGGGCTAATGATTTGGAAAATGTGGTGAAAAATATTAAGTCCAAAATTTGTCAGCTGGAGGATGAGACAATAGCTAAAGTTTGCCAGCAACAGAATCAAGTCAAAGAACTTCAAAAAGATCAACAGGCTTCACAGGTAATTCAGATAGGGCCATCTGAGGACTCAAACTTTTGACTTTTTTATAAAGCTCTAAAAATATTTACAGCGTTCAAAATAAATACGAGTCTTGGGTCATACCGTTAGTACACTACTTATAGCTAAGACTTTTCAATCTATACAGAATTTTCTAGCAATAACTTAGAAAAAAATCTGTATTCTTCTACTGCCTCTTCAGCACGGCTAAATAACAAGTACCAAGCTTCCCTGGGACCCGGTGCCTACTTGGGCATGTACAGTGCAGTCTGCAGCTTGCGGGTTAGAATAATTCTGTAGTGCTCCCGTTGTCTCTTCCCAGGCGAAATACCAACAGCAGCAGGAGAAGCTGCAAGAGCAGGAGGAGATTATTGCCCGTTTGCAGAAGGAGCTGTGCAAAGCTGGGATGGAGGAGCAGCGGCGTGTTGCCACCCAAAACAAAATGTTTTGTCGGTTTTGCAAAAGAGCTCCCAAGTCTCTTCTAGATCAGCCGTAAGCAATTTTCTTACATTGGTGAATAACCTGTAACATCAAATGAAGAAAAGGATTTTCAAGTAACTGTTCTCGATATTTACATGAAAAAAAAAAAAAGCTGGAGGCCTTAGGAGTGCAAGCGGAAATATGCATTCTTGTAAAGGTACATCAATGCAGTAATTTTTTCTTGTATAAAAAATGTGAGCAGGATAAATCCGTGGCAGAAATTTAAAAATTATCAGCCCCTGCATACACTAGGTGTCAGCAAAGAGAAGGGAATCATTCACTCTGCTGTGGAACTGCAGCATCTGCTGGGGTGATGATCTCATCCTGGGGTTCCAACATTTTAAAATGAAAATTAAAAAAATAACCAAAGGAAAAAAAACAACAAACACCACACCCCAACCTCTGCCCTCCAAAAAAACCTTTCCGTTTTTGGAAAGTGGTCTTTGCATCTGCTGACTGCTGGCTTGCTGTGAGGCTTCCCAGGTGCTTTGGGGAAGGTTCCGAAAGTATTCCAAGCCTGTGTCTCTTGCAGTAAGGTCTCCATAGTTTTGCTGTAATCAGAGATTTGCTAATTCTCAGGCCTCAGGTAGGCATCCCTTTACTGTGCTGATGTCACCTGGTTTTCTAGGCCTGGCTAGCAGTGTTTTCCTGGGAAGCACTTCACAGGGTTTGTGTATGTGCAGCCTTTTGCTCATGCCCTTGCTGTATGAGAGGAAGGATCATGGAGCTTGGTTCCCTGTGCGTTCTCATCTGTCTCTCCAAAACAGACCATCTCGGAGTGCTCAAGAGGAAAGGCAGTTTCTCAGCTGTTCAGTTTTTTTGTGGCTCTGTCTTTTGCAACCACTTACTTTGGGAGCACTTTTATTGTCACTGGAGATGGATGTTGTCGGGCGATGCGGGGCCTGTGCTCTCTGCCTCCCGCAGCAGTCGCTGGGCCCTGGCACTCGGGACTGTGCCCCGCTGTTAAGTTTGCTGGGTAAACGTCGTCACAAGATGAGGAGGCTGTCAGGAGGATTTAGCTTGCATCTCCTCTTGAATAATTTTGCTACTTTTAGACTAATACAGACTTCATGTCTCTGCTTTTCTGTTTTGAAGAACTGTGGCTGTGTGTGTTCTGGTATGAGAGAAAATGCAGTATTTGAAGCAGCCGCTTCTGATGTGCAGTGGAGTTCTGTAAGCCGGCCTCTTCCTGTGGGGCGGTCACAGCATCTTTCAGGCATGACTTTTTGGATAATATCTGAAATTCAAAATACCGTTTTTCCTTTCTTCAGGTTCCTTTGTCTAATTGACTATTACGAATCTCAAATTAGTCAAATGAAAAAGGAGCTAAGGTAGGTCTCATCTAATGCCTCATGGTTTTACTGTTCTAAATTTTCTTAATCTTTACTGTTCTTCAACCTTGTAATGGTAAATATTCTTGTGTTCTAGATGTTACTAACATGTAAGAAACAGCAAAGGATTGTAATGGTCGTGGAAGTTGGTATTCATCTGGGGAATAACTGTCAGTCAGGCTAAGCAGCTGATCAGTCAGGAGGCCAGGACAGCTAGGAAATTGGGGGTATTTAGACACTTGAGCTATAATTTTATCTTTTTTTCCTTTTTTTTTTTTTTCCTTCCTTTCTGCTTTCGCCGTGGTTCACAGGCAGAATTGCTGCGTTAGCAGTGCTCAGTCAGCTGATCTCCCTAAACAAAAGGAATACCAGCTGTTCAACTCTGTTGCGGTGCCTACATGGTACAAAGCAACAACCAGATGCCCGAGACAATGCTATAATTTGAGATTATTATCTTGAAAATTTAAATGGGAATTGCTTGTACTGGAATTTCTCTTGAGGAGTAACTGCGCTTAATTAGTATATGAAACAGCTTCCCAGAAATAATATAGAAGAGCAGTGGATGTTAGGGCAGAATTTCTCTTCTACTTACTTTGCAGTTTATGGAAACTTTATTATCATATGTAACTGCTAACTAAGCAAACTTAGATCTTTGAGGTAATCGAATTACAGTAAGCTGAAACAATTTATTTTTCCCAATAGGCAATATAAAAAAGATGAAGACCAGGTACAGAAAGAAGAAAGAAGCAAGGAAGAATTCTTAAATCTAGATGCTACTCCTAATTACAGAGCACTGCTCACGGTATGGAACTGCTGAGAATAAGTCCGTGCAGATCTCTAAAACGGTTACCTTTCAAGAGCCACATAGAAACACATATGTGTTTGATTTCTATCCGCTTGTTCTTATCATGTCTTCTTAACTTGTAAACTCTGCGGGCAGGGTTCACTTTCTGCGTGCAGAGACTCAGACTCAGTGAGTCGTCTTTGCTGGGGACTGCGTAGACCTCCTTAATCGCAGGTTCTCCACCTGTGGTCAAATGCAGCAGGCTGTGGTTCTTGGTCAACTCGTTCCTCATCCATGCTGTGTTGCTGTGTTGGCAAATGGGAACCCTTCTTCATATGTGCTTGCTTTAAATCGTTCCAGCTTGTTGATTATGGAATGAGTGAAATAAAAGGATTAACTCAGTCTATGTTGCAGTCTTTCCAGAAACAACTTACTGAAACAAAAGCCAGGAATGAACAGCTTTTGCTTGAAAATATAAATCTCAAGAAAGATTTGGAAATAAGGTGAGAAAGGAGAAGTATCATCCTTTGTAAGGGCACTTCAGCAGACTTTGCTTTACAAAGAAAGAAACCGAAAGCACCAGCAACTGCAAAAAAGTAGCATGAAATCTGCCTTTAAAGCAATTCGTAGAAATAAGATATGGCAGCAACCGTCAACCTTCCCTCCTTACACTGTTAACGACAACAACTGCTAATGCTTAGTTTGCTGTTTATTGCTGTTGGCACGTAGAAATGTTGCAGAACTTCATTTCCAGAATGATGTTGCAGCGCTGGCAAAGCTTTTGTACTTTTTCGCTTGGCTGCGTTTTATAGCTACCTTCAAATGCAAGACATCTAATATGATACTTTTTCTTTCTAAAAGACCAACTGCACAGGAAATAAAACTTTACAAGCACCAGGTGAAGAAACTAGAGAAAACTTTAAAGAAAACTATCCAGTAAGTATATTTCTTCAGTAAATTTCATTAATCCTCTGACCTTCTGAAGGCAAAGGTACTCCGCAACCTGTAACATAGATAGTAGGTTATAAAGCATGTGCCTTACCACCATTCCTCAGAGCCTGGTTATGGGCAGCAGATACTGCTGTATCTCTGAAGACACCCCGTGAATCTCTGAAATGATGGCATGGGCTCCACATGGGGCACAGCAGTGTGTCTCTTTTATTTCATTTTGTCTTTCTGGATTTGAATGCTGTTGCAGGCAATATGGACAGGACCACACTCTGTTGTTTGCTGCTTCCGTGAGCTATAAAGAAAGCTGCTGGTTGCATTATGGATTACGAGTGAGAAAGTATGAGTTGGCAAAATGTTGCAGCTACTGAAGTTATGTCCATGTTGTTCTTAGACATTGACTTAGTTTTTTTCTGAAACATTGCTAAGAAAACATATTGAAGGTATTTGAGATCCAGTATTGAGAAAGTGTTTTTATCTGTAATTGCACCTAATCATTTGTGCATGCATGTACTGAATGCTAAATATTTTATAGCCTGGAAAAGACATCACTTGAACTTTTCAAATGTTCAGTTCTTCATTTTACATCGTGTATATATTAATGGTCTCTTCTCTCATGCAGTGGGTGTGATTTAGGTGGTAGTGTTAGAGAAAGTTATCTTAGATTTGACAAAAAGTGTAGGGAGCTGTGTATATAGTAAGCCAGGAACGATCTTCAAGCAGAAGCAGATAAAGACTGTGAGCACGGAATTTGACCCTTTGGAGTAAAATTCTGTATTTTAAGTCTTCAGCCTTAGCAGAACCTCTGATAACAGAACAACTGTACATCTGGTGGTGTCCCTTCTAAATTCACACACAGTCTGGGATAACCTCAACCTGGAGACTGGAGATAAATAATATTATTTGCATTAGGTATTATATTCTTCAGCTAGTTCAGTGTGAGTGAATTCTATTGGCAGGCATCATAAAATGGAGATTGTGCTTTGTAGATGCAAGCATATGTGCTACATACCTGGTTCTTTTATCAAGTTGAAAGTAGTATCTCCTGCTAAGGCTACTTGTGGAACCCACTGTACGTATTGGCCCGCAGATCTTCGGGGAGTAGTACTGGAGATAGACTAGAAGAAAAGAAAGAACCTGAGAGTATCGCAGGAGTAGACCAGCTGCAGGCAGTTTGCCAGCAATACTTACAGGTATGCAAATTTTATCTGTACCCTGTGTGTCTAGCACTGTTACAATGAAATACAGTACACGAGTTTTGTTTAACTAGGTAAACTGAAGCGTGCTGTTTCGAATCTAAGAGTTCATGTGAAGTCCTTTACATCTGTAATGTTCTGGATTTCACAGTTACTGTAGGCTTATTCTTAATTGTTCTATCGTAGTGTAAACTACCTGAAAATACAGCAAGGAAGCGGAGACTAGGTTGGCAAACATCGAATCAAGGATTTAGCTGAAGTCTTTTCAGGACCAGGGATTTGTTCAAGGTCTTTGGCAAAACAGATCTTTATGTTACGGTTTTAAACATGCTTGAGGAGATAGTGGCTTTTAATTGTCTTTGAGGGGAGAGGAAAAAAAAACAAAAAGGCAAATATAACAAGACTTAGCAAAATGTAAACTGTGGAAGCAACAATGCCTCAAGTGGATAAATGTTAAATATCCCTCAAAGGGAATATATATGTATATTTGCATTACTGTAACCTATCTTCTAGCTAGTATATTTTTAAGTCTTTGAATCATTACATATTGAAATATGTATTCCAGTTCTCTGTCACCCTCAGAGTGAAGAAGTTCTTCCTCATGTTCAGACAGAACTTCCTCTGCTTCAGTTTGTGCCTGTTGGCCTGTGCCCTGTCGCTGGGCACCACTGACAAGAGCCTGGCCCCATCCTCCTGGCACCTGCCCTTAAGATATTTATAAGCGTTTATAAGATCCCCTCTCAGTTGTCTTATTGGAGCTATTTATGGTTTAATGTTGTAGACAATCATGACTGTGGTGGAGAGGGATTTTATTATAAAAACGTTGTTTGTGTTTGAGCAGTAACATTTGTTATTTGGTGTTGAAGGTGTTGTCCCATATTGATTCTATTTTGCGAAGTCCACGAGCTCCTCCGTTAATATACAGGCGCAGTAAAGGGCCAGCGCAAAATTGTATTAAAGAGAATGGACAGGAATGTGGGTTTGAGCACCTTCCGCTTACTATAGAAATGTGGGCAGATCAGCTAAGGGCCCTAAAGGTAACGTGACATTCTACTTGGCTTGATGTTCTTCCTTTAGTCTGCTGACCACCCCTTGGCCTCTCCCTACATGTAGGGCTTTTTTTTTTTTTTCTGTGTAGTTTTTTTATTGCCTGACTTGGTGTTAAATTTTAAAAATAATCCTGCTGTCCATTTATATACCACTTTAAAACACAGTAGGATGAAAATGTGCAGTGTGACGACATGCCAGAGGTACTCCTCTGTGTATATTGCCTAAATGCTTTCATCCGCTGGCTGAGTCCCTAAGACGACCCTTAGGCTTTAGAGTGTGTGTGCTTCACACATCAATGATGATGCTTTCTCTTTCTTCCTTTTGTCTTGCCAGCACAGTAACTTTTTGATCTAAACACAAGTAAAGTAATTTTGTTCAAAACCAAACTCTTTGAGAGCAACACTTCTTATTTCACTGAAACTCTAACGTACGAAGTACTTTAATTTTTAGACTATCAGTGTTCTTTTTAAATCAAAGAATGTAAGTAACATACTGTGCTTAAATTCCATGAAAACTAAAACTTTACTGTCTTCCATACTGGAATGTTTTTGCCTACGAGAAATGGAAAATCTGCCGGTTTCTATAATAAAAACAACTTCCAGCAGTTGCTCAAGTAAGTTGTGTGCCTTCCCTTCTTTTAAAAGGATTTGCATAGGTCCTTGAGAAAACTGTCTCTGGAATTGGTGCCCTGGCACGCTGCGGATCCGCAGGAGAACAGAGAATCCATACGAGTTGAAGACCTCCAGTTCACAGTAGATGCAATTTTGGAAGAAATAGAAAACAAGGAAAAGGTAATTCTTACCAGGGGTTTATAGTCGCAAGTTACTGTGGAATTTTTAAATGCTTTCTTCACACGGTGATTAGATTTGCACATTTGAAAGCCTTGTGGGGTTTAAGAAATAGCTGTTTGAAGATATTCAATAGTCAAAGGCTATTTTAACATAATGGATAAACTCACCTTGGGGAAGACTGCTTTGATCAAAGTCATTTGACCAGCGATGAATTTGCATTGCCCTGTAGTCTGGGGCGTTGCCCTGTTCCGTCTGTTTCTCAGCCAGCGCTGAGAGCACACGAGCGTACTCACTGAGCAACACAGGAGGAAGCTTTCGAAAGAGTAGTTTTGGTTTGCTGGATATTTGTGTCTGCAAACTCTTTTTAAAATATGTCTTCAGATTTAAGAATATTGGAAACGCCGTGATTTAACAGGGGAAGTTACACCCGTTTTTCTTCACAGGCTAGTTTTAAGAATGTTTCATGCCTTAGAAGAATCCCTGATTTGTTAAGCGATAATGCTGACGAGTTACACTTTCTGTTTGCTGCAGACCAGCCAGACACCGTCCTTACCGACCCTGCTGGCGATAGTCTCTCACTTCCAGAAGCTGTTTGACGTGAATTCTCTGAATGGCGTTTATCCACGAATGAACGAGGTTTACACAAAGCTCGGGGAAATGACCAACGCCATGAGAAATCTCCACGAGCTCCTGGAGCTAGGTAAAGGCTTTACCACCTGGCGGTTGTTCAGGCCATTTCCAAAGGAAGAAGAATCATAGAATCATACAAAGTTTTGGGTCGGAAGGGACCCCTAGAGGTCATCTAGTCCAACCCCCCTGCAGCAAGCAGGGACACCGCTAACTGGATCAGGTTGCTCAGAGCCCTGTCCAACCTGGTCTTGAATGTTTCCAGGGATGGGGCCTCCACTACCTCTCTGGGCAACCCGTTCCAGTGTTTCACCACCCTCATTGTAAAGAATTTCTTCCTTATATCCAGCCTAAACCTACCCTGTTTTAGTTTAAAACCATTACCCCTCGTCCTGTCACTGCTGTCTCTACTAAAAAGATTGTCCCCATCTTTCCTATAGGCTCCCTTTAAGTACTGAAAGGCTGCAATCAGGTCTCCCCACAGCCTTCTCTTCTCCAGGCTGAGCAAGCCCAACTCTCTCAGCCTGTCCTCATAGGAGAGGTGCTCCAGCCCTCGGATCATTTTTGTAGCCCTCCTTTGGACCCGCTCCAACAGTTCCCTGTCCTTCTTGTGCTGAGGGCTCCAGAGCTGAACGCAGTACTCCAGGTGAGGTCTCGCCAGAGCAGAGTAGAGGGGCAGAATCACCTCTCTCGACCTGCTGGCCACTCTTCTCCTGATGCAGCCCAGGACACGGTTGGCCCTCTGGGCTGCCAGCGCACATTGCCGGCTCATGTCCAGCCTTTCGTCTATCAGTGCCCCCAAGTCCCTCTCAGCAGAGCTGCTCTCGATCCTTTCATCCCCCAGCCTGTATTGATAGCGGTGATTACCCCGACCCAGGTGCAGGACCTTGCACTTGGCCTTGTTGAACCTCATGAGGTTCACACAGGCCCACCTCTCCAGCTTGTCCAGGTCCCTCTGGATGGCATCCCGTGCTTCTGGTGTCTCAACCGTACCACTCAGCTTGGTGTCATCTACAAACTTGCTGAGGGTACACTTGATGTCGCTGTCCATGTCATTGATAAATATATTGAACAGCACCGGTCCCAGTACGGACCCCTGAGGGACTCCACTCGTCACTGGTCTCCATCCGGACATGGAGTCGTTGACCACTACCCTTTGGCTGCGACCATCCAACCAATTCCTTATCCACCAAACAGTCCACTCATTAAATCCATGGCTCTCCAATTTGGAGAGAAGGATGTTGTGGGGGACCATGTCAAAGGCTTTACAAAAATCCAGATAGATGATGTCCATTGGTTTTCCCTTGTCCACTCTTGTTGTTACACCATCATAGAGAGCCACTAGGCTTCACTAGAGACAAGTGAAAGGCTGATCTCAGAGAAAATACGTTGGGCTGCTGAGAAATGAGTAAACTAGGTATATTCTTCACTGATTATAAAAATACCTGCTGCCAAGTGGGAGTTTAAATAGCAAAACCCCATTGTTTGTAAGCCTGTAGCAGTTGCTGAGGAATACCAGGGAGGCAGAAGAAAGGAATAACAGATGAAATTGAATTTTTAATTCTTTTTTTTCTACAAAGCTTTGTTTCCTGTGAGCTGACTTCATAATTCTCCTTGACCATCTTTCATTCTCCACTTGAAAAATAACAAGTTTAAGAAAAAAATAACTCAACCTTTGGTGTAGATTTCTACTCAGTAATTCATTCATGTGTAATGATGTCCAGTCCTCAGAAACTTCTGTCTTACGCTGCTAAACTTAAAAAAAAAAAAAAAAAAAAAAATTTGTTGAATATCGAAACCAAAGTGCCGGTACTCAGAGGCACGCTGCCTTACTGCCCAGGGCCCATTCTCTCCTGGTTGGTACCTCCGGAGAGCAGCAGCCGTGCTGCTCCTCCTGGGTGCAGAGGTTTGGCTGTGCTGAGCAGGGCTCCCGGGCTGCCGAGGCCTTCCGAGCCCCTCTGTGCGAGGGAAGCTGTCTTCCTGCACGCAGGTGTGGGCACGCCTCGGCTCTCCCTAGTAATCGCAAACCACGGGAGCTCAGAGGATGCCTCCTCCAAGCCTAGCTCTTCTGAAATCGAGGGAGACGAGGACCAGGCGCCTGTCGCCTTCAGTCGCAGCAGGCGAAGCAGGTAAAATCTAATACCAAAACAAGTTCTGGCTGTTAACAAAGTAATTATTGAGCGGGTTCCTTGTTGGCCAAGCCCCTACACCGCGCTTCCGCTGTGTCACAGGAACCTAATGAGTAACCCCCTCTCTCTGTGTAGTTTCAGTCGGCTGATTGCCACTGACATTGCAGGACGCGCATTAGTACCGTCTTTGCTGTGACAGGTTTAGCCACTGAAGCAGGAGTGAGAGACTCGCCCTTGCTAGCTCACTTTGGTTCCTTTCTGAGTGCAGGCACTTTGTTTTCTGTGAATGACAGGACTTGTATGCCTAGGTGTGTGAAAACCGAACAAAATCTGGATTGTGCCTAAAATACTTCCCTGTAGTACTGATGTAAGAAACATGGAGTGTTTGTTTTTCCACAGACAGTTCGGCTCCACCCGCTGTGGTAGTGGATACTGTTGGGAAACTGTGTGCCGTGATTAATGAGAGCGTGACGGAGCAGGTACAGCAGCTCCTGGGGACCCAAGACATCCACAGGTTTGTGGGGCTGTTCCCTGGGTGACCATTCTTCAGACATCAAATTCAGTAATTGAGAGAACTGCCTTAAACTGAAAGACAATTTAATAATTTGTTACAGAGTCGGAGAGCTGTGACAGTAAAGGAGTTACAGCTATCCCACCTGAAACGAATCTTGAATGCTTTCACAAGGATAAAGCTGGCAAAGAGGAAAATTAAGGCCAGGAGGCTCCAAAGCCCCTTGCTGTTTTGCACGGATGAGGGGATCAGACAGGCTTATTAGGGATGCCTGTGTCGCAGGGAGACAAAGCGGATCCTGCATGTGGCTGGGGAGGAGAAAGTGCTGCAAGGTTTCACCTGCAACATTGAAGTGTGGTAGTTGCGAGGAGAACGTGTGCCTCAAGCTGCCTCCAGACACTTTGGGAACTGGGCAAATCATGTGCTGTCCCCAACAGGCGGGACCACACGTACGTGTGGCAGCCGGCTCTGAGAGCTTGCGGCCAGCCTGGGCTCTGCAGACACGCTAGGAACCCCCTGCGGCAGGCAGCGAGTCTGGCACAGGCCGGGCGAACAACGCAGACTCCCTCAACCTTCATGCACTCCTCAGTTTTCCCTAGAGAACAGCCACTTATAAAATATTCCTTGCTCCACCTGAGGCAGCTACATCAGCTGTCCCCAGGCAGTATATCTAGCGTACGTAGACTAAAGGTCCAGTCCAAAAATCACCTGGTGCCATGTAGGAGGAAAGGAAGGATGTATACAGGGCATCAATAGTGAACTTAGAGGTCCTCTTTTGACAGCTGACGCTCGTTGGCCGCAGGTTTCAGAACTTGAGAACACATTTTTGGTGTAGATGGTTTTAGATGTACTAAGTAGCAGTGTTTTCAGAACGTAGGAGCCAAGGAGATGCACTGAAAACGCCCTTATACCTCTCTCCCTTGCACATTGTAGTATAATCCGTAAGCTAGAAGAACATGAGTGCTTCTTCCCACCGTTTCAAGCTCTCATTCAAGACTTGCTCTGTCTTCTAGGTGAGTAATATTTGCAACAGTTGTAATTATCTTCATGCCAAAGCTTCCTCCTAAAACTTCAAATAGCTAACACGCATTTTGTTTGCTCCTGGTGTGCTACAGCACGAGGAGGTTGTCAGGGAAGGTGCTAACTGTTGCCTCACTCTCCTCTTTCCATCTTTCCTCAAGAAGTGACCAATATACTTCGTTTTCACTGAAAATGGGGTTGCGTGTATTCAGTCGTATTACTCACAAAGTAAGCTGAGTTTTTCCCAGAAGCATGAAAAGGTGCGAGGAGTTTGGTTTATCCGCTAGCTGTATTTCTGTCCTTCAAGTGAGAGCGTTTCCTGAACTTGAAGATGCACTAGGTGCATGCGCCTGACGGTTTTTGCTTTTCACTCTGTTTCAGAGATCAGTAACCTGGACGATATTTTGCCTGCTGTGCGCAGTTTGAAACTGGTAGCTGTTAGGAGTTAAGTCTTGCTGGGACTTGCCAGCCGGCCTTGCCTGCGACGGTACCGGTTGGTGCACGGCGCATTACAGCTACCTCCAACCTCTGCTACCCTGATCGACAGTTTCGGATTTTTTTTTTTTACATAAATAAAAGCTGCTGCCTTTTTTCCTTTTTCTTAATTCTGGTTTTGTGGTCAATTTAAGACAAACCTAACCGCCATCAGCTGGTCTGCTCGATGCCAGACGGAGAACCACTGCCCTCGGCAGCAGCCCAGGAAGCGGGGCCCAGCACAACGCCAGGCGCGCTGTCACCATGGAGCGCTCCGAGTGTCGCTGACGCAGTAAGCACGAGCTAAGGGTGCTCTGACGGCCCCGGCCACAGCACTTTCATCCCTTGCCGAGCTTGGTTTTCTGGAGCGCCTGCTTTACAGCGCTGGTTACATCCTCAGGTAAGTTTGGGATGTGAGCAAGTTGTTGCTTGGTGAGTGTTCTTCCTGGTCACGGACCGAGACAGACCAGATTCACGTCATCTAGGCCAGAAATACCTGAAACTTGCTTCAGGTGGTGGTTGACACGGATTTGAAGTGACCATGGTCATAGTTTGAAAGTCAGTTCTAGAAAGACATCAAGTTTCTTATGCAAGACAGTTACAAGTTTATTGTACAGAAACAAGTACACCAAGCTTCCAAAAATATTTTTGTATACTTTGCTCCAATATTAATAAAGCTTAATTTACAAAACTCTGCTGTTCCTCAGGCAGAATGCGTTACTATCGAGGTTTAAAGATTTTGAAATGTGCTGTAACAAAGAACGAGACGTGTTAAGGCATCACAAACTAAAACCATAATGCCGTCTTGGTAAACTGATCTCCCTGCGTTGGGAAGCCGGGTACCTCCACACCTGCAGCCACAGCCTGCCAAGATGCTTTTGAGAGCGGAATATCAATTTCTTCGTTTCTCAAAAAACAATTGCTGTTAGAATCTTAAACACTTTCTTTCAACAGGGTTCTGTAGCCCTACAGCTGAAGAATGCTGTTTAAAAATTTATTCTTTTTTAAAGTACAGTGCCTTCATGTTAAAACAACATGAACAGAATCCTGGGGAAATGAGACTGCCAAGCAAAGTAATGACACTGAGCTGACAGTTGAAAATATCTCCAGGTAGAACACTTCCTTAAGATTGAGTAGTCATAGTTCAGGGTTCTTTGGGGGAGATACGCCAGAAACAAGACTTAATATTTAGGAAAAATTATTCCCAATGTGGGTTTTTGTTTATTTTTTTACTAATCTAACCCTAATCTCTGAGTAGGATCATTAAATTTACATGTCCTGAGCTGGAGACTGCTTCAAATGTGCAGTGACTGTTCAAAACACATTAATTACAAGAGATATATACATTCATATAAAGTTGAAAAATTAGTAACTTATGTACGTGAGAAGAAATCAAATTTTCTTCCGTCTGGTCCTGGTCAGCTCATACCTGCAAGACAGACACAAGAAGAAATTATGGTAGCTCAGGACTTTCTTGAACATTTTAACTGGCACGACAGCGAGGGCTTGGGCTGCCTTATTACTGGGGTGCGAGGGGCGGGGGAGGCTTCGGGGTGGCCCCAATCTGCAGCCCCTTCCCGGGAGCTCGGGGTTCTGCTCCTACTCCGGCGGCCGCCATGGGCTCAGGTGAGACCCGGGGGACGTGCCTCGCCTCGCCTCGCCTGTCCCGCCGGCCAGCACCGGCTCGCTGCCTGCGTGGACGGGCAGCGCCCGCACTACCCGCGCTGCATTCCGTGGGCTCCATGGAAGGGGAGAGCAGGAAGAATGGCTGCCATTAACTACGGGCGTAGCAGGGGCAGAAACACCTGGCCCTTGATCTTGGCCCCAGACCAGCGCTTAGGGTTTAAGTCTGAACCGCAACGGACATACAAGCAAAACTGTAAGTGGCTCATTATAATAGTTTCGATAAATGCTTTGTAATTAAAAGTTTTATCATACATATATATTGCTGATCAGAGTATTAATTTAGTTAAGATCTTTATCCAAGTTAAAATTTGTTGCAAGGTTACATAAGTAAAAGAATTATGTTTATTAAAGTGTCCCAGTGGCTTTTATGGTAACTTAAAATATGCTGAAGAGTGTTAATTGACATATAGGCCTCTTATTAAAACTGTTTCACAGGGCAGGCATTGCACTAGCAGCTGGATTAACATACAACTGAGATAAAACTACCAGATGAGCTCAAGTTAGTCCTGCGCTGGCAGGTGAGACGCTCTCCTTGCTCACCACAGCGCACAGCCCCTTCCCAGCACTCCAGCAGCCGTCACGCCAACTGCCAGCAACGCGATTCGCGGGGCTTGAGAGTTCGAAAACTTACCACTGCGCAAAACCCTTTATCAAATCCTCCTGCGACAAGTCAATCTGCACCTTTAAAAAGCAAATTTTACTCCTCTGTATATTACTCAGGGTACAACTGGATGAGCGAAGCTAGCGCTCCTCCTCCCAAGCCACACACCCCCCCCCCCACTTCCGCGCCCCAGGGCTGCAGCCCAGCCCCAGGGAGCCGGGGTTCCTGCACCCCAGGACCCGGGCGTTAGCCGGCCTCAGCCCGGCGCTCAGCACCGCTGCTCAAATTTATCTGCCACCGCAGAAGCAATTCCAGTTTACGTCTCACGGAACCAGAGTTGTTCACAGAAAGATCAAAGCACCGTTGGCAAATTCTGGGTTTTAATCGCCTGTCTTTCTCAGCTTCGTGTCTGCCCTACTGCAGCCGCTCCCCAGGTGGGCAGCAGCGGGGCCCGGGAAACGCGTTTTTATCGCGGGAGTGCCCTTCTGAAGCAAAGCAGCAGGCACACGAGCCCACGCGAGCTTCCACGTGGATACAGCCTGATCTCAGAAGTCTGGCGGAAGCAGCTGCTTCCAGACTGCTGGTCCTGTTCCTGAGGCTTGGCTACTAGAACTGCGTTCCAGGATTGCCAGAATCCCTCAGGCTGTTCCGCGCTACCGCAGCAGCAGGGCAGCTTCTCCACACTCACCCTCCCCAGCTCCTTCCTCTCCTGCGAAATGAAGGGCCTGCTGTTCTTCACTGCGATGTCCAGCGTCCTTTTCTTGACGTCTTCCAAAGATTCAAAAAATTCGAACCTAAAAGCAGAGTTTTGGAAGGAGAGACTTCAAGTCAAAAATGAAAATCCTCTAAGCCTCAGCAGCCAGAAGACAGTGACAGAACACAGCGTCAGCGGCCACAACAGAGAAGGAAGACACAAAAAAAGGAAATTCTGTAGTTAGATTTTTATTCCCATTGTAAGAAATCTCTTCCAGGCCTCATGAAAGACTAGGGCACTGCTGTTCAGACTGTTCACTGCGCCAGGGGGAAGGAGGGAAACACGCACCCATGATGAAACTCCATTTACCACCATTTTCCCCCTTGATGGGAGATCAGCGTGTTTTCCATGCAACCCTCATTACTCAGAGGAAATAGCTGGGCCAACCCCCCAAGTTTACAAAGTAGGTTCATACCACATTAAGACAAAGGTTGAAACCTGTGGCAATTAAATTCTTAATGGCTCCGACTCATGGCTCTGGCCGCAGCATCTAGTGCCAAGTGAGTTCTGTCCACCTTAAATCACTGCAGTTCTGCCCACCCAAATAGCTTTTCCTCAAGTCAGAGTTGCAAAACAGGTAACGTGTTTTGGAGCTAAGTATTGCTCAACCTATTATACTTAATTGAGGATGTACGGGACACGTCAGTACTGAGGATGAGGAAAAAGCGATGCTGTTCCCCACAGCTGTGCTGGCACTGCATCAGCGGAGTCACGTGAGAACAGGCAGACGCAAAATCCACAACTCCAATGTTTTGAGTGTTAAGATAAAATATTTAAAAAAAATTTTCTCCATTTCTGACCTATACTGACAGTGGGCCCCTGTGAACCTCATGAAGTTCAACCAGGCCAAGCGCAGGGTCCTGCACCTGGGTCAGGGCAACCCCTGGTACCAATACCAGCTGGGGGATAGAGGGATGGAGAGCAGCCCTGCTGAGAAGGACTTGGGGTACTGGGGGATGAAAAGCTGGACATGACCCGACCATGTGCGCTCGCAGCCCAGAAGGCCAGCCGTATCCTGGGCTGTATCCAAAGCAGTGTGGCCAGCAGGTGGAGGAAGGGGATTCTGCCCCTCTGCTCCGCTCTGGTGAGACCCCACCTGGAGTCCTGCATCCAGCTCTGGAGCCCTCAGCACAGGACAGACATGGAGCTGTTGGAGCAGGGCTAGAGGAGGCCACAGCAATGATCCAAGGGCTGGAACCCCTCTGTTGTGAGGAAAGGCTGGGAGAGGCAGGGCTGTTCAGCCTGGAGAAGAGAAGGCTGTGGGGAGATCTTACAGTGGCCTTTCAGTACCTAAAAGCGGCTTAAAGACAGGGACAAACTTTTTAGCACAGCCTGTTGTGATAGGACAAGGGATGATGGTTTTAAACCAGAAGAGGGTAGATTTAGACTGGATGTAAGGAGGAAATTTTTTACCATGAGGGTGGTGAAACCCTGGCACGGATTGTCCAGAGAGGTGGTCGATGCCCCATCCCTGGAAACGCTCAAGGCCAGTTTCGATGGGGCTCTGTGCAATCTAATCTAGTTGAAGGTGTCCCTGCTCACCGCTGGGGGCTGGACTAGATGGCCTTTACAGGTCCCTTCCAACCCAAACCATTCTATGGTTCTACGTACAGAAAGGACCCAACACAGGAAAAAACTGAGTCACCCAGGATCACTCAATATTCACGTATTTTCACATGAGTGTACCTTCCTCTAAATACGGGATTAAACACACCTCTCAAAAGAGAGCTCCTTCTAAGCATTACTGTTTGGTTTTACACAAAACGCGTTGCATCTCAGTGGCAGAGCTGCGGACATGGCACTGTCAGCAAAGAGGTGGGAGCGTTTTACCCTGCGTTTTATCCTGCTCATTGGACCTTACACCAGGTCTCAAGGACAGCATCCATCCGTCTGTCTGAAGAACGGTCCAGCCTCGAAAGGCTTTGTATTTCTGCCTTTGACTTCTGCGAAGATGTCAGAATAAGCATCGGGCAAAGCAGTATGAACAGAGAAGGAGGCTTTGCAAGGTACCCAAATGGAAAAAATTGCCTCTGCCGACCGGGAGTTAAAGGTGGGCAGGGGAACGGCCGCGTGCAAAGCCGCAAGCGCAGCCTGCACCTGCCAGGATCAGGGAACGCGGGGCACAGACAGCACCGCACGCGGCGCACAGCCAGCCCGAAGTACTGGCGAATCACAGTTGAAGTGCCATTTTTTTCAGAAGACCTGCAAACGTTCAAATGAGACAATCCTTAGGTGCAACAGGAGCGTACCTTACGGAGGCCCTTTCATTATACAGAGATCGTAACTATTTCAGCAGCTACAGAGATCGTAACTATTTCAGCAGCAATCGTAATTAACATTTTCTTACTTCTCATCGTATTGGGGGTTCAGAGTTTTTTTCTTAACAGAAGTCTTCTTCCGGCTTGCCCATCTTCTATCTGGAAGCAGGTATATACGAACATACGGATCTACTCCACGATTGGAAGAGGGCACTAAGTTTCTGTTGAAGAAACACAGTGTTGACAAGCAAGGCAGCTTCTCCCACTGACTCTCTTCGAAGCAGACCCACCCTTCACAGATGGGTTCATGGGCCAAAAGCATTTATCTTGGGAGTTGGAACACAAGCAAATAAAACTTTAAGGACATGAAGTCACACACAATTTTCACTACTGAGTGTGTGGCCACACTACTGGGGTTCCTAACCTAACGTTTACAAATTCAGTCACAGGTGTCAGCTCTTGCCATGACACCCCAACATCAGTTGCCAGCGCTGTTCAGAGGAAGTTTTGGATGGACGAAGGTTACAGCATCTCTGCTGCAGCGAGCACAGCTCACTGGCTGCTCTCGCAGGCCTGCTGGTAGCACTGGCCAGAGCTGGCGGTGTCCACCAGCCCCGGCTTGGTGAGGCTGCACAGATCGAAGTCAGCCAGCGCTAAGGCGGCTCAGCTGGGCAGCCTGCACTGCGCGTGGTTCTGCTCCACCTTTCTGAACACCTGATGCAAGCTCAGAGAGCTCTTCCCCTTTCCTTCACATATGCAAGCCATCGTCAGCGTTACCTGCAGCCGTTCACCAGCACGACGAGACTCTGCCGTACCGAAGCGTACCGCACTGTGAGCTGAATCTCTCCCAGAGGCATCCCAGTCCCGCTGCAAGACAGTTGCACAGTCAGGGCTTTTAAATACAGCTATGTAACAGACCGCACGCATGGCCCTAGCAGCACAGAACAGCACATGAACTTCAGAAGCTGGCGATGCATTTTCAACTCCAACTTTCAGGGCACTATTGCTCTTTATGGCATCCTAAGGTTTGCTTTCCAACCTTGCTTTTTTCGCAGCTGGACCACAGAGGCTCCACAGAAACAACACTCCCGTTAGTGCCAGCACTGCCCAGCCGGCCTTCTGTACAGGCACCTGGTTTCCGTCCCACAGCACACATGGCCAAACCAGCCCCTAACTGGCCCGCTGCTGATGGAGCAGCAAGTACAGGCTAGCACGTTACACAGCTCCTGCAAGGATGTCCGTACATGCAAAATGGGACCTTTTTTTATCTCATTCTGCATGTTATTAAAGCAGTTTCAAATCCTAAACATTGCTTAAAATGGCTTTAAAATGGTTTCTAAATGAGCCCTTGCTCAGAGCTAGAGAATTTGCCAGTCCAGAAGTACCAGATCCAACAGCTGGAGCTGGGTTTGATGTTCACATTGGTAACTGCCCTGATGCTCTCTTCTTTGGTACTTCATTCGTTTTGGACTCCACTCGCTCCATTCTGCGCCCCAGGAGAGGCAGATCTGGCTCTCTGCCCTCCTCGATGGAGCAGACTACCTGCAGCCTCACACTGCGCGCTGGGGGAAGGGCACGCACACAAGCACATGGACCCACAAAAAGTCTGTTCAGAGCATTGTGAGAGTCTTAAAATTTGTTGGATAAAACACAGCATCCAAAACTTTAAGCAGCCAGATATGCTTATCAAGAGTCTATGTTTTCACAGAAGTGGGATATTCAGAATTCCAGTCCCCTGTTGCTAAAATCATGAGTGTTGTGGGACACAGGATACTCTGTGTGAGAGGCTCTTGAACTATACAAAGCCAACAGATGCAGCACCTCTTAGAAGAGCCAGTGAAGGAAATGCATTCACTTTACACCTAATCTGACAGTGACCCTGTAATTTACTTTGCTGTGGACTGGAATGCTTAGGTCAATTCTTCATAAGGTGATTTGAGGCCCCAGATGCCAAATGACTTAGCAGTCTTGAATTCAACTGTATGCAACAGTGACCTAGGAAACCCAAACCTTCCCAAGAGAAGAACAATTCAGCTGGAAGAACACCTACTTATGAAGGTCCAGATTGCTGCTACTTAATTCAAAGCAAGAAGAAGGCAGAGAACCCAGCGAAGTAACACTGGGCGCAAGCCTCAGTTCCTGTACGACTGGCAGCGTGGGCACTACGGCTGCTCTGGTCTGCAGTGCTGACGACGGGCGACGCTCTGGGTTTTGCTCACGCTCTGCCTCATTAAGGCCAGCAACAGTTTCACTTGGTACCGGCGCTGCTGAACTGTCATTTGTGTCCAGGTCCTCTCTGCTGTCCTTTTTTGGCAGGGATTCAAGTGCTGCAGAGTCTTTGCTCATAGGAGGTACTTTTGAGACTTCTGGTTTTGGTGGGGAGACAAACTTCTGCTGGTTTCCACTCTTCTCCGTGACACGCACAGGACCTTGCTTCGAGGCACTGACACCAGCCTTGACTCTTTGTGGATCGGGTTCTTCAACATTCAAGGCCTAAAAATCACAAGGGAGAGAAATGAGCGCTGCTCCCAAAGCGTTGGGGTTAATGCCAGCATTACCACCTAGGATGAAACTTCACAGACTATAACAGCAGGAATCTGCCATTAGGGGTGAGAGGCCTATGGCATTAGCTGTGATGTTCTCTGCCCCTATCCTACGTGTACGTATTTAACAGTGATCCTGAGCACAATGAGAAAACAATTCCTAAGCACCAGCCTCTGTTACTGTCTATCATCAGCTTTGATTTCCCCAGCTTAGATTTTCTCAGTCCAACTCTCCATTGTCATGAGAAGATTTTCAGCAATGGCACTGCGCTAAGTTTTAGGAAGCCCCAGGGATACGCCTCACCTCCACCACGCACTCTTAATTGCACTTAAAGACCTTGTCACACTTCTGCTTTCTACTCATCTGTGAAGCAAAGCCGCATTTCTCCACACCCATCCTTCATCTCTTTTGCCTTTTTAGAACTGAATGCTTCCACTGAGGAAGCCGAGTGAGTATGGCAAAGAACAACTTACCCGCAACACAAGTTTCATCTTAATGAAGCTGTCTGAACTGGAATGATCCAGCTGAAATCTCTGATCCAGAGTCATGTTTGGGTCCTTAAGTAAGTGGGAGAGACATAGCACTGAAGTTCCCAGTACGTTATCCCGATCCTTGTCTTTTATCTAGGGGGAAGGGAAAAAAAAAAGCTTATTTGATGGCAAACTGGAAAGCATACCACTGGGAACAGCAAAGCAAGAAGGTATTTCAGACAGAGACCAAAATTAGCTTATTTACTTCAGCACATACTATCAAGTATGGTGACTTCCAAATGGGTGATGCCAGTATTTCAGAAGTGTAACAAATGAGTATGTTTGGAGTAAAAATCCCATCTCTAACTACGCAAAGAAGGAACTGCCTTAGCAGAAAAAAAACAGGCCCTGGGATCTACCTGACTTTCCTTACTTGCTTTGGGGAAAACGTCCCAGGCAGCCGGGAAGACAACTGCTCTAAACCTTTACAAGCTTTTCAGGTAATAGTTTGTTTAGCCCATTTAACCTCAATACACCTTCTAAGTTCAAATCCATTTCTGTAGCCGAGTGAACAGCCACAGAACTGGCTGTGACTGCAAGGTATGCTAGGGAGCCAGAACACCCAGGTGAAGAGATAGGACTCTGGTTGAGAATTATGAAGGCTGCGAATTCTGACAGCAAAATATTCACAGCTTTACTACACACAGACCTGTATAAAGCCTCCTTTGCACTTTGCAGCCAGAAATGTCCCATGTTTTGAACTAAGATACTATGTGTTACATGATCCTAGAGCAAAGGCAGATACCAGCATTACCTAACAGAGAATTGCCCGTGCAACAACAGGTGCTTCTTCCACCTTTTAAGTAGGAGGAACCCAGCACAAGCACACAGAAACAACCAGCACTGAGATCACATCCACCATAGAGAAGGTTTCTTCCTTCGTACATGCACTCCATCTCCAAAGCAAAGGCTTTTCTCTCACCTCAACATGGAGCGACTGGGAATGAGCGCTGTGGACAAAGAAGGTGAAAGCCTGGCCCCATGTGGGATCTTTGCTGAAATTGCAGGTCTGCAACAAGAAGATTGTGGCACACACGTTAGCTTATTCCATTGGCAGCAAAGAATACCATGACACTGCTCACCAGAGAGGGTCACAGTGACCCTCTTGTTTTCTTCAGGGATGCTCCACCCCAGCTGTATGGAGAGACCGAAATTTCCAGGTCAGAAGTGTGCAGAAGCCAAGTCTCTGGCAAAACCAGAACAAGTTCTGCGGGGCGTGGAAATGCCGAAGAACAAGTCTGTCGAGCTGCAGCTGGCCCCAGCCAGTGCTGCCTGGACCAGCATCCTGCTCTACCCGCAGCAAGGCACTGCTCCCTCCCTCCCACCTCTCCACCCAGGGAGAGAAGGAGCCTGCAGGCACCCCGAGCCAGCTCCCCAGGCTGCAGCAAGCTGCTGGGGAAGTGCAGGGAAGCTAGAGGAGCAGTCGGAGTGGTGTCGAGCTCATGGGAAGAGCATGAGGGTACAGCTTCATTGCCGTCCACTCCAAGGATGAAAGAGCATGGAAAGCACCCGTGGGGGCTGTGGTTGAGGCTGCTCTGTAAACCCGCCGCTTCTGCCAGGCCACGAGTGCTGGCAGCAAGGGGAAAGGAGCAGGGGACAGCTGGAAGTCAGAACCAGCTTGGGAGAGGCAGGTGATGTGGTGGAGAAAAGGGAAAGCCAAAAAAGGAAACAATGCAAGCAGAACCCAATGTCTGGATGAAGCAGTGGAAGAAACAAAGGACACCACGTGCCAGTCCTGTATGCTCGTGTGTAGCCAACAGGATTCATTCCTATTTGTTGGGTGTCCATAGGAACACAGGGCCACCCTCATCCAGCTGCGGGGCAATAAACATGGCAGCTACTGGGAGGGCAGAACTCAGCTGCTGCTCATACCCTCCAGGCAAAAGTAAATATTAAATAATGAAAAAGGAACTGAAAGTAAAGTGGAGGAGAGCTGAATACGCCTTGTCCAGGAAAAAAAAAAAAAAAAAAAAATCAGTAAAACTGAAACACAGGAGACTGATGAGGGAACAAATGCCAGTTTGATGCAAATGACCCTCTGCCCTGAGACAGCATGAGCCAGATTGGAGACCTATCATTTTTTCCTCTTCAGCCCTTGTAGAACTATGTCGTGACCAACATGACCTCGTGGCCACGAGCACAAAACCCACACACCTGCACAGCAGCTGACCAGACACCCACTAATCAAGCGCAACTCAGTGACGCAGTGCTTCCACGCGCTGGTTGACCCCCACCTCCTGGCCCCTGCAGCTATCGCTGCAACTACAGCTCTCCACACCAGCTTCACTGGTCCTACCCTTCCCAGGGGCCGCTTGGAGACAGCCACCCATAAACCAGAAAGTTTTTAAGGAAAGCTGAGGAATGAAACAGCCTCACCTTGCTTTTCTGAGTCTTGTTTCCTAATGTGAGCAGGACGAAGGAGGAAGGTTCTCGTTCTGTCTTCTGCAATTTAATACGAGGAAAAATTAGAAAGCAGGGAAAAAAAAAAAAAGACATTTATAGTTTACAGGAAGCAGTATCAAACCACTACTCTTACTTCAAGTAAGTTTCTGGAAAGCCGACTATAGTTTTCAGATGCGGGACATCTGAAGAGCGCAGTACACGGGAAAGACTCCAGCCATAACACAGCACAGTCTTACCTTCTACCATCAAGAGTACACAATTAAGCCACAGTCTTACCCTCTGCCATCAAGAGTACACATTTAAGACTTATGTCTTTAGGTTTCAATAGGTGAGCAGTTAAAAATTTGTCAGAAGCTGAGAGGAAACAGAGCAGAGAGCTGAAGGCTCAGTGTGAAGTCTTCATCATTCCTGAATGGAACAGGGCTCTCAGAATTGGTTTCCAAGGCTCAGGACTTGCTGTAGGGCAGCCAGAAGTGAGTCTTCGGCACCAAGTTACGATTCCTTTCCAGAAGCAATAATACTGAACCTCTTGTACTGTGCTTCTCTGCACTAATGCTATAGAAGTTAAGGCTGAGGATCTGGTCTTGGCACAGCCTTGTATACAAAGTGGATACAATGAAATCCAGAATTCAGAATTATTGAAGGTGATGTGTTACCACAGTGCTGGTAACTCATCTAAATTGTAAAGATGACATTTAGGAGGGGAGCTGCTCAGAGAGAATGGGCAGCTTTGCATCACAGTAGCAAAATGCAGTATTTGGGGGAAAAAGTAAACAGAAGCATGAAAAGGCTGCACACGAATGACAGAGCAGCTTCTGAATCCCTCTGCAACTGGGGGGGAAGGAATCTGGTGGTCAGGTCTCCAATGGACAGGAAAGTTACCACAAACAAGCATATTCCTCCCACCCCAGTGTGGGAGGTCAAGGTGGAACAGCTCAGCATGGAAAGAACCCCTGCAGCAGCAGAAAGGATAACATGACCTGGTCTGATGTCTGGAGGCTCTCTGTCCAAACTATAAAATAAAGACAGCCCCCCACACAATCAAATATTTCTGTGCTGCATTCCCCCTTGGACCTCCTAGACTTTCACGGGGGTGGCAGCGGGCTTTCAATCATTATTTCGAACCCCTGGTCACTTTGATTCTGACAGCAGAGAGATTTCTTTTTAACCACAGCTAGTTTCAGTTGCTACGATACCGCATAATCCAGAACGTTGTTTTGTAAGCACGGAAGAAGGACATAAATTTTACCTTGAGGTACTTGTTATTTTTGATCTTCTTTGCTCCGCATTCACCATTCGAATACTCAAAGTGGTTCTTCTGAATCAGTAAAAGAGTATTTAAAAACAGTTAATTTGTGAGCTTTAAAAAAGAGGTTAGGAGTGAAAGGTGCCTGCGTGTGCTTTGTACTTACTGGAAGGTTGAAGGCGCTGTCCAAGTAGACTATCAGAATCGCCGCAGACAGACCCTTCTTATCCTGCGAAGGCCAGGACAGATAAACCAAAACAAAACACAAGGTAGGCATGATCACCCATCAAGGACAACATAATGCACAACACAAATCCAAAGGGCAGTTTCTGAAAGCTAACCAGCTCTTCACCTTTCTCCTAAAACTTGCAATTTAGAGGAGCACAAGCCAATACAGCATGACAGTTTTAAGCAGACCAGTAAGAGCAGGTGTAAGTCTTTTCAATTCACTGGTTTTAACGCTCTTCAGTCTCTCTAGTGCAGAACGGGTTGGATTCCCCAGCACAGTAAGACACCTAAAAGCATGCTCAACCACATACATCAACGTCAGGAACCCAGTGTCAGCAGAACAAAGCCTGGAAACAAATTTTGTTCACTTTAGTGGAACTTGAATGCTTTTGCTTGATTATGGAGAAACAGCATCCTTGGCAAACAGGCTTTATCCAAGCAATTCCACTGGACGAGTAAGACACCACTTGGAACCATGGCCCTACCAAGCACCAGTGCTGGGTACCTATGACTAGTACGGGTTATGGACAAGGGTCCTACACAGATCCTAGATGAAGAGGGAAGGGAAAAATTATCAGAGAGGGGAACTGTGAGAAGCAACTTTGCAGCGAGTCAAACAAAGCTTTGCTAACTCAAGCAAAAAGAGCTACCAGATTTGAGTTACCCCTGAGTAACCAATGGACCTGGGGCAGGCAATCACCCCTCCTCTTCAGGAGGGGCAGAGGGGGAATCACATCAAAACTCTGCCAGACAAAAATAAATTCCTGTGAGTTTGCCTGGGGTTCCTAATCTTACACACTCCTTTGTTGATCACTGGACAGGGATCAGAGCATCTGAATCCTTTAAGCAAATATACTCACCTCATGTAGCTTTTCTTGGTCATTTACCAGTGAAAGCCACTCCAGTTTCAAATGCAAGTGTCCGCTTGTTGTCTTACTTAAGGGAAACCACTAAATGGAGACAACAAAGAGTAACTTGAGAACTGTCAGGCAGAACACTTTTTCTTACTTCTCAGAATACTCTGAGACTTACATACAAAAGATGGTAAGAACTGTACTTCGAGCACCTTAGCTTGCATTTTTGACACTTAGGTTGTAGTATGTCCATCTACTGAGAAACGCAAGCCAGAAAAAACGAAAATAAGATATCCCTGTGCTTGCAAAGCACATGGAGGCTTCCAGCCAGCAGCAGCACAAGACAGGCACCCTGGCATTGTTTGCCGAGTGCTGGTCTGCAAGACGAACCACAACAAGATTGGATTATTTCTTCCCTCAGCAGACTGCTTCACCATACTTTATCTGTAGCCTTGTACAAAGCATTCGGTACACACAGGACATCTGATATCAACACAAGATACTCCACTGCTGGCTCAGTGTAACCTCGCGGCTGTCTGAGGTTGCCAGCTTGATTGTAAAAGTTATTGTAATGGCTACTTCAATTTTTCTGAGTGAAGCTGTTTTCTTTTTGTCAAAAAACCACAGTGCAAGCGTGCATGGAAGCTTTAAGCACACAGAAACAATGTAGTAGCAGAGGGAGAGCACAAATGAGTACATGTAAATATACACCACCAACCATATTTAGAAATAAGCTGCAATCTTTACCTCATCAACAATCCTGTCATTCATTACATCCACTAGGCTTATAAGCAAGCTGAAAGACATAAAGCAAACATTTCAGTCTATATTTAGGCAATACAGCATATTGCTGTTGGGGAAGGCAAGGAGAAGAAACCACCACTAAAAAACTCACACTCAAATCTGTTCCAAATAGCAATTTCTACGCATTATTTGAGTGCATGTGCACTGGAACACCCTTACACTTCTGAAGTCTCCCTCTTCAAACACTTCCAAAACTAAAATAAATACGAAGTAAATCTCAAATTCTGTAGTAACGATCACTTAGGGCTTCCTAGGATTCCCTGCAGGAGTCTGGGCCCATTCTCTACCTTGTTCAAAGCTAGTTGCAGTAGGAACTAACTACTTGGTGTCAATATCTGCGCAAAGGGAATAGCTTCCTTCAATATCAGATTTCTGGTATGAATAACCTAGGTGTCCCTTTTCAGAGGTTACTGGACCCGTAGCAAGGGCCATGCTAATTTACCTGCCCATAAAGTCATCTTTATCTGGGTCTTCATCGTACAAGTCCACTTCTAAGTCCTGACCAGGCACTTCATGAACAACAAACTGGAGGAGAAAAAGGTATTGATTAAAAAGCATTCACATTGGTTCATATAGACTCAGGCTGTGGACAACACCACAACACTTCACAGCTTTATAACACATTAAGGACATTCCCTGCTGTTTTGTGGCTAATTGCATAACAAATACAATTCATTATAGGCAAAAATATTTCAAAAACCAGTTTGTTTGTCTTTGAATTACAAGTTAAACCCCTCAATCTGATATTCCTAATAAGCAGAGAAGAATCAATGCTAGAGCAGACTATAGCTGCTGTACTGACTGATATTTAGAGCAGTGCTTTGCACCTCCTCCAAAAACCCACATATGTAAATCAGATCAACCTGAACGACATTTCAAGTTTGCAATGTAAATTTGAACTTGTTTAAGGGACAGAAATGCCTCAATCAAGTAACAAGGAAGTCCACCTGCTCCAGCGCAGTCAGCTAAGAGAAGGTCCTCCAAGCACAGGGGTGTAAACAGCTGTGCATCCTACGGATGGAAAGATCAAAAGATTCAGTACCTCAAATGTCTCGTTCCAAATGGGATTAAGATCTCGGGAAACTGTCTTGCTTCGATACTGCACCGTGCCAACGCGAAGCAGAGCATACGGGTCAGACTTCCCCCTGATTGCACCGAGGAAACTATCTTTCTGGACAAGGTTTTCAGCTTCTAGCAGATGAACCCTTATTACTCCCTGAGTAAAATAAGATACAAAATTGCTCATGAAAATGTGATCTTTGGATAATTATAATATGCTACCTCCTAAAACTAGTTATTTCAGGCAGCAGGCGTAGTCACCATGACAGTTTTGCAAAGACATGTATTTTGATGCAGTAAATTTCCAGTGACAGCTGTATTAAAACCCTTTTTCCACCATTTACCTAGAGTGAAGAAACCCCTTAAACAGATTCATGATCCAATCTAGATAATTGCATAGGAAATATGCTTAGATTTATTTTTAAATCAGAAACATACATATGCACACAGGATTACAGCCACAGTCAAATCAAGTGTAGAGTAAAGATCAATTCCCACTGACTGAAGGAGGAATTAAGCACCCATTCGCAGGTTCTTATTTTATCGCAGAGTGGCCATTTAACTTCAATCTGGTGTTTGCAAGTTTGCAATAAGCAGCATCCTTCTGTCATTCATTTATATTTACCCTCATTAATGAGTATATTAGGTATTTGACGGATGAAGAAGACTGAAGATCTGGATGTGTCAAGCATTTAGGAGATCTGTTGTTGGAGTTTTTAATTTTTTTCTGTAACAAAGAGACTTCACCCTCTGAGCTCCCTATTTACAGCCCTTCACAGCATTAGTAAAAAAATTAAAGTAGACTGACACTCTTTGCTTATGTATTTACCTTCTCTAACTGAAGATCTGTGGCAGTCTCAAATGAGACTAAAGGTTTAAATTGGTAAACGAGCTCAGTGTCTAAACAGACTTCTTATGCCGTGTATAGAGGGTGGGACCCCCAGGTGCACCCCAAATTATCAGTTATCCAACATCTGCTTTTATATTTCTGAAGTATTACCTACAGAAAGCCTACAATCCAGGTTGAAACAGCTGACGCAGGAACCAAACACACCAAGCTTACATGCATCCCCATTGCGGCAAACGCGCGCTCAGAGAGATGAACACCCTCACTGAAAAAGACTCACGTGCGGGACAGGGAACCTCAAGTGGGCAATGCTGATGTTCTTCTTCAGAGGCACTGTGATCCTATTCGGTAGAACCAGCCGCGCAGCAATGAAGTCTTGGATTAGCGAGTCTGACACTACACTGCAGGGGAGGGGGAAAAAAAGCAACCTAAATCTCTAGAATCGATCACAATTTCAGTTAGAATGAAAGAATGAGGCACAGTGCAAGAACGGGCACCGCAAAATGAGCCTTCTGGGTTCCCTTGGGAGCGCCGACATCAGAGACAGGCAAGGTCAGGAGGAAGTCTGGAATTTTCAGCATTTCACAGGGGGCTCAAGACCTCGAGGTGGTTTGGTTTTAGACTTAGACTAGAATAAGGCCCCAGTGCACACTGCTGTCTCCTCTTGGCCACGTGCTGAGACCTTACTGTAGAACTGGAGGAGAAGCCAGCCACATTCAGCACAAAATGAGTTTGGCTTTTTTTTTTTTTAATTTTTAGTAGAAGACCAGGCAAAAGACGAGATTCTGTGTCTTGATGTATTTTGCACTAAGAAGGAAAATCTTGTTTGAAGTAACTGGACCTTTGGCACGCAGGAGATCACACTGGCTGAACTGAGGGTACTGTCTGTCTTGCAGTTTAGGGAACTTCCCAGTGTAATTAAAACTGACACATTTTTAGTTTTTCAGTTTAAATCTTTTCTTTAGAATTGCTATATTTGTACGGCAGGGACAACTAACTTGACCTACTTCTCCTGAGCAAGAAGCATATGGCTATCACAGACGTCCGGTACTCTCCATGTGATTATCGAGAGGATTTCAACATACTACTACAACTCCACATGAGCAGAAGACAATATTAAAAGGAAAACCCAAGAGCACCAAACATCTGAAAGACTTTCATCCTCTTGAGAAATCTAGTACTTATATAAGACTGTGCAACAAAACTGTCACAGTTCTACAGATGAAGCTCGATTCACACCGAAGCAAAGTCCTCTCCTACTCCAAATGTGAAACCAGGAGGCTGAAAGCCCTTGGTCAGGCTGTTGGCTTTCCTGTCAAAAAGCCCCCACAGGAAGGTCACAGGATTGTCCCTTCTCTTAAGTCGCAGGATACACCCAGCTAAACACAGCTTGTACATGAGGACAGACCATCCAGTTTCTTTACTCTCTTCAGTAAGCCCGATTCATTTGAAAAGGAGAGTTCTTATTTGACCTGTACTTCAGCCTATTCATGGTCAGGCATGTTTTGCTCCTGGCTTTCATGTGTAGTGCCAATGGACAAGCAAGGGTTTCTGTGTTCAAATCCCTGTGAGAGATCCAGGGAGTTAAAATTTAGGACACCAAATTTGCACTTAATTATATGAGAGGCTGTAGGTTGGAACACCTACATACCTTCTCCCTGCAAAGATTAAGGAAAGCTGTGTTAGAAAAGCACAGATTAATTCCTCTGATAAAAACTGGAGCTCTCAGGGCAAACTTCAGGGCAAAAGCCACGCTGGCCTCAAATTGAAAAAAAAAAAAGCTTCCTCTCACTCGACATCAAAGGTCTTCAGAGGCTGTTTAATGCATAAACTGGCACCTAAAGCAGCCAGCCACTTCCTATGAGTCTGCAAACCATGAGCTGCAGGGGAAGAGGGGAGCAGAAGTGTCTGTATTTGCATTTAAAGGGAGAAAGGCAATGGCTGAGTAACCAAATATATTTTGTTCTCTTGTGTAACAGATTTTCTCCTTAACAGTGAGGAGCAAGGAAGAATCGAATCTCCAGTCTGGAGAAACAGTTTGAAAGCTGCAGGACTGAAAACCGCTCAGATTTTCATCCTTTCCGTGCAAGTTCTATGTACAAGCTCAAACCAAGAGGCACTGGGGAAGAACTACATTTTCTGAAGAACCTAAAGGGTGAGCAGATAACACAGAAAGAGAAGATTTCTCCTTATAAAATCTGGTGCAGCTTTCTTTATCACAGATTGTATTTCAGTTCAGCAGAGGGACTGCAAATCTGTGATACCCTGGCTTTCTCCACTTTCAGGTAAGCAAACACTAGCAGAGACTGGCAGTCACCTAGATCTACCTCATCTACCTTTGCAAGTAACTGGCACATGGGAAATGGAAGGGCTTGTTTTTTAATTTATAGACCATTGTCGCTTTGGGGATTTACTGTTTCCATCCTAAATCTCAAACGCAATGAAGTGATTGAAGCAATTCTGACAGAATGTAAAAGGCACCCTCCTCAGGTTTCGCAAACTCCACAGCCGAATACGACGGGATGAGTATCAGCACAACGCCTTCTCCACAACGCTCTTGAGAATAGCTTTGATGATTACTGAACACCATTCCAACTTCCAATTATTAAAGAAGAATAAAGTGAAGCAAAGCAGACACTCACTTAATCCCCGGGACATCCAGGAGGTTGCTCATGCCTGCCCAGTTGATTTCCAAGTGCTACAACAAGATCAGGGAGAAAAATTATACAGGACCGTTAAAATCTATTTCAGAACAAATGCAGAATTTATAGGGGAAGCAAATGCTTCTGAAACAAAGCCAGCTGTTTAAAAATAGCAAAACCTGCACCAGTAAGTGACTGCATCTGTACATTAAAACCAACAGTTGGTATCAACTCCCTTATCTATTTTACCTGCCATACCCAAAACGAGGGTATCACTGGGACTTCCCCTGCAAGCACAGGGAAAGAGAGGATTCAGCCCCTAGCAATGGCCACTGGCAGATACCCTGCGGTCATGTGTAGTAAATCCGACAGCTCTACCTAGACTTTGAAGTTGTTGCCTCATCCTTTCACTTAGGGGTTGGCCTATGCCCTGAGGCAGGGGGATTTACAAACACCACCTGACTTCAGGAGTCTGGATTTCCATTCACATAATAAACATAAAGGTTTTTTTCATGTGCTAAAATAATGCTACTACATCTAAACACAAAAACACCTCTTCCAAGATCAAAAATGTTATGACTTCCATGAACTCAAGCAGAGCATAACCCACAAGGAAGCAAAGCTGTGTGCTATAAGATAACTGGTTCTTACAAGACTAGAAGGTTTCTCACATTTTATTAGATCACAACTCAACTACAAGGCACGCGACCTTAAACAGGCAAGCTTTCAAAGCACGACCATGACTGAATGGTCTCCAAGATGACTGCATTTAAAATCTGTGAATGGGAAGACTTAAAATCCACCTGCCAGGAACCCTGCAGCAAAGGTCCACAAAATGGCTGCTGCGCTGTCACCGTTGGAAAGTCCTCCCATTCTTAGAGCGAAGCAAATAACTTTTTGGGCACTACTGCAAGAGAAGAGGGCAAATTCATTCCCATCCTCTCGGGGTTCAAGAGGATCATTGAGCAATCAGGAATTTGCTATTCAAACACCTGCGCTGAGGCATTCACAGGCGTGCAGTTTGTGTCACCAGCGACGGACAGCTTGTGTCACTCGCTGAAGACCCCTTGCATCAAGACAGACCAAGTACCAAGCAGGCTGCGGAGTGCAGTTCACTACTGACTCACCGGCTTCTGCATAAAAAACAAGGTCACCGCTCCAACAAAAGGCGCATCGGTTAGAAGAGGTTCCAGTATCACCCGCAGAGTCCCGTACAACTGCAAACAGAACAGACCAAGGAAAACTGAGTCTGAAGGTGCTCTCAGGATGCAGTTTCAAAACTGTGAGCTTTTCAGTGATGGAGATTATTTTAAAAATCCTACTTGAAATCATTTTACTAAAAGTTTAACAACAACAATAACTGCCTCCCCCCAGAACATTGCTATTGATATCGGGCAATGTTTTCCAAGTTCGTGGAATCTCCATGCAATCCTCACTGCCATACAATGGAGTGATCTGCCTATTGGTTTCCAATACTGGATGAACAGGTTGCTGGTCTAACCTAAACCAGTTTATGAACACCCTGACAGAACTGGCTCTTTAGAATTTCTCTACCAACACGCTGCTCCTCTGAACTCCAGTGGCAGAAGCTGGCCTACACGAGCTCAATGCTCTAGCACTGGCCCTGTTTAAGAGTCATACTAATAAACTTAAATGTATTTAGATGCATTACAAGGAAGGCATCATTTCCCCAGCCAAAACACACAGAGATAAAGCCAACCATTCTAGGCCTGCTAGTTGGTGGTTTCCCAGTTAAGTGTCATGACCTCCCACCGGGACATGCTACCTCCTGCCACACACAGCCTCGAACAGACAACGTTAGCACTGCACGCACCTGTACGCCTTTCACTCCAAGATTGAATTTCGATATGTCCATGTGAATCTCACAGTCCCCTATGTAACTGAAAGAAAATTCTCACATTATTCCACAGTTTGCAATAGTTGAATGAGAAATTCTGGGCTATACAGAGTATAAATGAAATCAGTTTAATGATTGACAACATGACCCCAGGGGCAGAGACAGATTTTCAACCACCTGAAAAGAGAAAGTTGAGCACACCATTGAACAAGTGTCAGATCTTCACAAGAAAAACCCTTCAGTCAGCTGAGATATTGATCTGCCTGCAAAATGTCAAAGCAACATCTGTATCTCCATTCTTAAGACCAGCAGTTGGCTGAAGCAAGCTTGCTCCAAGGAGTGGATCAGCAGGCTCATTCAAAACTCAAAGTCACAAATGGGCACAAGCCAAGTGCCCTCTTGCTCCCTTCTCCGCCAAAGGCCTGATCCCATCCCACAACCTGCTCCCAAGCTGATGCAGAGCCATCCTGCCATGATATATGGGGTTCTCACCTTGCCGACCACCAAAAAGCCCATAGGTCACCCTCGCCCACAACCCAAAAGCCAATTTGAAGGACAAATTCATCACTAAAAATAACCTGGTTTCCTTGAGGCTGAATTAAAAGACAATGACTTAGATCAGATTTTGGTCAGTTGCCATGGAGAACATCAGGCTCTAAATAAATCAAATGCCGAGTACAGTACTTTCACAAATTGGAAACCACTTTAGACTTTAATAAAAGCACAAACACCACCTTACGAAGAAACTGATAGCCACTCCCCAAGGAGCAGAACCTAGCAGATTTGTTGATGCCTCTGGCAGAAAACAATTGAAGGGAGTTACCACGTTCCCTTTCAGTCGCCTGAGAAACAGCTCTTTCTGGAGGCAGGCACACAAACACCCTGCAGGTAATGCAGTGAATGTGCTGTGCTTGCTGCCTGCCTGCATAATTTCACCCCATAATCAAAGAAAAAGGACAAGATTTTCCCTCTGACCACATGTATATGGGCAAATAGTGCTGCAGTTGCCACTAATTCACACTGTAATTTGCACATAGACAGATTCCCTCCCCAAAAAAACCTGCCAAGAATGTGTAGCCCCATGAATTTGTCTCCATTTCTTCAAGCAAAGTTCTGGAATATTTGTTTACAGAGAGTCACTTAGCAGAATTTACAGAATTACAGAATTACAGAATGGTAATTTAAGAACTTCATAACACACAAATTAAAGCCTTTAATGTTAGAGCACTCTCATTTCTTCAATAACCAACCTCACACGCCATGCCAAAATTAACACAATTTTCCTTATAAGCTAGTCATATAATTAAACAAACTTCTTTTTTAATTTATTAATTTCTACAATTTTGACATTATCTTACACTTCTTTACACTGGGTGCTAATAGAACTTTGTCACAATAAAAGTCTAAATGAGAAGCCAAAATGAGTTCCTCAATTTGCAGTAATTAATCCAAGATGATTTAATTCAGCTGCTGCCAGTGTCCAACACAACACATAATATTGTGGTGTTTCAATTTACAATTTTTATGCCTTTCCACGCAGTCAAAAACTCTTCCCACCCAGTCCTAGACGTCTCTTTTCTCCAGTAACACTTCAATACACGCAATTGTGTTTTAAAGTCTAGATGTCATAGCAGTCTTTACCCTTTTTATCAGAGCCTGAGCCTTTAATTATCCTTAAGTCTGCTTCATACAGGCACCAACCTCATGCCATTGTGCTTGGTAGGAAGGACGCACTCTTTGTTCATTCGTTTTACTCCTCGTTCCCAGTCCAAGCTGCTGCTGTTTTGTCCGCTCCCGCTGCTCAGCTGTGCTGCCTGCTGCCCTCCCCAGACAGCGCGCACCCGAGCCAGACTCCGGCCTTGACCCTCAGAAGTGTGCAGGACTGAGCCCCTCTGCTGCTAACCACAAGACCATGATTTACCCACCTCTGCGGGGTGGAAGCAGAATCCGTTTCTCTCCTAAATCACGTATTGCCCAAGGAGATGCAGACAAGCGTGCCCGCGCCGGGGAGGAGAACTGGAGAAGCTTTTACAAGTGCAGGTACCTGTACCTCTTCTGTACTCGGGCGGAAAAGCTGGGCCCAGTGTTTACGATACAACGGCAATCTACTGGCTGCAGGCAGGGATGCTACAAGAGCACATGCTGGCAAGTGTGCCTAACCTGGATGTCTACACATCCCTTTAGGAAATGCACACAATTCTCCCCCTCTGAAGTAACTCCCCATGGGCCCCATCTCCTCATCGGCCCGCGTGCTAAAAGCCCCCTTCGGAGCAGCCTTCTCGAGTGCTTTGTAAAGCAGACTGCTGCTTAGTCTGCCTGGCTTTGGACTTGGGCAAATGAGCAAGGACTATTAGACAAATAAGAAGGGGGGTTGGAACTAGATGATCTTTAAAGTCCCTTCCAACCCAAACCATTCTAACATTCTGAGAGGGACAAGAAAATGTGACAAAGTACCACAGCGTATGAGAAAAACCAGACCACCTCTGCCTTTCCCTTTTGCCTATCAAGTTGTGCTCCTGAGGGCAAGCATTCCTTTTCTGCTTAACACTGACAAGTTTCCAAAACGCTTTTAGTTTCTTGTAACATTCTACAAACTTAGTCAACCCAAACTCCACCAAAGCTCAAAGTATTGTTGCACTTTTCTGACTGCTTTCTCCCATTCTGCACTGGATGACAGAGACTATCTTTCCAGATGTGAAAACCTGCCAGTTCGGAAGTCCAGAGATTCTCTTTTAAGAGTAAATTGCAATACACACATATTTTTTTAATAGATATTAATTATTGCACTATCCTTCTACGACATCTCATGCACTGTAAATACTATAGAAGAGCAAGAAAATGAAAACTCAAAACACTTCAAATGAAAAATTATTATGAGTACCAAACCAGGTTAGCAAAACAGGAAGCAACTGGATTGCAAGACATGCCTCTAGCAGGTAACAGTGCTTTCAAATACTTTGAAACACATCGAATACTTTAGACTGGATATAAGGAAGAAATTCTTTAGAATGAAGGTGGTGAAACACTGGAACAGGTTGCTCAGAGAGGCAGTGGAGGCCCCATCCCTGGAAACATTCAAAGTCAGGTTGGATGGGGCTCTGAGCAACCTGATCCAGTTGAAGATGTCCCTGCTCACTCCAGGGGGGCTGGGCTAGATGGCCTCTAAATGTCTCTTCCAACCCCAAGCATTCTATGATTCTATGAATCTCCAGTGATTACAGCCAATGATTACATGGCTCTACAGCAGCTCAGACAATTGCAGGATTAATGGGAAGTAAAGCACTTGCAGGAGGTCAAGTGGCTCCACTTCATAAGTTCCTATTTTGAAAAATGCACTATTGGAGAATATTTCGGGAATGCTTTGACATGAATTCACTTAAAGAATGCAACTGTCAGCTCCCTATGTTCATGGGACATATTCAACATTCAGACCTAGGGCAAACTGTTTGGAGATCCTAGAGTACTGCCGGTTCATTTCCAGCTGTGATCTCATATTTCAGATTTGGGGATTCCAGATCCCAGTCTGACGGGGATCTTATACTTCATTTAGCCACTGCAAGAACCCTGGTACTTTCTTGTGTGTCATGTGAAAGCTGTAGATCAGGTGTATTTGCACAGAGAAGCAGGTACACGAACAGAACACAGACACCAGGACCTTCAGACGAATGAATGACAAACTTTGTCTGTACAGCAGCCCTGAGGGTAAGCAGTGATTATCTCAACATTCCTGCTCAGTCTTATGAGTCATAATAAAACTTACACAACTTAATTTACACCAATTAGCTGCATCATCCCAGGGACTGAGTAAAAGATTTTGAAAGACTCATGGACTCCTTCCTTGCCTTTGCCATAAGGTCTCTGTGCCTCACAAGTCATCACCTCTGACACTTGGGTTTCCTGCCAAAAACTCCAGTATAGTCCTTTCACGTGGGACAGTCAGGACTGTAATAAGACAGTGCTCTGCGTAGCCGTACCCAATGCTCTGATGTTATGGACACATAAGCTGTTATTAACAGATTTAATTAAAGCAGCTTCTCAAGTTCCTTTTGGTAACTCCATGCTATACCAGATCTAGTGCATCACTGGCTCTGCTGTCAGCTACTGCCCATACAAGTAAGTGACCTCTAAGTGCTACTTTTCATAGTTCCCAAGCAACGGATGCAATTTATGATACTACATCACAAATCTAACACAGAGGAAAGGAATGTCTTCTTCACACAGCACAGACCTCAACCACAGCATTCAGGGCCACATCACGTTATGGAGATCAGGAGCACAAATTAATTAACCAAAACATTTGATGGACCACAGGTCTGCAAGCGGCTACTAAAACTGCTCAAATGATCCCATACAGACCACAAAGGAAGGCAAAGAGGGACAGGTATTTTCTACCCCTGTCCTTTTCCTGTGTTTTTCCCTGGCCAAGTCAAAGGCTCTGGGCTCCAGAGACTAGCTGCCTCCTTGATAAAAGTAGAAGAAAAAATCCCTCCTCCTGTACTGCTGCGAGACAGAAAGCAAGCAGCATTTAAAGAGCATGTTGAGATTTCTGGATGCAAGACAGTGCCTAGCACACAGGGTAACTCAGCTCTGGAGCGGGGCAGAGCTGCTGCCAGCGCAGCAGTGCCGTCCACCAGGACAACAGCAGCACCCTGCGGGAAGCAGCTGCTCGGCCTTCCCCGCTCAGCGCTGCACGCAGTGTCGAGCCAGCCAACAGGTCACGCTCACGTGGGTTCACCAGCGAGGGAACTCCCAGAAAATTACGCCTAGCGAGCACCAAGGCAAAGGAGTCATGTTTATAACACGCAGACACGTTAATCCTTTAATGTCCACTGCAACACAGCCATGCTTCTCCGAAACCTAACCCAAGAGAGGGAAGGCAGCCACTGTGGTCTCAGCATTGCTGAGTGCACCACACTGGCACATCGCTCTCTTCCCCAGGGCTGCGATGCCAGCACACAGCTCTGTGGACTTATCCAGCCACTCAAACCTCACCAGCACGCGGTGACTGAGAGGCAGTGTGAAGGGCAGCAGCCTCACGCTGGGGCAGCTCAAGCCCATCTCCTCTAAGCAGCTCTTCTCCCAGCACCAGCTGCACTAGTGCAGACATTCACTGCTGTTCAGTAGCCAAGAGCGCCTGTTTTGGAACGGGCGTTTGCCTCAATCCAGAAAAGTGGAGATTGCCCATTTCTTTGATTAAAGAACAGAAAAGGAACAATCCCACGCTCCTTTGGCAATCCAGAAAAAGGCAGGTAAACAGCAGCAAAGCTCATAGGTTTGCTTCTCCCCATTCCTGGCAGTAACACGCTACCTCCTGTGGCACTGTACAACGCACAACACCCAGCTTCGTTGCAACAGCTGATGTTAACGCAAGAGAAGCTGGGTCCTTAACAGCCCAAGAGAAGAGACCCCATTCAGAGAGACAAGGTAGTCTGAATGTTCCTGTGTGAAAACAGAAAATACCTGGGTTATCAGATGACGGTTCAGATTAAGTTATTGTCAGGATGAGGAACAGAAGTGTTTGGCTGGTTTGGAGATGCTGATGGGTCTGCCAGAGGGACAGGAATGAGGAGGTGGGGGAATCCCTCTGCACAGGATTGTTAAGAGACAGTGAAAATGAGTATGTGGGAGAAGCACGCTGGAGAAGTAGTTTAACAGAGAGCAGCAGCAACCTCCTGCAGAGCCTTAAAGGCATCAAATTCCTAGATCTCAATGTGGAAAACACCAACGATTTGCCAAAGCCCCTACAACTGGTCCAGCTATTACAAAGAGCACTTCACCGACAGCACTGAAGCACAACATGTTCTGGCTGAAAACCAAGCATGTCGTTTTGCAGGGAGCGACGGTGCTCTGCCAGGGCTGGGGACGCTGCCGTGCCATTGCCACATTCAGCAGCAGGCACAGTTCTGAGCAGCTCTGTGCTGTCGCCAAGACACTCCGTAATTTCACACTGCTTTTTCCAGGCACTACCACGAAGAAAAGCCATTTAAACTAGGCAGCTCAATCGCCCACTAAACTTACAGAGCTACAGCAGCGTGCAAGTGGTAATTCCCCCAGTAATTCCATTCTCCAGGCTAAACCAGGAGAGAGTTTAGCTCTGCATTGGTTCTGATGTTAACAAAACCCACAAGTGCATTCAAAACAGCCTGGAAGGCATCAAATGTTTTAGCTAATTTTGTTGTTGTTGTTAATAGAGCTAGAGGCAGTTGTCTGCTCAGAGAACAGCTGTAATCAAAAAAAGCAAATGTGTTGAGTGGCACATGGCAAAAACAGTGAGTGAAACAAGAGGGTAAATCTAGGGGAAAGAATAAAAAAAACAATAAATAATGCAAGTAGTTCTGGAAGAACTGGAGAGGTTGGGCTGAAGATGAACCATAGTGGGGAAACAGAACAAGCACCTCCATGTCCGAGACCTGTCAGGGCTGTCAGAACAGCAAATACAGTTCCAAAACTTGGTTTCTTACTGTCATGAATGGCAAAGCCAAGTGACACATTCTTATATCCAAGACAGCAGTGACGGGCCCAAGCAGGTAACACCTAGACCTGTGCAGGTGACACTGCTTTCTGACTTGAAGGCTCATGCACATCTCACCTCTGTGAGTATTGAGGACATCCAGCTGGGGGACAGATTACCTCATATCATTCTGGGTTGATATAAGATAAGGACCTTTCCACTCCATGCTGATCTTAGCGGACCACATGTCCAGTCCAGCACGACAACCCACACACAGGTGTCACACGGGCAGTGAGTTAAGAACCATCTACATAATCAATGATGCAATGTTACCATATCTGCAGGTCTAGGGTAATCTGTCTTCTGTCGATTTCTTTGGTGTAGGCTTTTATTCCGTTGATTCTAGGGCACTGAAGACAAAGAAGATACGGCATAGTTAGTAACTTTCAAGTTAAGCTAAAGTGAAAAGTCCTACTCGCTTCAATTAATTCGAGTACAGAAGCATTCATTAAAGACTTTGCACAACGGCACATAAAGTGTACGTAAACCACACAAGTTTTTCCCTTAAACAGGCAGTGTGAACAGCCTTGGCAGTCCTCAAATACAGGGCTGGTTGCAAGTAGCCCATGCATTGAGAACTCCTGTTGCAAGGGTGTAACAGAAAGACACGCGGATGTGTGCCCCTTTTTCTACCTCCAGTCCCACACTACGGGCAGCCGATGGGAAGGGACGTGTGCGCCTTTTATATGATCTTTCCTTCATGGTGAAGATGCTGAAGTCAACATGAGGAGGGAACGAAGGAGGCAGCAGTGTTGTACCAACACCATTTTGTTAAACACTCAGAGCTATTAAAGAACTGAACACCAGACTCCCAAACAAATGCTCTCCCCTTTGCACCTGAACTTTTTGGAAAAAAATAAACTGCAAGCATTGCAAAGCATTCACGCTACCTTCTCGCCAAAGTGGATCTTGGTAAAGGTGCATGTTTTCAGATGTACATTCTTTGCTCTGATTTTTGGTTCAAGAACTTCTTTAAATGCTTTTTCCATGATTGTCCCAAAGTACGGCCAAGCCTGTACAAGGACCTAAAGAACAGCAAAAGCGGAAACACACTGATTCTTTGTGTAAGATATGCTTTGTTGAGAAACAGACACACACATCACAGAACATCTGGGTATTAATGTCTGTCCTTTCAAAATACCAAGTCATATTTGGGCTCTTAAGTCATCCTTACAGAAGGATCCATCTCAGTTCCTCAGAAATGGCATTTGTTTTAGGAACTGAAGGGTGAGTTTTCAGCACCATAGAGTCCATCAACTGCTTCTAACCACTGAGGCCGAGGCCGCAAGGCCCAGGGTTAAAGTCTCTAAACCACAACAGCCCCTAATTACTCCAAAGTGTCACAAAGTTCCCTGCAGTTAGGTTTATTTAGAGAGGAGTGAGATGAGCTTTTACACCAAAAAGAAAGTTTGCTAAAAACAGGATAGTTACCGGATGCTAATTTGCAAGTTCAGCTGTTTTGCTTTGAATTCCAGAGAGTCCAGTTCCAATGAGAGCTTGACTACACCTGCTGGTGGAAACATCTGCTTCAGAGCTCTCTGGGAACTTCTCTGGTATGAGGAGATGCCACTACTTTTGCTAAAATAATGATAATACATGCACACATATGTACATACACATAAACATGCATCTATATATATACACACACTCTTTTTGTTATTTTTAATCTCAGAATGAAGTGTTGTGGCCAAATTCATCAAACCTGTATCAAGCAGGCACACGTTTGGTTCTCACCACCACCTCAGTGGCAACTCTATACTTAAGTAGCTCCAAGACTTAAGTACAGACATGGATATGATTGAGCCATATTGTAGTGACTTGGTAACTTTCTCAGACTTGGCCAGCAGAGCTTGTGCTGGAATGCAGCTCAGGGCAGGTGGCCTCACAAACTGGAGTTCAGAGCTCCTCACCTTGTTCAGCCACTCCACTCGTTCAACATCAGGGAAGTGAACCTGGATGCAAAGGAAAATAAAGTGAGTGCCACATACCATCTGTTTTGGCATACTGCAACACATGCAAAAGATCCCATGGAGTGTGGAACAAGTTTTAGAGTAAGCTGAGATCCCTCTGCCCTCATACATACACCCTTTATAATTTAGTACCTCCTTGAAAAATTGTCATAGGCAAATGAAATAGTAAAAAATATTAAAAGGCAAAAGAACACACGTGCACTGGTGTACCAGTATGCCTCTGGGCACATGTATGTGACTAAAGCAAGTGTCATATCCTGTTCATGATGTAAAGCAGCATTAGATTTCCCATCCCTCTCTCGGTCACGCTATGGGAAGCCACAAGAGCCTGCTTCCCTTCAAGATCACAAGCTGTGCAGGACCTGTTTCCTGTACTGGCTCACCTCAACCAGGACGCCACACTTCAGAAAACAAGAACCTGCCTGGGAAACTCAATTTATCAGCTGTGGCAGCATTTCTCCACTAATACCAACATAGTGCCAATGGCTTCAGGGAAAAGAAGCACTGTAAGAGTTCAAGCCTATTAGCATAAACTATCATGTGTGAGAGTCCAGTGTTTTCACCTCTCAGAGCTTTTTAGGGTGCCAAGGACAAATTAAGTCATAGTAGTCACTCAAATTAAAACGTAGTAGTCGCTCAGGCATCACGTTTTCAAGCTGGACACATCACATGCCAACAGGAAGTGTATGTGTCCATCACAAAATCCCTCCAGTTCCCTGAAGCGATGACTTGTTTAACCACCACCAGGACAGTCGGACGGGAGGCCACTCTCAAGTACCTCACTGATCTCTCAGACCTCACCGAGAAGCTGCTTAGTGAAGAGCTGCAACCACCTTACTACAGTCACACATTAACATCTTACCGATGTGGTATTTTTAGCTAGTGCTACAAGCTGGTAGCAGGCTATTGCAGAAGGGAAGGATGGTGCAGCAGCTTCTCAGAATGGGCACTCGGGCCCTGCTCGGCTCTACACGAGCACCCGAATACAAAGGGACTCCTTCGACTGTGGTCTAGCCTGATAATCGTAATTGGGCAGGACAATGCATTACCTCCTTGTACAAGAGCTGTGATTACGCTCTTCAGGCAGAGGCTTGCTGTTTCATTCAGCAGCTTTCAGAAAGGTGCTCAGAGATGTTCGGATGGAACGGACAGCAGCTTGCCTTTTATTCCAGCTTGATGTATGATTTCAGAGCCCATTTCCCTTGCTCAAATAATGCTTCAAATAATCTCCAATTATTACATTAAAAAAACCCAAAGTGATATTACCATATTCTTTATGAGCAACTTCTTTTGATGCTCTAAATAGCAACTTTTCCATTAAATAAGACAACGCAAGTTCACTGAAATGTCAGCCTACCCAGCTCTATTTGCATGATAAAGTGAGAATACAGCACCAGAAGGACACTCAATACTCATAAAACGTGGCTGACATTTTACAATAAGGCGGATTACGTGAATCAGGGGACCTCCACTTCACCTGCCAGCCTTTCATCTTTCACCAAAAGGTCCTCCACCAGGATACACAGATTCTGGGTAGCCTGAAAGCAGCTGGACCCCAGCTCCAATGCAACTGCCAAGCACCAGTGTCCCGCAGCATTTGTGCCATGGCTCCGGATCAGTTACAGGCAGGGTAGAGCAGGGATGGAAGCAGCATGGCAAGCTGTCCTTCAAAAGGTCTTACAGAGAGGAGAGGGATGTGACCCAAAAGGAAGGACAGACCAGGACTCAAGAGGAACCGTTAGGCCACCACATCCCAGTGAGAAAGTCACAGCCCATGTGTGAAATCCACCAATGTTAAGGGGAGAAGTGCAGCACAATATAAACCACTGAAGTTGGCTGGGATTATTCACTAGAGTCCAAGCTGCTAGAGATGCAACTGCAAGAGGCGTCCAAGAAGCAAGCCAGTGGCCAGAGAGAGCTGGAACAGCACACAGGAGCATCAGGAAACAAGCAAAAACCATGAGCAGGAGGCAGCAGCTAGACCCACCTTAGGAAAAAGCAAAATCAGATTAACTGTTTGAGCCACAGACACCCAAACCAGACAGCCCAGGGCAGACTCCAAAAGCAACCGCAATGAATCACGTGTCACTGTGTCACACCTCAGATTGCTGTGACAGGATTAGCAGCCATCTGTGATACTCTTCCATCCTGCTCAAGATCCCCTCATTCAAGCGTCTGCAACACAGCTCCTACCCAGGCACTCTGTGCCTCAGTTTCCTTCAACAGACAGAAGAAATAACACTGCTGTAGCTCAAAGGTACCAAAGAGCACCACGAGCTCCTTGGCTCACACAACAGGGCTCTCACAGAGGCAAGCACCACAGAAGTTGGACAACTCCATCTCTCTGGTGAAAAAAAGCTTTCTGCCTATTACGAAATGCCACCAAATTTCCGTGGGTTGTCAATACCAAAGGTCAGCTGCACTCCATGGTACAAATTCAATGAGCAGTCTGCAGAAGAAGCAGAGCTTGGTATCCAAGTGTTGCATCTAGATTATCTGCTGTCCAGTAAGACATAAGCTCTGAGCAAAGCCTTTCCTACCCACAGGGTATTCCCATAACGTGCATACCCTGCTAGCAGAAGAGGAGTTCTGCTCTAGTTCAGCCCAGTGACACCACCAAGCTCTGTTCTTGACCCAACAGCTTACTCCAAGAACTTACTGTGCCCTAATATGTTTTGGAAAAAAACCCCACCTGCAGTTCCATACTCTTAACCATGTGCTCTAGACTTCAGACTCACTTCTTGTTCTCCCTTGTGGTGAGAGCCCCGGCAGCAAGGTCTTGTCCTTGGGTTTGTCATCAGTACGGCACAGGTAACAGAACACTTCCTACTAAGCCCAGAGCCAGTCACCAAGAGCTCCCAAAGTTAACATTATGCCAGAATAAGACTTAATCCTGTAACCTTGGGCAAGTCACACTACCAAAATCAGTTTTCTCCATCTGCAAAAGCAGGCATAGTTCTTGTCAATATTTTAGGAACGCTGCAAAAATTACTTTGCATTTGAAAAGAGCTTTGAAGATCAAAAACGCTAAGTAAGGGCCAATTACCACCAAGTAAAGAAAATATAGAAGTTTCTGCATGGCTCCACCTTGCCCTGGAGCAGGCCCCACCAACGATCACAGCAATAGCAAAACACATGTCTGACACAAGAGTGTCACTCTGTTCAAACGCAACACAGGAACCTATCCATCGGGGTTTTTTGTTTGCTTGGGGTTTTGGTGGGGTTTTTCGGTGTTTGGGTTTTTTTAAGGGACAGTTTTTTTAGCTCCTGGTACTGGGGTAAAAAAAAAAGTCTAAACAAGCCTTTTGCATGAACAAAGAATTAACAGGTAAAGTTCTAAAAGGACTGTTAAGTACCCAGTCATACCAATTTCTCCTGGTAAAAGGAGTGTAACGACAGGAAGAAACCCATCATACTTGGATGTTCTCACCCGCAACCTGCTACCAGCTGCAAAAGCGACACGGAAGAGTCACCACCCCCCCCAGGAGCCTGTACGAAGGTGGAAGCCCGGCTGCCTCTGCTCCGGGCACTGACTGGTTTTACAAAAGTCGGGCCAAAGGCTGCGCAGGCTGAAGTCAGAACGTCTCACCTCTCTGAGACACAGACCTGCCTCTGCTCGACAGCAGCAGGTTTCCAGCCTGGTTTCCTAAGGAAGCACAGCCTGCCCACGTAAGCTGTCTAGCTCAGGAATGCCTCTATTCCAAACTCCCTGGCTGGTTTCAGCCAAGAAGCTGGTGCTGCAAACTAAGCCTGCAAATTCCCTGAAACAGATGGTTAAGTAGATGAGGGAAACCCTCCCAGCGTCCCCCCTGAAGGAAAGGCTGCAATACGAATGCGTCTCCTAACAACCGACACCGGGGCTGCGGGGAGCCCGAGCCATATTTGAAAGAGCCACTGCACCGCTCTTCGGGAGAACGGTTTTAACCAGCTAGCGCGATCAGTGACTGGCCAAACACTTCACTGGACGATCCTCCTCATTTTACTACAGGGCACATGAGGAGACAACTATTTACCAGTCCCCAAAGACGCTGCCACTGCTCCACACCTCCAGAACCTCTCCTAGGATTACAACACTGCAAATCCAACCCATGCTTCTCTAGCCTGAACTGTATTCCTGCTCCCATCTCTGCATGCCAGGAGAGAAGAAAGCAAGGGACATTTTTAGAGCTGTTTCAGTTAAAGGTGCCTGAACATCGAAAGGCAAAAATGAAAGATAAAAAAAGACAACATTACAGAGAATAAAATGAATAGACAGTAGGTGAGAATCAGCCTCCAAGATTGGCACAGAGAAGTAGAAGATCAACTCAAGCAAGGGGATAGAAAGAAAATTAAAACCAGGAAGTTAAAAAAACATCAAGTAAAAGTGTAGCATGAAAGCAAACACCAACTGACAAAGCTACTAGCATAGAAAAGGAGGAGAAGTGGCAATACGGATATCAGCTAACATTAAAAGCACATGGTGCAGCCCCTCTGTCCTGAGGTCCCACACCTTGCCTCCCAGCAGCCAGCTCCAAGAATTCACGTCAGGAGCAAGGCCTCGGAAAAGGGTCTGACTCCACGCTCTCTGGAGCACACGCTCGGCAGTGGGACACAGCGGCGAGATCCCCCTTCAGCCTTCCCTTCTCCTGGAGGAGGCCGCACAGCTCCAGCTCTGTCGGCCCCTCCTGACACACGCAGTGCTCCAGCCCTCGGCCCTCTGGTCACAGCCAAAGGGTAGTGGTCAACGGCTCAATGGCTGGATGGAGACCAGTGACGAGTGGAGTCCCTCAGGGGTCCGTACTGGGACTGGTGCTGTTCAATATATTTATCAATGACATGGACAGCGACATCGAGTGTACCCTCAGCAAGTTTGCAGATGACACCAAGCTGAGTGGTATGGTTGACACACCAGAAGGACGGGATGCCATCCAGAGGGACCTGGACAGGCTGGAGAGGTGGGCCTGTGTGAACCTCATGAGGTTCAACAAGGCCAAGTGCAAGGTCCTGCACCTGGGTCGGGGTAATCCCCGCTGTCAATACAGGCTGGGGGATGAAAGGATCGAGAGCAGCTCTGCTGAGAGGGACTTGGGGGCACTGATAGACGAAAGGCTGGACATGAGCCGGCAATGCGCGCTGGCAGCCCAGAGGGCCAACCGTGTCCTGGGCTGCATCAAGAGAAGCGTGGCCAGCAGGTCGAGAGAGGTGATTCTGCCCCTCTACTCTGCTCTGGTGAGACCTCACCTGGAGTACTGCGTTCAGCTCTGGAGCCCTCAGCACAAGAAGGACATGGAACTGTTGGAGTGGGTCCAAAGGAGGGCTACAAAAACGATCCGAGGGCTGGAGCACCTCTCCTATGAGGACAGGCTGAGAGAGCTGGGCTTGTTCAGCCTGGAGAAGAGAAGGCTGTGGGGAGACCTGATTGCAGCCTTTCAGTGCTTAAAGGGAGCCTATAGGAAAGATGGGGACAATCTTTTTAGTAGAGACAGCAGTGACAGGACGAGGGCTAATGGTTTTAAACTAAAACAGGGTAGGTTTAGGCTGGATATAAGGAAGAAATTCTTTACAATGAGGGTGGTGAAACACTGGAACGGGTTGTCCGATTTTTCACCAATGACTAAATGACTCAATTTCTCGTTACCAAGATTCAGGGCACTTGAGGATAAAACACAACGCTATTCTCACAGCATCAGGGCAAGAGCTGACACCACCGCACTCATTACTGCTCCGCGTTGTTTTAAACGCTCTGTCCATAAAAACCAGCAGAAACCTCATTCCGAGACAGAAGAGACAGGCTCCAGCGCCGGGTGGCAGGGAGCACGTGCGGGGGGCTGCCCCAGCTCTGCCAGCAGACCCTGGCCTCCCTCCGCAGAAGTGCCGACTGCCTTCGTTTCCCACAGTCTTAAGGAGAGCCAAGTGCTGTAGGCTATATAAAACAGTTTGCTGACTATAAATGTCTCCGTGCAACACCCCTTACAAATAGAGCTCTTTGATATTCTCTTTCGTACAAGAAAAGCCTTTCCCTACCAGCCCCTAACATGTTTTTAAATGCTAAGCAAATGACGATGAAGAAAACAAACCCTCATCATCCTTTTCCACTAGCCAGCGAAGGCTACCCAACAAATAACCGAAGACGTAGAACAGAATGTGCGGTTAGATTTTCAAGTTTCTTCACTTTAAAAACTAAGAGTGGCTAGAAACAAATGTGAAGAACAAACGCGTTGGCTTTCCATACCATCAGGAGATGGCTCTTTAAAGTGAAATATTTGGTTTGTAGCAGGCAGAGAACATTCTGTTTATAGAATTTTTTTTTTTTTCAAATGACACTAAAGAGAAGGGTAGAAAACTTTCTGGATGAGGTCTAAAAGCAGCATCCCGCACCCTACACCAGCCGCAGCCCACCCGCGCGCAGCGGCCAGGCGGCTTCTCGGGGACGCAGCGGGCAGCTCGCAGGCGCCCGGGCTAAAACGACCCCCGGCTCGGTACTCACTTCGCCGAGCAGGACTCCACAGCCAGAGACGCGGCTGCTCGGCCCGAGGCATCACCGCCACCCCTCTCCCGCCCCGCACACCCCGCTCCCCGCACCGCTCCCGCCGCGCAGCCCGCAGCGTCCCCGCTCCCGGGGGTCCTCACTCACCCAGGCCGGCAGGTGCCGGGCGGCCAGGCCCCGGCGCACCGCCTCCCGCTCGTCCTCCAGCAGCGCCAAGGCGGCGGCCAGCCGGCCGCGCTTCCAGCGCCGGTTGTGGCCCCAGCACAGCCACAGCGCCAGCCCCAGCAGCACCCAGCTGCCGCTCAGCCCCAGGTACCCCGCCAGGTAGACGGGACCGAGCCACAGCAGAGCCCGCGCCGCCGAGGAGAGCAGCAGCCGCGGCAGCGCGGCGGGGCGGGAGGCAGCCGCGGGGTCCATGCCGCGCTCCGGAGCCCCCCCGGCTCCGAGGGCCGCCCCTGCCGTGGCCGCTGCCGCTGCCGCCCGCGCCCGGCGGGGAGACGCGCCCCGCGCCGCCGGGGCACCCGCCCGCCCGGCCCCGCCCCGCCGCACTACGGCGCCCCCCAGCGAGCGCGCCGCGAAGCGCCGGCGGGGCAAGGCGCGCCGCGGGGGCCGGCGGCAGGGGAGCTCCCAGCCGCCCTCCCGGCCGGCCTGGCTTCCCCGAGGGCCGCCCGGCCCCGGCCTTCCCGGTGGCCTGCCGCTGCGTGGGCACGGAGGGAGCTCATCCCGTGGCCGCGCTCCCGCCAGCCGTCTCTTCCCGCAGCCCTGAGCAGCCCCGGCTGTGGTGGCTCGCTGCTCGGTGCGTGCGGAGGTGAGGCAGGAACAACCTGTCGGTTCCGGACGCTTGCTGCTCGGAAGAATCACAGAATCACAGGATGGTAGGGGCTGGAAGAGACCTCTGTGGGTCATCTAGTCCAACCCCTGCCAGGTTGGACAAGAAGAGCACTTTTTTCTCGTCCTCTTTTGATTTCGGTGGGGATATGGTGGGGATTCGGATTTTGAAATACGGACAATTATGCGTGAGGGAATGCAGCATTACCTGGGAGCCATAAGACATTTTTTGAGATGCTTTTACTCCCAGCAATATTAATTCTATACCTTTCTGTACACGCCTGAAGAGACAGGCTGTAACTGTACGGTTCTACACTGTGTTTTCCGCTGCAGTTTTCCCTGGATCGGGGAAATGCTGCTCTTTGTTCAGTGGATAAGTCTGGAACATCAGCGAATGACGCCAGCTTTTATTGTGGCCCCTTTTTGGTACCGGCTGCACAAGATCACAAATGATGAGCCAGACACAAACCTCCAGGAAAGGGAAGCTGACCGTGACTGGGGAGAACTAGGTTTGGCCCCTGCCTTGCCATGGAATTGGCATTTAATTATGGGTCAGTCAATAAATCAAACAATACTGCAAGTGACCCTCATTTGTGTGTTAATCATTGCGCATGACTGATCTGGGATAGAAATCAGTTCAGGCATCTGAAAAAATGAAGCCTCAGATGCCTCACATCAGACAAACTGGTGCATCAGACATCTATCAACAGGTACTTTTGGAAACAACCCCCCCCAACTTCCCCTTCTGTCAAGCGAGGATGACTATGCTCTTCTTCCCGGGGGTGCCGCAAGGATAAATCATGACAAAACACACTTCAGGAAATACTTCTTTACACCACGGGCAGTAAACCTCCAGAGCCTGCACGAGGCTGGAAGGCAGACAGTACCAGTGGGTCCAAAAAGGGATTAGATAAATTCCCAGACAACAAGGCCCATCAATGTACTCCCTAACATCCCGGGTACAAGAGCTGGGGATGCTGGGGGAGGCTGAGAGGAAAGGACTTCAGAAAACGGCTGGGCTTGTGCTCTCTCTCTAAACAGCAGCTCTTTGGGCCACTGAGAGCAGGTGGACCTGCAGTCTGACCCCAGAGGGCATTTCTGTTTGAAAAGTTGGGAAGAAAGACCAGAAACTGATGGATCTAACAGCTGAAGGAGTATCTGCCCGGTCTGATATCATACATTAAAAACCACACAATGGTTAGTTTGCACAGTCACATATATCAGGCCATATGTTTACCTGCAAAAATACACCTGGTTTTGTTGTAACTGTGTCCAAAGACCGAGGCTGACTTCTTGTTTATTTTTCCCCACTGCCACTTAAAGCTTTGTAAAACATTTTCAGTACGACATTTCAGCCATCGAGTGAAACTTCACATGGAGAATCTCAGCCCCAAAGTCTGACCTTTCAGAAAAACAGAAGCTTCTGAAAAAAAGGGGGTGGCTCTGTTAGTGCTTTGAAGACTTAGAACGTTGCTTTTGCTGCCAGGAGAAGCTATGATAAAAGGAAAATCCAGTGTTTTGTTCCTTCAAATTACTACTCTTACAGATTTTGAGAAATTTAGCTAAAAATCAGACAGCTATGCAGTTTAGAAGCACCAACAGGTGGCAGCTTATTGAGTAGGAAAAACAGCGGGGCACAGTGAAATACATACTGGCACTGGTGGGGCTGCAACTTGACTGTGTTCAGCTTTGGGCCCCTCACTAAAAGAAGGACATGGAGGTGCTGGAGGGTGTCTAGAGAAGGGCAGCGAGGCTGGTGAGTGGTCTGGAGAACAAGTCCTATGAGGAGCAGCTGAGGGAGCTGGGGCTGTTTAGTCTGGAGAGGAGAAGGCTGAGGGGGGACCTCATTGCTCTCTACAACTACCTGAAAGGAGGGTGTAGTGAGGCAGGTGTTGGTCTCTTCTCACAGGTAACTAGTGATAGGATGAGAGGCAATGGCCTCAAGTTGCATCAGGGAAGGTTTAGATTGGATATTCGGAAAAATTTCTTTACTGACAGAGTGGTCAGGCATTGGAACAGGCTGCCCAGGGAGGTGGTGGAGTCCCCATCCCTGGAGAGGTTCAAAAAACGTGTGTATGTGGCACTTTGGGAGTAGGCATGGTGGTGTTGGGCAGATGGTTGGACTTGATGATCTTAGAGGTCTTTTCCAACCTATGATTCTATGATTTTAATTTCATAAATAAACTACAATTTTTTAATTTTTTCTTATTCTTCAGTCAGCTGATCAAAAAAACCTAGGTTCAAGTTAAAGAACAATAAGTGATCTCCCTCCGTGTAAACGAACAGGGCACTTTTGGTCCTGCAGCACAGCCCGCAGCTGCTGTCTAGTGAAGGAGATGCCTCCATGTCCCACCGTGTACGGTCCCCCAGGACCCTGATCTCAGCAACAGCCAGGCTCTCTCGAACACTGCTTGTTCCTCTGCTGCTAACTCTTCACCTTGTGAACACACAATTCCTTTCTAGATCTAAAGAGGTTATAGGAACTTTGAACAATTACAGAAATAATATAAAATTTCTTTAAACTTAAGCTCCAACTACTTAAAATTATGGAAGCTGAACAAAAGAAAAAGACGAGTAGACTTGAAAAATGAATTCTATCACAACAGTGATACCGCAAGCCAAACACAGTGCTCACGAGAACAAGATAAATCAACAGCCTTTGAGACCTCTGTGAACTCTGTTCATGATGGGTAGTAGTTACCCTTTAAAGAATAATTGTTTCCTGCAGTTTTCTTAAATGTCAGAGGAAATAATACTGAATCACCGATCAGGAGGACAACTTAAGACCTATCAGTTTCCTACAGAGGCAAGTATGATCTTGACTGCAGCAGACTGCTTTCGAGCACCAGATTTCTGAGCCACTTGAAGCCAATCTTATTTAGAGTCGCAGGTAAATTCCACAGCCTGTTTCTCCCAGCATACACAGGACGGTCACCAAGGTAATGACCCAAGGATATTGTTCTGGCCTGTGGCAATCTTCACCTCTGAGTTAACTTGACTAGACATCACCACTGTATCTTGTTAACACTACGATAAAAGCATACGTTGTAGCTGATTATGACACAGAGATTTTACAGAAACTGCAGGGCTTTGAAAATGTATTAGTACTAAATTTGCTGTCTCTCAAGCTGGCATGGTAACTAAGGCAACCCACTTTAAAGGTGGGGAGTTATGAAAAACCACTGCCAACGCTTTTTCTTTTAACTATAGAGAATATGCAACGGAATTAATCTGAAATGTCCATTGAAGTGCAATAGCAATGTGATATCAAAGGGTTTCCTGAAGATGACTTTCTAACTTTCTTGTGGCTTTAGGGTTTGTGACCGATGTGAAATTCCCACATTAATGCTAGCAAATACTGGAGGTGCACTATGCCTTTTCTCTTTGCATCCACAGCAAAACAGAAAACACTTATGTAAGGAGAAAACCTTACTCCTTGCGTTAACAGAAGACTTCTGTATCAAGACCTGATTAAAGCGGTTTGGCACTCCTTGTTATGTGACAAGGAATTATTGTTCAGTTTCCTCTGGGTTCATACCCTCCATCTGTGCACTGTTCATCCTGTCAAGCAAAGCCATATCCAGACTCTGCCTCTCACAGGGCAAAACCCTTGTTTCTACACCTACTGCCTCTTCTCCAGCAAACACTCCCACCGAGTCTGGAGTGTGTTTCCCCAGGGAAAGATGTGGCTCCTTCTTTCTGTCCGATTCCATCTAGAAATTAAATATGAGCTGGGCAGCTAAAATGAACTTGTCCTACATTGTTCAGCCAGGTATATTATTCGGGCAGGAAATGTGCATTTTGGACACGAAAAGAATTATGTGTGTCCTGTTTTGGGAATCGTTCCATTGGCAGAAAATAATACCAACCTCAAGCCCAGCTGTGGGATACAGACTAGCTAAACCATGCTTAATCTAGGACAAACTGGTATTATCTATAAACCTGGTCTGGACTGGTAAAGCTAACAGGATTTCTTTTCATGTGATAAACAATCAGATGCAGAAGACTGCAAGACTGGGGCTTTAGTCGGGAATATGCACAAAGCTGGGCTGGGATTACACGACCCTTGCTTTTACAGGCTCTGCTTTGCTCACTCCCCTGTACCCTGCCTTGCATCTGCCTGGTTCATGGCTTCTCACTCTGCTTTTCTACAACCGGCAGCAAAGAGAGGCACTGAACAGGTGCTACTTCTGGCAATATAACAAGACCAGTAGCAGCAATTTATTTCACACAGCCACTTGTTCTTTCTGCAGCGGGGCCACTAACGTGAGGGCAGAGCAGTAGGATGCAGAGGAGGTAAGGGGGTGGTGTGGCCCAGTGCCCCTTGCCCGGCCTTCCCTTCCTGCCAGCAAACCCCGCGCTGCTCTGACACTGCAAGTCGCAGTGGGCATCTGGGTTAGCAGAGCACTGAGAAAAGCTGTGTCCTGTATACACAAATTATACGACTGCATAGGTGAGGCATGAGAAAGTGAAAGAATACAAAGCATGATCTATGACAGTAGCAGATGGAGGGAAAAAAACCCCAACCTTCCCTTACAGTGAGGACAGCATTTTCCAGTGCTTCCAGAGACAGCCCGCGAGTTGGAGCGTCACTCTCCTGGCGCTGGGGACGTCTCAGATTTTCTCACAAGACACATCGGCACACCTTTGTGTCACCTCGGAGCCCGCACTGCCCGGTGAGCCGCTGGTGGCACCTGCTGAACCCAACAGCGTTCACTCGGGCAGGCAGGCTGCAGCCAGCGGGCAGAGCAGCGCTTGGCTGAGAGCGGCTCTGCCCTGCCGCCCAGGGCAGCTCCCTGCGCGCTGTCACCAGGTGGCTCTGCATCCCGTCGTTGATGCTGGGGTACAGACTGGATTTGGCAGCTAATCTGCAATCTGGATTGAGGAAAAATAATTTCTCACCTGAAAAGCCAAATTTTGCAGAAATTCGACTGTGTAACAGAATCAGCAGAGAACAGAAAACAGCCAGGGGAACTTCAGTTTATTTTTAAAAGTCTTTGCTGAGTACAACTTCTCTTACTGCACTACACATTCTAATCTCAGAAGCCCAGCCTGTTAAATCTGTTTGGTTTATTTTTTTCCATTGTTATTGGTTTAAATTTTTCCATTGTTATAACATGAATTTATTCAGTTTTTCTCTTTGAACAATTGTAGCTGCATCAGGATTTGTGAGCACAAGGTACAATGTCTTCAGTCTGAAAATAGCCCAACACATCTCTTGGAGGATAAAATATTTGATAATTTTGTTATGTGAGCTAGTGAAAGGCAAGCAAGAAAACCCTAGGAAAAAAAATGTCTCCACATCCTTTTAAATCCTTTTCAACTTTGCCGAGTGAAAGACCATGCTGGTACAGGCTACTGACACACATTAGGCTGTAAAAATTGCCTTTCGAGTGCATGACAAAGTTCCAGAATAAGCTTATTAATAATTTATAGCTTAGTCTGTTATAGCTTAGTTTACATCTTGCTGTATTTTAAGAGCTTAAAGGACTTGACTGAGCTCACAGAAGCCTCTTTTCTTTAAGGAACTCAAGTCCTCAACCTTTGTGAAATACATTAAAAGAGTCAAGCAGTGGAGGAAGATAATCCACGAACCATGGAATTGCTGTCCCAGCTGGTACCTCCGCATCAATGGTGAAACCCGGGAGGAGGAACTTTCTTGGTTAAGTTTCTTGGAGGGCTACATCTTGTTTATCTGACACTTTCCATTTGAACTGTCACAAAACAAAGAGGTTTCTTGGTAAACTGTACCTGCCTTACCTAACAACGCCATCCCTATAAAGCTAGTCTCTTTACACCCAGGCTTCGAAGAAGTAATGGATACATCTGCTACATTTTCTTTCCCCTGAAGGAAAGAGGTAAAAACTGAGACTTCCTGCTCCTTTCTTTCTGCTGTGGGGCTCAGTCATAACTGTACCTTTAATAAAGTCCATTTAAAATGCAGATTTTCCTAAGCACTCTTCAAGTCTGTGGTCTGTATTTGACACAGTGTGGGACACAGATCAAATTCAGAGTTACAGCATAACAACAGGAGAAACACAGGTGAAACTGCGAGGAATGATGTTTGCATTTTTGCCTGCTCAGACATCCCTTCATCCTAATGGATCCTGACACAGGAACACCGGCCTGCTGTCTCCCTCTCGGAGCATGGGCTGCCAACGATGGCACAGACACAGTTTGCAATGGCGCAGCCAGGCTGGCTCAGGGCTGGGAATTCAGTCAGGCAGAAGCCACTTTCCTCCAGCCAAGTTATTGCCAAGGAGCAATGACAGCATCTTGCCTCTCTGTGAGGCTGTGCCTCCCAGGTCCTGCTGAGTTTCTGCTTAGCGTGCTTAGCCTTTTCTTTGAGAAAGGAAAATATATACAGCCTGACTGAGGAGCTCCCTCTGAAGAACTCCTACCACCTGTTTTCAGGGTGTGCTTTCAGCAGAGAGCTGATGCTCTAAAATGAAGCCCTGAATCTGGGGAAGTGCTGCCGTCAAAGCTCCGGAAAGGTCAGTGAAAAGCCTGTTCACAGCAGAATCAGTGCTGAATCCAGTAGTGTCCTGAAACCTCTTTGAGCAGGCAGAACTGCTCTGTGCCAGAATTCTGCACTTGAAGATGTGTACTGGGTGAATTTTCAGATGACTTTTCTTAGCTTGTCATGAGCAGCTGCAGCAGACAAACCAGCTCAAGACTTAAAGGAGTTGCACAGCACTGTGGAAGTAGGTTACTAAGCCAAAATTGGCTTCCTTCACCAATGTTTCCTTCACCAATGTTTCCTTCCTTCCTTCCTTCCTTCCAATGTTTCTCCTTCCACAGCAATGTGTACCCTAGAATCAAACGAGGTTAGGCACAGAACGATGGATTGTCTGGACTGGGGGAAGATATGATGGTATTAGGTGGGTTTGATAAAGCCCAGAGGGACTGAGAAAAACTTGAGGAAAGAAGACAGCTTTGGAGTAAGCTACCACTGCCACTCACAAAATCCCTGTCAAGAGGAACACAAGATTACAGTAAACTCAGCAGATTCAAAGCCTACCTCAGCCCCTTCACTGCATCCCTGTGACACAGACAGCTGGGTCCCTTGGGCTACACCTGAGCTTTTACTACTGTCCGTGCAGAAGGGATGACAGGCAACATCGCAGCTTGACCATTAAACCCTGACACAAGCTGACAGTCTGTCTTTGGCTAACTGTACCAAACTGCACAGTGTAATTACAAAGTCCTCCCTAGCACTGTGGACCAGTAGAAGAGTATCCTGGAACTCTCTCTATGAAGGGTTTTCCCTCTGCACCTGCTCCAGCACGTTGCTGGCAAGTACCAACCCCCCTCAGAGTGCAGACCAGCAGCAAAAGCAATATTCATTCCAATATTGTATTAAAAATCTTGGAAAGTTTGAAAATCCTAAGCAGATGCTTTGTTTTTAGTAAAAGTTCCAATCCACAGCCCAGATGCTGTCTCTCTGGCAGAAAGCATGCTGAGCAACAAGGCCTCCAGGTCCTTGTACGACAGTTCTTCCTACAATCTCTTAGTGGCCTCTGATGGCCAGGACTGAGATCCTGGCATCTGTTTAAGTGTTAGCAGTCCTGAATCCAGCTAAGATTTACATAGATATTTTATTGGTGAAACAGCAGAAACATATTCTACAGCGCTGTATTAATCTGCGAGCATCGCACCCGACGCTGAGCACGCTGCTCAGTCAGTCACTGACAGCAATACAATAGCAGGGGCCTTGCAAAATAGCCAAGATTTTCCAAGTCCTTCCTACTTCACTTTTGCGTGGAGGTGCAGGTATCCCTGCTGGTATGGGAGGCTCTCTAAGCTATGTCCTAGAAAAGACTCTTCCCAAAGACTTCTGTCAGCCAAATCTTTGGTAAGTGATAAAAGTGCATAAGTAGTATGTAAAGGCATAAGTGGTATATTGAGATTGGTACTCAAGGGTAGGTGTCCTCCATTATGGATAAAAAGAGAACTGCATAGAAAAATGCAAATGCTTAGCACTGAGGAATATCAGAACAAGTGACTAGAAAAATGTCATTAGCTGTTGCAAACTATTTTGTCTCTATTATATTTAATGGAGCCAAACTAATACAGAGCAGCTGATTGTCCCACCCGCAGTTCAACGTACATAACACTAATGCTGTTAAAGCCCATTTCCAAGAGCAGAAGCTGGGGTAGAGAAGTTAAACAACTGGCTCGGTCATACGATGTGGAATCCCAGCTGGTCTCTGGTTTCCACGCCAGTGTTTGCAGCGTATTCGTGGCCCTGGCCTTATTCAGCAAGCAGAAGAGATAGTGTTATTGAATCACGGAAGCCAGTGCTACATCCGTCTTGTGCTAACTGGAATCATTGTTTACTGCTCTCGTGAGTAGACTTCTAGGGTTTAAAATTACCCAAATGAAAATCATAATTTTTGCTTTAGGAAAAAGGTAGCAGTTGATATAATCTTGCTCTTTTACGAGTTTCATTTCAGATGGCAAATACTGTTCACTCTCAGGGTAAATTCAATTGTTGCATATTAAATGCTCACAAACGGTGTTTAGGAAGTAGCATTTCAGTGTGACCACTTGGAGCTCTGGATATCAAATTCTTATATTTTCACTGTGTACTTGCACTAGAAAAAACATTTGGCTGGAAAACCAGCTAGCTCCTGCCACTCAGTTTCTAACACTTTAGGCTCACCACCTTCACTTATAACCATCCTTTACCAGGTCAAATTCAATACACAGGCAATTTAAGGAACAGAACATTTTTTTTCTGAGGAAGTATTTGTCAAGGAGAGATGAAATTCTCCCCCTGCAGAGAGCAGGCACAAGTGTCTGTAGGTCTTCACAAGTGGAGAAGGAAGCAGGGACACTGACACAGGCCCGAGACAGTTTCCTTAACCCAGGCAGGGAACATTATTAGCAGAAGGGTTATACTAATTTTTGTACTATTCAGTTTTTATACAGTTCTATCCTATTGTATGTTTTAGTACTCTGAAAGGGCTTGAGATTGGGAAAAAATCAATGAAGAAATGAGCTACCTGCTGTCCAGAAAATGAGAATTTGTATCTCTGTGTTATAGTACACTGTGTTACAGAGGAACTTTGTGTCCCTTGGTCTTGGTGTCCTCAGTTTTGTGGCTTGGTGCTAGCTTTGTTCACCGTCGTCTCTTTTTGGCGCAACAATTACGAAACCAGTTTTTCATCTGGTTAGAGAGCAGCTGTCATTTCTGATGAACTGCTTCTGTCACTGCGTACAAAGGAAAGACCTAGTGGGGGTAAATGTTCTCATATTAACAAAGTGGTCAGCATTTTTTACCTCAACACAAGGGTGCTTTCAGCACAACACGTTTGCTGCTGCTAGTCCCGTCTGGCTCATAATTGTTGTGATGTGCGTGATGCAACCTTGTTTCCAGATTGCAGTAAGCAACAAATTAAAAAAGTAAAGGACTGCTAGTCATATCATATCTTTTCTTTCGATTAAGGAATGTTTAATAGTGACCTCAGCTATGTGAGACAGTTTTTCCTTAGTTTATTTTCCTTTAAAAAGACATATATACAATAAACATGAGTAACCCCAGAAAAATAGGTCTTGGGAAAAAAAAGAGGAAGAGAAAGAAACTGTCATAAACTATTGCTGGGAAAGAATTTAAAGCCTAAAATGCTGTCAGAACCAGTGTACAGCTGCCTGGCAAAGGGCCAGGGGCAAGTATTCAGTCCTGTTCCGACTGAACACTGAGCTACAAAAGTTCACAGACTGTTCCACACCTGTGTACCCAACAGGAGCAATTTCAGTTGGGGATAGGAGTCACAATACCCTAAGGTTCATGCTAAGACACTGCTCAGAGAAATGGAGAAGCAAGCGACTGAGGCCTGTACTGCTGGTGGACAGTACATGCAAGGTGGCAGTGTAAGACGGAAATAAGTTGAATTAGGAAAGGCATTATTGGTAAAGGCAAGGAATGGAAAGTCAAGTCTATTGATCTGGCATTTTGCATAAGAAGATAATAATCAACAGACCAGAAACAGAGCTGATGGAGAGATATCCATGTCAGTTCCTATATCATTAACAGGTTCACTACTGATGGCTCCTTGTTTTGGACATGAAATATTTCTGGCAAAGATCTTGACAGGTGCAAATCAAAATGACTGAAGTCAAACTTTGGATGCGATTTTTGTCTTTGGATTTGAAACTGAGTCATCTGTTAAACCTTCAGCTTTATGTGGTGCTGTAGGAGTATCATAAAAGACACTGACTGGGAGTGTGCATGGCTGGGAGTGATCTACTCTTCCAAGAACAGCATTTTCATGGTAAAGGTGTGAACAGAAGTGCTCTCAAAGAAACAGAAAGTATCATTCTGGTTCCTCAGCACATCAGCTGAGAGATCTTGCCAAAAAGACTGCAAAAAGTCTATGTATGTCCACTGTTTTGTGACCATCAGAAAAATAGGGCAGCTCTCCTGGTGTTCTCCCCTAACTTAGTGTAAACTCAGCTTTCCAGGTTATCTTGTTTTTCTTCTTACCTTCCCAATGCTAGGGAGTATAAATTATCTGCTGCTAGAAGAATAGAAAGTTACCCCACCATTATAAACAAAATTTTTCTCTTTATGTCATTACAGGAGTTTGGTGGTCTTCCACTGAAGAACTTCTCTTTGAGACATGTCATAGCTCCATGTTCTTTTCCTTACCTTTCCGTCAGTTTCCAATCTTTTATGGGTTCCTGATTCCAGAGTCAGGTTGACTATTTTACATTAAAAAAAAAAGTGTCTCCTTTTCAGCTCAAGAGAATTCCTACAAAATTTGAGTTTCATATATTATAAATAAAAAAAAACCTTTTCCCCCCTTATTTCTCTGCTAAGGTTCTAATTCAAAGGTTTAAGGGAGATTTTACTTTTAGCTTTTTCATTATTGAGATCATTAAGATGATCTATTTTCCTACAAGCAAACCAATCATTAGAACATAATGTCATGTTCTGCTGAATGGAAGCTGTCATGAGTCAATCAGGACTCCACAGTTAGGAACTAAGAGACGGTCTTTTTTCTGAATGGTTTCATGACTTCAGATATATAGTCTATAAAACAAAGACTCTAATAAGAAGGGTCTAATAAAGCTTCATGTGTAATAACAAGCATCCTAGATGAAGCCTCTGACCTTGACTGTAATTAAAATAAAACTATCACCACAATTATTAGTTGAAGTCAGCAAATCCCAACAGGGCTTATCCCAACAGTGCTGATCAGACAGCCAACAAATGAATTCAGTGGAGATGAATTCCAGGGCCGAAATTGGCCTGCAGGTTTCATGTGTTCTCACAGCAGCACGACCTGCCAGCATGAGAATGCAGGACTTGTCGTCTGAGCTCGCTGGGGTGAAAGGCGCCTCACAGGAGGTCCCCTCTGCGCCTGTGCATGCAGTCCAGAGGCACATTTGGTGCGCACAAGCAGAAGCGGTGTCTGGCTCCACCTCAGACTCACAGCCAGACCAGGACACGGTTGGGAAAGCACTATTCCGGGTGAGCACCTGATGTCCCACTGCCTGGACTTGCAATCTGTGCACTCTCTACTGCCAGGTCCCCTGCTACTGTGGAGATGGCTCTTCTTCAGAGTTAATCACATGTGACTGGATCAAACACTTCATACCGTACTTGCTTCTAGAAAGGACCGAGTTTGGCTCATCAGTCTGAGATGCTGAACCTTTGACTATCCAGATCTTATCTTTTGCTCTGAGTGCCATCAAAATTAGAACAAAAGGAAAGAATTTATTTCATGTGGCAACTAAAGATCCCATATTTATTGCCACTGGACTTCGTCAACACTCAGTTTTCTTTCAGGCAACCAAAAACTCAATTTTCTCTTCGCAGTTTTCACGGGAGCATATTAAATGAGCTTCCTCCTTTCATCAGTGACTCACTCCTGGAAAGGCTATTTCACAAATAGTATCTCCATTCCAAAGGAAACAAGCTGTTCCCTCTTACATTACTCAAGTAGCTGCAGATAAACTAAAGTACATTAAGTCAAAAGCTTTCAAAATGCATTAGATACATAGCTCAGAGACAGTTAGCTTTTTATCAGATAGCTTTCTGATATGAATTGCTGCCTTTTAATGAAATCACTCAAGCCAAATTCTAAAATTGACTAGAAATTCTGGGTGCCTGTCTGGAGACACCTTCCACATGGGGTCCATAAGTTCATACACCTCTCATGGTGTTTAATGTTGGTCACACAAAATATCTATAACCTTTTTCAAAAATCTTGCCCGTACAGAATGCAGCTAAAAGGATTAGACAGAAACTAATACAGTTCCAGAGAAATTCTTTCAGCAGCTGAAGGCTGGTCTAAATCATAATCAGGATCTAAATCAGAATAACTCCAGTCTGAGATTGCTAACAGCCATTGAGACATCTGTTCAGGTGTACAGCTGCAGATTTTACATAAAGCAGTATCTGTTTTCTGCGATGTGAACTAAAGCCTTACCTGGAGATGTGGATAAGGCTACTTTCGTTAGAAATAATTACTGATGTGTTCAGAGTTGAGCTGCTGCTGCTAATCTCATCAAAGAAAAGATGCTAAGAATTCCTCAAACAAACAGTGAAGTCCCCAAATAAACAGTTGAAAACAGGTTATCTCGACTGTATGGGTCAGAAAAACAGTGAGGCCTTTCTCGCTGAAGAAAACCAGAAGTATAATCCTATCTTTAAGCAAAGAGAAAAGAGAGAAAGACATTTATAAGAAACAAACTATCTCCCTGGTAGTGTCTAGTAAAACATAAGAACATGCAAAACTGTCCTGTTACATGTCAGTCACAGGAAGAATGTATTTGAAGAAGACTCTTCTGGGGAATATTTGTAAAAGGCAGCACTCCTTCAAGTACTCAGCGATTCAAGTGTTGCAAGTGACCAGGAATCTTTTAAGGTTAAGCAGAGTCCATTAGAGCTAAGTAACTTTCTGAGATCTGGCTACCATGGGTGAAGACAAAGCACCAGTTACTCCAGTGAGTGATAAAATTAAAACAGTCAGGATCTTTTCCATGAAACTCCAGGGTTGTCCTACTCCTGGCAGTGTAAGAATTCACCTGTGGTATCTTGTCTGTAACTAGGCCTTCCAAGAGTGGTCCATGTCGAGAAGGTATTATTCCATTGCTATTAGTGGAAAGCTTTGTGTTGTTAGACTTCCGCTGAGTATTTATGGACACTGTTTCTATTACACATAGCAAGTGCAGCAAATACTCAAAGGGAACAAGATAAGAGATAGGCAAATGTAGAAATCACAAAACCAGACATAAGTCCAGGCCTATGCAAGACTTGCCAGTGCTGAGCTGTATACAAATTACTTTAAACTGATCTGAGTTCTGCCTGAAGGTTAAACAAGTAATTGCTGATATAAATAGTTTTTTTTGTCTTTGTATCATTGTGTCTGGTTTTCTTTACTTTCAGTGGCCTGAAATCAGATTGCCAACGTCACCTCCTCACATTCACATACCTTAACAGACTAGTATATTCACTTGTCTTAAGGATAAGAGAAACTATCATGACCTCTTGCATGGTCAATGTGTTCAGTCTCATCCAGTAACTTTTGCTTAAAAACAAAAAAAACCAGTGATCAAACACAGGCATATCTTTCCATCACAGATGCCCCCCCCCTCATCTTCTTTACATTTTATCAGACTTGGATTGTTCTGATTTGATGAAGAGACCCTTTCTGAAAATATTTTTCAACTAGGCCATTTCCATAGACTTTATCAATTTTCAGTTCATCCTTTTGGGAAGTGCTTTCTCCCATGATGTATGCTCCCTACCTTGAATATTTATTTTAATCTAATACATAAAATCCACCTTAGTGGTGACACTCAATTGTACATCGATCTCCAACTCCTGGAACAGATGTTCTAGACACTTACTTAAATAATAAACATAATCGCAGTAATAATTCGTCACTTATTTTCCAAAAGTGCATGAATAGCTTTACTTCTCCTCTGTGAGATGTCATGGCTACAGAGAGTGGGAAATTTTGACATCTTTCAGGGTACTTACAAAGTTATGTCACCATGTTTCATTAAAAAGGACATTTTCACTGTGATCTGATATGTTTGCGGGGTTGGAAGAGCAGATAGGATAGTTGTGCTTTTCCATTGCCTCCTCCCAGATATTTTTCCACAGCTTTTTTGTTATTTTTAGAGTGATTAGTATAAATTAGTAATGTTGCTCTGTCCCTTTGGGAGTCTAACACACTCCAGAGCAATAAGCGCAAACAACCTGGGGGGTCTGAGAGACTGAAAGGAGGACTGTCCACAATCAGCATGTTGCTGCAATGTCTGAGGTTAAAGATTCCTTTGTTTGCATTCTGGCGTAGCTCTTTGGCTCAAATCTATGAAGATATTTTGATACTTCATTGCCAGGGGCATCAAAGGGTGTTAGGTACTTGAATTCCTTGCCATCTGCTCCCTCAGCGATTCGCAGCAGCATCTGATGCCATTATAAACACACAGGATTTAACAGAGAACATTTAACAGCATTTAACAGCAGAACAAAGTAAACTTCCCAGAGAAAGCAGGCTACTGTCAGGTCCCTCCTGTGTAATCCCAGCCTAGCAGGATGAAGTGATCTCTCCGGCACCAAGCTCCAATCTATCACCTTAAATATAGTATTATGTCAATGGCAAATGTTTAACGTAGCAAGAAACATCGTAGCCGAAAAGGGCTAATACTGATGCCACTGATGTCCATGAAAAAATGCCTGTTGTTTTTCAGCCAAGTCAGATCAGAGCCAAAACTCAAAACTTCTGAAGAAAATTCAGTACATCACTTTTGCAAAACTAACTTTCCTTTTCTCTGCCCATTGGCATAAACAGAATCTTCTAAATAATACATCAGGGTAATGAATCCAACAATGGCTAGACATAGCCACAATTATCACAACCAGGCCAGAAGTGACCGGGAATTTCTTCTGACCAACATAGTGTTTGCATCTCCAAACGAAATGGCAGAAAAGCAGTTTTAATGTTAACACAGACTCTGCTGTTTACAGCTTAATTGTTACAGAGGTATTCTGCTGAAGCTTTCATGAGGCCTGCTACTCCCTTATTGCACCTTCTTTGGACCAGAAAACATCAAGGATGACAGCCAGTAATTTCAAACACTGACAGGCAGAAAGAATGAAATATAGCTAAACATGGTGATTTTTCAGAGGCTCGATTCTTCCCATAAAAACAGGACCAGACCCTAAACCATCCTTCAGGTGAAGTTGGTTCATCTTTATTGACATCAGTTTTGGGACACCAGCAGTAACAGTCTGGAGCCTCACAGTGCTGGTGCTGTTATAAATGACTGTTCTGCGGATGATTAAGCAACAGAGTTTTTAATATAACATATTTGAAATTAAGGTTCCAACTTTCATAATTTCAGAAAAAGCTTGAGAATGGACTCTGAGCATAACCTGCAGCTCAGAAACCAGAATTAAAAGAAATGTAGATAATTCAGACATCCTGGAGATCTGGCTTGAGCTTTAAATGTCTGTGTCTGGCATTACTGAGCACCTGGCTGAAGATCTGGCCAGCAGTCCTGCCTTTTGACACTCATTTGTAACACTGAAATCATAGGAACCTCTTATTCCCTTACTTCCTAAACGTGAACTACAAACAACACAACATTAAAAATTCTACGTGTTCTCAAGAGAGGGTTGGATCAGTTTACATCAGTTGAGGCTTCATGCTGATACCCAGGGGTGCTCTTTCAGCTCTCCACTCCTTTTCTTTTTCCTGCTGGTCAATCGAGTAATCAGGATCACTCATTATATACAACTGTTCTTTTTATTCACTGTTAACTTTGAAGAAGTATAGTTGCATTCTAAAATGCAGGAGTCTTCAAGCACGTTTCTGCTAAGGTGGGAGGTTTGACTGGAGCACAAAAAGGCTGTCCATGCTGGTTTTAATCAAGGTTGACTTAAACGTGGGCACTATGAGCCTCTTTGGATGCTGGACACCGATGCCAGTGACAGTCTACACTGATGCCTGCCTCTTTTGCTACCAGGATTTGAACTGTCCAGTTTAGCCTGAGTCACTCCTCCCAGCAAGTGTGTGAATGCTTATGTGAGTACCATGAAAAGCAGCCCACAGCTTCTACATCACCTGCTTTTAGCAAGGCGAGAATGTGACCATACTAAATTGACCGATAGCCATATGATGGATTATGCACTGGGAATGGCACTGAGGTTCCCCTGGTTCCACAAGCCAGTCTTTCCAGTGGTGCGGATTGAAAGCGAAGGCTGCGGGCAGGAAACCCTCACTGGGCTAGGACCCCAGCACCATGTTTCTGGAAGGCAGGTTTGAAAGACAACCCATCAGTAGGATCTTCAGCACTTTCCAGGAGGAAGGATCTGTTGGGGAAGGGTGCATATACAAGCAGCTGGAGAGGTGATTGCAGAAGGGATAAATCAGTGATCAAGGTGGGTATTACTGTCACAGCAGACACAGCTGCTTTGTTCCTTTTCAGCTGTTCTACAGCATTACCAAACAGCTCCTACAAATAATGCTGTGTTCCAGCAGAGGATAGAAATACTACTTGCATTGACATTGAGGGGTTATTAGCAAGAAGAGCTGAAGTTCAGAAATTTGAGATTCCCTGTTCTGTTAGCTACAAGGGGAATCGGAAGCTTTTTGGCTGCTAGCTCTGGTGGTGCACATTGTTCATCAACAACACTTTTCAGCATTCCTGAGCTGTATCTGGCCTTCCCGTACCAATATATAAAATGACTGTTCATGATTGCTGACAGTACCTGCATGGGGACATCCCTGCCTACTGTGTTACCAAAACAGCAAGTTTGTTGAAATATGGTGCTGCCTGCAGGGAAAGGTGCTTTAGAGGCAGGGAAGCAAAGAGCAAATTGTCTGAAAGCAATTCTCTTTTGATAGTTAATGTCCATTTTCAGGGTAACACAGAGAACTAATCATGCAAATTCAAACTCAAGGGAAATAAGCCTTGGTTTCTTCATCTGGTGCTCTGAAACTCAGCCAACACCACATACAACCAATACCCCTGAGGTGACAAAGTGCATTGTTGATTTGTGGGCAATGCATATTGGACTACTGGAGACTCCACACTGTGAAATTATTATAAACCAGTAATTAGTTGGTGATGGAGGTATAATTTCGTTCAGAATACTGCAGCCAGATAAAATAAACTGATTAAAAATAATGCACTGTTAACTCAGTCCCTTGTGCAATTAAAAACTCATAGAACCTGACTGAAGTAGTTAGAAAGGCCTTCTAACAGCAGGAAAAAAATGTAACCATTTAAAAATCTGCTCAAGTAATAGTAGGATTGGGTCCTAGAAATTTTATTTCTCTCAAGACAGAAGGACGTGCTACTGGTCTTCACCCTGGAGGGCCCTCGCCCACTTAAATGCAGCTTAACCTCTGGGCAGTAAAAACTGGAACTAAACAGTGCCTGGCACAAGTCAGAGCTCATCAGGAGATGTTTTTTTGATGTACCAGTGCTTTGGAAAAATACTTCCTGCAGGTGTCCTGAAATCACCTGGAGTTTTTCAGGAGCTGCTGGATTTAATTTTCAAGTCCCTGCTGTGGTCATACAGACAAAATCTGGGAAGTCCCTCCTGACCAATTAGCTTCTGCAGCTGTTAAGTGGCACAAGATAGCCCTAGCAGATGTGTCTGGCTTTTTTTGGCCAAATCATGTGATTTCTGGATCTTTTTTGTGGTTGAAGTTATTGCCATGATATTGCACTGATTTTGGTTTTGATGAATTCAACTTTCTTAAAGGACACAGAGGGACACAGCCAGCCAAAGGAAGGCCCAGTATAGCAGCATTTGTGGAGACTTCTGGTGAAATCTAGCTTTGCAGAAATGACATGTTTGACTTGAGATGTCCCTAAAAATGAAGAATCACAAGACAGTTTTGACTAAGTCCTTCAGTCTGTGGGAGCGGTATGAATGGGACTCATCCCTGGGAACAGCAGGAGGTCTCTTCTGAACACACGCTGAGACCCTGCTACTGACAACACCCCACACCACAAGACCCAGAGAACAATTTTATGTGACTGTAGCATGGCATTCCTGACAGCTGACCAGGGCCCTACACCAAAGCAGCTACCACTGACCATGCTTTGGCAGCAGGCAGAGCTGCAGGAGGTCGAAGAGGCTGCTCAGGCTAGAAGAGACGATTCCTGTGGCACCAGACCAAACAGCTGTAGACACTGCTCACTGGTTTACAAGTCCTCTCTGCAGGCTTTTTACATTTCAGAAAAAAAAACCCCAAAGATTTTGAGAAGTCTGTCTTATCACTGTATACTGCTAGCCACCACCGCTCGAGGAAGAGGACTCATTCCAAGCAACCAGTGTTGGCACTCAGTGCACAGGCTGACAGCAGGAGAAGCAGAAAACAGAGGAGGAAAAAAACAATTTTTAAAGCGATTCTGCTTTAAAATAACTTCTACGCAAAACCTAGGTACATCAGTGACGGCCCTGCTTTTCAGAGGTAATAGAAGCCCTCAGCACATCACCTGTTTGGTGTTTCTCCAGGAACTGTACGAATTATGCACTTACTGATTGCAGAGCAGCACTTCACAATTACAGTCACAAAGAAATTTACCCACACTAGTACACAAAGAAGTGCTTATTCTCTGCCTTTATCCAGCTCTCTAACGAAGTGACACTGTTTGTGTATATCTCACCTGACAAATTCAAAACCTGCTGGCTATTTCCAACCCAACTGAAGAAGCAGGAGAGGTCTCAGCAAGAGTTTAACTCCTCCGTGGTTAAACAACTGGAGAGAAGCCTTCATAGTGTTTCCATAAGGCAAAGGATGCAGTGTGAGCACAGCTCTTATTAGACACTAGAAAACCTGTGCAGGAGAGAGACCAAATAAATGCCCAGACCACAGGAAAAACTCCAGCTGGTGCTTGGAATAACTGAACCTTGCATTACAAACCCAAACGTTTCTTTCATTTGGCGTTCATGAAACTATTCTTATGAACTGAAAATATAATTTCACCCCAAACATGTTGTTTTTCTCCCAGCCTTCTCATAAAATATAATTAGTTTACGTTTTAAAGACCTTGATGGGTTTTCTTTCATCACCGAACACCAAGTGAGATTAATAACCCAGTTACTGAGCACGTAAGCTCATGGATCATTTCCATATAAAAACATTAACATTTTCTTCATTGTTAAAATGCACCTTTTATTTGAGTTAGAGGTGAATGATAATTTCTTACCTAATAAAAGGGAGAAAAGCTAAAGTGTGAGTCAGTGTTCATTAACTTTGCTAATAAGACAGGCTTTTTCAGGCAAGATGGATATATCTTAATTGGTAAAACTGTTGCATCATCATTTAGCCAATTAATCCTTTCCAAACAAGGGAAGCAGCAGCAATTTTATTTGCAGTGAGTAGAAATAAACTTGTCACACTCTGCATATCAATTTACACATTCTTACTTTCCCACTTAAATCAGTAAGAATGCAGCCCTTTGGCTCCCAAAATAAGGCAATCCACAAATTAACATTAGAATGTATGGAAATACGGCTATATGTAACATATTAATTGATCTTAGATTGCAATCTGTATGCAAACTCAATCTGCACATTCACAGGGTTAATCTAGATTTGAATGCCACATTTCCTTCAAAAGAGTGTGATTTGCATCTTTACTAGAGACATAAGAAAGCAGATTAAAAGATGCCTTAATAAATTCTTATCCAGTTTGTAAAAACACAGCCTTAAGGCTGAAGTTTGCACTAATGCTGTTCTAAATAGCACTGATGTTGACTGTTGACATTTCGTACAATTGTTACTGAATCCTGCTGGCTGCTCCTTAAAAAAGACCCTATAAAGCATCCAAGTGCTTATTAACAGGTATTAGTCTGTTAGAGACAACTACATATATGTCTTTTATACATAAAAATGCACTCCAAAATTTATGCTTTGGTTCAGTACATTATAAATGATAATCCAGACAAAAAAAACTGTCAGAAATATTCCAGCACACTGGGTGATGTTACACCAAAAGCACAATCTCCATTACTTCATTGCTTTTTCTTCCAATTTATTTTCTGGAATACTGCGGTCCTTTTCATGAAACACCGAATAGGCATAGAACTGTGAACAACCACCAACTGCAGGTTATAATTCTTGTAGTTTATATCCCTTTCTGAAAGTGTTCTGTAGTCTACCACAAGAATACTTAAGTGGCCTCATATATGAAAATCTAATTATTTGGCCAAATCCCATGTTCTCAGACACAGCTGGATTGCCTCTGACAGTTTATCACCTTGAGCAGAGCCAACCCCACATTACAAGGTACCATGGAGGGATATGATGCATAGAGGTGTGTACATTTCTAGCTGTTAAAACAGCCCCTTTGTATTTTAGGAACAATTTAGGGCAATGTAACAGCTTTTTCTTACCTTCTCTGCACACTGAAAACTGGCCTGTAAAAGCGTTGAAACACAGAAAGGACGATCACTTAGAAAGGAAGTTCTTTTCTTTGAAGGCTGGCATCTACCACTGGAGAATGGAGAAGCATGATTAATTTCCATTGAGATGACCAGGAAACTCTGGAGGAGAAGGAAGCAAAGTGGATACTGCTGTAAAAAAGAGATCAATTCTGGTTAATCACCATTGTTTCTAAACACTTCATCTTTACTAGACATTGAAATTTGGCTGATAGATAGCAGTTCCTAAGAATTATCTATGCTTGATTTAACCTAAACTGTGAATTATGAACTGTGAATGCTTTCACTGTAAACTGTGAGAACGTTTTTGTCATGGTCATGTTAAGAAACATGCTCAAAGCTTTGTGCGCCTCTTAAAAGATCAGCTGCTTTCCTCAGGACTTACAGAAGAAAAAAACAATGTGGGTGTATTTAAGCAGTTGTTCATAGTCAGAGAAACTCTGCAGATATCCAGACCTGCATTCTGAACAATCCCTTGCCAACTGGTTAGCAGAAACTTTACAGCTTTTTATCTCTTTGAAGTGAGCAGAGATAGTATGCAGCTAGTATAATACAGGCTATTCTGCATCTTTATTTTCACCCTACTTTACCATTTTCTATCTCCCTGGGCTTTTTACATATCGTCTACACTGATCTCCTCTCTCTGAAATTAACTTCTTAAGGGTTTTAAGTAAGTCTGGAAAGAAGTATGGCTCCTAGGAATGTAGTATCTATTGCTGTACTTTCCATGCCTTTAAGCACAGAAGATATGTGCTTTTCAGCACAAATAGCCTGGACGACATTTCAACATGAGCCATCAACTCACTGTGGATAAAACCAATCTTGTCTGATGTCCAGCTTGCGCACAAGTAGGAGACATCTCAGCTGAAAAGTGATATGCTGAGAAATCTCCTTTCCCAGGGAATACACCCCGAGCATTACAGGTCTCTCATGAGTGGCTGGAATTCTTCACCCCATCCATGCACCCTTTCGCCAAGAGAGCTGTACATTGAATTAAACCCCTGAACAGCTAATGAAATCTGCTCAGGCTTTATCTTTGTAGACAGTAACTGTGGTTGTCTTCACTTTCATTAAAAATCTCAAGTGTATGATTTACAGACAAGTCTGAGACTCAGTGACTTACCTGCAAAAATTCAAGGACAGGTCATGACTTAAAAAACAAAATCAGAAGAATTCGGTCGTGAGGACTTTTCACATTTTATTTGAACACAGTGGGCTGGGAATTAATTACCAAAGTATTTACATGGTAGTACTGCGGTTTTCTGGTCCTTCACACCAGGACAAAATGAGCAGGTACATGGCTGAGAATTCTTACTGCAAGAAGCAATTGCTGTGTTTGGCGTAATGGTAACAGTGAGAGTCCTTGACACAGGTGGGATTACTGGTGGTTCTCTTCTCTTTGCATAAGAAATTGCTGACCTCACTGAACATAAGTACACGTAGCTGGGAGGCCTCATGCATTAACAGCGTAAGCAGTGCCAAACCATGGACTTTGTAAAACTACTCTTATCCCAGAATAAGGGCTTTATTAAGTGCTTTCAGCTTCATTTTCTCCACATGTTTTTGAACCTTCTCTCTGAGCTCGCTGGTTTGGGGTTGAAAATGTCCATCTGGATGGTTGTGCGGGTCTCTGCAAAAAGTTTAAAAAGTCATTTGTACTTATAATAGCCAGGGGAGCTACTTAGGAATGCTGACAAAAACAAAGGAAGAGACACTCAGGCATAACTTCTCTCTTTTTTCTAGTGAACATAGAGGGCATTCCATTACTTATGAAGAACCGGAAATGGAGTGAAACTGTGAAAAGAACATCCACTCTCATCTTGACCAGTTAGGAAAGCTAACCATCTGATAGGTAAACACATACTAGACTGAGTTTTACATTGTATCTATGAAAGAGCATATGCTGTAATGGCCAGAATAAGAGCATCCACATGAAAAACTGATCTGCCTTAAGGATAAAATGTTGAAACTGCTGTAGAGGAGCAACGTGTGCTCTGTCATTTAGTGAAACACCAACCCATTGATAACAACGAAGAACCTTCTAGTGAGAAAAGAAAGGATTGGGACTTCATTGTTTGCCAATAAATTTTTATTTCCCTCTTTACAAAGCCAAACAAATAGGGAAGATTTCAACACATAAATACCAACACCCAGAGGTGTTAAATACAGAAGAGTATTTTGAATTTTGAAGAAAACATCTAAAAGTTCAAAAAGAAAGAACCTCATGGTTATAAAACTACTTATCCCAGAAAAGCACCATCCACTGTATCACTGTGGAGAAAAAGGTCACTCTTTAGTTACACGGGCCCAAATCACCATGTTCTGACAAGCTGAGTGTCATAAAGTGCAAAAAGCGGCACCGAGTCAAACACACCTGTGTTTTTTCAGCAAATTATTTTCAATCAATGTTGTAGTAATCACAATACAGCAATCAGTCTTTTGTCAGAGCGCTTATAATACATACCACTGTTTTAAAGTTTAATGGCTGACATTTGCACAGGATTTGAACATCAATCAAATAATTTCCCTCTAAAACTAAAGAAAATGAGACATTCAAATTTCTTGGTGGCTTTGAAAGTTTCAGGTCTGACATCTAAGCCACGTCCTGACCACTTTAAAGAGGGGGCAACTGTTGGACAGAAAAATTAATTCACTTACTCCAAGTCACACAATGTAGATGTGAAAACACCGTATTAGAACCCAGCACTTTCTCCTGGGTTGCTCTGCAATCCTTACCCTGCCCATACTGCCTGCTGCTCAAGCCCACTGCCCCCAGTGTCCCACTTACCAGATCATACACCTCCTTGCATCCTTCCTGCAACATCACATACCCCCAGGCTACACACAGGGCATCCATTTCTGCTTCCAGCCCCACAGAACTGCTGCTCTGAAACCACCAAAGACCCATTTGTCCCTCAGAGTTTTCCTCATCCTCAGGTTCCCCCTCCAGGTTTCTCTGCTGAGCTGCAAACTCAGGACATTGGCCTGACAACACTGGAAGCAAAAGGCAGAATTTGGCCCTTGCAGTGGCCAGTTTACAACATTTTAGGAAGCTGGTAATGCTGTGTTTATGAATGCAAGTTATTGTACATGCCTAAAACACAAGGTGTTTCAGGTGCAGTGTGAAGCTCAGACAGCAGAGCAAATGTGACCCACTCCCAGGAAGAGCCTCAGAAAAAAGCCCCATGCCAGGGGGAAATTCTAAGGGCTCATTCCTCTGCCACTTTAATAAATACCTGATCAAAAGGGTTACTGAAAAGGAAATGCCGCTGCTTCAAGAACACTGAATATCTCTGAGAAGGCAAAACAACTGCCCCAAGTGTTAGATCATATTGATAAAACTGAAGTCAGAGACATCCAGGCCAGTGTGTCACATTCACAGCTGCTTTTGAAGTCCATTCTGGAGATTGCATCTGCAGTGCAAATTTGCTCAAAGTACCACATTTGCATCCCACTCACGATGGAGCATCTAGAGCAGTACAACTTTCTACGTAATTCTGAAAGTGATGCTTTGTGTTTAGATTCCTTTCCACTCCTCTCCCCTAATTTCAAATTATACCTACCTTTCTTCTTTTGCTAATTTCTCTTTGCCTTCTTCTGAGAGTGCCTGTCCAATTTGTGGAAATTCAGCTCTCACCATCTCTGGAGTAAGAGTCACTTTGAACTCAGTTTCATCTGTCTCACTAAAAATTAGTAAGATGAAGAATAATTGGGCTTTATCCTTTTAAAAGTATTTTTTAGCCAACAAAAACAAAAATGCTTTTTATGCAAGAGGGGCTTTCTGCTTTTGCCTTTGAGGGCCTCTCAGGACAGGTTTAGACACATCCATACAAGTGGTTAAGACACAATCAATCACCCTGAACACAAAATAGAGGAGAAACTTACTGGTCAATTATGTTCTCTCTGTCTCTCTCAGGTAAGTCATACAGCATTGGTGGTACCTCTCTTGGAAGCATATCTAAACTGTAAGGATCCCTGTGATGGAAATGGCATTAGTTTAAGATGGGCGGAGAGTAACTGCACTCAATGCTTATACTTCAAAGCTTCACAGTAGTTGTAACTACAATGAAGATGATGTACTTTCAAATGTTCCTGGAAAATCTCAATACACGAGAAACTCCTGTGATACGAGGGAACGTAAGCCTGAGAGTTGTTGGCTATCGCTGGGTGCAGGTGCCCATGTGTTAAAAGTTTTACTGTTCACACTTCTGCAGGACAGACAGAATTTGTACCTCCCAGGGTCTTCTGGCACTGAATCCAAAAGCATTCAGGAGAGATGTTATTGAAATGCCTGACTGGAACTCTCCTTCCACAGCTAGGTATTTCCTCCAATGATATTGCTCTTAACCCACCCTTCAAGGAGGTCAGTAGGGGTTTTCCCCATTGGTTTTGGATTTCTCAGCAGCAATTAATTCCATCAGTCAGCTCACTTTTATCTGTGGAACTAGTTACTGGTCAGTGTAGTTACAGAGAGCAGAAACTGGTGCAGAGTAGAGGCACTGTACATTCAAATTCTTTCTTACCTAGATGTTATATTTGCCAATGTGGGAGTGTTAGAAAAAGTGGTATATACCACTGGCAAGAATCTTCTCCATTCCATTACTCCACAAATCACTTCCTGAAATGACAAGTGCTACAGCAATCAGACCTCTAACACATAATGCAGTGGGGAGAGAGGTTTGCAGGACAGAACATCTGACTTCTTGGCTGAGAACTGAATCTGGGGAGCTGCAGTTCTTCATATTTAAAAGACGCTTCCTCTGCTGCAAGGTCATGAAAATACAACAGAGAGTGTAAAGAAGGAAAGAGCAGAGAAATACTTCGGGATAAATATGAGACGTGGATAAAGCCTAACAACAAGTTATTTTGACCCATGTACGGACTATTTTATTTAGGTGCATGCATTTATATTTCACAATGTCTTCTATCTAGGATGACTTTTCATCTTCCTTTTTGATTCCTTGGAGCAAATTCTCAGCAAGAACATTCTCAAGCCAGGTACTCATACAATGAACCCAAAAGGCCATACCTTGTGATGTAGAAATTTCTTTTGTGTGACTGGAATACTGGATCCTTTGGGACATTCCTTGGTAAAGGTATATTTTGGATGAGGACAGAGATGATATTCAATATTTGTTTCAGAATAGGCCAAAGGAGGTAAAAGTGGAAATAATCCTGGAGTGGGATTCTAAAAACAAAGAATAGATTATTTTTAAAAAAATCATTCTGAGCACCATAAAAACTAAACTGGTGAAAATTCTGTTCTTATAATTAATGTAGTCTTCCCAGATTCACACCTTTGTCTCATTGTGACTGTTCTGATCGGTATGACCCTTCTTTACCTGTCTGTTCCTCTCACCACAAACCCATAATCTGCCTGTCTTATCTGTGCTCTCTGCTATCTAAAATACAGCAATTTAGGTGCTGTTTCCAAGTTTGGAAGAAAAAACTATTGCCTAATTACTCCAAAATCCATTGTTGATTCTCTGAACAGTTCAGAATCCAAGAATGGGAACTGGCCTCACTGTGGTGGAAGCTAGGGAGCATTTTGCGACCTATTTCACTGCACTAGCATCTGTTTCTGAATAAAGTCTAATGCTGCGTAGTGTGGGATCAGGCTGTGCCTGGCTCTTATGTTGACATGACAGAGGGATGAAAGAGATGCACAGAGGATCTCACCAGTAGGTCCACTGGAGTCCTGGCCACATGCAGTGAGGACAAGTCTATACCACGTCTGTTATGCCAAGACTACCAGATTAGCACTCTGGGCTCTGGGCCATTGCAGTTAAGTAATGCTGAAAGACAGAGCCACCCAAGCTAGGCACAGTGCCATGCTGGCTTGGAGACGCTGCCTTACCCACGCACAGCACTTCACTGAGCTCTACAGCTGTCTCTGTCTGCTCAGAGACACCTCAGGGACCTCCAGGCTGTACTGTGCTGTGTGGGAAATACCTTCTGCAGTTTGTGCCAAGTAGCACCATCTACATGAGAATTAAGTAACAGAAAACCCTCCCATGCATGTGGTTATGATTTTTTTGAATCTCTGTGCCTAGTAATTTGGAAGTGTGGTTTTGGGATGCTATGAGAACTACTGGAACTTAGAGGCAGCAGGACGCAATGTGGGCAAAGAGTTTGACTTCACTTTTCTCAGTTTACCTAAGGATCAGGCAGAACTGCAGTTCCTTAGCTGAACAGAAGGAAAAGACTGTGCCTATCCTACCTACCTGGGCAAAAGCATGAGGTTATAGAAGGGCTGAAATGCCAAGATGATGGCTTTTCTTCTAACATCCAAATGGGGAAGCAAAAGGAGAAGAAGGGAGGAGCCCCATGGTGTTCCAGGGAATCCTGGGTTCAGTGTCCATTTATGGAGTGTGAGACTGGCAGGGTCTCCAGCTCTCTGCCTTCGATGGCAACTTCGCCTTATCATCCCTCCCCTAAACTGATCAAATTCCACCTTAAAGTGAAATGGTGCTTCTCTCAGTGGGAAGAGCTCTGTGACTCCTAACTACCAGAGCTTCTGCCTTGAAGGCTTACTCTCACTCTGGATAGTTTTGTTTACCAATCTGAGTAAGAGAATTGCCCACTAATTCCACATCAGGCTTCTGATGAAACAAACACCTTTTCCCTTCCTTTCTTACATTCTTTGTAAAAGTCAGCTTCTACTTACAAAAATGCGAAGTGGGTTGCTCTCTGTAGGGTAGACTAAAGCTTGGGGAGGAACCAGTTTTAAGAGGCTGATATTCCTTTCTGCTGCTTCTTCTGGGGATGGTTTGTGAAAATCCTTCCATTGGGAGACCAGGTTAAGCTGCCCTTCAGGAGAAGCAACTACTTGAATCAACTCATCCTTGAAAAGCACAGACATCAAACATTTTCAGAGTGTAGTAAGTCTTTTGGTATAAAATGTTGAGACAAAATTAATCAAATAATTGTAGAAATGTAGAGTTGGGAGTGACTTCAGCAAAGTTTGTATTTGAGATGACTTTTACCTGGGCTCCCTGCCTCAGTGGTCGGGAAAGTTTTCGAGGTTTGTAACTTGTGGCTGCGTGGTGTGTACAAAATGGCTGATACTTCATAATGCTGAAATGCTGAGGAACCTAAGTACAAAGCAAAAAGGTGTGCTGCAGGAGATGACAATAATCACTTTTGATTAACTCATGGATGGAATGGAACATTCCAGCTTTACCACATTCCAGCTTTATCACAGACACATCACATCTCTGTGGCAAAGGATCACTATTATATATATATATATAACTTGATCACTATTCTGGAACATGGCATGTGACCAAAACTTTGAGCAGCCACACACCAGGACAAGTTGAATAAGTGTGTACAGGAATATTTCCATTCCTGCTTTTCTATGAAAGATCATGGATTTAACAGTTTCCTGATCAAATATACTGAACTTAATGGGGTGGAGAAAGGCTGCATGAAGTAATATACATAACACTGCTAGAAGAACCAATATGTAATAAGGGGAAAAGACGCTACAAGAAAGCTTCTGGACTTGTTACACCACCTGAAAAAAAAGGAAATGGACATTGAGCCAAAATGTGCAATTGATTTGAACCTGAGGAAACATTTCCACTTTGACGGGCTGCAGAATTTGATCTTTTGCTATTTAAAAGTTGGACAGAAAAGAGTTTAGAAGTCAGGAGAAAAAAATGTTTCTGTACTCATAAAATTGAAAAAACTTCATATATTTTGAGAAGAAGATGTTTGCATTTCCTATGCAAGAATGAAGGAACTAAGCGTGCAGAACTGGATGCCAAATAAACAGAAGACTTCCATTACTTCCTAAAGGGAAGGACACTTTTATAATGACACTTTTATAAAACCCTAACACCAAAGGAAAAACTGTGTGGTGTGCAGGGCTTGCAGTGTCCTCGTTCATAGAAGAATTTTCTTTTGGGGGGGGGATAAGAATTTCAGCTGAGGTGATTCATCCTTCTGTCTGGAGAGAGGGCACTACTGCTGACTATAGGCTTGATCCTTATGGAAACAGGTGAGATTTATTTTTAATAAAAGCATGCTAATTGCACAGTCATATTAAGGTAACGTTTCTACTGGGCTGCACAACAGAGTCACTGAATCAGGCAGAAAACTTATCTAACCGGACTGGTGAAAGACAAAAACATGACACAGCTGAGGGAGTTGTACTGACTCACCTTCAAGTCGTAAAAAGGAAGAATGTGTCTGACTTTCACATCTACAGATTCAATAGGAACTAGGCCAAGAGCATCAGGTGCCTGAAAGAACATAGTATTTAAAACCAAGTAATATGGTGAGCATTTTGTTTTGCATTGGCAGCAATCCATCAGCATAGCTCCTTGAAAATATATGGAAATAATTATGCAAACATTTTGTTTGATATCTCTCCTGTCCCTTCTCAGACTTTGGCATTTCAGTTATTTTTCACTTCTTTTCTTCTGCAAAATCATAGATGTTAACTAACTGTGATCATTAATGCATTACCTAGAATTTTAGAATGCAATTAAGAGAATTAAGAGATTTTTTTATTTTAAGAGACTTTTTATTTAAGAGATTTTATTAAGAGATTTTTTTTTATTGTTTTCAGTAGCACCCTTAGTAAATCTGAACTCCTGAATTAACTTGCAGGAACCCCAGAACACCATGTGAAATTCTAATAAAGGCAGTACCGGGCCTGTGAGCAATGTCTTCAACATAATTCTGTATCTTCAGTGTTGGCCATCATTTTAGTCTATACCCACCAAATCACGGTGCAATTCATGCGAACTGTAAAAGGGGAATTCAAAAGGCAATATACGATCTTCAGATATGCTGGAAGAAATGCCCTTGTATTCTTCACTTTTCTCTGGTTTGCTGAAACTCCTGCTTTCTGTCGTGAATGGAAAGCAAATATTAAGTTTTTGTAATATATCTTCATACACTGTTTCAAAAATAGAATCAAACCACAAAATATTTTTAACATCTTCCTAAAATAGGATGTGTCTAGTAATTTTAATATAAAAAAGGTAGTATTTCTTAAAGGCTTTAAATGCCACATCTACAAGACAGCAGGCACAACACCTGGACTAGCAGACAGATCTCATTTCCCCTTTTCTAAAAGGACATTACAGCCCCCTTGTTCCAGTATGGTCCTCTATCTCATTCTGCTCAGCAAGGCAGAGATAACTGAGAGGCGTCTCTTACACTAACCCTCGTTAGGCCTTCTCCTTGAAGCACCCCTTCAGCTCCTACATATTGGGAATTAAAAGTTCCTACTTGCAGAAGCAGGAAAAGGCCTGATATGGAAAGGTGTTTCAGCAGCTGTCAAACTGTGTGTGTATGAGGGAGCGGGAAATGAGAGACACAAATTCTCTTCTGTCCCCAGTATACCCAACTGCGACTCCCATCCAAAGCCAGTTTCCTTGTATGACTGTTAAAGAACAAGTGACTTTTCCAGGGCAGCACTTTCATTTCACTGTAAAGAAAAGTGATTGGTTGAAAGCACTTGTATGAGAAAATGATATGGAGGAAAACTCAACCCAGTACTGGACATCTAGCCGTGAATCTCATGGATGCTACCATCTCACTTCACTGAGTTCAGGTATCTTGCCTTCATCACTTTCAGGTGTCTTTCCCTCTTCCATCCCCCATGGGATAAGCTCCTCTTATCCTATGTCTTTAACCTCTTGGGCTCTACCTGATCTGCCTACCTGCCTGTGTTTCTCATATAATCCCATCTGCCCTTTCCTTGTTCCTCAGGCCTATAAGTAGGATCATAGAATGGTTTGGGTTGGAAGGGACCTTTAAAGATTATCTAGTCCAACCCTCCTGCTAGCGGCAGAGACATCTATCACTAGATCAGGTTGCTCAAAGCCCCATCCAACTTGATCTTGAACATTTCCAATGATGGAGCATTCACAACTTCTGCCTCATTATTAACTAGATAAGCTGCAAAGCTCATAGAAAGACTTCATCACATTTTTAAAATCTGGAAAATAACGTGCAAGAAAAATAGACATATTTTGACTGCAGTAATTCTACCTTGTCATACTTCTATTTTTCACTTGAAGACTCCTTCGTAGCAACTCCCTCTTTATGTTTATATGTCAGCATATATGTAACACACTTGACACAACCTGAATTGTCATAATTCATGGCCAAAATATCACCTTGTTGTTCTACTCCTTACCAGACACAGAGCCTTCCTCCAAACCTCTGGCTTCTCTGGTTAGCCCACGGAACAGAAGCAGTAAACGATTTAGCCGAATCTGAATCACAACCTGAGAGAATGATTTTAAAGTTTAATATTAAGCCAAATACTAAAAGATTTACAGCCATAGAAATATGCATACATTACAACCGTATTTATTCCACAGAGCTCACTCAGACATCTCTATTTCACAATTTTTACTATAGTTTTCTGTTCAGGAGAGAGAAAATGGGGAAGGAGAGATACAGAATGGATCTTCACTCTACAGGGACATTACACAACAAAAACAGTTCAAACCTTCATTTAGTCTTACAGGTTAATTAGACTTTTTTTTGGCTAGGTCCTAATCCTTCAGCTGTGTCTATTAGCATATATAGATTTAACAGTAGGTAAACAGTCAGTTGATCAGGGCCATAGCAATACCTGTGGCTCCGCGAATGAGGAGAACAAGTAGTAACCTGCACTGTGCAATTTGCCTGACGCCACATATTACAGGGTAACAATGAAGAGTCATAAGCTTTAATACCAGAAGGGGCCATTTAGCCACCTCCTTATTTGTGCAATACAAGAAAGAGCATTTCATTTCAGGACCTCCGTATCGAGCCTAATACTGTGAACAGATTGGAGAAAAATATCCAAACTGGATACTAGGAGAGTAGGAAATTTCCATTGCTTGCTACATTTAGATTTACTGGGAAAAGAGCAGAGAAGATGAAAGATAATATCTCAACCAGATGAGATAAGTGATTTTACTGATTAGTCTTTAGCTTCCAGGCTGGAAGGGATCTTAGGAGGTCCTAGTCCAACCTCCTGCTCCAAATAAGGTCAGCGATGGATCAGACCAGGTTGCTCAGAGCTTGTATCCAGTCTCGTCTTGAAAATATGCAAGGATGTAGACTGCACAACCTCTCTGGGCAACCTGCTCCAATAATTGACTGTCCTCAAGGTGAAAAAGGATTTCCTTATATACAGTCTATACGTCTCTTATTTTAATTTATGCCCATTGTTTCTCATGTTCCCACCACGCACCACTGCAAAGATTCTGGCTCCATCACCAATAACCTCCCCAGAGGTGTCTGAAGGTGCCGCTCTCCCCATCCACTCTCCCTCTCCAGGCTGCGTAAGTGTCTCCTCACAGAGCGAGTGCTCCAGACCCCAGCCGTCTTGGTGGCTCTACACAGAACTCATTCCAGCTTACTGATGTCTTTCTTGTACTAGGGGCCCAAAACTGGGCACAGTATTATATATGCATTTGGAAATCTTCTCTTTTTTGTGCAAAAGTATTTTTTACTTTTAAAAAAATAAAGTATATTTTACTTTTTAAAAAATCTACATTCATCTGCATTTGTTTCGTATTGATTGCAATACTAAGCAGCAGCAGAAGCACCAGCTGAAGCAGCAGCTGAATACAAAATTACTCCAGATCCTTATTTCCTGGTGAAGCAGGGACATATTTATCAAATTATAAAATCCGTGCTAACTGTGAAGACTCCTTACGTGCTACTTTGCACGTTCTTTTGTGCTATTTCCAAGGCATCATGCCATCACGCCGCGTTCTGGTTGTTCACATTACCTTGTAAGCTGCTTGTTGGAATTTCCTCAACATCCTGTTTCTGTTGTCCCAAGGGTCATTATGCAGCAAGTCAAATGTGGGATGGACACCTGGATACTGCATGGTGTTTTTTAAAAAAAAGAAACAGAAAATAAAAAGGACACTCCTTTTACAACTAGACAAGGGAGAAATTTCCTCCAGCCCAACTCATTCATTGGCCTGAATCTATATGTTATTTCTAAACACTGAGACTAAGTCAAGTGAAAACGTTTGCAGTATTGGCATTTAACCAGAAGCCTTCACTGCAGGGCTTAGTGGGAGGTAATCACCAAATATTGGCAGATGCAGTATGGGGAATGCAGAGGTAACATAGCAGGGTCTGTATGCACAAAAATGACAACCACATATGACTTAAGTGCAGTCAGACAGTGGAGAGAATGGACTAGGTCTCTGCTGAACACACATTTCATCTTGCACAGATGTGAAGTTGAAAGAGCTGTAAGGGCTTAAACCAGGGGCCCAGCAAAACCAGTATCCTGTCTCCAACAATGGCTGATAGCACATACTTACAGAAGGGCGAAAGACCAGGGTAAACTTAGAGTGGTAATTCCCTGGAATAACCTCCTCACATCTAGTGATCTCTGGCTCTGGACATACTTGAGGCAGAGGTGATATCTCTATATTTAATGCCTTAAATTGTCAGAATACTCTTTGAACACAAGTAAATCTCTTTCTTGATGCATTAATCTCTTCTCCAGTTTTAAACTGATGTGACAGCAGAATGTGGCACTAGAAGTGACTCCCGTGGCCCCAGAGTCCAGTAACTCCCAAGAGGAGGGCAGCCGCTCAACCAGCATTTAGATTAGGAAGGTTCTCAGAACACCAGCTTCTCACAACCCCATGCCATGCCTCAAAAACAATTTTCAGCACTTTGTAACAGGTGTAAGAGTATAGTAAAAGACCAGCTCCCACAGCTATTATGTTCCTCAAGTAGGTGTCAGTTTGTGTCACTAACATTCCAGGTTCCTTCATTAGCAGGGTATCTATTAAACAAAGCTCCCAATAATCCTATGAAATGGATCTTAGGAAGTACCTCACACCACAGAGAAGGACAAAAAACATCTAAATACCAGAAAGATTCCTGTCAATCTGACCTGCAGGTAAAGGTTGCAAATTTTGTGATATGCTTAACCTCACGTTTAGGCATGAAAAAGGTGCTCCTGAGAGAACTTTCAAAAACAAGCAATATGAATCTCAGGTTAGGGCTGCAGATTTCCACTTGTCTCTCTGTCGTGGTTCAATCTGGCAGCTGGCAACCAGAACCACACAGCCGCTTGCTTGCTCCTCCCCCGACAGTGGGGTGGGGAAAATGAAAAAACAGTAAAACTCATGGGTTGAGATAAAGACAGTTTAATAAGACAACGAAGGAAATACTACTACTAATAACGACAAATATGCAAAACAAGCTATACACAACACAATTTTTCTCACTGCCAAACAACCAATTGTGTAGCTAGTCCCCGAGCAGCGATCGTGGAACCCACAGGTTTCCTGGAGCTCACGAATTTCACAGATTTCACTGAACTAGCAAATTTCGCAGAACTCACCAAAGCCACGGAAAAAGACCAAACTCATGGAAAAGTTTGAACTCATGGAAAAAGAATAGATTCCTGCCCTCCAGTGACCCCCCCATTCATAAACTGAGCATGAAGTCTATGCTGTGGAATAGCTTGGCTCTCTGTCTGGCTGTGCCCTCTCCCAGCTCCTGCACACCTGCTCATTAGCTGAATATGAGAAACTGGGAAAAAGTCCTTGATTTCTTAGCAACAACTAAAAACATCAGTGTTACCAATGTCATTCTCCTACTAAAGTGAAAACACGGCAGCTACTGGGAGGAAAATCATTTCTATCCCAGCCAAAACCAGGACACTCTGATCTTAGATCAGAACATCAGAAGACGAGTTGTGCATATTGCACAGTGCTTGCCCTACTGTACTAAAAGTAAAATGGGAAATAAGACACTGACACAGAAACAGGAATATTAGGAGGGAAAGTATTCAAATATCTATGGCTGTTTGTTAGCTTAGTGGGTGATAATAACACACAGCAGGCGATAATAACGTATAAACAAACCTGGTCAACAGGCCGGATGACACGTCTGAAAGAAACTTGTACTTCGTTCCTTTGAAACTCCTGTTCTATGACAGGATCTCCTCTTTGGATCTGATTTGTCACCAGGAACAACAATCACATTAGTACAAAGCATTCAGCGAATTCTTTCCTCCCTTACAATTAGTGGAACTCACTTACAATGTAACATTCTGGAGGTGCTTGACAAAAAATAGACTTCATTCCCTTCTAGGGAGTGATTATTGCAACCCTTGACCAAGTCAAAAGAAGTAAAATAATGTCTTTTTGGGTCTGAGTTTCAGTCAGATCTCTGTCCTAATGAAACACGCTTTGCATAGCCAGAATCAGCCTGAGAAGGGTTACAGAACCAACACCGTAAGTCAGCACCTGAACAGACCTTCCCAGATGACACAAATTTTCTGCAGTTTTCCCATGTTCTGTGAAGATCTTTGTCATGGTTTCCAATGGTGTCAGCTCTTTAATCTGTTCATGTGTGAAACAGTTTACTACTGATATCACTTCACTTCTTTGAGACACTCTCAAAAGGTACAGGCATGCTGGATGAATACTAGTGCTTCTTTTCATTGCGTCTCTTCCATCCCAGTCTTACTTACCTCTTGTTTCATTTCCAGGATACTATTATGTCTTAAATAAAGACCTTGGGGTTATTTTGGAGAGCGCAGTTCCCATGATTTTCATGGACTGAGATTTCAGTTAGTACAATGGAAGACAGACTGGTTAAAGGTCTCCAGGACAGCCACTCCCAGGCTGTATAACATAGAGGCCACTCGAGAAAATGATGGAGGGATAATGAATACTCTGTGAGGCCTAATGACACTCAAAGTGAACAAACTGACAGCACGAGGAAAAATATGCCTCTGTCAGGAAGTCATGGGGGCAAATGTGAAACCAGCCAGAGATCTAGACAGCCCCTACAGCCAACAGGTAAGTAAATAAATGTTTCTAAACAAAGTTAACATACATCTAGTTCAGTGATACAACAGTCTCACAATTTAGATCCTCTTTTTACTCATTTCCTCCTTTCTTAGTATTAAATATAATGTTTTAATTCACAGTGCTTAATTCAGTGTACAAATTAAGCCTTTACCCTATCTATAAATAATTTTACTTCCATTAAGAGCTCCATGGAAGTCAGTTGGATGTCAGCAGCTACTTGAATATCCATGAGCCAGGATAAGTGGGACAAGCCCCACCTGTCCTGAGGGCTGTGCCACATAGGGAAAAATATTTCCTGCCACCAAGTATTGCTGCTGTCACCTCCATGGAAGATGACCCGCAGTCTGGGGTGACTGGAAGAAACCAAAGAGAAGGTGGGTGAAGGTGTAGAAGAACAACCTGATGAATTATATTCCCATGGCTCTGCGTGAGAGTACTGACTGGGTTTAGCTCTTTGACTGTGAGCTGTTCTGGACATCAGCTCTTGCGAGAGGTACCGGTAAACAGAAGGTTAGACGCAGCCGCGGTGCCGACAGGACTACACCACAATGGTGCACTGTAATGTGGCTGGGGGCAAATCTGCTAGGTTGGGCAAACACCTAGTTACATTTCCATTAATACCTTATCCTTCTCTCTGTCTACCTCAAAGACAAAATCTCCTCAGAAACAGTGATACACAGGCATAATCAACATATAGCTGCAGTAAAAAGTACAGCTAGTACAGGTTTGCATTCATGTATGAAGAAAAACTGAAGACGTAAAGAGCTTGATACAATTCATTAGTGCACTGCATAATCTGAAAGTATAAATTTGAATTTAGACCTATAGAAAAGCCAGCAAAGACTAACCTTGTATTGCTCTTCTTCCCTCTGTCGGTTTTCAATAATCTCTTTTTTAAATTCCACAGAGATTGGATCTTTGCCTTTATGAACTTGCCTGCATTTACAGTGGAGGCAAGAAAAATGTCTTAATGCACAGTTTGCTTTGTTTAAAGACTAACAACAGACTTATTTTCCTTTTCCTAAGGTGTCTAGGGGTCCATAACATTCAGCATAAGAGCAGATTTGTGGATTGCAGATGAAACCATGGTGTGCTTACACACACAACTATGTGTTTTGCTTTACACCACTTGAGGTACATGTGCAATTCAGTTCACTCCATTACACATTTTAGCCTTGATTTATTGACAACCATGACAAAAACTTCCTTTGCCCTTAAGGGCACAGGATGAGATGCCTGAGAACAAGGTTAGGTGAACAAGGTTTTCAGCAGGTTCCTTTCTGAATGCAACCACAACACAATCAAAGACCTCACTGGGTACTACTATGGATTACTAATGAGACTGCTCTCATGCAGAAGAGTGAAAAATGAAAGTAAAACAACAGCAACTTAGCTGTAAAACAAACCTATCAGAACATGAAATGGCAGCATTACACACTGGTGGATATTGTATTCATCATTCACAGACGCCTTAGTTAAGTAAACTCCAGTGCTGTTAATGTGGTTAACTAACACTTACCACTTCAGATAATTTGCTGCTTCTTCCTCAATATTTTGTTTGACTTTTAGTTGAAATATGGCTTCCTTCATCTGTCTTGTTTTTATCCCTTCATTGCCTTGGCAAAGGGCTGCAGGAATATCAGAAAGGCATATCACACCTCCAACTAGATCGAATTTTTAATTGGGAAATCCACCCATTATGACAACTGAACTTATTAATACATAAAGCTAAGGTGAGATTTCTTACAGAAACTACAATCACATCACCTCAGGAATTCTGAAGCTGCATTCCTCATCAGAAGCCTACAGATAACGCTAAGACCAAGTTTATGCTGCAGAATTATATTACCTTCTTTCAAGTCCTTAATCTTCAGTTTGCCTGGTTTCTGATTCAAAACAGTAGCTACAGCATATGGATTTGACAAGTCTGTGGGGAATCTGAGGTTCTGGTATTTGATTTCCTACAAGACATAAATTAATAGGAAGAAATAGAAACAAGAAAGATTTTCAGCCCAGAAAAGTACTTGTGATTATTATCTCTTCACACCTTTACTTTCTGAATAGGCCTCCATCGTGGTTGCCTGAATTGGTCTCTTCTCCATATCACGGATTTTCCTGCAGATGCAGCTTTTTTCTCCGTATGACTTTGATGTTTGTCAAAATGTTCTTTTCTAGGCATCAGAAGGACAGACATTGCTCTTATAAGTACTCCATAAATGGCATATAAGTATAGTTCATGCATTTACAACCCCTTTAGATATATATGGAGACTGGAAATTTCTTTCCCAAATTACAACTGGAACCAAACTTTCTAATTTTTAGAGTTCATAAAAAATTAAGTACAGCCCAAAAGACCTTTTTTCTCAAAAACCCCTGTATCTTGCAAGGCCTCAGCAATCACAATAACACAGAGCAGGCATAATAGAAGCTGAGGATGCTCAACACATCTTTAAGGATATGCAACTGCTCGTTATTTTTATTTGGGTACAGTTTCACTTCACATGGATTAAGGGTATTCTGATGTAAGAGAGCAGGTACATGTATTCACAGCCGAATTACATTAACGCATTTTAAGTCTTCACAGATACAAATGTTTAAAATGATTACAGCAAAACAGCGTGAAATCCTATTACATAGGTATTTTTTAGCACTGGGCAAAAATACTCAAGGATCAGTCAGCCACACATACTTTAGACCCAGATGCGGTGTTGATGTTCCTGTGAATACACATACATAGGGTTTTGACTGAAACTGTGAAATCCATAACTGCATTGTCATCTGTGCTGTTCCATACTCAAGGGGGGAATATTTCACAGTTAATTCCACTTTCCCATTGCCTGGAATGATTCCTGTGATTAGAGGAAAAAAACAAGAGTCCATATAATGTGAGCCCACTTAAGTATGCCGAAATTGATTCTGGACTACATTTTTTCAAACAATATTAGTGTTTGAATGGATGGCAGTAGGCCTGGAAAATACTTCAGGTCTCAAAGTGTCTTTCAAGAACTACCCATTGCCAGATAGTGAGAGATATTTTGCAATAGCAGAGAGATTTGACAGCAAGACTACAATATTTCCTACTGTTGTGAAAATGATTGCCTGTTTATATGTAGAAATCCTTCACTTGCATCTGCCAGTCTTAAGTTTCTGGCACTTCCTGCTTTCATGAGCAAAGCATTATAAGCATATTCCTTTGTGCTCTTCCAGGTTGGGGGAATCATCTGGATTTGATGCATTACCTGTCTCTACTTGGTCTTGTTTCCTTATTACCTATTCCATTATTTTCTCCACCACTACACATGCCTAAACATTCAGTGCAATCTCAGGACTGCAGTGTTTCTGCAACAAGAGTTTATTCAGCTCATCAGACATTAATTTCTCATCTCTGTAAAGTGACCATTGCCTGGTTTTCTTGCTTTTCTGCACCCTGTAGTTTTAAACACTAGTTAGTTTCAGGAGGGCGGGAGGGAGGGAGAGGGGAAGGGGGAGGAAGTTGGTGTGTGTGTAATTTGCTAAGAGTATCTCATCTTTACTATCTCAGAGCACAATGGCTTGAGTAGGAGCTGAAACTTCTTCGTGCTTTTCAGATGGCCTTCAGCACCTCATTGTTTCTAGCTACCAAAGTTCCTGACTTCACTTTTATTGGGTTGATGCTTCTTCTGGGAAATTTTTGCTCCCCTTTCTCCCAAAAACTAAACCAACTTAGAAAGCATGAATTAGTTCCAGCCACTTTGTCTATAACCGTGCAAAAACCTAAAAACTTGCTGATGAATTTTACAACTTCTCCCTAGTTTTACTCAATTTTAATATTGTTCCTTTCCTCCCTTGATATATCTAAACTTCTTTAAGCACAAAGTAAGAAAGAATATTATCTTGAAAGAAAGACCCAAACCAAGGCAACAGCATAGTTCATCTTTGTGAACCACACAACTAATAGAATCCAGCTACTACCTCTGAAGAATGAAAACCCATCTGATGAGACAGGACGGATTCATATCATTGTATATAAAGGAACAACAGCAACTTTTGTTGAAGCACATAAATAATGAAAGTTTAAATTCCAGTGTCACAAATGGCACTAAGCACCAGATTTGTGAAGGTTTTTATTTATTTAGATCTTTATGTATTTTCATGGAATTGACCAGACTGCCTAGGTGAATTACGCAGCCGGGTCTCATTCTCTTACACATTTTTGTCAGAACACCTGGGCACTTGCACGCTTCCGCCAGCACCTGGCAAACGTAACAATGATGGCAACTGACCTGCAAATAGTTAGGCTTGCCTCAAGACAGAGCCCTCTCCGGCATTAGGCACAAAGATAGCTGAGCATACTGTAGCCAAAAGACCCTGCCTCTTGCAAAGGCCCTACACAGCAGACTAGATGGAATCTAATATCCACTGCCATCCCATGAAACACCTGCAGGGGTGTGTTTTGTGCCCATCACTGTAGGGGCTCCTGAAGCAACAGAAACATTTCTATCAGTTCACCCAGGCCCCCAGGGAAAAACAGGTACAGGGATAAGTTCGACTGTGCAGAGGTCACCTATTATTTCCTCTGTGCCCACAATCAAGTAACGTGATGTATACCTATTCCACAAAGACAGGTATCCATTCCTTTCATGGGGCAGGAGCCAGACAGCCCTTGGGGAAAGGTGTGATAAAGAGGCGAATGCTGGGCTTCCTGCCTCTCTCCTTTCCAAAGGCTGCACCGGCAAAGAGAAGCCAGAGGTCTGTAGCTGGGCATTGACAAAAGAAATGTTCCAGCCACAGAGGGCTCTTTGCCATGAGGCTGCATACGACTCAGATACATCCAGCCTGTATTTACCTGGAAACACTGAGGCAAAGGCTTTTTTCTGTACACCACTGAATATGCTGTCACAAGTAATGACACTCAATAAATACAGATTTAACGTTTAGAATTTTAAATAAGTTCAATGTACCAAATGTTGGCTGGACAGTGAAGGCTCTGTGAGGCTGAATAAAATCAATGTGGAATTCAAAATCTATCGGACAGCTGCACTGCAACGGGATAACATACTCCTTACTGAAAAGAGAGAAAGGAATAAAGAAATTCATGAAACTACAGTTGATCATAAATTACAAGCTGGAAAATTGTACTATAGACCACATACAGTGAATTTATCCGTGTTCAGAGGGATGGGTTACTTTTTAATGTGAAAATAGTCATTCCTCATTGTTCCAAAATAGCACAATATTTCAGATCTTTCACTCCGTGAAGAAATGAGAACTAAATCTTGACTTGAATGCTAGATATTTTACATCTTAACTTACTTTTTCCTATCCATACAGAATCTGACTACAGAAAAAAACGACAAAATTTACTTATTAGAAGTTATTTATGTGTATCCTCACATTTTTACAAACTGCAATATCTAGCAAGTACGAACAATCCAAACTGGAGCAGTAAGTGCAGAACCAGAAATCAGCCTCCTCCCATGGCCCTCCTTGTGGAAGACGATGAGAAAAGACTCTGTGCAGTCTTCAAAAGCATTGTAAACTCCAGCACATCGGAATGACTGGACTTTAATCACTGTAGAAATAATGGTGCCGTGGCCTGATTTTCATAAGAGCCCTTTATGTCTTACGCTGGTTGTGTGAGGGGTATTAGCACACATCTTTTCAAGCTGTCTTGCTTTTGTATACATCTACTTTCACATATCAAACTGAAACACAGAAGCATTAGTGCAACACCATCCATCATCCTACAAATCAAGTCCAATATACCCACGCTTATTTCTGTTTTTTGTAAACTGTCTGACTGAAATCCCATCCTGCTGATTAGCAAAGAATGCATGTTATACACAGTGTTCCTTTGGAAAGCACATTTCGAAATACTTAAGGAAATAAATAATAATAGCAAAGTCCTTTTTTCTCTGCCTTAATATGTCCTGTTCATGAAGAAGATGTAACAGGAGACTGGGGAGGCAATTTGTTTTAAGGTACAGTGCAGCTTGTCCAGTAACCAAAGTGCCTTGGGAACATGACAATTATGCTGCCTGTTGCCTGACGGATCTTCTGTGCCTAAGGAGAAAGCTGGATGGTAGAACACAGGTCTTATCCTACACTTATAGAATTAAAAGGCAGTTTTTCCATTGACCTCTGTGGGCTACGAATTGAGCCCATAGTCCTTGGGGTTCTGTACAGTACCAAGTATCTCAGAGAGCTTTCATTTTTAGGGAAGTTTTTAACAGCTTAATGATTAAAGACACTGGTAAAAATTAAGGTTTGAAACCACCAGTTTCCTCTCAGGAACTCTTCCAAATATCCTCAGGGACTTCTCTGAACATCCCTGCTGTGCTGAAAAATTTTCCCATTATTTAAAATTGTATTTTGTACTCTGTCTAATCTCTTCTCCGTATTCCGAAAGTATGAAAATTCTGAATCCCTCAGCACTTGTTATAAAAATGGAGCAAATAAACAGAATCACATTTTGCCTAGAGGCACCCAGAAAGTCAGGAGTTATGTTCTGGGGGAAAGCTGTAACAATACTTCTGATGGATTCACTAGAGTTTGACAGATTAAGGGGGATTAGAAAAACAAATAACCAAAAAGACATAAATGTTCACTCTACCATGCTGGGCTCATTTTTATTGCAGAATTTTGCACTTTACTTATATATGCCTTGCCTATTCATATTTCTGTGCTTCACTAAAACTCATGAGTTACTTCCAACTCGCAGGCTAAGATAAAACCTAGCTGCTAAGCCTTTCAGTTCCTAGAATTCACTCAAATCTTTACACTAACACAAATCACCATAATATAACTAATATAGTCAAGAACTAGACCCTAATCAACAGGATCTCCTTTCTCCTTTTCTCCTTCCCAGTTCCTAATAAAAATTATTACTGAATACTTTGTGAGAACAGTCAGTGTTACATCTATGCAACAACAGTGAGATGAGGTCTATGTCGTTTAGAGCTCCACATCAGAAGATCACTTCAAATATTTTTAAACAGAAGAAGCAAACCTAATAACTGATCAATCTGAGGTTAGCTATTTGCTGTTGCTTACACCTACCATTACCAGCTCATATCCTCAACTCCAGAACCCCTCATTTTGCAGGAAAGATCTACTCATTTAGGACTTATTAACACTAAAAAGACACAGCACTTGGGAGTGTACAGATTATGAACAGCAGTCATATTGCTTCACCATACAACAAATGAAGTGAGTCAGCACCAATTTAGAATAACTGAAACCCCAGTTCCATCTATGTATATGCTTAGTTTGAGCAGCATTTACTTTCCTGTCAATGTGCGCTTGAAACAGTTCTTATACAGAATTATTTTGCAGTCCAGATGGTATCTGACTTCCTGAAAGCTACCAAGACATTAAGTTGTACAAATAGAAGAAAATGAGATTTTTCAGATTTTGTACGTGTCTCACAAAATGTGGACAAATGTCTGTCCTTAACTCACCTCTTACCAACTGATACATCAGACAGATTTATAAATGATGGAAATTCTACAACATTCATAGCAGGGTAAGCATGCACAGGAACGACTAATGTATCTTCTCCCTACACAAAAAAGGGGGTAGATATTTATTTCTTACAATAAATAAGTGTTACGGAGAAAAAAAGTTTCTGTAGTAGCTGGCCAGTAGGTGGGCATAAAACATCTCAAGATCATCACTGTGTTACACCTCAAGATATTGACGTTCTACCTGCTTTCAGTATCCATCTGTCTTTCCATACTTTCAACAGCTATCTAGAGCTCCTCCAAGCCTGCTCAGCTAAGACATTACATCGATGTGGCACAAAGACTGATCTACTGGCAAAGTATAACAGAATAAGGATGATATTCTACCCACAGCTCTAGGATGTTTACAGAGAGAAGAATGTTAAAGGCTTAAAATTAAATACTCCAATCCAGGCTTAACAGGAGTAAACCCACATGGCTTTAGATATTAACTGTACCTTTACTTTACCATTATCATCATGTCCTAATAGTTGTTTCGTTCCATTAGAACTGTAAATATATTCCATAATAAATCCTCACCTGACAGTGAATTCGGATGCAGTCATAATAATACCGCCACTCATCAGGACAAAAATCAACAGTAACTGCATATGACAAGCCAGGGACAAGTCGGTGCTAGAAAATGACACAAAATAATACAGAACGCATGTAAAAGCAGCTTATATGACACAAAACCAGTACTGCATGCAAAGAGCAGTGTGAAGGCTTTCTGACACTTAACTGTTTTGTTGTATTTGATCTGAAAATACTTCGTCTGGGGTGGTATTATGTGAAGATTTACTACATCGCCAGAAATATTTATCAGCTTCTGTAGAAAAAAAAACCCAAAACCACAAAACACTTTACAATACAGGAGGTCAATTGAAAATAACAACTGTACTTTTTGTGAAACTATCCATAGCAAAGAAGCTGTATTAAACAAGGAAGTAATAACTTCTACTTTAGCGCAAATAATTCTGAATATGCTCTGAATTTAAAAGAAAATTACGTAAACCTTGCATCCTACATTTTTATCCTTCACAGCCAAGTCACATTTCAAATTAGGAATGGTGCGGTCAACACGCCTGAGGGACGGGATGCCATCCAGAGGGAACTGGACAAGCTCGAGAAGTGGGCCTATGTGAACCTCATGCGGTTCAATAAGGCCAAGTGCAAGGTCCTGCACCTGGGTCGGGTCAATCCCAACCACAAATACAAGCTGCGGGATGAAGAGATGGAGAGCAGCCCTACTGAGAAGAACTTAGGGGTACTGGGGGGTGAAAAGCTGGACATGACCCGACCACGTGCACTCGCAGCCCAGAAGGCCAGCCATATCCTGGGCTGTATCAAAAGCAGCATGGCCAGCAGGTCAAGGGAGGGGATTCTGCCCCTCTGCTCTGCTCCAGTGAGACCCCACTAGGAATCCTGCAACCATCTCTGGAGCCCTCAGCACAGGACAGACATGGACCTGTTGGAGTGGGTACAGAGGAGGCCACAAAAATGATCATGGGAATGGAGCACCTCTGCTGTGAGGAAAGGCTGAGAAAGTTGGGGTTGTTCAGCCTGGAGAAGAGAAGGCCACAGGGAGATCTTATAGTGGCCTTTCAGTACTTAAAGCCAGCTTATAAGAAAGCTGGGGACAAACTTTTTAGCAGGGCCTGTTGTGACAGGACAAGGGATAATGGTTTTAAACTGAAAGAGGATAGATTTAGACCGGATATAAGGAAGATATTTTTTACAATGAGGGTGATGAAACACAGGCACAGGCTGCCCAGAGAAGTGGTCAACACCCCATCCCTGGAAACATTCAAGGTCAGGTTGGATGGGGCTTTGAGCAACCTGATCAAGTTGAAGATGTCCCTGCTCACTGCAGGGGAGTAGGACTAGATGGCCTTTAAAGGTCCCTTCCAATCCAAACTATTCTATGGTTCTGTGATTCCTTACCTCAGAACAACAGTCTTTCTAAAGAAGACACTACGGTTGAATCAACTTCTAATCCTGTTTTGCTTATGTGCAAAAAGAACAAAAAATGAAACAACCTATTGACTTTGCTTTTACAGAGGTCTGAAAAAACAGAAATTATGTAAAGTTGCATGGTTTTGTTTTGGATCACAAAGCAACAAACCTTTGGACAGTGACAGTTCAGCCTGTACAGCCTCCTGCATATTGTCTACTTTCATTATATCTGGAGAACCCAGTCCACCACGATCAGTCAACTTCTGCCTCAAAACACTTATCACATGAATAAAGAAGGTAGACAAAGGGAAAGCAGAGAGAAGAAAAGGAAATACCCAAACTATTCACAAGGAAAGGTAATCAAACCTATGCACTGAGTTTCTTTCCTTAGATCCAATTGCTCTTAGCAGAAGACCAGAGTTGCTCTCAAAATTTTCCCACCAGTGAACACGTTTGCAGATACAGTGATGGTCCAAGCAAATTTTGAAAACCATCTCTTACGGAGTTAAAGCATGCATCCTTCACTCATGACGTGCAAGTCACATATCACTAACACTGCTCGCAGACACGGGAAGCAGGAAGGTAATACAGAGACTGTAAAGGACAGCGATGTACACAGCATGGTACTCGTCTGTTTTGTTACCACAGGGCCACTGTTTTTAAGTGCTGCTTTTTAGAGCACTCCATAGAACATCAGGCCTCACAACCACAAGCAGTCTGCTCAGCTTCTGTTGTGCTTTTATGAGCCCCAAGAGGATCACTGCTCTGACACTTACCAGCATCTGTTGGTGATGTTTTCCAACTTCATACCCTCCATAGTGTAACACAGCAGGCTCAGCCTGTATAACCTTGCTCCTCTGAAGTTCTGAATAAATCTCTGCAGAGACAGATAATAAAACAGGGAGAAAAGGAGATCAAGTGGAACACACATGATAACTGTTACCTACATTGATTAAGTATATTTATGTTGCACCCAACGAATTACAGAGAAAAAAATGAGACACAGATTATTTCTCCTGTTAAGCAGGCATGATTCTTTCAATGGAAAGTTAAGGCAGCATCTACTCCCCCAGTAGAGCCATGATCTTGTTGCCAGTTTATCTCTTGGCATCAACAAACCTCACCAAAACTTTAGGGTCAGCCACGATCAGTACAGCCACTATTTCTTTCTTGACTACCTCTCCTATGATTTGGGCTCACATGAAGATGCAGTTTAAGCAACAGGATGGGTTTTGTCTGTGAATTGTGCAAAAAAATAATAGCAAAGTGCCTGCTAGGATTGCTCCAAGTTGGGGAACAGTCAGAGAGCACAAACTTACTTGATTCCAGCAGGTGATTGGGGACAGCACGTCTTTTTTTAGGTTCCTCCACCAGGCTGCCCAGAAGCACACTGGGTATTTTCTTGAAGGGTTTCTTCGCAATGGTAATTTCTGTGGCAGCCGATTGAACCATGTCCATGTTAGGACAGAAATGGAGTCCAAATGGTACTAAAATTCCTCAGCACCTGGGGGCAAATCAAAATAACACAGTGATCAAAATGCCTTCCCTTGCACTGGTAACACCTACTGCCTAAAAACATTTAGGAGAGGGACTTACTTCTTTTCCTACTATAGCAGATTACTGTGTGTATGCTAAGTACAAGGACAGAGTGATTCCAGGAAACCTTGCTCCCACCACAAGCCCTAGCAGTTAGGGCATGTTCATCTGTTCTAGGGCTTACAGAGGACATTTGGCTTTCAGGACTGTGTAAAACATCTCTCTCTTCCTTCATGTCCCCTAGCACAGAGAAGGAGAGAAAGTGCTTCTGATAATTCCACTATCCAAACTGATTTCTGCAGAGATGTTCTTCCAATCTCTCCTGAATGTTTGGGTTGTTAACTTGCAGATTCATTTTTAAGTTTTAAATATTAATATGAGGGACAAGAAAATTGGCATTTGAATCTTTTGTTTGGATAGCATCATCTGGGTTATTTGTTCAGTGAAGATAACTGTAAACCCAGAAGGCCACAGGTATTATAGATAATGTGTTATGTAAGCACAGTTATCAGAACATAAACTTCTCTAATGACAAGTGCAAACATTACGCAATAAGGACACTAGACACACTCCATCCACAAGAAATTGTCTTCATAAATACAGCACATAGCCCTTGGCTCTCCTACGAAACGGAGAATTGCATGGAGAAAAAGGCAAGATACTTCTGGAAAAAGTACCGAGTTCAAAAGCCACGCTGGGTTTTTCAGCCCTCAAGAAGGGGGTTGAAACCCCTTCATTTTCTATTGGTTCTTCATGAACAGGAAGGTGAGTGCCCAGCTTGGGATGGTGCTGCATTAATACCAGTGCACAGCTGAACTCGCCCAATGCTACACAATACAGGCTCTGGTCACAAGGCAGCTTCCTGCTCCTGGAGCAGTGGCACAAAGGCTGATCAGCTGCTTGGACAACAGAGTTCAGTTGTACGATCCACGCTGTGGCAGCACTTTAAGATCCAACAGTACCAAAGGTGAATTGTTAACACCAGGAACGGTATTGTGTTTGTGCTCATACTGGCTCTAACAACCTCAGAGGGCCCCAACCTAAAACCAACACTGATCAGCAAATGTTTGAGAGAAGAAGGGCACAGGGGAGCATCACAGCGATGCCCAGCACTTCTGAGGACTGAAGGCGTCCACCTCCGCCATTACATTACGGTCTCATCTCTGGCATTTGTCTGGTTTTCTAGTCTGCTTTAGATCTTTCAGGCAGAAGTTGAGAGGTGCTTCAAGCTCATAAAGTGCTGTTTTGACTTATGGCCTTGTGCGGTATTAAATAATAAATAAGCAAGAAGCCTTAAAATAATGTGCTACCAGAAGCCTGGCCTCAATAACATTTTCCACTCCACGGCTCCAAGTACAAATTTTCCACTTGCAACCGAAAATCTATAAGAGGAACTGTATTACTGTGTACAACAGTAAATTTCTTCTGAGGTAGCGAGACCAACGAAGCTCGGACAAAAACATGCTAAAAAAATTCTAAACATAAGGCTTAAATTCTTTCCACTTGTGTTGTTCAACTTTAATTTATAGAACCACCATCCTCTTTCTCTTGGTCAGCATTCCCCACCAGGAATACAAGTTCTGAAAAGCTGCAGACAGACTTATATCAGCAATGGACTCCTGGTGTAATCTTCTCAGTAATTTAAAGATTTACCATCAGCACTCACCAGCTTTAATAACACACAGCAGTATTCCTCACAGGGCTAATACAGGTTGAAGGTTTACGTGCCAAGGTCCTGGAGTCTCTGACTGACAGACTGAAGTTCTGAAGTTCTCCAGGGTACCTGTGTCTGCTCTTAACACGACTTTTATTTTGTGCAAAACTGCCAACAGGAGAACTCTGGGGCTGTGAAATCCCGGTTCCCTTGGAGGCAATGGCAAAACTCACCCCAGATCCCCTCAGGCCTTCTGTCAGCGCTTGGCCTTCCTGATCCCCTCTGTGCCTCACAGGGCTCCCCAGACCCTTTGGGCCTTTGCCATCTCTGCGCCGCGCCTCAGGCCGAGACAATCCCCCCCCTCCGCCCCACGCGTCCTCCCGGCCCGGAGGGAGCCCCCGCTGACCCCGCTCCTCCCCTCACAGCGGCCCCTAGCCAGCCCGGCCCCGCAGCCGGCCCCGCCCGGCCCGCCCAGCCCCGCAGCCGGACCCCCCGGGCCCGCCCGGCCCCGCCCGGCCCCACGCTCACCTCAGCGCCGCGGCGGGCCGCGCCGGTTGCTAGGCAACGCGTCAGCCCGGCTGGGCCGCACCACTCGCGGCTGGGGGGGGAGGGGGGAGGGTGTTGGTGCTGGGGCGCGCGGCCTCGGTCGGGGGCGCCAATTCGGGGCGGGGGGGAGCGATCCCCTCAGGGGTGGTGCGGGACGGTTGCGCTACCTCTGACGGCAAAAACACGAAAAAGAAAAAAAACACACTGTTTTTGCTAGTAAGCGTCGTTTTCAGGTGCTACAGCCTCGTCCGCAGGCGCGGCAGAGGCACCTTTTCCTTCAAAAACGCTCGTCTGATAGGCTGAGAGGGACCTAATAAATGCTTATAAATATCTGAAGGGTGGGTGTCAGGAGGACGGGGCTAGATTCTTTTCAGTGCTGCCCAGCGACAGGACAAGGAGCAATGGGCACAAACTGAAGCACAGGAAGTTCTGTCTGAACATGAGGAAGAACTTCTTCCCTCTGAGGGTGATGGAGCCCTGGAACAGGCTGCCCAGGGAGGTTGTGGAGTCTCCTTCTCTGAATATATTCAAGACCTGCCTGGACAAGGTCCTGTGCAGCCTGCTGTAGGTGACCCTGCTTTGGCAGGGGGGTTGGACTAGATGACCCACAGAGGTCCCTTCCAACCCCGAACATTCTGTGATTCTGTGACTTTGAAAGTTGTATCAAAGTATTTTAAAAAAGAGACCATCTCCTCTACCACTACCTATAAATTCTCATTTTTCAGTATTAAAGAGCAGCCGCTTGAAACGTAACCCTGAAAACATTTTTTGGTGTACTGTTCTTACCACGGCTCATTTTTTATACTTTTCCCTGCATGTATACAGGGTAGAAGGAAAATCAGGATTTTCCTCTTTTTTTTCTTTCTTCAGACAGGCGATCCGGGCAGATCGACGAGGCTGAGAAATGCTGAATTCAACACAGCAGCGCTGCCGCCTCGGGCGCACGCGGCCGCTTTCACTGAAGACACCCCGGCATCCCCTGTAAGCGCTGTCCCAAACCCGCAAGCCCTCCGGCCTCCTGACAGGGTCGGTGGAGGAGCCCCGCAGAACGGTGGACACTGAAGAAATCTGCACTGACACCCTGCATCAGGTAACGTCAAAAATGCATTCGAGAGTATTGGCTGCCCAGAATCCTTCTCCCATGGGTGTGTTACGTTTCTCTTGGGCATGAATGTGCGTTTGGGATGAACTCTGTTCATAGCCCTGCTGCTGCTGTCTCAAGGACACTTAATACAGAAATCTAGAAATATTTCAAGAACTTTTTTTTGTTCCTTACATATTCTGAGAATAAAATTCTTCTCTGTCAGCATTTCTAACACAGAGGTAAAACTTCACTGAAAGCAGTGCGACACTCACTTTGAAGAAGAAAGAAAGGAAGAGAAACTGGATCATAAAATTCTGCTCCCAGAACGTAGTTCCCATACTTAGTAAAATGTAATTGCCATTGATTTGGAAAGAGTGACGCCTATGCCCTTGACAAGGCTGGAGACAGGCTGCCCAGTGACAATGACATTCAAGCTGGGTTTAGGAGAAAGTTCAGGATCACCTTCTACACCAGCTTCATGTGAACTCTGTCAGCTCACTATCCCATTGTTTGACAGCACGTTTTCTGTCAGAGCTGGTCCTCACCTCACCTCTGCGCGTGCCCCAGTGTGCTACATCACTCTAAAGGCATGTCAGCCCTCAGAGAGGTACCTAAAACACCTCCTGCCTGCCAAACCTCCTGTCTCAGCCTTCCTCTCCTGGGTGCATGCACGTGTTCCTCCTCATCGCTCCACATAGCCAGCTGTCTGCCTTTGGTGGAGCTTTGACCATTTCACACATCACAAAAGCTCTTGCTTTTCCACACTATCCATTCACCTCAGCCGAGTAAATAGTCATGACTAAGGCAAACAGTTTATCCTCCACTTGACAAGCCAGGGAGATGGTTAAAATACTTCTGTCTTGCAGAACAGATCTGCTGGAGAACCCTCACAGGGGGCTGAGCTGCCCAAATCATCTCCCCAAGGCAAGGGGAGATGTCTTTGCAAAATGCTAGGGTTTTTGCATGGCATGCTTTGGCACTGAAAATGGATTTTCCAGCTCCAGAGCTTAATCACAGCATCCCACGCTGAACTTGCTTCGGTCCATGGGTTTGCCAGGTTTTTCTTCCTTTTTCCAGGAAAAAGAGGGTAAGAGAATAATAGAGCAGATAGCATGTTAACATAGTTCTCCTCCCACAGAAACACAATTCACATGTACATCTGTCTGTTTGCACAGTGACAGTCCAGTGTAAACCAGAATCATCTCTGCTTCCACATCAGAGGAGCTGAATATGATACGCCTCTGGAAGAGCACTCTGTAATATTCCCTGAGAGGCAGCAAATCAGTGGAAAAGGTGGGTGAAAAAAGGAGACTATCAGTCAAGAAATCTGCATATTTCCTTGGGATGGCTAGTATAAATAACGGTTATGAACTAAGGTTAAATAGGTGATTCTTACATCAGTTCTCATCTATTCCAAAAATCAGATGAAAAATTTGTGGCCTGATTGTCAAGCTGGAATAGAGGCATTGCAAACAATTTAATTATTTAGCAAAGGATGGAGAAAAATGAACTATTAGACTGAAGCACTAATGGAAATTTTAAGTATTAATAAATTAATATTGAATATTAAAGTTGGTCAGTGTTTGGTAAGTAAACAGTCCTACAATCGGAGTAATACAAAGCAATTTCTTTTATTTACTCCTAAAGTTACAATTAAAAGTCTTTCAAGAATGCATGAACAAATACGATGTTTCATTTCTGGTTTAGATTACAGACTTGAAAGAAATTGCAGCTGTGACAAATTTAAAATGGATATACTGAGCAGGAATGAAGGTAGATGCACACAGCCCAGTGCAACACTACCTTGTTTAATTAAACACCTTGTTTCAGGATATGTGAATTCTTGTTAATAATTCTCTGTAGTTTGCTGCTGCTTTTAGGTCTCCCAACCCACGGTGTCTGTCCTGCTGCACTGACATCTGCACTGCGAGTCAATCAATGGTTTGCACAGGTCAGAATTTTGCGGGTTTTATTTTGCATCCAGCTTCTTTCAAATGCTCAGCCTACACACGAAGACAATGGGAGGGTCACAAAATATCAGGCTCTTCATTCACACCATTGGTGTTTAAATCCAACGTTGTCTCGCCGGAACTCCTGGGCAACCATTGCCAATTGCAGAAAATGCCCCACATTCAGAAGTACATTCAGGAGCAAAGCTCCCTCAATTCCACAAATGCAAGCAAGTGCGGTGACTTTCAGGGGAAGCTGTTACAATATGAATGGAATAATAAAATATTGCTTGAGCCAAAGGAAGAGAGAGAATGACTTGGCACCCCACTGGGATGATGCAGCATTGCCAATGTGGTTTCTTCAGACTACTGTAATGACATTGTCTGGCTGCCTCTCAGACCCCCTTTTAACAAGTTGTTTAACCCTTTGACCAATTTCAGACAAACTCTGTGGGAAAGCAGAGCTCTTCAAGAAATGAAAGCTTCTACAAGTTTAGTGTGGACAGGGGCAAGGAAGACTGAACCATTTGCCCTGTGTGAGGGAAACGATGCTGTGTGAGCATGGCAGCAGGGCAGTCAGCACACAGAAACCGGGCAGCTGGGCAGGACGGACGTAGCACGGTGGCAGAGCAAATGCTGCTGCTTGTCTGACTCCTGCTCTGGGGATGTGGGGAGAGATGAGGGTGGTGTGTAGGGAAACAGAAAGCAGTGCGCTTTGGCTGTCCTAGGGAGCAAATATAGAGATGAGCTGGAGTTACTGTGGTCAGAGTGGGCACGGGAAAGGGCAACGCTCGCTAGGAAACACAGATTCCTTCATTGTGCTTCTCAGCGGATAACTCGCTTAATGCAATAGTCGGATTTTTGGTGCACAGGTAAAGAGCCAGATGTTTTATGGCCACAGTCATTGACCTCACTGGTAGATCTGGAGCACACCCTCAGTAGGTTGGACATCAGACCCCGAGTTTTAGGCAGCCCCTCATCACATCATCATCATCATTGACTTGTCTGGGGTGACGGGCGATGGTAAATTGGAAAAGCTGGTTAAAGATGTTTTGAGACAATTTACCAAGCTGAGGACTGCGGTGCTTTCAGAAAGGGCACCAGTGCACAGTGCAAACTTTGACTCATTTCTGAGGCCGTGTACATTATCGTGCTACAAGTGAACTTGTCAAGCAACGGTTTGGAGAGCCTGCCTTGGCAGCTGGGATTCCACACTCAGGTTAAGCACACAGCCCCTTTACAATAGTTTTGCCACAGAAACAAAACCTGGAAAAACAAAGAGTGCTTTGCTGCCAGGGTAGGGGAGTGCTGAGGAACTGCCTATGGGGAACCCAGGACGGCTTTCATCCACATCCCACCAACGAGGGTACCACAGGGATCCAAACGCGATGGCATCTTACAACCTATAGCATCAGGATGAAATGCAGACTGGCTGTTTCTCTGGATGCTGGATGAGAGGGTGAAGTCCAGGGAGCATTTAGAGTCCTCTCTGGAAGGCATGAGGAACAAGATCCCCTGTTTGCCCTTTCTCTGGTGCCTACCCCAGACTCGAGGTCATCTTCAGCTCCGGCATCTGTGCTCACCTGGGCTGGGTGGGAGACACAGGTATCCTGCTCTGCTGCAGCAGGCTCTGCCAGCCTCCTGATTTCTGGCTCTCGGGGATGTGTGCTTACTGCGGGAGGCATGTGCAGAGCTGTCGGGAGCAGAAGCAGTGCAGGCAGCCTGAATCACGTTCCTCCAACCCTGTGTCTCAGCAGGGCACTTATTCCAGGGCTGTATTTCCTCTTGATTGATTACCTCTGCCACTGTGGGGCCGACATCCTACGCAGGAGTCCTGCTTGGTCCGTTATCATGGGAGCCTGAGGAATGATCATTCCCCAGCAACACCCGTTGATAACAGTGAATAATAGCCGGGAAGGGAGGCAGACGATAGTAGGAACATGCTTAACAGAAGCGCTGTTATTCTTGGGACAGGACACTTCTGCAGAGGAGGAGGAGAGCTTGGAGGGTGGACGGGGGGGGCCTTGTCGTTGCTGATGCTCTCTAGGGCTCAGCAGCTGGAGAGAAACATTGGCTAAGGATGGTCAAAGCTGGAAAGGAAAAAAAAGAGGAGGGGAAGGGATGAAGTGAAAGGAGCTAAGAGCCGCTCTGAAGAGCATACAGACAGCCTGGTGACCTCTGGTGCACAAGGGATGAAGGAAACAGACTGTGATTGACTATGTGGACCATCTGGGTGATCATCTTCTGGATTTCAGCCGTCCTGGTAGGTACTCAGAGCTATTTATTCCCAATTGCATGGAATCACATGTTGTCTGAGTAAGTGCACGTCTATTCTATGAAGTCGTGGTGTCTTTGTTTAAAAAGGTCCAGGTAGAAGCTGGGATTTTTTTATTTTATTCTAGCTTATGCTGCTTCCTGCATTAATTGACAGCAGCCAGATGGCTAGATGCTGAATGCCTCAGTTTCCCCTCCTATATAAAACAGCAGCATGCCTCAGTTTTTTTGTCTTTATAAAGACAGCAGCGTTACTAACCTGCTTTGGCAAACATAGCAGGTTCTGTGATGAAGGAGAAGAGACGATGCCATTTAGAGAAGCTTTGCTGATTTACACCAGCAAGCAATCCCCTAAGGGGTGATGCCCACCACTACCAAAGCCTCCCTTAACTCAGATTGAAGGTATGCAAAGCAACGTTTGACCCACAAAGTTTGGTTTCTTTCTTTTAGCTTTATCACTTTACTGGGAATTTTTGAGGCAGATTGTCTCTGCTGAGCTCCGGGCGCTCAAGCCGGGTGGGAAGGACAGCTGAACCTGGGCTGTGATATCCAGGTGCTCCTTGGCGTATTCAGATTTTGAAAGCATATATAACCACGACTAAAATATATCCAGTTTAGGTGTGGGAAGTTGGGAAAGGATCAAACTCTCGGCAAATGTAAAAAATTAGTTTCATTACAGATAATGGAGAAATCAATCTATTCGTCGCAGCAGAGGATTTACCTCAAACTCTGAGAAAACCTGAGCTCTGCCTAGACATTTTAATTGCAGAGTGAATGCAGTCTGCAAACTTTTTTGCCTTTTGATCATCTTCCACAATAAAAATAGTGTCCGTGATATTTTTCTGATCATTTTGGTTTCTTATTCTTAGGGACTACCTAAAGGACTCTGTAAATAGGTGTCATTGCTCAGGGTGCCACTGAGAGCATCTCCTTCCACTTGATCTCTTTCCAGTCCTTCAGAACACCTATTTTTCTTTTGCCAGGCATCTTTTGTTCTCTTTTAAATCTTCTCGTTAAACTAAGACCACTTAATTTCAAATTAAATGGCTGTGAATTCTGTGGCTGCAAATATTATTTGTATTAAATAGTGTTTAGATCCATTAATTTCACAACTTAAAAACTGTAGTTAGCTGTTGCTATCAATCCCACAAACTGCAGCTTTCTGCCCATTCAGACATCTAGTTATCACAGCTGTTTCTGTTTGGAATGGTTTTCGTATCTTATATTGTCTTTAAACAAAATATGAAGACGTCTTGGCCCCTCATCAAAATCTGACAGCCTGTGAGCTGAGAGCTGTTTTAGTGAATCGTTTAGGAAGAGATGAAGAAACTGCTCGTAGAGGAGTCCGTTTTCCCCCTCGAATTCAAGCTGCAGGGCAGGCTGTTTGCTCCCAGTTGTGGACAGTAAACACGAGCGAGACCGAGTGTAGCCAGCAGCGGAGCGGGGTTATCTGGCCGTGGCACGGGAAGTGGGATTTCGCGTCGCTCAGCAAACAGCCGGACCTGTGATGGCCCTGCTCGCGCCCAGCCGGCTCCGTCGGATGCCAGCTTTGGCAAAGACCGACCGAGGGACAGTGTTTGTGGAAAATGAGGTCTTTAAACCAGCACCTGGAGGCTCTCTGCTTTCTCTGGGTTTGAAATCCTGTTACCTGCACGTCTATTACCAGGCAGCGGTATCTATCTGATCAGAATAGGGTGGACATCACTTGGCAGGGTAAAACAGTAATTGTAAGGCATTGACCACACCATATTCCTGCTTGAGCAATACATTCCATGTAAGAAAATAACACTGTATCAGATCATCAGGGTGGTCTTCACAGCTGAATGTGCTAAAAGCGTGTAGCCTCATTCTAGCCATAAAGAAATAACACAGGCCCTAAATCTTTTTCTAGAACAAAAGCTTTCTTAGGACCTACATTTCTTAAAAGAGAATGGTGGCTACAAGATGTACAGGCTTGTTTAAGATGAATATTTTTCCTGTTTCTGAGATTATTACAACATGATTACTAGCATTTATTTTTACATATGTTCAGTATCATCTTGAACATCCTGCATGCAGACCAGACCGGTTCTGTCGGCCGCTTCAAATGCTCAGCGCTGGTGTGATTTTGCAATGTGTTTTCAAGGCAACTTCTGGACAGAGATACTGCAGCAGATGTATCTCGTAGGTCTTAACCGTTGCATTTGTACTTGTGAACTCTGAAAATACACTAAATTGCTTTACTATTGGTAATCAAATAGATAACAATAGGGAGTGATAAATAATGCATATTTTTTTAAATCTGTCAATATTTAGAAATTATAAAAGTCAGCCTCCAGCTAACAACTGAATCTGCTGAATGCAATTAGATTTCTTTAGACACGCTACTCCAGTCAGACATTTCTACTTTTTTCAAAGATTAAACAGACATTTAAAATCTTTTTTTTTTTTTTTTTTTTTCAAATATTACGTGGATTAAAACCACATTTAGATCCTGGCATCAGAGGATAGTTTATTTCATCTGAATTCTTTGCCTGTGTGATTCCAGAAAATTCATTACATTGTGCAAAAACAAATGAGTTTTAATTGACTTGTTTCATGACACACAAAGGCAAGAGAGAAAGATGCTGAAGTTAAACACAACAGACCAATTAGATGAATACAACACCCAGAATACTTCCAGACGAAATGAGTGGGAGTATAGTCACTGATGTCTATTAGGGTAAAATTTTGTTGTAGAAAAGTCATAGCTCTCATTAAAAGGTTTTCAGTGATCATTCTCTCTCCTAAATGTAATTTGACAGTGAGCAGCAATTCTACAAGACTGATTAGATTGAGTAGTAATATGATGCTGCCAGGTTAACTTTTCCCACACAAAGTACATTAAAAGTTCTATCTGATACTTTTCAAATAATACATCCTGATGACTTTAAAGTTTGTGTATCCATACACACATACATATACTTATACATATACATACATATAAGTTCCATAGTGGGAATTTATAAAGATTTTTGGTTTTGTTCATGAGGGAGGAATTATCTATATATATAATGGGAACTTGCTTATATTCAGTATCTTTAGTGTCAAAAATAATAGAAAGGGGCAAAAATGATAAAAGTACTTTTTTACTGTAAGGCATAAAAACTGGGACGTTTTCCTGCAAATCTGCTCTAGTGAAAGGTGTCTCTGCCCATGGCAGGGGGGTTGGAAACAGATGACCTTCGAGGTCCCTTCCAACTCAAACCATTCTATGATTCTACGATTCTATGATTTTGCAGCAATTTTTAATACATGCCATTCTAGTCATTGGTAGCTGTTTTGTACATTCATTTTTGTCCAGCTATATATAATATAAACTGCACATTGATTGCTACATCAGGATTAAGACTAACATTTCCATACTGCCTTGTGAGAAAGGAGGATGGAGCAAGGTGGGAACCTGAGAAAATGACCTGAGGACAAATTACTGTCTAGATTCTTGAAAAAAATCTGTGTGAGTTTCTGCTTTCAGGTTGGCTCCTGCAGCAGTAGCAATGAAACAGGCTTTGGTAGACGGCAACCAGTGGACATATTTGGATCACTCGTGCCCAAGAAAATAACCTGCCAGGTCATGGCTTAACACTGCCAGGGGCAAGTAATTAATTCTCTGTTGCTCTAGGAGAGTCTTGCAGTGCTCTGGATGTTTCCGCAGTCTTTTGTACTGCTCATGTACTTAATTTAGCAGAGTAACACACTCATTTTTCTCTATAACAGTAATGACAGCAAAAGGGAGAAGGCAGAAACTCAATCTGTGCTTGCCTGCTGCTACTATAAAAAAGCAGACTTAATTAGGAAAAATGACTGTATTTCAAGGAAATTGACTGTATTTCAAGGAAATATTGCCCACAATCAGCTGATAGGGTTGCATGGGGATTGTGAGCATTAGAAGGGTAAATCCTATTGAGAGGATGTAAATCTTCAGAGGAAAAGTGATTCCACTGCTTTTCAAATTTGCAGATCAGAGCTGTCCCACCTGTCTGTGACCTCCTGAGTGTCCTGAAAAAGGAGGAAGAAAACTGTGCTGAGACCCTCTCCCTGGAGGCAAAGAACAGAACGCTGGAAGACAATCTGCTCCTGAGCTCAGGTGAAGGCTGAATGAATGCGCATGGTAAAAATGGCTCTCAGAGGAGCTGGGCGGCCTCAAAATCAGATAACCCCATGTTCCTTCCCATAGGAGGTGTGCACCTTGTACGCATCTCTCATTTAGGAACATAAAAAAGGATAAGGTCTGTTATAAGGTTCTGAGAGCGGGATTTTGACCTTATTGTGACAGCAAGGGTTGTAGGAGTGTTGTAACTCAGCTTCTCAGCTGCAGTCCTCACAACTAGGGAGCGCATCAGCAACAAAATCTTGCAAATTGCAGAGGATTTGGAATTCTCATCTTGGACAAGGATATTTTTATAAATTCAGCCCAGTAAGCGCAACTTTACTTAATATTTAATATTTACTTTTATATATAATATTATAATTATGGGTGTCCTGGTGGACGACAGGTTAACCATGAGCCAGCAGTGTGCCCTGGTTGCCAAGAAGGCCAATGGGATCCTGGGGTGCATCAAGAAGAGTGTGGCCAGCAGGACGAGGGAGGTTCTCCTTCCCCTCTACACTGCCCTGGTGAGGCCCCATCTGGAGTACTGTGTCCAGTTCTGGGCTCCCCAGTTCAAGAAAGATGAGGAGCTACTGGAGAGAGTCCAGCGGAGGGCTACGAGGATGATGAGGGGACTGGAACATCTCCCCTACGAGGAGAGGCTGAGGGAGCTGGGCTTGTTCAGCCTGAAGAAGAGAAGGCTGAGAGGGGACCTAATAAATGCTTATAAATATCTGAAGGGTGGGTGTCAGGAGGATGGGGCCAAGCTCTTTTCAGTGGTGCCCAGTGACAGGACAAGGGGCAATGGGCACAAACTGAAGCAGAGGAAGTTCCGTCTGAACATGTGGAAGAACTTCTTCCCTCTGAGGGTGACGGAGCACTGGAACAGGCTGCCCAGGGAGGTTGTGGAGTCTCCTTCTCTGGAGATATTCAAGACCCGCCTGGACAAGGTCCTCTGCAGCCTGCTGTAGGTGACCCTGCTTCGGCAGGAGGGTTGGACTAGATGACCCACAGAGGTCCCTTCCAACCCCTACTATTCTCTGATTCTGTGATTCTATGTAAATAATATATACAACATATGTAATATTTACTTATATTTGCCTTCAAAAACAAAGAATACCAGCAGCCAACATTTAAATCATGTGGCCTGAAGGTCCTCATTGCCTCGTCTTTGCTCTAACTTTCTGTCACATAAAAGAGTGCTTGCATTTCAGAGATGATTTGTCATCATATAAAGGAGTTTTTTGGACCAGGGTCTTGTGGTACCGAGTCCTCATCATGTAGACAGCTTTCCTTTCACAGCTGAGCGTGTTCATGTGCAAGGGGTCTCGGAGAGATAACAGCAAGCAATTGTTGAAGGTTGCCTGTGAACTCAGTGTTAGCTCCCCCAGGCAGCAGCTGGGTCAGCATCTCACAGAGTACATTGGGAGGAAGCAACAGATGTGACTATTTTTTGTGCATGACCAGCCATCACCATTAAGTATGGGTTTGTGTCGTTCACAGCATCTCGCAGACTGAGCTGTTTCTGGGTGACTTTTGTGGGCCATGACATTGTTGTCCCAAAAATAGGGGTTTGTTTACCCAGTGTGCAATACGCCAATATACACACAGAGCGAGCAGAGGTCTTCTGTGCATATTTGCACAGATAAGGGTGTCTGTCCCCAGACAGCACGCCTTGTTCACAAATCAACAGCCATTTATACACTTAACATTACCGTATTCATCCTCCTAATACATATGCATTGCTATTCTATTAAATGATTGATTAAAGTCTCTTCATCTAGCATGTAAATTAGTAGGCATGCTCAGTTTCTTCATCTTTTGAGTCTGGGGTATAACTGGGGCAGGTGGTCCGTGAGCCGGTGGTCGTGATCTCCCCCTGCCGGAATTACCTTTCCCCTAGTTACCTGTTTCTCTTGGCCATCTCAGCAGCTTTTCATAGCTCATTAGCTATTCTTACGATTCAACACTTTCTGGTTCTACTTTGGACAGGTACATCCTTCTTATGAAACAATTAGACATTATTTTAAATCCTGTATCTTAATTTCTATAGTTAATTTTAAACTTAGAAGATTACAAAAATTTTAACTGTAATAAGGGTCCCTACCACAGCAATAATCTAGTTATTTCACTTATCATTTCATATTTTGTTTTCCCTTTTTATTCCTTAGTATAACACGGGGAGCAGGTGAGGGAAGCTGCTGGAGGTCTGGGACCGCTGGCCGTGGTGACACCGTGAATTGCTGCTGGTGGAATGCTCTGTTTGCTACTTGAGGGAGGTCCCAGAGAGCGCAGGGATATCAGAGAGGTGCTGCTGTGCTCTGCCTTCACTCAGGAGGCTCTTTATCTAGGCAGGAGTGAGTGCCACTGGCTTTGCTCCATGAGGAATGGCAAGAAGCCCACCAGCAGGACAAATGGCTCGGCTGCTTTTTGTTTTCTCCTGCTGGGAAGAGACCATCCCAACATCATAATTTTGTCATTTTTTTCTGTACACTGAGCCTGACTTGGGGGCTTTATGCCAGTGGGGTTGCCATGAAGGTCGATAACCCAAACAACGCAGCACAGCTAGGCATAAATATCATCCAAGCTGACATTTCATTTGCCGTTAAATTATTGCTTTGAAGTAAATGGTTACCAAGTCCTATAAACATCGGCACAGCGAGGACAGCAGAGCTGAGGTGCCCTGGGTGTGAAAAGCTCTGTATTTCCAGGTGTTAGGACTGTTGTGCAGGAGAAAATCAATACATTTCTAGAAATGTAAATATTTTTGTCAGGCTAATGGAGGCTGGCCTTATAAAGTGTAAAGTGTTTGAAGAGAGCACTCAGCATTTCCTCCCCTCCACTTTCCGTGGGCGTGCAGGCCATTCGGCACATGTCAGAACTCAACAGGCGGAGGGTGGTCCTGACATGCTCCAGTAGCCTCCTTTTTCCCTGTCACGTTAAAAAAACCACAGAGAAGGCTTTGCTAAAACCAATGACAGTGGGTGAAGGCATAAGGGAAGCAGCCTGAATGATTTCAGCCTGTGTCTGGAGAAGAGCAAAATAAGAAAGACCAGATTTCAGTTTCTCTGTAGCACAAGGGGGATCAGCTATAGGTCTGCTCTACTGACACTCTGCACCACAGGCCAAAATTCATCCATGCCAGCTTCTGGCACCTAAGCAAGATGTCAAAGTTGAGATCACCGTCATGCTGTGCTCCATTGACCTTCGGCTCCCTGATGCATGTCTACCACCCCTGCTAGAAGGCAACACAGCCAAGCCAAGGGCCCAGCTGGAAAAGCCTCCCTCACACTTCAGCTGTAGGAGGGGATCACGACGAGCCCAGCCTTAAGAAAAGCAGCCCCTCACCTAAGTGAGGGAAATGAGGTGAATCTGGGCAGTGTCAGTTAAAGCCTGCAGGTGATGGAGGCCTCAGGTGGCAGAAGGTGCAAGGAGGGCAACTGAGCCATGGGCTCACGCCTGCAGAGAGCCCAGTGGGACTCCAGGTTCAATGGATGCTCCGAGGTGGGTCCTCCAACAGACAGGTCACACTGTCAGAGGCCTGGCCTTGAAAAGAGCAGCAACACAGGCAGATTGTGCCAGCATGTTGGTGTGAAACCACATTTTGCCCTGGCCTGTAAATGTGATGATCTTCCCTTTACGGTCACAGGGACTGGGAGAGCTAGGTGAAGTCTTGCTCTCCTGCAGCAGCAAAGCCATTGAGACCCACAGCCAAGCCCAGCAAGTGGTCTGTTGGTGTTATTCACTCCAGCACAGTCTTGGCATAATGAAAGAGATGAAGAAGCAGAGGAGTGTTTATGACGATACAAGGACAACATCGATACTATTCCACTCTGCCAGTATCATTCTGAAGCTGCTTAAACTCCTAGTCAAGTTGTATCTTTTCCTGTGTCAAGTTGTATCTTTTCCTGTTTATAAAAGGATTATGTAAGGAAAACATCATGATGACTCAAAGTGGAAGTTTTAGAAAGGCTGAAAAGTGAGCTAAAAAATTCACATCTGGTTTCCTTCATCTTTTCTAGGGCCATTCAGTAGTTACCAGAAGACAGATGGGTAGCCAAGGGCCTGATGCAAAGTTCACCATGGCCGAAGTTGCTCTTTGTCTGGCTAGTAGAGACCAGTGGAGTCAAGGACCAGCATGGGACGGGCTTGGAGTTTGCTGGGGCTCGTTTGAAGCAAGCAGGACCTGTTCTGCCCTATCCAGGTCTTGACAGGTCTCAGCAGGACTTGCTCTTTCTCATCCAGCTTGCTTTTCAGAGTACTGAGCATCTTTGTTCCCGTAGCTGCCTTGCTCCTTGGGAGGCATTGCACAGTGTTTTGATGCTTGGAAATGTTTCATAGTGTTTCATGGCTGAGAGAAGTTTGATGGTGTTTTGTCACTGGGAGATCCCACATGGAGTTTCTTGTTGCCCCCCCCCCCCCAGGCAGATGTGCTGGAATGTGGGATAACATGAGCTGCTGGCCTTCATCTGCTGTGGGACAGACTGTCAGTGCTCACTGCCCTGAATTCTTCCAGATGCTGACTGGGAAAAAAGGTAACACTAAAAATGTGCTTTTCTTGCCCAGGTGTTTTTTATTGTTATTTTATTTTTAGATATGTTATTTACAAAGATGCACTGTCAGGTCTGAGCTTGAAGTGAAATCTTTTAAGTGTTTATTTTTCTCAGCCAGGTGGAGAAAAGTGCAGCAAGTAAATGCTATCTTGAAAAGAATGTCTTTAGCAGTTTCTGAAAGGAAAGGGTTTTCTCCACTCAGGCTCTTCATTTACATATTTCTGTCTGTCTTTCCCCTCGTAATAACTCTTAGAGCCAGTAGCTGATCTCAGCTGAGCTTGATGGGGACAAAACTTCACACACATTACGTTCATACATGTTTCGGCAAAACAGCCAGCCAGGTAGGGGGTTCATCCCTTGGCTGTGACAGGCTCCACACAAGTGGCACAGGTTTATGGGAACTCAGGTTTCATGGCTCACCAAACAACTTAAAAAGAGATGAACTCAAGCAATGTTTGTTGTCCTTTCTCTGGGATTTCTAAGCTAGAAGTGAAGTGCAATTTATTCCCAGTATACTACAGTAATCATGAGCCATTAAGTAGGAGTTTCTGCCTGCTTTCTGTTCAGTTCTACTTTTCAGCAATGCCCAAGAAATGTGCTTACATTTCTCTTTAGCAGGTTAATGATTCAAATTGGAAGAGGGTTTTGCATTCTTTGGTTATGGGACACTGATTAGTGCGGTCCAATACTTACAGAAAAGCAGACAGATTCATTTTATGGAGGGGGGAAAGGGAGACAAAGTATTAGATTGTGTAATAAAGATTAGATAAGTCAGAGGAGAAGAACTTAGTGCTCTTTAAATAAAATCAGACATGAGCCATTTAAATTGAAATATATACCGTGCTACTTTCTGTACACACAAACAGTAATTTCCCATTGAATCCTACAATATGGTTTAAAGACAGAGGATAAACGGCACAAAGACACAGATTGCTGAAGAAATCATCTGTCTGGTGCACGCTCACAAATCTTTAGCGTAGTGATACCAGCCCTTAAATGCATTAAATGAAATCCCTGCTAGTGCAGCCGCTAGAGGGAACTGCTCCCTCCCTCTGGCCTTCGCACCGGGGAGGAAAACAGGAATTTGTACATCCAAAGGTTATAATTACATCTCAAATGTGCATTGCATTATCTTGGAGATAGTCTAACAGCTTTAAACTTTAGTTGCCCTCTTTATCGAGAAGCTGAGAGCTGAACCACTTCTGATAATCAGTGTTCAAAACAGAAACCCAAGATATGGTCCGTTGGTATTTGCATCTTATTTTGGTCTCTGCATCTGGCATTTTGGGTCAAAGTCAGCAATAGTTTATTCTCATTCTGATAGCCACATTCTTCTCTGCTTCTGTACTGTGGTTGGCTTGTGACTCATGCATTTAATTACTGCTACAGTCATCCTGTTTGAAGCAATTTTGCAAAAGAAAAACAAAGATCTGTTTGCTTGAAAAAAAAGAACAAGTTTTCTCTCCTCACCACTTGCAAAGCTGATGGGCAGCCACAAATGCCAAAGACCCATATGTTAAGGGATGCTCTGAGCTCTGACCAAACCCTGGTCTCCACGCTGTGGAGCTTTGTGCTGACATCTAGACTTGCATTTGCAGCCCAGACTGTCTGGTCCCTTCCCACCTAACAGATCAAAGAAACAAAATGGTCTGGAACCAAGTTACATAGCTGAAGATCATATCCAGACCTACACATTGTGTCTCAGGCAAGAGATGAGGAAAGGTGTGACGACTGTGGGGATTCAGGGGCAGAGGAGAAGGCCACACTGGAGGCCAGAGTTCCATGGCCACCGCTTTAGCCAGTGCTCCCCCCTGCTAGGCAACTCTGAAAGCCTCCAAGGCACAAGTAAACACCAAGCACGGACCATTAGACAGACTGCAGACCCCGAATCTGCTCTGAGCAGCAGGGCATTCTGCAGTTTCCTCAGTGTGTGTTTCACCCATAAGCAAGTAGCATTGTTAAAGTTGTGCTCATGTCCATCAATATAATAAGCCCTGCATAATCTCCCGTGCTTCGCATAGAACGCAGTTGCGTGCCCACACCAACACAGAACTTCACCATTTCTTGTCTGATCCACTTTGACATCCTCAGGCAAAAGCCAGTTACAGGCATGTTTACAAGCTCAACACTCTGCTCTGAGTTAAGTCCTTGTATCTTCATAATTGAAGCTGAAGTAGAGAATTTGCCGCCATACCACTCCCTTGCTGGGTGCCAAGGCAGGTTGGGAAGAACTGTTTGGGAGAGCTGTTCCCCTCCTGCTGTTGCTGCATTGCAGCAGGTTATAGAAAACCTGACTCAAAAACCAAGCCTAGCCCTTCCAAAGATGCTAAGCTGGAACAAGATGTTCATAAAAGTATCACAATAATAGTCTGATACTGACACACCCAGAGCTCTTCCCACCTGGAGATCTCAGCATGTTTGCTGTGCCTTTCAGTCTTACAGAGGTGAGTTCAAGTCAAGTGCAGACATGCTGCCAGGTCACCAGAATTACCCCAGAGGTAGCAGGAGCCGTGTCTCTGTCCTGACAGTCCCAGCAGGGCTCCAAAGAGCATAAACCAGTGCCAAACACTGCTGTATATGCATGTCCCCCAGCTCCCTCAACACTGTGGGGGTGTTTTGCAAGAACTGGGTGCCCAAGAGTCCCCACAGCTAAATGTCTGGGCTAAAATAGGCTTTTATGCTGCCTTCTGGCAAGGTTTCTACTAAGAAGTGCTTCTGATTTCAGGCCCTAAGTCCTTGCTAGTATTGCCATTACTGCAGCAAAGCCAGAATTTCACTCTGTGTTTCTGAAGTGTGGCTCCTACCTGATGGATTAATGTGATTAGGACAGTGGGCAGTGGTTTCAGCTCTCTGTAATTCTCTTCAGTGCAGAACCTACACGCCTGGTAGGGTCATTTTCTTCCAATAAGATTGTAAGGTGTGTAGGGCAGGACTTCCCACTTCCACTTTAGTGCCAAACATGAATATGGATGTGTTCAAACCTGTCCTATTCAACCATGTACAACTTGCTGGGGATCTACCTCACTCAGCTTTATGTGTCTAAAAGTCAGATGTACCTGCAGAAGTGGGTCAGAGAAACTGCCCTCTGCAATGTCTGTCTGAAAATGAGACAAATGCTGCAAATGCCTCTTTTTCTCCATCAGCCGGAAAGACAGCCACAGGGGACAGAGTTGGGCTCAAGCATTTAGCTTTCGGAAAGCTAATTTAAGTGAGGGGAATCCCATCCCAGCCTTTAATTCGCAAGTAAGCAAGAAAATCAACAGTGTAAGCTAATGCCCAGATTGGGCTGTGGGAAGAAGCCTTTTAGTTTTTATTTAAATCTCACCAAAAATCTGTGATCATCTAAAGTTTTGTGTTCTCTTCCAACCAAGACAAACCACAGTAAGGAGGTGGGGAGCATTCAGGAAGGTATCAGGTTTGCATGGAGTAAGAATCTGTGATTGAAACAGTCATGTGTTTGCTGATCTTGGAATACTGGCCAAGAAACACCAGATGTACTGAACAGTATTATTTATGTTGCAATTAATAAAAACACATCCATCACAGTCATCCCTGAGTTGGCAAACAATATTATGATCCAAACAAGTACACTGGGCAAGTATCAACATAATTAGCTCAGCTGCATTTCACCTCCAGCTATGCAGAGTGCACTGCCTGGGGGAAAATATTCTCTTTGTTCTTGGAGTGACCACGTACATTTGTGGCTGATCCCTGAGGAGAACAAAGATACAATTGCAAATCATCACACCTGATTTTGTCTTTTTTTTTTTTTCTTGCCACTCAGGTTTTGTCTACCGAAACTGTACGAGTGAGGGTTGGTCAGACCCATATCCGAGACCCGATATCGCTTGTGGCTACAATGTCAATGACACGACAAATGAGGCGAGAGTGAGTCTGGGTGCCTGTGACCACAGATCTGCTGCTCTGGGGCCCTGGGGGAGGAACATGTGACGGACAGACGAAATGATGATGTGATTTAAGTCAGGTGGGGTTATGGTTACAGGTGGTTTTCAGCATAAATTGTTCCTCCAAATGATCAGAATGGGTTTCTCAGGGTAAAAATTCAGCAGCTGATTTTACAAGAAAATTTATTTGTTAAATAGGAGGAGATGTCTTTCTCTTGGTATCGGCTGATTTCTACCATACAGTCAAAGGTAAGCGTGTCAATATATGTTTCCCTGCAGCGTTCCTACTTCATGACTCTGAAGACCATGTACACTGTCGGATACTGCACGTCCCTCGTGACGCTGATGATAGCCTTAGCAGTCCTGGCCTCTTTTAGGTGAGGAGAAACATCTCCAGTCTGCGTTTGGCCAGGACTTCTGGTCATCTCAGCTGACACAGATTCTTCTGTTGGCTTCCAGGGCAAGTTAAAAATGGAAGTATTTCTGAAAACCTTCACAGAAATCAGTGACGAAAATGATCTCTGAGTCTTGTCTCCACAAAAATGTTAGGGGCTGATCCTCATATTGTGCTCTCCTGTCCGGTCCAAAATGTAGCTGGATGTATTTTGCAGACCGGTGTTTGCACCACGTCCCTGCTGAGGTCTTCCCATGACTTCAGTGTCCCTCGGGCAGAGTGTCTTTCCCTCTGCTGTTCTTTTCTCGTCTTGAGATAGTGGCTAAAACTTTGCTCTAAAGTGCTGCTGCACTGACTTCTGGCAAGGTGGTTCAGGCTTGCAGCAGCAATCTGACACTCTACTTATCTTCACGCATCCTTGTAACCTGGAATTTGTACTTTGCTGCTTATTCAGCAAAACTAATTTCTCTTACAGTAAGTGTCAGGGACACATCTCCGGGCAGAAGAAACCCCAGCTACTTCGCAAACTTGTCTTCAGGCTGCATGGCCTCCAGACCCGGATTATGTGGAGATTTAATACAGAAAACATTGCAGGCACAAGTGCACTGTGCAGGCAAACCAAATAAATCCACCCAGGTGTCGATAAACACCTTGGGTTCATGTTACTGCAGAAAGGAGGGAGGGAGGCTAGACCAAGCATATTGGCGTGAAATTGCAATTCTTCTGCTAAGGTTTAGGTTATTTTAGGACCTGAGTGGAGCAGACATGACTTTAGATTTTTAAGCTGTTCTCTAGGATATCCCTCTTGGGAAATGCATTAGCCTTCCTTTCACAGACAGAAAAACAGCATTCCTCATTTGTCAGTTTAGCATTAATAAGGATTGAAACCTGCTGTTTACAGCCACAAGCTACCCGCATTGGCTAAGAATGAAACTTCACGAGGTGTCTCTCTTTTTGTAACAGAAGACTTCGCTGTACGAGAAACTACATCCACATGCATCTCTTCACATCGTTCATTTTGCGAGCCTCGTCCAACTTCATCAAGGATGCCGTTTTGTTTTCCTCTGAAGACACAAATTACTGTGGGGCATACACGGTAACCCTCTGCCTTCCAGCCTCCTCCACACCTCAGTTTCCCAGCAGGATCCTAGCAGTAGTTAGTGCGTGGGGAAGGAAATCTCCATCCTAGCTTTCTATTCAGCATGCAGGGTCATGGGAGAAGAGAGGTATCCCCTGTCCCTTCTCCATCACTCAGTCCCGCGTGTTGGTTGCTCCTGGCTGAGGTTTCCCTGCTTGGGAGTATTCTGCATGGGTGAGGGAGGCATGAGGATGCAAAAGCAGCCCAGGCTGGAGCATACACACAGAAACCCAGGTGCTGTTCCTCCTGGCTATAGATGCCCTTACAAGTATTGGAGCAGAGGGCATCCAGGTCAGTCTGAAGTAGGGGCCCAGTTCAAGAAAGATGAGGAGCTACTGGAGAGAGAGTCCAGCGGAGGGCTACGAATGGTGAGGGGACGGGAGCATCTCTCCTACGAGGAGAGGCTGAGGGAGCTGGGCTTCTTCAGCCTGAAGAAGAGAAGGCTGCGAGGGGACCTAACAAATGCCTATAAATATCTGAAGGGTGGGTGTCAGGAAGATGGGGCCAGACTCTTTTCAGTGGTGCCCAGTGACAGGGCAATGGGCACAAACTGAAGCACAGGAAGTTCCAGCTGAACATGAGGAAGAACTTCTTCCCTCTGAAGGTGACGGAGCACTGGAACAGGCTGCCCAGGGAGGTTGTGGAGTCTCCTTCTCTGGAGATATTCAAGACCCGCCTGGACAAGGTCCTGTGCAGCCTGCTGTAGGTGACCCTGCTTGGGCAGGGGGGTTGGACTAGATGACCCACAGAGGTCCCTTCCAACCCCGAACATTCTGTGATTCTGTGATTCGTTATCTTGATTGCATTGACTAGATGGCCACAGAAAACACCAGGAGTTCAGCACATTGACCCAGAAATGCCTAAACATGGGTGTCTCAGGCTGTGAACACAGGATACACCACCAGCGTGGAGATTCTTATGCGGATTTTAGAACCTGGCAGATGGAGCTGGCAGGAAAAGTATGAGAACACATTAAATATTGCTGACTTATACTACAGTGTGAGACCTGACAGTAAGATATGGGTTTGCACTCAGAGAGCCTGGAAAAGGAACCTCGCTATTTTTGAATTGTTTTTTCCTTTTTCTTTTTACTGGCAGCAATATATCTTGAAAATTGCAGTGGGGGTGGTGGGGGTGGTGAGCACTGGAGATGATGTTCAATACTTTAAAGCAGAAGATAAGAATTAGGGAGGGAAACAAAAAAAACCAAAAAAGGTGCTTTTTTGTTGTTGTTGTTTTACCCCCCCTCAGTTTTACTGGTTTTTTGTTGCTGAGCAAGAACATTTAGAGCAAAATTTTAACTTGTCTTTATGGACCCTTTTCCTTAGGAAAAAAAGACTAACAAATACATTCATGTGTTTCTCTAAGGTGATATTAGTGCTACTGATACTAATAAGGTCATAACAGTTAAACTCCTCTACGAAAGACACTAACCCAAACCCATGTGTCCATGACACATTCAGTTCTTGCTAGTGAAGCAGTGGAATAATGTATTTACGAGTGCCAGCCCTGCTTTCTTCTCATGTGAACATCTGTCTGGAGGCCACCCGTTTAGTCTCCTAATTGCTATAAAACCTCTGTTTGCCAAGATTTATTTGCAGTTCTCTCTCTGTTAGCAGGTACATACAAACCCAGGCAGAAGCTAATTATCCTCTCTTTCCTCAGGCTGGGTGTAAGCTCACCATGGTCTTCTTTCAGTATTGCATCATGTCTAACTACAGCTGGCTCCTCGTGGAGGGACTGTACCTCCACACTCTCCTGGTTATTTCTTTCTTCTCGGAAAGGAAGTTCCTCTGGTGGTTCATCGCCCTTGGATGGGGTACTGGTTCTCCTTTCACTAAGAATAACTGTGGGTTTGTTTTGCCTTTGGGAGGGACTTGTGGAGCAGTAACTAGCTTTTCCAATCGCAGGTGCCCCAGCTGTGTTCGTGGCCGCATGGGCGACTGCTAGGCAACTCCGTGAGAATATTGGGTGAGTTGCGTGGAGAGGGGGAAGGTGGCACGCTGAGGGGAGCACGCAGCCCCCGCGCAGGCTGCTCCACGGGGTCCTGCTCATTCGCAACCACTGGCAGCCAAGCAAACCAACCACCGCCCTGCTGTGGTGCAAGCATGGATCCCAGCGTGGGCGGGAGTAGAGGTCCCTCTGAGCAACTTGAGAAAGAGCCTCAAATTTCATTTGAGCATTTTCAAGGGTAGGAGGTAGCCTTCCAGCCCACAATGTTTTCAGCATCTGTATTTGACTTTCTGAGCAATGAAACTTTGTTCCTTTCTCTTCTCCCTTCCAAAATTTTGAACAGTGGTTCTACTGTAAGGGCAGGATATACTTTTGTCCGCTGCCGGTGGACAGTTTTCTGTCAGAAATGTTGTACAGCTAAGTGAGAACAGGAAATTAATTTCATAGAACAAGGGAATAGGCGCCTATCTGAAGTGCAAAACAGACTAAGCCTCTTTGAAAAGGCACCAGTGTTTTCATAACTGACTGCACCTTCTCTTCTATTTTTACAGGTGCTGGGACATTAACACTAATGCCAGTACCTGGTGGATCATTAGAGGCCCTGTAGTTTTGTCTATTTTTGTAAGTATTTTCTGGGACAAGCAGATTCAAAGTGTATTTTCAAATATTGTGAAGTAAGAGATCATCTACTCCACATGCTTTAGAAGTGTGTTAATGAACTGATGTTAGACATGTGCCTGAACTGGTGTGACACATGAATTACTGCTGAAGCAACTTCTGCTCAGCAGGATTTAGTCAGTAACTAATGCCCCGAAGCTAAGTTCACAGGCAAGCTAGAGTGTCCTCCCAAGAAGCAAGAGCCTGAAGAAGATCAGGTTTCCACATCCTGTTGATTTCATATGAACTTGGCTGGCTTGTGGAAGCTTGTTTTGGACTGTTTCAAGGCAGGCTCCGGAGGAGAAGCGAAGTGGCTGTACATTGCAGCACAATCGCCTTTGTGTCTCCCGGTCAATGCCCCTCTCAGCAAAGCCAAAAACAACTCGCCTTACATGGCCATTAGCTTTTGTTTTCAGCAATGAAGCAGCTCACAGGCTGCACGGGCCATATGTTAGTGGACTGCAATCATACTATCCTGGCATTGCTCACTGAAATAAGGCATAGGCATTGAAACTCAGTGTGAACCTGCCCAGTAAAGGGCAGTAGCAATGTCAAGAACAGTTTGGTACATACAATATGGCACCTATGGTCTGAGCATTTGCTGGTGCTCACCTTCAGACCCTTGGTATCAAGTGGCTGGAGCTGCTTCTTGGAGATAGTTATTCTGTTCAATGGAGATGCTCTGGGCAGACTGCTCTGCAATGATCTATCTGAAGCCCTAGTACAACAACATGTGAACTGCTGGTTACTCTCTAGTAACCTGCTGATGCTCCAAGCAAGAACCCAGGAGTTGGTTGAGGTTTTTGTGTTGCCAGTAGGAGCCATTGCATTTGCAAAACACAAGCTGCAACACTTTCTCCTCTCTCGGAAACCCAAGCAGCAGAAGAGATGGCGTCTTAAACTTCTGCTCCCGTTTACCACTGAGCAATCCCTCACCCCCACAAGACAAGCAGAAGACCACAAAAGTGATTCAAGATCAACTTAACACGGCATTTCTTTTTCTCAATAAAACAATGCTTATGCTCCAGGAGCCACTCAGCAATATTTAAATGCCAACAAGGCCCAGGCATTCTGCAGGGCAAAAAGCACAATCTAATTTATCTCCTGGTGGCCACCACCCGCTATCCCCTTCCAAGTTTTCTCAAAATCCTGATCACATCTAGCTCAGCCGCTCAAGGGGGGAGCAGCCTGCATGACTCTGCCTCTTTACGTACAAGAGGCTTTTCTCAAGCCCATAGCCACAGACAAACAAACTGCCAGTTCTTCAGAATTCAGATCTAATCTCTTTATTCCTCACAGCGCGCAGTCCTTAGCAGTTCAAAGGGCAGAAAATCAACACCGATAAACTCCTTTGTGCTCCCAGGGTGACATTCATTGCTGTGCTGCCCGCGGGCAGTCCCTCCCAGCAGGAATCCCGCCGCCCCCCCTCCCTTCCCCAGCAGTTTTCTTCAGCAAAGTCCTGCTCAGCCTACGATGCTCAAGCCTGGGCTAAAAACCCCAGAATCCTCAGACCCGAACCTCCTTTTCCCCCCAACACCCTCAAAATATTTCAGTCTTTCCTTCATGTTCCCCAGCCCTAGCTTCTTACAGCTTTGCTCCTTTCCTCACCACTCCCCGGCTCCCCAAACTTCCAGCCCTCTCCAGACCACGCAGCCGCAGTTACTTCCATAGAATCATAGAATCATTAAGGTTGGAAAAGACCTCCAAGATCATCAAGTCCAAGTGTCCTCTTCATCCAATAGTTTAGGGAACCCAGGGACATCCTAGGTCTGTCCTACCTACAGCAGAACTGCTTCTCTTGGGGCAACCCACCACCTCGGAGCCCTGTTCCGACACCCACAGACATGTGCAGGCTGCCATGAAGAGGACGTGCCGCTGCGATCATTTTTCCAGGCTCAGGGAAGGGTAAGGGCCTGCCACAGTGCAGGGTGCTGCAGGAGGGCTATGGGTGCTGGTCGGCAGGCTGTGCTGGTGCAGGGTGATGTCGGGAGCCCTGATGCGAAGGGCAGAGAAAACCGAGGTTGCTCCCTGGTGCTACACGCTGCTGGCCGTGGGGGAGAGGCAGGCTCCAGCCAGCTCTGCCTCCCCTGTGACTCCTGCTCTTTGCCTGTGGGTCAAACGAGCAGAAACAGCTATTGCTTCATCTTCACCCAAACTGAGCAGCAGATCAGCTTTTTTATCTGATATCCACCCTTGCAGAGGGGCAAAATGCAAGATTAAAAACGCCAGTGTCTCCCTATCCCCACTTTTAACCACTTTGCCTCCGTCATCCCACACTGCGCTGTGTCTTTTGGCAAGGAACAAACAGCATTTGCAGTCCCAGTTCGCAAGCGGTAGCTCCAGTGCCGCCCCTTTGCTGGCATCCAAAGCGGGGCCAGTGCGCAAAGAGCCAGAAGGGACCCTACCGATGCACCTGGTCTCCCTGCCCTTTGGTGATCTGCCCAGAGAACAAGCCCTGATCATCCCCGTAACTAAAGCTGCAGCAAACCGGCAGGGAAAGCAGCCAGCATCGGAGCCCTGGGTGGCCAGGCAGGCTGGAGAGGCAGGGACAGGACTGGAATGGGGACGGGGACACGGGCAGGCCAGCCCCAGCCCCGCTATTCTGCCTGCTCAGCCAAAACACCCCAAACTGGCTCTGCTGATACCTGGCACTTACTTAAGTGGTTACTGGGCATTTGGGTTTGTTGGTATTTTTTTTTCATGTCCCTCTTTTTCTCTTTTCAGATTAATTTCATTCTTTTTGTCAACATTTTAAGAATCCTGATGAGGAAGCTCAGCTCGCCTGAAGGATGGAGCAGTGATTTCAACCAATACAAGTATGTCCCTTACATTGTGACTTTATGCCACGTGAGCCCACACAAGCTCTTCTTGCTCCTTCTACACTGGCTTTTCCCTCTGTTTTCATTCTCAGGAGACTTGCAAAGTCAACGCTCCTCCTCATCCCCCTGTTTGGGGTCCACTACATCATCTTTGCTTTTTTCCCTGAAGATGCAAGCAGTGGCGCAATGGAAATTCAGCTGTTTTTCGAATTGGCTCTTGGATCATTCCAGGTAATATTTGACAAACTGTTATTTTTTTAAAATAAGAAAAAGCGGTGTAACATATAACTCTGCAACAGAGAAGAGTCCCAGTGGCAAAACCAAGCTGTCTGATTTCCCTTGAGGTGCCTCATCCCCGCTCAAAAGCTGAAACTGCAGTTCTAATTCTGTGACCATGGTTCTTTTATCTTTTAGGGATTTGTCGTGGCTGTACTTTATTGCTTTCTTAATGGCGAGGTGAGTTTTGTGTATATAACATTCTTCTTTATTGCTCAAGCATGCCTCATTAATCAGTAGGATACGTTCTCCAATGAATTACATGTTTTATCTGAGGGTTTTCTTCCCGTCTACCTAACGTCACTCATGAAATACCTCCTAGACCTGCCAAGCTGAAGTAATTGTATGCCAGATGCAAACTTCACCTGTCGACTATTGCAGCCCTTTCATAAATCAGATAGCATTATTACTGTCTGGGAATGGAGGGTGGGAGTAGCATCCTGCACACGGTCACACTGACAATCATCTGGTTCTGACGTATGACGCTATTATCTGTCATCCCATGGCTGTTTTCTTTACTTGATCCTTGTGAGGGAATTTATCAAAAGCTGAATCCAGTCCAGCTTTACTGGGACTCTCATAAGGCAAAACTTTTGGAAGACGGACCATTTCCTTTGTAATCGTAGGATTACTCTCAGGCTTCTGAGCTAGAACTTGCACTCTGAAAAGCTGCTGCTGGTAAAGGTGGGGGGAAATGTTATCCAAACCTGGGAGATCCTGAGGTTCTTGGAAGGAAGGAAAAAAATGTTAGTGCTTGAAGTTGGAAGAAAATATCACTTTGAAATGGAGGAGAGGTTTGAAACGCATTGACTGATCCTTTAACAGGGTTCAGAAAAAGTTGTTTTGAAAAGAAAATCTGCATTTTTTTACCTCAGAGTGCCAGAATGTCCCATTTTGATAATCAAACTAAAAATCTTGGAAAAATCTAAACCAAACACTTACTAAGGTCAGCTAGACTCTCTACAGAGTTTCACCTGCAATTAAAGAGAAAAACAGGCTAACAGAAAAGTGTGTAGCTGCAACAACAGTATTACTACAAGTGACAAGAAACAGGCCCTGCCCTAACCCCTAAAACTGGGGGTTAAATAAATAAATCCAAACCTTGGCAAAGGTAACCCGCTCTCCTTTTCCTGTTATACTGCTCTCCGCAATGCCGGGCTCCAAGATAAACTAGCTGAACTAAGTATTTTTTGACCTTTCTACCTAGGTTCAGCTGGAAGTTCAGAGAAAATGGAGGCAGTGGCATTTAAGCAAACACTTGCGTCAGCATCTCAGCACCTCAGCGAGTAACGGAGGAAGTGGCTTAACTCAAGAGATGCAGATGGTGAGGTCGAGCCCACCAGAGCACAGGAGAGCAACCCTCCAAAGATCAAGCCTGCTTTAACACCGTACGCCTGGAAGACACCTCCATGCTCAGATACACATGGTTAAATCCCATGGACCATGCTGGGAGTCTTGTGTATGTATCTGAAAGCGGGACTTGGCTCTAGATCAATGGTTCTTGAAGCACATCCGTTCATGTATATCCTGTGTAGCACCAGAGTTATTCTGCAAGGCAAAATGGGCCAAAAGATTATGCTCTTCCTTGGGCTCCTGGCCACAGTCATTTGTGTTTCTTTCCACACCAATATTTTGCAGCTGCTATTTCTACCTTAAATGTGACCTTTCATTTTCCATGTGGCTCTCCAACATCTTCCAGGCTAAGCCAGGCTGGTAAAATTATAGATGTTCTCTATTTCTTCTGCTGTTGAAGCTGGGAGGATATTCAATTTTGTACCGTGAAGGTTCTGTGCCATCCTTTAACACAGCCCGTGGGTTGGAAATGCAAAAGTAATTAATCCCTAAAATTTACCAAGATTCAAAGTCTTTCGGTTGTGGTGATGGATGATGGACACCGAGAACATAAAGCACAGCTGAGCTCCTGCTTGCTCTCTGACTGCGTATTCATTGCTCAGGTATGCTCCAGTGACAGTGGCAAGTTCAGAGAGTTTTCTTCCTTTGCCTCTTCTAACTATGGAGATCTTGGAAATAGCAGTGGTCCAATTCAGATTTTTCTATGTTTTCTGAAATGGTAAAAAAGCTATTATAGCATATTCCAAGGGTGGCCAAGAAAACTTTAGTAAGATGGCTCTTTCCTGTTGTGTCTGTACTTCTGAGACTTGTCCTGCTAGCCTTTGAAGGGAAGCAGTGAAAGCCCTTGGGCCATTTAGAACTCAACTAAACTGGACAGTACAAGGTATCTTGTGAAAAACACCACCACAGTGGCTGGCAAAAATATCTTTAAAGTCCACAATCACTCAGCGTGCTGAAATCTGCAAGGCTGTGCACTGTAAGACGCTGTCACAAGGTATATGAGCTTCTGTGACAGCTTTATGTTCTCAAGGAAAAAAATGGAACGGGATAAAAGATTTCATCTGACAAATGCAGTCAAGTCTCCTGCTTGATTTTGTGTCTGCATTCCCCCAGCTGGGGCAATTCTTGCCCGGTTTTCTTCAAGGGCAAAGACGGCTGAACAGAAAGCAACTGGCAGTTATCACACTTGTCCCTCCCCCTGATCACCTGCAAGACATTGGTAAAACGTGCATGGTATGTCGAATGCTGACCAAGCAGCATTTCCCAGATGCTCTGCCAGAACTGCTCTAACAAGATTTTATTCACACCAAGCCTTCATGGTAGACTTCTGCCATTTCACCAGGAGGCAAACATGCATAGAAATTCAAAGGATGCTTTCAAAGTTAAATTACGTGTGCAGAAGCAGGTTTTTGAGTGCTGTTAGCACTGTTTCAAACCCCGAGATTCAGGAAAAATGTCTTTTTTTCTCTGCCGGTGCTGACGGTCAGACTGCGCAGCCTGTACCCGCCGAGCGAAGCAGGCACTGCAGGCAGCAGCACCGCTGACGGCAGCCAGGCGAGGAAGGGCACCTTGGCAGGAGGTTCCCTCTGGCCTCCGCTGCCAGGCTGGCTTTGCCTGCTGGTGCGGGTCACCCAGCAGTGGAAGAGCTTTGCCTCTTTAAAAACAGAGGGGGGGAAAAGAAGAAAACCCAAAGCAGCAAACTGGCAAGGATTTCCATGAACTAATCCTAAACTTAAGGTTTTTGAAATGGCAAGGTTTTGAGTTGGCTTTATCCTTTAAAACTCAGCCAAAGCAAGTGGAAGGAAGAGCAGAAGCTGGATGAGTCCCGTGACCAAGGGAGAAGTGAAAGCCCCTCCATGCATGTTTGGGAGAAAGATCTCGCTTCTTGCTGACTTACCCAAGCCAAGCAGAGCCTCCAACCTTCTCGGGGGTTCACTCTGTCCCGGCGCATTTAGCAAGCCAGATACTTCCAAAAAGATACAACCATTAGCCTGTTTTTCTCTCTGGTCTACAAATAAATAAGGTCAAGGAGAGTGAAACAGCTTGTACGTTCCCTGTCTGAGATTTAAGCGTTTATCAGCCAAGCCAAAGCAGACGTTTGTTTTCAATGCAAGTTGCCTTCTTCTGGCATAAATGAAGAAATATAGATTCAGAGATACAATAACACATAATTAATTAGATCTGATGCAATCGTTGGCTCTCCCACAAGCTGGTGTAAGAGCTCAGCCCTGCAGTGCGTTGTTACGACCAGTACTGATGGCACAAGGTCGGGTGGAGCTCAGGCTGAGGTGACACCTATTTGTACAGGAGTCCTGGTGGAACAGGGACAAACCACATGTCCTGAAACAAAACACTGGTGTTTTTTGTATGTAATAAAAAACTTCTAGCAAAGTTATTGTTGTACATGGCCAGTTTGGTTTTATTTGACTTGCCTGAAATAACAAAAAAAAAGAAGTATTCCTAGATTCTCTGTTTCATGTTTGCTTCAGGCATCGAGTGCTGGCCTGGCTTGTATGAAAAGCTGAGGCTCCACAAAACCCCTTGGATGTCAGCTGGTGTTCAGAGTCCTCGGTGCTTTGCGAAGAGCAAGTCCCCTCGGGCAGATGCCAGAAGCAGGCAGCCCCAGGCGTTACGGTGCTGTGACCTGGGTGTAGAAAGCTGCTGCCAAGCACCACCATAGCGGGACAGGTTCTCACCTTGTCCATCTTCTGCACAGGCGATGCAAAAGGACCCTTCCCTGCTGGGGATCTCTCTTGATTAACCGTACCGAAGAAAAGAGCTACTTAGCTCCAGGAGTGCTGACATGTTTATAAGCAGATGAAGAGGAACAGGGAAGTAAATCTCAGTGAGCAACGCAAAAAGCAGGAGTTGAACGGGTGCAAGGCACGCAGACTCCAGCGTCCGTGGCCTGAAGCAACTGACACGGGCCGAACACAAACTCCGTATTGAGAGTTCACCAACTTCCCTTTCTCTGTACTTGTTCCTCGATATTCAGTGTAAAGCAGGTGTTTGCTATCAGCAGATAGGACTTGAGTACCGTTTTTCAGACAAGTAGCTGTCATCGTTCTGGGACACCGGTGACAGCCCATTCACTCCACATCCCCCAAGCAGCCAGCTGCAGCTCTGCAAAGCAGCGGTGCAGGCAGCAGCTCCAGCAGCCTGAACATCAGCAGGATGAATTTAAGAGGAAGTGATTAATGGATTTTCTCTCCCAACACAGTAACAAGGAAGTTCCCAGCAGAACTGTCAGAATCAAGAAGCAGTATTGTTGTGCAGTGAATAATTACATTGTGCAACGCCTCGCTGGGCACTGGGGGAGCTGACATGAACTGTTTCAGGAGGGAGCCGTGCCAGTTCAGGGGGGTAGGATCCACGTGCAGGTGAGAGGCCCTTAGAACCCAGCCAACACCCCTTCCAGTACACCCCTCAGGGCAGACCTTTCTTTCACCCAGAAGGCAGGCCCTTCTTACATGTGCAAGCTAATGTGGAAGGTTCAGAAGAAGGGCCATTACCTGCTTACCATAGGCCCCAGCAGAGAGAAAGAGAGGGCAGCTGAGGGCAATCACCTTCCCCTGACTCACAAAAGCAAGCAAAGCTCAGCTCCCAAACCAGGTGTCCCACCAAGCACAGCTGATGAAGGCACTGTACACTTAAAATCAAAATACCAGTAACAGTCCAGAATATGTCCCCAGCTAGCATGCCCTGCACAGTTATTTCCTTATTCTTATCTGCAAGCAATGGCTTGTGCACAAGCTTCCAATTAAAGTTAGAAACTAAGGAAGTCTAAACTGCTCATTAACAAGAGGTGATGTTCATTACCCTGCTCTTAAGAGATACCAAACCATCTGAGACGGGCCAATGACTTCTCCCTTCAGAAAGAGAGCATCAGCTACTAATTTACTTACTTGAGATTACATAAATTAATTCAGCGGTGAAGCTGGAAACCTGTTTTCCTGACATTAAACTAAACCTGTTCATACAGCGAGCTTGGGGAAAAACTGTATAAATACTTTTGTGCTCAGACACCACTTCTGCAGGCCATATAAGCAAAGCTGGGGAAGAGAGCAAGGATGCTTCAGACACAGGGTGCGGTGTGGGAAAAGGGAGGTGAAGGACACAGGAAAGAGCTCTTTAGCTGGTAAACAGAGCACATGCAACAGCAGGAAATCATTAAGAGACTACAAGGTTATCTCTAATTCCCATGAAGCAGCACAGCTGACTGCCCCTCTTGTTTTGCAAGACAAGAAAGCAGTGCTGGCTGCTTGGGGTGGTGTGGACACGCTGGAGGAGAAAGGAGAAGGGAGTGTGCAGCGGCTCCTTTGGTCAGAGCCCGGCAAAGTGCCAAGCAGTCATTTCTTCATTGGTCTGGCTGGGTAAACACACAGAACTGGCACCTCAGAGATCACAAACCCCACTCATCCCCTTCAATCTGCACCCCAATATCTAAATATAAAAAGAGAATTACAGTTACCTTTTTTCAAAGAAATTTATTTAACAAACTTCAGGAATATTGCTTGACATTTCCACAGGCTTCAGAAATGAAGTTACCCATTGCTGTACAGATTGCTGTATATGAAGATGTCTCCAAGACAATCAACTCGGTTTTGTAGTTTTAGCCATCAAAATGCATCTTCTCCCAGAGTTAGTAAGTCAAGCAGTACTATACAAAGCCAGTTGGAAAAAAAAAGTTACTGTACTTCCCCTAGAAGATTCCCTACCCCCAACAAAAGCCCTCTTCTTCAGCTAGCAGAGGGCATCCTAGAAATCATTCACAATTGCACCAAGTCTTGGGTGAACTCGGTGGCCAATTGTCCACTACCTCCCTCCAACCTGAGAAGGCACCAGCATGGGACTGGGTCGGGCCATGGCTGCCTTCCCCCAGGGAAGGGACCGGGCACACAGCGTCCCACTAGCACGGAAGGGAGGACACGCAGAAATGATTTCCAGTTTTGGATGTCACCAGGAAGGCACTCTGAAGTTATGTCTGTGTTTCTAGACAAGCCATGGACACCCTTGGCCTTGCGTAGGTGAACTGTCCTGCCTGGCATGGGCACCCCTGCGCACCACAGCCAGTTCATTGGTCAGTTACGGCACTCAGCCGCCCGGTTACACCAAAGTGCAACAGTGTGGGACTGGATCTTGCAGACTCTCTCCGGGGTAAGCGGCTCTGCTCAAGCCAACAGCACTGTTCACACAAGCATCTGCAAGTTCAGCCCACCAGCATGTCTTCAACAGTGCAATTCAGCAAATCTAAAGCACCTTCACCAAGGGACACAATCAATCACTGTGTGGTTTTCCAGAGGCAGGTTAAGGGCACTTGTCCTTGAGAGCAGGTCGATAAAACCCGACAGAGCCCCAAACACTGCCAGAGCTTCAGGAGCTGGCTGGGCAGCACAGCTTTGTGCGTTATCTCACCAGAAAGACGGGCAGACTCACACAAAAGCACAGCTGGCACTGTCCTGAGCAAGCCTGGTCTGAAACTGCATGGCAAAACAGGCTTAGGAGCATTATTGTGAAAAAAGTGATGGAAATCTGAGAAGGAACGGAGACTGTCGTCACGAAGGCAGCAGTTCCACAGGAGCACATTCAGCAAGTGTGGATGTACACTTAGGCGGGACTTAAAATTCTTAGCTTTCCAAGACAAAGCTGTTTACTCATGGCTTACCTACACAGCCTTCTCTGCCTTTGTGCTACAATGCTTTTGTTTCAGCTGAAAAATTGTGTCAAACTTGCTGTACAGGAAATTAAAACCTTGCTCAACAGCTATCAGACAAGCTACAGAGGTGACACCTGTAGAAGCATTTGTCCTAAAACAAAAATACAAGCAGTCTTACTAGGGGATACAAAACAGATGTTAAACGAGAGACCCTGAAATACTCTGAAGACATTTTCATCTGTGGTCCATGGAGTGCTGTATGTTGGGCAGGGAGGACACGTGGGGCAACCCAACCTCTGACATTGTTTCTCATTTTACATCAGATGCCACAGCAAACTTGAAAGCTGCAGCAATTGTAGAGGTCCTGACCCAGGCATTGGCAGGAGGAAGACCAGCCTTAATGTAATTTTGGCCAAGTCTCCTTGGATTTCCCCAGCTGTGACAGATTAAAGCTGCCCCCATCAGCCCCTCCTTAGGCAATCGTGGGCAGCTTCTCCTCATAGGCCCACTGTTAATGAGGGGAAGGACTTGGTCTGGTCATGAGGATTTAGAGCTTTCTCCTCCCAGCAGAAACACTATAGGAGACTCTCGGCTACGGGGTGAGCAGATTTCCCATTGCCCCAGCGGGGAAACCCTGACAACCAAAACACACCCCAGAAGGTGCAGTGGTCTCAGCATGGTCTGCCCAGCCACAATGCCCACCTAAAGCCCCTGCAGACCTTCTCCCTCTTGCCCCAAAAGGACAAAAAAGAAACCAGGAAGAGCAATGTCCCGTTATGGAGAACTCTGCAAGGGCTGTGAGGGAGCCAGTTTGGGTGACTGATGGGCATGTGTCCTGCTGGGGTGGAGGAGGAGTGGGAGGGAGGCAGTGAGCACAGAACACGCACTGCTGCCCGGGGAAGGCATCGCAACCCTGCCGTACACACCTGCATCACCCAACGCCTGCCCTGGGCCCCCAGACAGCAGCATTTCCCTGCGCCTCTGTCTGAGGTATCCCAGAAAAACTCAGAGGAAAGGACAGATACAGGGAACGTGCCAGGAGGAAACAAAGCGGGTGACCAGATCAAGATCTGTGCGCCTTCTCTTTTGAAACAGAAATGGAGGAGTGAGATCCAGTGAAGATTTTCAGTACTCCAAAGCCAGTGAGCACGGCCAGGCACAAATCATCGGTCCCTGAGACAGAGCAAAGCTGTGAAACACACCACACCAAAGTTGTGTCACGCTCTCCACAAGCTCCAGAGCACAGGGGAAAGCCCAGCAACACCAAACCCATAGCAGTACAGGCTTTGTGTGAGCCCACGTGCAGATCGTGGTCCACCACCCCTCCGCACATTTAACTTGATGTCCTCTTCTTCAATCCACCCCTCCAGAAAACCACATTTCAGAGGCAGCCAGTCCCAGTCTCTGCTTTGCTCATGCTGCGCAGCTCTCCACACTGACCCATGGGTGGGTATGGATTCTACAGGCAACAGGACTGACTCACACTTCCCCCTCCTTGCACACAATTTAAGACATGGTGTCCTTTTCAAACTTCATTAGACTCCCTTTTTTCCAGTCTAATTGGCAAAGCTGATTACACCAAGGCGGAGGTACACCCTTCGTGCCTAGATTTTGCCTACCCTGTTCCTGGGGTGCGTGAGGCTGTTGATGTGAAGTCCACTGATCCCGTTAAGGAAAAAGAGAAAGGCAGCGACGAACTCACACCAGTACGTCAGCGTGAAGCCCATGAAGGTGAGATGATCCTTCACGAGGATGGAGAAGCTCAGAACCCCGGTGGCCGACAGCAAAAACGAGCCGAGGATGAGAACCGATCCCATCGACCACTTCCGCCTTGCGTTGGCGTCCTCGCAGACTTGGGACACCATCAGGAGCTCCAGGCCAAATATGGCGACCACAACGGCGAAGGACACCATGCTCCTGATGGGAATCACCCCCAGGCTCAGCCCCTCCACGTTGGCCAGGCTGAAGTCAGTGACGCACCTGAGGACGCTGCCGTTGCCGACAGTGCAGAAGTGCCACAGTCCGAAGAGCTGCCCCCTCGCGAAGAGCCAGCGGCCGTCGCAGATGGAGATGGACGACAAGACCACCGCTATGGCCACGCACAGGATGATCAGGCTCCTGATGAGCGTCTCGAAGAAGGATTTCCGCGGTCTCCGGTGCACCAGCAGCCTCTGCGCCTTAAGGGATAGCGGGGGGGAGGCAAAACCCGGAGTTACCAGCACTGCTTTAGGGCGAAACAGAGCCAGAGGGACAAAGCTGCGGGACTTCAGCGTTGCAAGGGATTTGCTCGTGCGCATCAAGCCCCTTCTGACGGGGGAAGGCGGCGTGGATACCGGCTGCAGCCGGGAGAAAGGAACGGTGAGTGAAGCTCTGCCGGCTCCTCGAACAACGCTCCCCGGTCCAGGACCGGCTCCGGGCAGAGCAGAACCCCAGCCCCCGCACATCCCCCCACGCCGGCAGGGCTGCGGGGAGCCGCCCGACCCTGCGAGGACGGAGGCCGACGGGTGTGGGGGGGAGCCCCCCGTTACCGGCACTGCCCTCCCGTCCCCACCGCCCTCCCGGGCTCTCCGCCTCTTGCCGGCTCCAGCAGCCGCCCGGACCGCGCTCCTCACCCCGGAGGCGGCACAGCCTGGCTTCCCCGGGGCTGGGGGTTCGCGGACCCGCCTGCGCAACGCGCACCCCCTCCTCCCCCCCGAAACTCAACGCCAAGCCAAGCACCCCGCAGCCCCCTCCAGCCCTGCCCTGCCCGGGGCGATGCGCGGCCCCGCTCCCCGCGCCGTACCTGCGCCCCGATAGCCGTCATGCTGCCGGCAGCGCGGAGCCGCGGGCGGGCTCCGGCCGCCGCGCTTTATCTGCCCGGAGGGCGGCCCGCGGCCCTCCCACCCGTCCCCCGCGGCTGAGTCAGCGGCGCGGCCCCGGCGGGCGGAGCCGAACCGGGCCGAGCCGAGCGAGCCGAGCCGGGCCGGGACGAGCCGAGCCGGGCCGAGCCGAGCCGGGCCGAGCCGAGCCGAGCCGGGCCGAGCCGAGCCGAGCGGGGCCGAGCCGAGCCGGGCCGAGCGGAGCCGAGCCGGGCCGAGCCGAGCCGGGCCGAGCCGGGCCGGGCCGAGCCGAGCCGGGCCGAGCCGAGCCGGGCCGGGCCGGGCCGGGCCGAGCCGAGCCGGGCCGAGCCGAGCCGAGCGGGGCCGAGCCGAGCCGGGCCGAGCGGAGCCGAGCCGGGCCGAGCCGAGCCGAGCCGGGCCGAGCCGAGCCGAGCCGGGCCGAGCCGGGCCGAGCCGAGCCGGGCCGGGCCGAGCCGGGCCGGGCCGAGCCGGGCCGGGCCGAGCCGAGCCGGGCCGGGCCGAGCCGAGCCGGGCCGAGCCGAGCCGGGCCGAGCCGAGCCGAGCCTCTCCCCGCGGGCAGCGCTGCCCTGGCCCGCGGCGCAGGACGCTCCGCGCTGGGGTCTGTCTCGGGGCGTCCCTGCCTCCGAGCTCTCTGCTCGCCACGTTCTGTGCCCCCGCTCTGCTTCTCACTCGTTTTCCGTCCTCTAGGTATTACCGATCGCCTTACTTTTTTGGGGGGGGTCAGAAACAGCTTAAAAAACAACAAAAAAAAAAGCCCGGGGAAGCCGGGTTCTGCAGTGCCATCAGGAGTTTTCGTTTAATTCCGGTTTCGGTGCCGGCGGGGAGGGCGGCAGCGGGGGGGCTCGGCGGCCCCGGGCCCCCCGCCCGCGGGAGCCGGCAGCACCCCCTGCTCCAGCCCGGGGGGCCGCGCCTCCCGCTGCCGCTCCGGGCGGGTCGGTGGGTGCGCGGCGTGCCCGGCGCTCGGGCCGCTGCCCGCTCTGCCAGGGCTTGTTGTGTTTCCGTCAAAAACCCGTGTGTAGCGGCTGCGGTTCGGCTGGGGGAGTTCTCCGCAAGGCTATTGCCAGCGTTTTTCCCCTAGAGAAGAGCGAGTGTTCTGAACAATATGTTTAGTTTTCATACTTCACGTTTTAAAGACAAATTCCGAACTTTTTCTTTCTCTCTTCCTGCAAAATCTTTTGCTTAATTGTCTCCCTTCAAAGTTGTACACACTATTCTGTTATATTTCTATCAAACGCTGAGTTGGGATTTTCTACTTTTGCGACACGTGGCAAATTTTTGCAGGGTCTGTGGTTAAAACTTCTTTTCTGGGTTTGTGGCCAGCAACATTTTTTTGTTTTCTGAGCTGGTTTTCCAGGCTAGCAAACTTGCCGCTTGCCGCATCCCTTTCCCTTCAGGTTCGCCACGCGATAGAATACTTTTATGAACAGCCTGGGCTATTTCTTCCACAGCTTAAACAGCATTTCGGTATCGCAGTGCTCAGGCTGATCACACGCATTTGCTGGTACACCCTTCCACATCTAAGTTCCAAATTTAACAATATTTATGTATTTTTGACTCAAAAAGTCCAAGCAGGTCTTGCTGTCTCATTTGCTGCGTGAACTGCGGAAAGGCTGCTTGCACCGTGCCGAGCAAACGCAGGCTCGGGCCAGACAAAACACACCAGAGCTTATCTGGCAAAAACCTCGCCTGACCGGCACGCTCCCTAACATAGGCTCAGTCCCGCAAAGCGTGAAGCAATTCGGCCCCCAATTAGCAAAATTAAGTGTAGATCTGCCTTTAAAACACGTGAGTCATCCTAATGACTTTAGCAATTTTTAAAAAATATTTTTTAGTAGGTGTATCCTGCTGAGCAAGAGCATTTTTTTTTCTGCAAAAGCCTGTGGTAAGGCTCACATGAGTAAACACGTGCATAAAAAGCTTTGTAGAACGAGGAACTTGGAGTGGTCACTTTCGAAACCCAAACTGCTCCCTGCCATACTTGGACCCTTTAGTGGAGATGTGGTGATCTGCCAGCCTGGCTCACTGAGGAAAAGGGGGCTTTGGGCATGGTACTTTCGCTGCAGATACAAAGTTGCTTTAGTATTTTTGTATTTATTTTAGTTTTCCCAAATATAAAACATATAAAAATATATATAATATATAATCTAAAAATATCATAAAAATATGATATATAAAAGAGAAACCAGAATTAATCTTGACCTGTGATTAATATCAGCATTGAACTGGTATTTTCAGATTCACTCTTCACTGAAGTCACCGAAGGGAGGATGATGGTAACAGTTGTGTGAACAGGACGGGTACTAACCGTTTATTAGCACTCTGTTTCTGCTGCTGCTTGCCTGGAGATACTTTCTGGTAAAGATGTCTGGATTTGCGAAGCCTGCTAGAACTGCACATCTTTTTCAAATGGAAAAATGAGTTTATTTTCATTGTCTCATAACAAAGCAAGCCAAATACATTCTCCATCTTTTAAAGATTAAAAAAAATAACAGAATTGCTTGAGAAAGAAGATGAATTGTGGAATAATGACTCAAGATTATTATTTTGGAAAATTATATGTGAAAACTGTGTTTTACAATAAGAAGAGCTCAGTGCTTTAAAAGGAAAAATAAGAAAGTTTTTTTTTTCCCCTGAAAAATACATCACCTACATGATAACAACACAGTAAATGACCTTTAAAGAGCTTCAGATGTATTTTTGGTTCAGCTGTGTTAATGCAGAGTTCTTGGTCTATTGCCAGTTTCATTATTTTGTTTAGAAAGTCCCTTTTCTCTATTGTTTAAGTGGGTTTTTCACATCCTGTCCCTGGAGAGAAAGTTTTCAGGGAAATGTGTTCATAAATAATGGAAATTACCAGAGACTGTTGAAAAACATAGACATAGTTTCCTCTGGTTCATTTAAAATCATGAGAAGTTCAACACTGAAGAATCTGTGCCAGCTTTTCTCCTGCAGAAGCCCGGAGAAGGTTCGGGGCTGAAGTCTGAGAGTCACCGGGGGCTCAGGGAATGACAAAGAAGCATTTCACTGCTGAAATGCAGCAGAACGCGAGCGACTGGGTCACCACCAGTCGAGGTTCGTCTGATCTCGAAGTTGGCGACTTCTGTCAACACATTTGTCTGTTGGATAAAATTCCTTCTGGTTGCATCTTTAGTTCTTGGCATAGCAACTGATCTGGCGAGGCATTTAAGCCCTCCTGTGTAGCAGACCCCTGTTTCATGATGTCTTTCCAGACAGAAGTTGACCTGATTTTGGAGACCAGTAGATCTTCAATATCTCGCAGACTGAGACTTTGGGAGACGCCCAAGGCCTGTATAAGAGGCAAAATGGTTTTCTTTGTATCTTCCCCCAAAAGTGAGCACGTAGAAAATTTTACAAGGAAGCAGGAAAAGGCTAGCTGTCCCGTGTCACTGGGTTTTTTTTGCAGTTTTTCTGGCAATGGATTGAAAATCCAAGTTGAAGAAGCTGCATTCAGCTCAGGCTGGGTTCCCCCTAACTAGACTGAAACAGAGCTTCTGGAGCGGGGCAACACGGCAGCCAGGCGCTGGCGAGCTGCTCAGCCAGGCAGCTCCGGGGACACCGGCACGGCCGTCCTTGGCGGATGGTGCCTCCAGAATGTTGGGGGATTCGGGTGCACCACGGCCTGCACAGCTCCAACCAGCCCCTGCCCACAACTGCTTTGGCTCACGGTTTTCCTCCCATCGCCGCAGTTGCTGCAGCCTCGCCCCAGCACGTACCAGAGACGCAGTTAAGCGCGCAGAGGGGAGATGGCTCCTGGGCCAGATGGCTTTGCCCGCCCAGCCAGGCTGCCCCGCGGCCCCTGGCCCTCCCGCTCGCTGCGGGACGCTGGCCATGGCGGCGAGGTCTGCGACCCTGTCCTGCATCTGAACCAAACTGTACCTGTTAAGGCACTCACAGCTGGGTTAGAAACACGCTGGTAATATGCCGGTTCATCATTGTGACTTTACCCCCACCTCAGTTACTGTAAGAATAAGAGAGACTTTAAGCGGAAGGACGTGCTTAAAGGAGTACATTTTGTGTCCTGGACAGAACCGTTTTTTCACTTCTAACCAGTTTCTGGACCTACCTCAGCGTCACATTGCAGAGACCCATCACTGGCCGCTCGCTCGTTCTGCGTTGGATTCAGCCCTTTTCAGGGACCTATGGCAATAGCTACGCTGGCTTAGGCCATACCTCAACGTATTTGCATCTGTCCATTGCGACCAACTGATGGTATGAAATATATATTCCATACAGAAAATAAAACTTCAGCCCTTTTAGTACCACTAGAAAAATTTTGGTCCATATTTCAATACTATGGAAGCTGGGGGAAATCATCTGATTCAGTTTCTCAGCTGTCATGTATATGTTTCTTCTCTCAGTAAAACCACAGATCAATGCAGCTAAATACTTGGATTTCAAAATACCAAGTACCTGAAACTGGTGAGCTCACCTTTCAGACTCAGAACTTACCAAAATGAGCAGTGCTCATTAGGAGGAGACGGCACACCACCATCTCAGCCTACAAGTTGGTGTCTTGCACACTTTGGCCACACAAACAAGGTGTCTCCCTGGCTGTGTCAGCCAAGTAACGGAATTTTCTTTCTTTGCAGGGCGTGGAATCACCTGCCCGAGGCAACCCAGGCTGGCAAACAGAAGCTCCTGGTTTAGAGTGGACTGGGCAGAGAGATCATGTAATATCCCGGGGCGCCAAGGCTTTGGGCTCTTTTACCTAAGAATGAGCAGCTTCTCATTGCAGTGGCCGTACTCAGAGCTGAAGCAGTTCTTGCCGATGTAAGGACTGGACGGGATGCGTTTAGCCACTGATTCCACTTCCAGGCAGTTTTGCAAATCACCTCTTTCCTAAGCTTACCAAGCTCCAGAGGTTGTGACCAGCTGCTCCTCCCCAGGCCCACGCTCACTAACGACACTGGATCTTTGAGTGGCTTCTCTGTTACTCTGGACAGTCTGAAGTACAGGAAGGCTTTCGAACGCTAGAGGCGAGACACACTGGGTGATTTCGAGAACAGCTCTGTAGATCTTCAGGTATTCTTCAGACAGCAAAGGATTGCTCTAGATCCAACCTGGGTGGCAGGATGGTTGCAAGAGGTGAACTAGCTCTGACAAGCACTGGGAGCGTCAGACCTTGAAACGTGTGCTGGGACTAACCAAAAAATCCAGTACCACAGGTGGAAATGGGAATGAAAGTTAAAAAACCACTGCAGCCAAGCTCTCCATGAATTCTCTATTCGAGAATAACCCGACCAAGCTGTGTTTAGCTTTCACAGATATGCTGGTTCTAGAGGAAACAGAAGTTCATCTTACAAGCGATAAAGCCAGACTCATGCCTAGAATGGATCGATGTTATTTGCACTTTAAATGAGCAGCTGAAGATTGGCTAATTTGTAGACCAGTTACCCCAGTCTGAAAATACTTCACATACTTGCGGGTAGGGGAAAATTAAAAAAAAAAAAAAAAAAAATCCAATTCTATCTTTTGTTCTATTCTATCAACTTTTACACTTCCAAGTTTATTACTCTGACTCTCACTCAAACGTGTTACGTCTGTGTAATAGCAACTCGTCTTACCTCTAGGCAGCTGTGACAACTTGGAAGACTGCATAACCCTCTTTGGGTGACAGCTGTGGTATTTAGCAACCTGTCCAAGCCAAAGTGCACTTTCTTTTTTGTCTCCCCCAATTTATAACCAATCCCACAAGGCAGCTCAGATGCCCCGTCACCCAAAGTGGTATTGCCCAACATTGTTTGCTCTGAACACTCAGAGGGCAGAGCAAATATTTTAAACAACAGCAAATACCATTGTCATCTATTTTGGCAGTATCATCAGGGTCAAATCAGTTCAAAGGTTAAAATACTTGCACTGTGAAACAAGATCACTCCTGAAGAACTTTGACAGACAGACAGTCGCAGGCTGCAGTCAGCCGTCGGGTGCTTTTCAGTCAAACAGAAAAATTTGCAGGGTTGAAAACTGTTAGGGGCCGTAACCAGCACACCAATACTGGTTTGTTAAATCCCTGCTGGGGGTGTTGCACCTTCACATACATCTGCCAGAGCAAGCAAAACCCACAAGAAAAATAACCACCAAGGAAAACAACATCCCCTTCACAGTTTATCTCTAATTGCACCGGGTACCAATCAGCTAGTTTCTCTGTGCAAGAACGAATAGCAGCAGTGCGATAGAAGGAGCACTGCCTTATCACAGACGCAAGTTAACATTTATTATTGCCGTATCCAAAGTCCAGATTCCAGCCTGCACGCCCTGCAAACTCAGCACAGCAGAGGCGAGGGCAGGCGTGCCAGCTGGCCTCCGACCTCCCGCGCGCGGGGCTTGCCTCGGCACACGTCTTCCCCCCTCCGCCAGCGCTGCGAGGATCGGGATGCCGCCGGCCTGCCTTTGATCTAACGCAGAGGAAACAGCAGCAGCTCCCAGAGCGGGTGTCAGAACAATTCCCTGCTCTGCAGCACTGCCCAGCCACCCAAAGCATCTGCTCCTCCTCCAAGAGTACCTCACTGCGGACAAAGCAACGCTGCTGAAGGTGTGTTTTGGTTGGAGGCTTGCTGTTCCGCTTCAAATCTGCAGGCTCTCTACCTTAATGGTTCTCTGGTTTTACCACTGTCTTAATTTAACAAAAGCAATTAGTTCTGTGTACAGATCTGTTTGTAGACGCCCTCACACCACCACTGCCCGAGCACCGCTGCTGCCGGGATGTTCCTACGCAGCCCAGGAGTCTCACGCTCCGCACCACCGGGTGCCACACCGTCAGGAAGCCAGCGGCGTTTTACAGACACCCACCCCGCTGCAGAGCAACCAGCCCCCCGGCTCCGCTCAGCCGGTTCCCACTCTCCCTGCAGCGGCAGAGCCCACAGATGACGGCTGCACAGCCAGCTTCTGCGTCGCCGCCTCTCATCACGAACGCTGTGCTGCGCAGACAGCAGTTACCTGCGTTTCTGCCTTAGCGCCTTCCGTACAGTTGCTGACTGCACAGCTCTTAACTTCCACAACTTCAGTTTTTCAGCTTACTCCCGAGATGCATGGCTGATGGCCAAAGGGTGGATTCATTGCTGAAGGGCAAGCTGAATAGTGAGGCCACTGCCGTTACTTTCCTAAGGAAGGTGAAGCTGCAAGCAGGAAGATGCTGTTACTACGGTAAAAATGCGGTACCCAGATAAAGACATCCAAGGCAGAGTTCTCAGTCGCTTGTACAGACTGGCAATTAGCATTATTTGTAAGTACAAGGCAGTGTATCAAAGCCTGGCCAAGCCCAAGCCCTCCCTGGGACAAGCACTCTGCGCACAGCGATGTTTTCCCAACGCCAGACAGGTACGAGACAGGAGAGCAGCACTGTAACGAGTCCTTGCGTCTCACCGGGGAAATAGAGCCGGCTGAGGACAGGACACAGACCTGGCTGCTCCCAGCCCGCTCTGGGGACAGAATCCAGTTCCATTGCCTTGGCAGTCAAAACTCCCAAAACACTTGTTTTGACAGAAAGCTCGCAGCACACCAGCTCCCAGCGAACTGGAGCGGACAGAGGCAGCATTTGCCAGCATGAGCGACATTCCGCTGCAGGCTGGCAGAATCCGCCAGGGATAACCCGCTCCACAAAACACAGCTGGGAAGACGAGCTGGCTGTGGAACGCGGGGCTGGCAAAGGGCTAAAATCATCTCTTGCGCTGAAGATCTGCTCTCACCCTCCTTCTGTGAGGTAAGTGCAACTAACACAGTCTCAGGTAACTAACAGAGAATGCAACAGGAGGTAAAAACCCCAAACGCTTCTATTACTTACCCAGAAGAACAGGGAAGAACGAGAATAAGCGACCTTTTTCCTTACGAGAACGGGGAACAAAACCCTTCTTTATCCTAACACATTTTAAAGGGTGAACAAGTAGCTCCAAGAGCATTTCAGAAGTATCAAAGGGGGAAGCTATCATTTTTGAGAGCATGTGAGGTGAAGTTATCTCCATCTCTTACCAGTGGCATAAGAAAATACAAGCTAGATACTACACACCGCAAAGCCTGTGTAACTTCATACAGAACTATGTATTTACCTAGACAGATATGTAATGACAGGTTTCATCCCTATGTATTCCTGTAAGTCAATTGCTTATCTGAAGGCAGTTTGATCTGAAATCCGAAATCCTCACCAGTTCAGATGCTAACCAGCACAGCAGGGATCACAATGCCTTACTCCCATCTAAGGCTGTGACTTTATTCTCCTGTGCTCCACGCTGGAATAGTTCAATGTCACATTTTAACAGCAAAGTCTCCCTTTCTGGCCTCGGCAACTCAGACTACGGGAGGTGGACAGAAACAGCTGAAGGCCTGCTAGGGATGGTCACAGCTGGGGGGCTTTGTGCAAGACTTTGCTGATGATCACTGCAAGCCTTCCTGTTCGGACAGCCCTGGCAGCGTTAGGCCAACAGCTGACTCACCGCCCCGTGGCCTCAGTCATGGCAACACCACCGCTCTCCATTTACAGCAGTACAGCATCGGGGCAACCAACAACTCCGCTGTCTGCAGAACCTTTTCTTCCCACAGCGAAGGTTTTCTCTTCAGCTGCTGAGTGGCATTGTTGTTGGGGGAATAACATCTCCGACAAGTATTTTGTGGATGATTTGACAGCTGTTGACTAAATCTCTGAAAGCCCCAGGCAACAAATATCAAGCACCTCGCTCTTGGTGTACGCAGCATTAGACCCAGCCGCTCCACGATAATCTCTGTGGTGCTCCAGCTTTTGTGGGTTGCCATTTATCTACACGAGAAAGGAGGCAAAGCAGCCTCAGCCATCCCCGGACTGGTTTGGACACAAGCCCGCAGTGTGGGAAACCCAGATTAGTGGGCCCCCTCTAGTGGCACACCGGCCGGGGAGGCTGGCCCGTGCCTCAGAGCCCCGCTTCACAGCTCCGACACGGCAAGGAACGGACGAGATCAGAACAACCTCTAAGGGATGACCATCACAACACCTAAAGTACCAAACGCACTTTAATGAGTTCCAGATTTTGTTCCCGGAAGGAATTTATAACATGTCAGTACGTTAGGTGGGTACACAACTTCCCCTGAACTACAGGCATGAGGAGAACCGATTTTAATATACTAGGTACTTAAAATTAACCTCCGAAACCAGTTTTCCACAGTATTAGAAATAAGGCATGTTTCAGGCGTGCAAGTGGCCGCTATAGCCAGTCCTCAGATGCCGTATTTGCCCTTTAGTTCTTCCACTTTTGCTATGTAAGCTTTCATTGCATCTTCTTTGGACATTCCTGAAAGACAGAACAGGGGCAGTCAGACGACACCTTTCACATCCAAGTCACAGCTCCTTCCTACAGCACGTAGCAGCACTCCACCGAAGAGCAAAGAAGCCAAGAAGGTCACCTGGCTGCGAATCTAGTACTAAAGTTCTAAACAAATGTGTTTGGCAGTCGTGAGAAAACAGAGTTTTGAAGCAAAGTTACACTTGTATAAAGAGCAACTAAACAGTGTAGTAGTTTTATTAAGGCAATCCACAATTATTACAGGAAAGCTATTCAATCAACTTAGACTCCATTTAGACGCAGCGCTGGCTCCTTACAACACCAGGAAAATCCCATTTTCATAGATCAAACCACTTGTTTGGCTCCTCACTTAGAGCAGAGAGCCCAGCTGCATCTTCCAGTTCGGAAAGCTTTAGAAGAAACAGTAACTGGAGGGAGAGCTCAGTCCCTGGGGACTAGGCTCGGACCTGGAAAACAAGATTTACCTTTCTGCTGCTGCTGCAGTTCTCCTTTGTGTAACACCTTGGGCCTGTTTTGCATCTTAATGCCCTTTCAGACAGTCTAATTTTTTCAGGATTACTTCTGCCTGGCAGATGTAATCAAAAGTAAGAGTTTATTATCATGGCATTCTGAAGTCTTAGAACTCTCGTCTTATAAGGCAATACTATTTTATTTCTTGCTGAACCACATAGGATTTTCTGACTAGTTTGCCTGTGATGCTATTTATTCATTTTGATTTTTATTTTTTAAGCAGACACTTACCTTTCAATGCACTCCAGGCATCCCACTTTGCTTTGCCTTTGAAGTCCAGCATACCAGGACGGTCTGAAAGAGACAGGATAAGCAGCAGAATTAGTTTGTGTGGGCTGGGTGTACATAGTACCCACTCCTTTCCTGAAGGCTATTCAGCTCTTAAATATGATAAAACATAATAGTTCATCTTTACAGCTATTACTTACTGACCTGTAGTCAGGAGATCACCTCAAAGGAGCACGTTGGAATGCTGTTGGTGGCAACAGCGATATTCTCTGTCAAGTTCCCTTCAGACAGCAGCATTTGAGCAGGAAAGCACCAAATAGCGTGATTTGGTTGTATTGTACTTTAATGACACTGCTGTCGCATGACAGCTAGCCAATTAAAGAACATCATCAGCTCTAAAGTAAAGCAGAACTGCCCTAAGGTGCATTATAGACCAAGACACAAAACCAAAAGCTAGTAGCATACAGCTTAGAATTCATTATCATAAAGTTAATGGTACATTTCTAACATACAGCTCATCATTTTTCTGTCATCTAGGGGTATAGCCTCTGAATTCTGATTCACTTCATTACAGGCCACATTGCAGCCAAACAGAGAAGAAATGAATGAGATCTGGGTGCATATACAATTATTCTTCACACAGAGCCCCCTCTGTGTTTTCACTTCTTCTCTGCCTCCTTAAAGACAATTCTTAGGATTAACAAACGGAACTGGACAGCAGCCTGCACATTAGCTACAGAAGAACCCTTGCCCTGCTCACATGGCAGCGTGACCTGCAGCGCTGCTTGGCAGCTCCACTCCTCTCCAACAAAACCCCCCATTAGCTCACTCTCCAACGGATTGCTTTTCTAGCCAGCTCCTGTTGGCTGCTGCTTCACAAGAATGCAGCGACTTACAGAAATGCTGGTATATCAACAGCACCATTTCACCTTGGCAACACTAAAAATGCTACAGTTCAGCCACGCCAAAAGGATCATATCTTAAAGCCAGCTCTTTTCTCCCTCCATGCTGCCCACCTCGGGGAAAAAAGAGAGTAAGGGCCCATGCTTACCATTTCCCATATGCTTCACTGCCAGCTTCGAATTCAATCAACACTCAATAAACCTCACCAGCAACTGGGTCAGGAGGCCAGCGCTCCAAACAAATGACCTTTTTCCTTTCTAATTCTAGTTACTCACGTGTTACACAAGGTCAATGGAGACGGGCTTCATTCTAAACGATATATAACAATTCTAAATGATATATAATGATTACTCCTAGACCGAGCTGCCAGCGACAGGAGGGGAGAAAAAGAAATAGTAGGAGAGGCTTTGCATAGGGTACCTGCAGAGGCGTTTCTGCTACAGTCCTTCCAACATGCGGCATTTCATTGCAGTTCTTACAAAAGTGTCTCCTGCTACACACACCTGCATCATTTTCTTCTGTTTTGGCTTTCCAACACTATTTTCAGCAGCCGATCCAGTTCAAACTGCGCCCTGGCCCCCAAGCACCGCCACCCCACAGCTGCACACCTTGCCTTGCTGTTAGAGCCAGTTCAGCTGAGAAGCGCTGGCATTAAAGCAGCACCCCTGACCCTGTCAGCCGCCTCACTGACAGAGCCCTCCAAAAGCCCCCCAAGCCCAGCACCTGAACTTCTTCCCTCTGAGGGTAACGGAGCACTGGAACAGGCTGCCCAGGGAGGTTGAGGAGTCTCCTTCTCTGGAGATATTCAAGACCCACCTGGACAAGGTCCTGTGCAGCCTGCTGTAGGTGACCCTGCTTCGGCAGGAGGGTTGGACTAGATGACCCACAGAGGTCCCTTGCAACCCCAAACATTCTGCGATTCTGTGATCTGCACAGAGCTGCCCACAGGATTCTCACACGGCCGCCACGCAATTCAGGCGCCTGCAGCGGGGTTGATCCAAAAACCAGAAGCTGCACGAACCCTCACCAGGTCGGCCTGTCCCTGCCCCGGCCCCCTGCCCCCGGCCTGCCCCTCACACTGCCACGCCGAGCCGGCACCCGACGGGGAGGGGTTCGCGGGGGGGCGGGGCGGTACCCACCCGTGTTCACGTCGCCCACCGTGGCCTGTTTGTAGTGGCTGTAGACGTCGAGCATCTCCTGGTCCGTGGGCTGGGACTTGAGCCGCTTCACCTCCTCGGCGGCCTTCTGGAACGCGGCCTAGGCGGGAGGGGAGGCCCCGCGGCAGGGCGGGGGCGGTGAGGGCCCGCGGGCCGCCGCCACACGGGGGGGACAGAGGGAAGGGAAAGGGGGAAGCACCCGCCGACCACCCCCCGGCTCCCCGCCGCCTCCGGCTCCGCCCGTACCTCAGACATAGCGACAGACCCGCCGCGATCCCGACCCCCCGGCGTCTGCCGCGCTGCCCCCGCCGCTCGGACGCTTCACCCCTCGTCGCGGCCGCCCGCTGGCCAATCCCAGCACCGCGGGCAACGCGGCGCCAATCGGCGCCTGCCGGGGGCGGGGAGGAGACAAGGCAAAAGGCCAATGCGGGAGCGGCGCAGGATGGGCGGGCTTCGAGGAGGGGGCGCGCGACGCTGGGTAGCGTGAGCGGTGAGCCTTGGACTTTACCCAACGAGGTGAAGGCGGGGGGGCGTGGCCGTGACCGTTCGCAGCCCCGCCCGGCCCCGTGGCGCGGGAGGGGGCGGGGACAGGACGCCTCGTAGCCAATCCCTGCGTGCGGTGGGTAGCACCGAAAGGACGCGATTGGCGGGACTGCGTGAGGCGGGGTGAGGAGAGAGACGCGGAAGTGCCGGCGGGGGAGTCGGTAGTAAGGATGCGGGTCGTTAACGGCCCCTTTGGGGCGGGGCGGAGGGCTGAGGGGAGGGCGCTGGGTCCCGGGGAGCCGGGCGGGCCCGGGGAAGGCTCCTCCTCAGCGGAGGCACTGGCCGCCGGCGCCTCCGGTCCGGGCGGCACCCCGAGGGCAGCGGCCATGTTGTACCCGGGAGGCGCCGGGCGGCGCCCGGCCCCGGGTGGGGCCGGTCTGTCGGGTCTGGCCCGTAGAGGTGAAGGCGGGCGGCTTCTGATTGCCTGTGCGCCCCGGCCTGTCTTCCTGCAGCGTTCCGGCGCGCTGCTCCCTGTCCGTCCCTCTGTGCTCTGCCCTCCAGAGCTCGAGGCCGTGTCGAGCAGCGTCAAAAATAATCCCCGTCTTTAATGCAAATCTAGCGATTTGCGGGTGCTGAGCCGCCTTTTCTTCATGGGGGTCTTTTATTTGTGTATCACGGCTTATTTACAGTGAAAATGGAGATAGCGCTCTGTGAATTCCTAACCAAGGGGGTGTAAAAGCAAGTTGCCTCGTGATGTGGAAGCTCTGTGTCCCCGTTCTGCCGAAAGTGAAGAAAATACTGCTGGTGTACTTAGCCAGGACACGGCTAGGACAAATACAGCAAAGACTAGGAGGGACCTGGATACCTGCAGGACGGTGGGGCACTTAAGTAATTTCCCCCCCCCCCCCCCCCCCCCAACCCGCTCTCCCGTGAAGGGTTGAATAGGCGAGAGAACCCCTTGTGGGACTGGAAGCGGTGACCGAAACGGCTGCGAAGGGGTAGGAGATGCGGAGGTTGTGCCCTGCCGCTGGCTGGTGTCGCGGCACTCAGGCTGCAGTCCTTGCTCGTTGCTGCAGCAGCCATCGCCGTTCAGCGTGTGACCTGAAAGCAAGGTTGTTGGGGAATAGCCAGCACCAAACCCAGAGGAGACTGCCGAGGTAGGAGATAGCGCGTTTTCCTGTGGAGAGGAAGAACCCAACGGAACAATGCGTGGGCCTGTTTGAAGAGGGGCTCGGGTTGATAAGGCGATTCCATTGTAGCTTCTGTTAAAGTAGTACAAGCCCTGTAGAGCCATTCTAGAGACCTTCTGTTATAAATTAAATTAATCCCCTTAATTATGTAGTAGTATACCAGGAGAATTATTTGCATGCGTATGTGGGGGAGGTTTTTTCGCTTTCTGTAGGGAGGTGAAAATGAGCGTTGTGCAAGAGCTTAGGCATTTTTCAGGGTATTATGCTCTCTACAACGTAAGTATATTAAAAAGGTTTTGATTTTGTGCAAGTTAGTACATTCTTTTAGAGCACAAGGTTACTCACCCAGCAGGTAAAGTCTTCAGTCACTTAAATCCCAGACGACATACTTGCATTTATCCATAATATTTTTGTGTATTTACTATGGAGTCTGGTGCTGTAGCACACAGCACAGGTACAAATACTGGACTATTTGGTGTGCAGTATCAATAATACCCTAGGTAACCTTGTTTGTTCTGAGATCTTGTTACTGCTTCTGTAGAAATACTAAAAGTGAAGTCCCAAAAGGCACAACGCCATTGTGTTTCTTGCCATGTTTTAATCTTTGCAGGAGGCCCACCTGCACCTCGTTTTCTGGCTGTGCTTGTACACAGAGCAAAGGCAATAATTCCTCTCTTTAATGTTTTCCAGGTTATTCAGAATTCATTCTCATGTCAGCGGAAAGCTCAACCATCACAGTCCGTCTTGTTCGCTCTTTTGAACACCGGAACTTCAGGCCTGTGGTGTATCATGGAGTTAACTTGGACCAGACAGTAAAGCAGTTCATTAATTTTGTGCAGAAGGGTAAGGGGCCGTTGTCTCATTCATTCGTTTCAGTCCCATGTGTTGCTGTCTCTGCACAAGAAACGGGACGGGAGCAAATGAGCGGGAATTCTGTGGCTTTGGTGGAGACACCAGATTTGTGTTTACATCCCCTGTGTGCTCTCCTCCCTTGGATGAGCTGTGTGGAGTTAATAAGAGCTTCCATGGTCAGTGTGCCGTGCCTGAATTTGGGAAGACTGCTCCCCCTGCCCCAATTCCCAGGTTTAGTCAAAAAGAGACGAGAGCATTGCTGCGTTTAGCTCGGCGCCTCAGGCTGCTTGAGTGGTGCTGTCAGGTAGCTATTCATAAATTAACAGGAGTAAATTAATAGAATATAGAGAGCCTTTGATCTTTAGGAACTGCACCGATACGTGGAATGTGGGAACGCAGGTCTGTTTGCTATTTGTGAGAACAGAGCATCTTGAAAAACTGTTTTTGACACTGTGAGGTCTCACTGTGCATGTTTGCTTCTGTGTCCATCTTGAGCTTTGTCGTGCAGATTTGCTCATCTGTCGGCTTTATGTTTTACAAACCTGGCTGAAAGTGACAGTGTATCTAAAAGGTAATTAACGTAGGCCAGCCCACGCTGCAACTCGGGAGTTAGGGTGTTACCCTAATCTTGCAGGTGTATTTCTACATGCCTAAATGGAGACATTCAAAGGGTGCAGAATAACATCATCTGATTTTTGACATGATGTCAGCTTAAACAAGTTTTGAACTGTTAGAGCTGAGAACATTCGAGCAACTCCTAGGACATTGCCCTGAGCCTCACAGCTGTATTGTGTTCCATGCTTCTAGACAGTGACAGGCATGGCAAGATCTTAGGATGCTTTTGGAAAGCTACAAGCAGTTTCAGAACATGTGGTACAGCTGCTGTTGTGAAGAATAAAGTAAAAGACAATGCTAAGTAACTTGCTTTTGATGTGTGCAATATTGCAACTCGCTGTTATTTGAGACAAAGCTGGTGTCTTGAACAAGACTTTTTGGAACCTCATTCCACAGATAGATGGAGAGTGCTGTTCCTGGTCCAAAAGGAGCCGTGTTCCTTCCTTTGCTGGAAGCTGCTTTGAAGGGGGAGTTTGAGATAAATTGTTAAACTACTGATGAAATTATGGTTTCAGCCGTCTTGCTGCTGAGCACCCCACAAATGGCTGGGCCTTCCAGGGCCCTGGTTAAATCCCTGGGTGTCACTGGGAACACTGGTACCAGGGAAGGTGTTGGTGTTCTTGCAGTTGCTTACGGGCAGTGCCCTGTGTGTGGCTAAAGAGTTAATTTTCTACATGTTGGCTTCCTTTTTGTGGATGTTTCCTGTGGCTGTTTCCTGAACAATTCTGTTATGAATGACAGTTGTTAGCTTTTTGTATGAGGTAGAGAGAGATGGTGTGCAAACCATAAACAGGGTGTTCCTGGCAGATTTCTGAAGGATCGACTCCGGGGATCATACCCTAACTGCATTGACTCACTGTCCTCATGGGTTGTTGTGTTCAGAGGGACTTCAAGCTCAAGTTAACAGAGTAACTGTAGAATCTGAGCCACAGGTTGTTTTAATATTTGATGCTCAAACAAGCCTCCTGTGTTGTGGATTTATTTTGGTGTAAAGGATGTCCAGGATGTATGCATAACAGAATGGAAAATAAAATACTGGAAATGGAAAAAAAAGACTGTTTTGTTTTAACTTGGTGCTTTTATTTTAATAGATGTGCCTTCAAGAACAGGACTTCCTCCTCCTTTCAAAAATTACAAGTATGGTACGTGGGTATTTTTCTTGTTTTAATTCATGTAAAATGCAGGCATAGTATTATATACCAGTTCCTATGCGTTTTAGAAGAGAACTGCTGTAGAATACGCGTGCTGGTGGCAGTGCCTGCCTACGTTTACAACTCTGTCCAGTTCTGGTAGCTGGGGTTATGCCACTGGGATTGTGTCTACGGAACTTGACCATTATTTTGAGTTTCCGTATTAATCTTTGGATTAGGCTGCATGTTATATATTATTTGCTAATTGGTACTGATGGTTTTAGATATTAATTTTTTATTACTTTTAGAAGTGCCTTTTAACTCTGCTTTTACTCTAGTGAGCAGCTTGTGATCTCAAACTCTTTGAAATTGTAGTTCTCTGTGTGCTTATGTATTTTGGTATGTATTTACTAATTGTGAAGTCAGAAAGGATGGTGAAGTGGGAGCTGAAGGCAGTAAATGGAAAATGCTGAAGGCTTACATACTTAAATAATTGACACGATATATGAGAAGCAGGGGAACTTTGCTCAAAGTAGCTATGAAAGTTCTTAAATACAAGATTTTGGAATGAAATAGCCTGGTGTGAAATTTAGGCTGACTTTATCCTCTAATGTAAAGCTATGTGCATATTTCCTTTTTGTGAGGACTGGCATGAACACATGCAATTCATCTGTTTGGGACAGAATATATTTTCAAAATAGACTAAATTACTTCCTTTCTGGGAGTTTAACTCGCATGTCAGTAACATGTGTTTTCCTACGCTTGGCAATTCTGAAAGTTCCCTTGGAGTTCTGCTGCAAGTGATCCTGTGTCTCCCATGTTCTTGGAGCTGACAAACTCCTTCCATTACAGTGATTCAAATAATTGAATGAGGAACCTACTTACTACATGTGAATGGTAATAGACTTTATTTGCCTATTCAAAAACAAACAAACAAGAAAGCTAAGCATTTCATTCTGTGATCTTGCTGATGGTGAAACAGATACTGCAGAATGAAAGCAGAAAAAGAGTTAAGGATTAAGATTTATGATAGGTCAGTGGCAAGGACTTGATTGTTACTAGTATTTTTAATATATTACCTAAGGTCTTAAAATCTAGGTAACTGTAAGTTTGAATGTGGAGGTGCCCTTCCCCCCTCTAGTATCTGGCTTTGGCCAGATGAGGAGGTCTTATCTAGAACTGCTGCGATCAGTTGTATTCCTGGTGCTGCCTGCCCCTGCTGCTAGTTCTTTCATTACTTAAGAGCATCAGTGTAGATTTTCCCAAGGCATATGTTGTGGCTGAGCACCTGACTGTGCTGTTTAGGACTGAGCATAATGTGGGTGAAAAACACTGCAGAACTTTAAAACCTGTTACACCAGTTAGTGGGGGCCTACTTACAGTGGGATGGTGCTGGCTGCCTGGAAATTTTCACACAGAAAAATCAAAGCCAAGTTCCTCACCTTCCCTTCAGGCTGTGAATCATCCAGGTTCATGTTTTTGGCATCTCGTGTGTGCTCTACTGTCTTTCTTGTATTTTGGTGGTGAAAGAGCAGTGAGACTTCTGCATGAACAGTGCTGGGAAGAGTCAGATTTTTCCTTCTGCTTTGTTTGGCAGTGCCAGAAATCTCAGTTGGACCTGGCTGTCTCCTACCTTGTCTGTTTTGGCTTCTGTCCCTGCAGAATTCAGCACCACTTTGTTCTCCCAACATCATATGTAATGCCGTCACATTTTTCCTCTTGGCTTAGTGCTCTAACTCAAATCTCAAAGCTTATGGCTTTCAGTTTCTCTTTGTTTCTTTGTAGATAGCATTCTTGTCCTTGTTTTAGAACTCTTCTCAGTCAGCCTTCTCATCTTACTACCCCATCATTGCCATCTTTTCATTGATGATGGCAGCCTGGGTGCCAGTTTGTCTCATGAGCTGCTTCTCAATTTTTTTTTTTTTTTCCCCATGAATGTGGAGCAGTATGGTAGATACTTCACAGAATCAGACCTAGAAAGTGATTTCTTGTCTGTTGTCGTGGAAGATCTGTTACCAGAAAAGGAAAGAGAAAAATTTGGGAATACGATTGAGTGGGACTAAATGGGTGTGAAACAGCAAAGGCAATTGAGAGCACGTAAGGCTTTAGCTAGGATGAGAAGAGACTGTGGTTTCACGTCTGTAGCAGGGTTAGAGAAGCCATTTAATAGCTCGGGTGAAGACACGGTGAACTGCTGGATGCCACTGGTGGAGTTGTGAACAAGTAGAATTGAGACAATAGTTCAGAGCATGACTGGGCAAAGGCTAGAGAAAAGGGAATCTGACAAAGTAGATGGAGAAATTTAAAATAAACAGGCAGAGGCCGGACAGTATTTGCTGTGGTAGAAAGGTTTCATGACTGCTGTATATTTTTGCTGTGATTGCTTGGTCTTTTTGCAATGCTTCTTTGCAAGATGATCCTGGTGATTGCAATTTAATATGTGTCTTGCTGCGAATACTGCAATTATTACAGCATAAGGCTGCCTTCTCAGTGACTTCTGCAGTGGGAATACGGAGTAGTTTTGACCTCCTGTAATGTTTTAAATAAAACGTTCAAAATGGGCCAGAGTGGTATGGAAGCAAATTTCTGAATGGGAATGTGTTCTCTGTTATTCTGAACATCTGAATACTTGCTCTCGGTAGTTTGAAAGTTGTTTTAGCCTATATTCAACTTTCTCGCATCCTTCTCTTAGCAGACTATTTCAACATGTAGTGTTCAGCTAATGCACAAAACCAAAGAAGAGGAGCAGGCAAACAGAACTCTCTTTGCTTCTTTGCTGTGAAGGGATTAATGTGTTATTCTGAATTTGTTCAAACACAGAGGCTTTGGAGTTTGGTTTTGGTTTGAAGTGCTGCATGGGCATCTTCTGACTTCCGTTCCCTCTGGGTCTTTGCACTCATCTGGTGATTTTAGTGACCACATTATTTTCCCTTTTTTTCCTCTTTGGTTAACAAAGCCCTGCCCACATTGCTAGAGGAAAGCGGTATTTCTTTTTTTGTCTAGCATAATTTCTTAAAGTGCTACACTGCACAAGCATATCAGAGGTAAATATTATTGAAGAGGGCATAACATTAAAAAGAGGAGAGGCAGTACGTGTTCATGGCAAATGGATGTGCTGAACAAAATTTCTACCATCGGTGCTTTCTTCATGAGAAGGAAAATTTCAAGGAATGGTCCAAAGTGGTCAGGTTACTGTGTCTTAATCACTTGCTGCCTGTCAACTTAACAGCATGAATACTATTTGTGCTACCCCAGTTGCATGTGTAAATCCTGTTAGATTAAAACACCCTAAATGGCATTTAAATTGATGTGTTTTGACTGGCAAGTGGGATGGTCATTAGTTAGTTATTGTAATTCAGCCAGCAGACAAAAGCCCAGTAGGATGTGGTACCTTACTGTTGGATTGACTGGTTTAAGACTGTGGCTGCAGGACTGGGGAATTAAGATGTTTTATCCTCTTTTCAGTTAAATACACAAAATTGTTAATAGTGAAAGATTTTGAACCTTACCCCTCTGTCTCTTTTTCCCCACGTACAACTTTCAGTGTTACCTGCCTATTAAGCCTTATTTTAGGAAAACATTGTATTTTCTTTCAGATACAATGAAGATTATTCACCAAGCACACAAATCTAAGGTATGATTATTAGCGGTGTTCTTCCCCCTTTACATGCCTTAATGCAGGCAGATCTCTGCACAGGCGAACAAGACTGGGGCAGAGACAGTCAGTAAATTCTTATCTTTGTATTCTGGTTCTCTGATTTGTAGACTGGTGAACTTGTAGTGAGTTTGGAAGATGATGACAAACTGATTTTGAAAGAAGACAGTACACTGAAAGCGGCTGGAGTAGGTAGGAGTACATTTGTGTTGACTGAAGGTGTGGTTCATTGTGGTTGTCATTAAACTGATAACTGGCTGATTATGTTTGGATAGCCTGCTGAAAAGTAAATGCTATTCCTGATGCTCTTTACACTACTTGATAATTATTCAGGGGAGAAGAGGGGATAATGTACATTCAAATCATCGGACTGAGGGCAGCAGGTATCTGCACTCCAAATGTTCAGAATGCAAATTGTGATTTTTAGAGGGTATGCTTATAATTCTGCTGAGAGTAATTTTAAATGATTGACAGATAGGTTATTAGTACCGTGTCTGCTTAGTCTTATCAGTAACATTTAAACTGATGTTTTGGTTAGAAATGTAAGTAGTGGAACCAGCATGGAATAATGAAACAAGATTAGATTTGTTTAATGTGCAGCATAGAGTGCCTGATAGCCAGATTGCTCAGGAAAGCTCAAGCAGCGTCATTCAGAGAATGTGCTGAACATAGCAAAGAGCTGAAACTTGACCTGATTTCTCACGTTTTGACAGGGGACTACATATAGGGCATGTCTTTTGGCAATGTAAAGAAATGTCTGTCATGATAAAATTGATGGTCCCTGGATGTCCTTTGGGCTTCTCATAAATGCGGCTGAATGACTTTGTGGCAGCAGGGTACTTAAGGGATGTGGTTGCATTCCACCTTGATACGGTCACTTGCTTATTTGAATCTGATTTGCCTAGCTAGAACGCAGAACTGCCTGCGCTCGAAGTGCAGGGGTGTCGCAGAGAAAGCTCCCGCCCGTTCCCGATGCCCTCTGATTGCTCCCCAGCTAGTCAGTGGGATTTCTTTCTCGTAGGTTTCTTGGCTCTTTTGTTTCCTGCCGTTTACTTTCTGCTTTTAAGTGACTTGGGATATCTCTTTAACGTGTTTTTTTTTCTGGGATGCACTGCAACTGGCCTCGCTATGCATTTCCTAAGGGTCTTTGGGCATTCCTATAATGTGAATGATTGTTATTCTGTGGCTGTTTGTACTAAACCAGCCTTTTTTATGTGGGGAAAAAAGGTTCCTTGGGAAAGAGGATTACCGGCACTCAAGTCTTACAGATTTGTAATTTAATTTGCAGAAGATTCATTTAAGTATGCTGCTTATATACCTAAGACATAAGAGGCAGTTCAGGAAGGGGACTGATGACAGTGCCAAATGTTGAACTAGAAGTGGTGTTGTCCAGAGCTGCCTGCTTTATAAAAGGCATTGATAATATTTGTATATATTATCTGTCTTTGAAACTAGGTTTGTGGCTACAACAGTGAAACAGTAGGATGTGATCTCAAAAAAGGTGTCAAAACATCAGAGTAAATTTTATAGTGAAAGGAAATTGGAATAGACCGGTCTGTTCTGTGTCTCCGAACAAAGAGAGGGGTGGCCTATTCAGGGAAGAACACAATTGAAAGCTGCTTTTAATTTTTTTTTCAGAATAACTAATGGCAGGTAGTCATTAGTACGTAGTGGGTATTTATGACAGAAAAGAAAAACTCTTGCTTTGTAAAATGCAGTGTGCCATTATACCATTTTGAATTTTGGTATGTCAATACAAAAATTAGCTAAGTTGGGAGTGGGGTCTTTCTGGTAAAATCTTGAAGAAGTCCTCCTCCAACAAGAAGCAGAAAAGAGTAAACCAAGGAAATGAAGTATGATAGCATATACCACCAGTCCTCGTTTTGTACGTTTGCATCTCAATCAGTAAGAACATTTGAAATCTGCTATTGACATACTATGTTTTTCCAGTGTCTAGTCTGGACAAGATTCACTAGAATAAAACTGAGAGTTGCCATTAGAAAATATGAGAAATTCTGAGACACGCAGAAAATTGTTTCTAAGGTGCAGTTGATTGCCCTTGGCACTTTACGGGGTTGGGCTAGAGAGTTATAAATTATGAGGACATTAGATAAGTATCCTCAGGAAAGCCTCTGTGGTAGTGATTATTATTACAGCTATTATTTAGTCAGCAAAGTTAATGCTTGCCTGTTTTTTTTAAAAGCAGGGTGTATGTTAATAAAGTGTTCAGCATTCATTGCAAACAGTCTTGTCTGTTTTCTAGTTGAGATTCTAAAACCCCTTCTGCTCTTTATTTTTTTCTTTTTTACAAGACAGGCAGACTTCATTAACTTCAGGTTTAATTTAAAAAACGAATGTGGAACTTATTGGCTCAGCACCTTAAAGAATTCCATGTTTAATAATTGTGAAGGCTTTCCATCAGATTTGTCTGTGTTCTGAATTAGTAATATTGCTGACTTAATTGTTTTAGAAGAGGAAGTCCTTGACCTACTGGGTTGAAAGAATTGTGACTGCTCTGAACCTTTGTGGGTCCTTTAGCTCTGCCATATCCCCTGTGAATAATTAGAGGTATTTGAAGGTATTGCTGGAGAAGCCAATTTGTGTCTTTCACTTTGCATATTGTTGAAGCCTCATGAATTAATCATCAGCAGGGCAAAAAATTAACTTCTTGAGACACATATTTTGATGGGTCATGAGGGAGAATGTAAAGTGATCTGTAAAATATTCTACTGATCCTCTAAGTATGAAATTATTACACCTACAGGCTAATTTAATGGAAAAAATAGTATCTTTCCCCCTTTCCTAACAGAAAAATGCACAAAAAAAGAGAAAATCATGCTTCGTTATTTTTCTGGCATTTGAAGGCATTAGAAATGCAATCACTTAATTTGCTGAAAGCTTATACAAACAATTCTGAAGCCTGTGTTAAACAAATCTTGAGGGGTCTTGTGTACATATTTACTTCTATATATTCAGCATCTTGTTTTTGTTTTTAAACGAGGTTAAACAACATCTTTTATACTGGAATAATTTTTTTAGTAAAAATATGGGGGGGTGGAGGGGGGAGTATGTGGAGATTTATGATTGTCTTTGGCCAAAAAGTTGCTAGTTGTCTTCTAAGATTCAGAATAGCTGGCTGTTGGGTGGTTCATTTACTAGAGTGCTAAATATTTAATTTTTTATTTGTTCTAGCAAATGAGACCGAATTAGCATTCTTCTGTGAGCAAGATTACAGAAACTACAAAGCTAATCCTGTTTCGGCCTGGTGAAGATCCCAAGAGATTGTTTTGTTTTCCCATACCTGTTGTAAATTTTCCTTATTCTGCTTAATGAGATTTTTCTTAAAGATCAATAAATCCTAGAGGATTGCTTTGCAAACAGTGCAGTTCCCTTCCTATAGAAATTAATTTCTGTCAGTATGCTGAGACTGAGAGAAGGAAAACTGGGGGACATAAATGACTCTTTTTCTTGCTCACATTTCTTTTTCCTTTGCTTGCCTCTTGCAATGCAGGCAGTGCAAACGATCTCTGACCTGTGACGTGTTCTCGGTGCGATCCTACTGCAGACATTAGCTGCGTATGGAGATTACACAGTGCACAGCAAGATCCCACCACACTACTAACTTCTAACAAAAATGGAAATGTTTTATGGCCAGATCACTGGGTATTCCTGAGCTTGAGAAGAAAATCTCTCTGTTTCAAGTCATAGCTTTAGTTCTCTCATTTTATGTTTGGTCTCTTTTGCTGAAGTGGTGCAGACTGGCGAGTGTTCCATGCTCTTCACTGGTAAATGCTGTCCTTTATGCTCTCTTGCAGCTTGCTGAAAGGGACAAATGACTGTTGGGAGGCTTTTGTGTTCAAGGACCAGCTTGCCTGTTTCTAGCTTTACTTAATGGAGACACCTTGGTGTAAGAGGTAGCAACCTGAGCTCTGCCAGGACATCAGTGTGCATAGCTAGGAATTGGGCATTTTTCCAAATGGAGTGAAAGCTCATGGTTTCAGTTGTGAGAATAAAACCTGAATGACTGCATTTTTGCAAGGAGAGGCCCAGTCTGTGAGCCAAGTGTTCAGGACTGGAATTGATTCTTTACTGCTTTCCAAGAGCCAAATACTCTTGTTGCTATGTGTTAGTTCTTGGTAATTCCTGGCTTTCCTACTACATTAACCAAATCAACAATAAGAAATATTAGTCGTGCATCAAATAAAGTACCTTTAGATAGACTCTGCTTATGAAACTTCTGTTTAGGGGTTACCAAGATGAGACACTGTGCCTTTAAGCCTCTCCACTGAAATACAAGTGGTGCTGGCTCCGTGTCTTAGCAGGCTGGTTGAGCCTAGGCTCTGCTAAATTAAATGAGACCTCATACAATTGCTTTGGACCCAGACATCTACTCGAAGCTCTGAGGGAGAGCTGACACCTCCATTTCCACTAGAGACTTTCCAGAGAAGTAAGCTTACCGTTTCCTAGAGGTTTGATGATTTTTTTTTTTTAATTGACAAGTGATAGTGAAAGCAGATGCCTGATTTCCAAGGTATCTAAATAAAAGTTCTCCTTACTTTAGATGTAGAGCCAAAGAAACCTGTATGTATTGTTCCCACCTCATTTTCTTCATCCTTCCTAACAACTCGCTGGTTTAGGCTGGTTTCGGTAGCTGGTGTTACTCACTGACAGCTTTGCTCCAAGCCAAGTTTTATTCTCTTGTGAAAGCAGTCTGCCACTTTGTCGTCTGCGATTACAAGGGTGATTCTGTCTTTAACTTGTAAGGAGGAATCCTGTGTCACTGAAGTCACCTGTGTACGCTTGGGATTTATGTGCTGCTATCTATGCTCTGATGAATCTGTGGGGAGAACTTGGCACTTCTCTTTCTGTTGCTGGTAGCTGCTCCCCAAACACGGGCCCATGTCTCAGCGACCTCCTTTCAAGTCTGTCACGTTTGCCAGATTCATCTGGCTGATGCGGGTTTGTACCAGTCTTCACAGACAGTTTAAGCTCATGCATTGCACTCCAGAGTACACCAGCTTTGTTCAGCCAAGTTTGCAATAATGGAGGTAACTTTGTAAGAAGTAGATGGCATACTGGAGAGACGAGTGTCTCAGACTGTCCTACCAAGGCATCTAGGTGACGTCCGTCAGCACGCTCAGGCTCTCAGACTGAGCAAACACTGTCATTCTCTTCCTCGTCTTCTGAGAATTTGAATTTGGTCTTCAGCCCTTTCAGACAGATTTGAATCGGTTTTGCGATCTCTTTCTCTAAGGCATTTGTGTTTGAAAGAGTCACCAAATTTTAACAGCTGTCATTTCTGGGCTGATACAGTTACAAATGTTCAGTGCCACATCGAGTGTGGCACAGTGAAGGGAGCAATTCTACAGCATCAACTAGAAAAAAGTAAATGTTTTAATGCAAATAATCACGAATGATGTGTCTGGCAGTCCAGACCAGCTTCTCTCTCCAAGGGAAGAGTTAAACTACTGCTTTGTGAGCTCTGGTCTGGCCGGCAGTGGCACTTCGTTGGCTCCTTTCTGCAGCAGCACAGTAGAGCCTTTTGTAATGCTCTCAGTGACCACACTTGTAAACTGGATTCTTCCCCAAGTGTTTTCCTACTGTGCTATTTTCATCAGACCTTTAGTAATGCTTCTTTCAAATAAACCCCATAAAACCATAGATAATAACTGAGAGCTTGTTTAGATAGGTGCTGTTCCAGCATTTTTCAGTAGGTTTGATTCCACTGTTGTTGAGTAATGAATGATATCTATGAACTGGCTAATAAATTACTAAAGACTGAGATGCCTTTGCCCATGTTGTTATGAAATCCTCTTTCTATTGAAGGAAACCACCTTTGGAGTTGGTACCGTGGTTTGCCATCCTGGCAGAGGTCATCAACTGCATTGGTTTACAATTACTGTTGGTGAAAGGTGGCATCTCCGTAGTGTGTAGTGGGGTAAATCATACAGCTTTGCTAGTGCTCTTAGACATCATGGGGTTAATAAGGATTCATCTTTCTGTATGATGTCCTTGGAGCCTTTCACCAGCCTTTTTCTTGAACAGAAAGAAAAGCATCCAGAGTGGACACTGAAATAAGATGCAGCTTCTCCGGTGTGTAGCACTGTAGCAGGGAAAGGCACTGAGACTGGAAGCTGGGGCGTGTGTGTGGCTTGGATGTTTCTTGGAGAAAGAAAATCACTTCAGAGAGGCTGGAGTTTTAGTTTGGAGGTGTGGAAGAATAGCTACCAAAGGAGAAGAGAGGATATTAGGAAAGGAATTACCGTGAAGAGGAAAAGGGGCTAATAGTGTAACTGAATAAGCACACAAAATCTTGACTGTACAACACTCTTGGCACAGAAGTACTGGAGTAGTGCTGCTTTTTGTACCATTAAAGGTATGAAAATAGTGCATTTCAATAATTTTTGGAATTGAACTCAAACTGCTGGAATAGGCATCTTGGTTTTTCTGTTGTTATATTTTCTGCATGCAGCAGTTTCTGTGTGTTTTTCTGTCCAGAGGTAGTTATGTTGCCTCTTCAGAAGCAAGAGTTAAGAAAGCTGCTGACACAGATAGCTGAGTGAAATGTTTACAGTTACCAGTGGCACAAAGGAGTCCTCAAAGATCTGGTATGCACCACTGTTAAAGTTGGGGAGCTGCTTTCTGTGATGCCAACGTTCTGTCTTAGAGGTGATCCAGAAATAAGCTGTAAGCTGTGGTGTTTCTCTTTCCCTCTCTGGGAGTATTCAGCACATCCCTGACAGATTATTTACTTAAAAACAAGCTTGCAAGTAGCATTCCAAGAGTTACTACATCCATGACAGGACATCCATGACAGGACATCCATGGGTCCTGTCCTTGCAAGCTAATGGCCACAGGAATGCTGAGTGTCCGGGGATCAGAAGTGAGAAAACAGACCGTGCGATGCGATATTCATTCTTTGTCTGGGATGACCGATAGGATCCTGGCTTCAGGGGCACTTCAGCCGGCCGGAGGCGTTACAGATGCGGAAGGCAAGTGCAGGCTTTTGCTTTATTGAACAGTTTGAACTGAGCTCAGCCTTGCTGGTTGGCACCCCATCCTCCCTCCGTGACTTCCTTGTCGTACTTGGCACAGATCTGCAGATGATCAGTGAACCAAGCGATGATTCCTGGTAGACAGCTTTGCTACTTTTCATATTATGAGGACATTGACTTTTTCGTGCTACCTTTCCCGTTCAGTTAGAGAAACCAACACGCCTTTGCATGCTTTCCCAGCCGCTTCCCTCTGCTTCTTGCTGCCACCTCTGCTGATTTGCAGTGCTTCATCTGATCTGCAATCGCGGCATTTCCTGTGACAGTGAATGTACGTTATTTTTGTTTTGTATTCGTGAAGAAATATGCTTGGAAATAAAGAGGAGACCTTTTCTACGCTGTTGTTAATAGTGCACTACAAAGGATCCTTTGTTGCTTTACAGGAGGACTTGCATAGGGCAGCAGTGTCCACTGGTCAGGGGAAACAAAAATGTTTTTATCATAATGCTTTGTGTCTTGGAGAACTTACATCTGGAATGCAAAAAAAGAAAAAGGCAACGAAAAGCCCAGAGCTGTTGCCATTAACTGCCTTTGTCTGCAGAGAAAGCCACCAGATGTCAGCACAGCCTGTGCTTTCGTTCTCCAGAACCTGTGTAAGCCAAGAAATCTGTAACGTTTCTGAAAAGTGCTTATCTGTGAATTCGCTTAGCCTGCAAAGTCTGTACTAGGGTTCTGGTGATGAAAGCTGAATCCTTCCTTGCAGGAAGTATCTCCTTTTATATTAAAATCAAAAAGCGGCAAATTGAACTGGTATCAGTGCTTAAATTCCTCTTGTTAAAGAGCATCCTTTGTGGAGCCAGTTCCAGCGCATCTAAATCTTTGCATGCTGTGAGGAGGCATTTGCAGAACATTCATTTGAAGAATTGTCTGGATAAGATCAGTGTTGATTTGCTGAGCTTTTGTAAAGTAGACTTTAAATATGTCTATTTTTTTTTTAAACACAAGGAAAACCACCCGGAACAGACACACATGCAAAGCAGAGCAAAACATCTTCAGCAACACAGCTTAAACACACAACCAGTGTGTCCTGCATGTGTCTGAACCTAAGCTCCGGCTATTTCTTCCGTGCAGTGCGAGGGCTGAGGAGAACCTGGCACTGCGTTCTCTGGGCCACGCTTCCGGAGCTGTGACGAGCGGAGATGGCATGTGAGCTTTGGAGCCCAAACCCAAGCACTGTGCACAGCTTATGCTGTCGGTGATTGAAGTGTGCATAGATGCTGCCTGTTAATAGGGTCAACTTGAACGGTTGCACAGGGACAAGGTGCGATGGAGCTGAGATTCCTGTCACTTTTCTTGCAGCAGCTTGCAAATGCCAGGGAGACTATCGAAGAGAGGGAAGTTAAGTGACAGGTAGAGCCTGGGTGACCTAAATTCTTCCTTCCTTTTCTTTTGGGCTGCTGCTTTAGTTCCTTTCTTCTAGCCTTGTAGCGCTGGTGTCATGCTAGGCGTTTGCCCGAGCTTGCTGTGTATGACAAATGCTTATTGATTCCAGACTATCACTGTAACCCTCAGACAGCATCCACAGTCCAGAGGTGATGCATGGGAGATTGCAGCTGTGCAGTCGCGTGCTGTCTGCGGGGGAAGGCTGCTGTGCACACGGTGCGGCCAGCACGGTGGTGCTGGTTGTTCGGGAGGTTGTTGCTTCTCTTACTTCTGACAGCACCCAGTTCTGCTTTGCTGAGGACCAGGACCTTGTCTTGAAGCATGGCATGCATGGCAGGTAGCTGAGAGGAGAGGTGGGTGTTTGGGCTGGTGATGCAGTGGGGGAGAGGATGGGGCACAGAGATTTCATCTTCCTGTAGGTACGATACTTCTGATCAGATATGGATTGTACCTTGTGTTTGCTAACATCCTCCCTCTCTGTTAGCAGTGGATTCTTTCCTGGGTGACAGGTCAAAAGCAGCTGGCCAGAAGAGTGGGCGTTTCAAGTGGTAGTGAATACATTCAAGAGCTCAGTGTGACAGATTGATGTAAGAGTGTGCCTTTGTGTGTCCATTTCTGCTCTCTGGCAGGTGACTTACAGTGCCGTGTGCCAGGAATGTCAGCAAGTACTGTAAGAACTGCTGCTCTCTGCTCTCATTCCGCATCTTGGGCAGGTTTAATTCTGCTCGCTAACCTGAAACGCAGGGAACATATTCTTTAAGGTCAGTTTGGGAAGCCTCTTTTCTTCTGTGAACTGAGATTTTTAAAATGGAAGGTGTGGTATCAGTCTGGTTTTTTATACTACTTAGAGGCCACAACTTTGGTGCTCTGCATATATTTGTGTCCATCCATCAGCTGATTGAAGAGTCAAAGAAGCAGTCTAGAAATGAAAGCTTCATATTCTGTCAGTTAGTATCATGGCCTTTCTCCACACTTCCCCCTGCCCCAATCTGAGGCACCTGCTTTTGCAGAGAGCAGACTGGAATCTTGCACAACATCTTTGTTTTCTGGAGTGCTGGATGAGACAGCTATGTAGAGGCGGGCATCTGACTGCAGCTAGCTCTTCAAGCCAGCAGGCTGGCATGCCGCAGCAGCAGCTGAAGCTAGCTAATTGCAGATATCAGACACGGGAAACGGATAACAAGAGTAACTGACCAGCTGAACAGCAGCTGTGGTGGATACTCCAGTGCTGAGGTTTGTAATCTAAAGCAGATTATCTTTCCAGGAGGACTGCAGTAGTGGCCCTTTAAGTCGTTGAAAGGTTCCTGTAATACTACGGTTTGTAATACGTGATCCGACCGACTGGCCACACACAACGGTTATTTTTAGTCTTTGATTATGAAAGCCCCGTGCACACTCTGCTAACAAGAACTGTTCCTAATCATAGACGGTATTTTCCTGCTGTGTGTTGCATGCTCAACTTTAAAATAAGCATGGTTCTGACTTGCTGTCCTGGATTTGTCCTGGCCAAACCCAGGACACTTGCGCGAAAAACCCTCGTGCAGAAATTCTGCAAAACTGATGCTGCTTATTAAGGCACAATAAACAGATAAAAGCAAACTGTCCTAGTGTAACAAAGCTCGTTCCTCAAACCCGAGGCACAGCCTGCAGATCCCACTAGCTCAGCGTGTGAAGTTTTGAGCTCAAGGGTAACACTGGACTTGTTGCTGGTTGTAGCAAGTCGTGCAGCTGTGCTGGCCACTTGGAGAGCCTGGAGGAACTGCGTTGTGTAGAGGGGGTGCAGCAAGTGCGTCCCCCTAAAGATTTAACTGTAGTTTGATATATCACTTTGTAAGTAAGTCCCTGAAGAGCAAGAAACCAATTGCACTGTTAAAAGCCTTGTATTATAAAACAGAAGGAGTGAGAGAACTGTACCTGCAGAGGTTAATCTTCAGCAGAGGAATTTAAATGAACTCATTAAAATCAACTTACAAATTAGCTCATTAAAATGCAGTGCTGCAGATCCAGACATTGGTTGATCTGGCATGCCACTTCTATGAAGAAGTGACTTAAGAAACGGAGAAAAAATTGATAGTATTAAAACTCCTTTTCAGTCCCATAAACCCTCATCTGGAACTCCCTCTTCTTGAACTCTGTATCAACGGCACTTTTCTTTCGTGAATTAAGCTTGTTTGATCCTGTGCTACAAGTGCTGTGTAATATCACTAGCCTCTTGTGATGAAATGTATGTCTGCACCCACTTGTGCCCTCCCACATGCATAGAAACTCTGTAATTGAGGCCCTGCCACCATGGGTCACAGCAATTACCATTTTCATTTATTACCTTGATGACAAAACTCTACCAGCTGCTGGCTGTAGTGGGTTTTATTTCCTAGTGGTTAAATTCTAGATAATCATACCACTCTACTGCGGCCATTAAAGTAATGGTATCGTGTAGGGGGAGGAGGGAAAAAAAGACTCAGACGAGTTCTGATACAATTATATAGACCTGTTCAGAATATCTTTTGTATAACTACAGATGCCAGTGATTAAAACTGGCCTTACTCTTACAGCTTTTCAGTTGGTTCTTACATATCCCAGAGGCACATAGTAGGCAATACAGAAAATAAAAATATAATTTACATTCCAGCTCTATATTCTGCAGTAATATATATATATATTTGTGTGTGTGCATATATACACAGAGAGAAACTCCCAAGTACAAAAGCAGTTAATTGGTAAATTTTAAGCTAACCTTCCTGAACCCACTATCCACATCAAAAAATGCGTAGGGAAAAGATAACGGAAAAATTCCTCAAACTACTTTTCAGCATTCCATAATCACAAGAAGTTACTCAAACTGTTGTGTCAAATGTTTCAAGGCCCAGATGCCTACAGAGGGCACCATCTGAAAATGCTCTTCTGCACTTGCAGGAATTGGTTTCAGTCGTTGAAAGGGACGGTGACCAGCTGGACAGGGTGTTGGCACAGGCGTTATCTGGAGATGCTCGACCAGCCTTTCTGTAGATGCCGTGGAGCTGTGGTAGCTGCGGGGGTTTTGAGCTGGCTCGTCAGTCCATCTGGGCTTGTGTCCCACTGCAAAGCTCCGTGCTGGCTGGCTGGCTGACGGAGCCAGCTCCTCGGGTGGGTCTGGGTGCCCAGCTCTGCTTCTGCTCAGGAAAGCTGGCCCTTTGCCATCACTGGGCGAGAGAGTCGCGTAAACAAAGCAAAGGTGCAAACCTTACTTCTGCTGAGCAGAAAGGTGAATCTGTAACTTTGCACTGACTCACAATAAAACCACACCTTTCCCCTTGAAGACAAAGCCTGCAAGTCTGTATAATGTTCTTTCCCTGCCTCCTCATCCTTTTTTTTTTTGCCACTAGGCAGTAGTCATGCCTGACCTAAAGCTGTGAAAAGAAGCCTAGGTGGGAAAATGAGGCATTGGAATACCCTACTGTAACCAGAAAATGTGTAAACTGGCGCTTTTATGTTGAGTTTACCTGATGATGAAATGGAAGAGAAGACTAAAAGAAGCAGCTTGGTGAATCCAGTTTTCCCTCAAGGATGAGTTAAACTGGAGTGGGTGGAATTATACTCTGGTGAAACTGTCTCAAATCCACGTGAAAACTTAACCTGCCATTCAACCACAAATAAATCAAGCTGGGCAACCAACCTTCTTGGTGAGTGATTTGATCGGGTGCTGATCTGGGCTAGGGTGTGAAGGCGGATGGGAAACCTGAACAACCACAGCTTTCTGAAGGGGCCAGTGGGAAAGAATGGTACCTTCCCCGTGTTGCCAAAAAACCCACAAAACAAAAAGTCAGCTGATGATGAAATCTCGGCATTTCCCTCATGCCGATTTCTTTCTATTCAGTGAAAAGTGGCGCCTGGAGACTGTAAGCCTTAGGCAAGAATTGAAATCCCTCAGCATCATCACTGGCACCGTGAGCAGTATTTGGAGACTGTTACTGTAGTTATCTGAGGCTGAACAGGGAATTCTGAAGATTCTGTGTCTGTGTAGAAACCCTCCAGGTTACAGAAGCAGCGTTGGCTTGTAGAAGGGCTTATGCGCCCCAAAGCTGGTAATTTTCCCCGCGTTTATGTTAACTGGTCTAGTAACAAGTACTTTGTTGCCCCACAAACCGTACCTCGTTGGATGCTGACAGCTGTTGTTTTTCAGAGCAATACTGAACACTGAGTATTCTAGCCGTCTCCTTGTATCTGACCTTACTGAGGTAGTCTCGTGCCATCCCGATTGCTTCTTTTAAATGAGCTTTTGTGAATGGCTGTCCATTCTGTTTGGTGATTTGGTTGTCCAAAACCTAAAGAATTATTCTGATAAAGAGCAAGGGCTTAGAGGGGTAGAGAGTGACAGGTAGAAAATGAAATTAGGACAGAAATCTTTGTTGCCTTGTACCTTGTCTAAAGTGGGTGTGAAGTCAGCAGAGCATTTGATACCCGCTTTGTGATCTAGCAAGTGACTTTGTAAGGTGTCAGGCAATGAAGGACTGTGCCCAAAACGTACAACTGCTGTACTTTCATGTTGTGGTCAAGGCTTGCTGATCCCTTTGCAAGACCGTTCAAAGACCTTAATGTCGCTAGTGAAACCAGTGGTTTTAGAGCTGTTGTTTTGTCTGCGGAAGTGGGCATGTTCAGGTGACAAGGATTTCTAAAAGCTTCACCCTATTATGTGATGTAAGGCCAGCTGGAAGGCCTTGGGTTTCTCCATGTAATTTTGTGAAGCAGCAGGTCTTTCTGATGATTATCTTCGCTCTATTTCCATCAAATACTACTTCAAACTTTGGCTTAGCAAAACAGAGAACGTGCAGCAGCAGCAGCTGTCATCTCAGAGCCAGCAGTGCAGACCAGACGTGTGATGTTAGGGACATCTCTCTCTTCAAATGCTTTGATACTGCTGGAAAAGGTGCTTTATTTCTGTGGCTGATAAACATGCACCAGGCGCAGCTTACAGGACCAGAAGTGCTGTCTGAGACAACAGGAATGCCTGGACTTGCTGTCGGGTTTGGATGCTTTTAGCAAAATCTGCAGCTGCTACATAACATGGATATTGCTGTTCTTACTTGTCCTTAAAGTTCATTGAGGAGACCAAAACCAGAGACAATTCATCTTGCTAAACCTCACTGCCTTGATTGATCCAGATGCTCAAGAGGCAGGATATCTTTGCTGTCATAAAACCTAGAAAATCTGTGCTACTTCATGTTAAAAAAAAGAAGACGAAAAAAAGGTATTGAAATTTATGAGAGCAGCTAGGGAAGCAACCGAGAAGTACTGGTCCAGGGAGCTGCCAGCCAGCACCTCAAGTGACTGATCTGACAAATAGAGTCCATCAGTTTCCCGTGTATATTAGTGCTGCCAGCTCGGCTTTCACGGTCATTTTTAAGGCAGTAATTGTCCTAGCAAATCAGCAATACGATTTAACTATTACTGTCTAAACTAGTTTCATGGTCATCCATTTTTCTAAAGTCATCAAATTTTATTATTTAGCCACAATACAATTATACCAAAACGTACATATATTTAAGAAATACCTTGATAGAAATGTTGATAGTGCTTTGAAATCCTCTGTCAGAGCCGGGGCTCGGTCAGACGTTGCTAGAGGTCTCCCCGCTTGAATATTCCCCCGCTGCGCTGGGCAGAACAAACTTCACGTACCTGCCCTTCTCCCAGCCCCTCCTGATTCGCAGAAGTCTTTGCTGGATGCAGGGCAAACTGAAGATGACTTTTGCCAGGATCACAGTACATGGGACGAGCAGCGTGAGGGTGTAGGTCGGAGGCAGGTAGAATTTGTACTGGTTCTCATCGAAGGCCCTCGACCATCCGTACGTGAGTGTGTGCAGAGTGCTGATTACCAAAGCGATAAATCCAAGGGTGGACTAAAAGGAAGAGAAACACACGCCGGTTAGCAGAGGGCTTTGTGCCTGGCTGTTTGCCTGTGGTTTTTTACACTATTTTGTAAGTGTACATAACACAGAGAAAGCAATGAGTATTCCTGCGTTTCTTGGACAGAATAAAATGCGACTGGAAACCTTTCCTGGGTAGCATGCCAGACTGCATTTTTTTTTTGTCTAATCAGAGGTTAAGTGTGATATTAGAAACTCAGCAGGAGTTTCCCAGAAGACTCTGCCAACTCGGCTGAGAGGGGGGCTCCTGCCTCCGTGCGCAGCAGCGGCCCCCAGCCCTGCGGAGCAGGCAGCCGCGGGCAGCTCACAAATGCTGCTCCCGAGCTCAGCCGCCAGCTCTGCTGCCGGCCGCAGCGTGCTGGTGAGAGGCTGCTGGCCGGCGGGGTGAGTGTCGGCATCGTGAGCGTCCGCATCGTGGCTCTGGACCAGCAGCCGGCACCGTTGGAAGTCGGTGGAGCTGTGGCTTCACATGGAGCACAGACGCCTTCAGGTAATGGCTGTCATCTGCAGGAAAATTAGATCATGGAGACAGAAGCGCTCTGTTGTGAGGTGAGCAACAGCCCTGAAGGGTTTCATTCTCTGTTCTAGAGATCCGTGTTGGTTCGTGAGCCGGAGCATCAGGCTGTATGATGGACCGAGTTCTCTAAGTGCGGAGTCAAGAGCCCTTTATCCACTCAAGAACCCAGCCCCTATTCTGCAAACAAGAACTTCTCCCGTTTCCAGCTGAGATCATGGCTCCCCAGCACCCACAGAGACAACATTTTCCCCGAGTATTTCCAGCTCCCCCTGCGGGCTGCTCTCAAGAGGAGTTTTAAACTGTGGTCCCCTCACCGATGTCTTGCTGCCTGCATCAGAGGTGGAGGCTGCTCCCGCTGCCCGCTGGCACTCGGCAGGAGCCGGGCGCTCGCTCCCAGAGCCAGCTCGAGTACGAGCCTTTGCCGCTGCGTTTTCCAAGAGAAGCACGAGGGTCACATATTGCTCTGCTGCCCTACTTCGAGGGCTTGGTCTAGGCCTGCCGTAACAACCAAATTTTGAGATGCTTCGACAGGGAGAGTTTTGCTGCTGATGCCCCTGACCTAGGGAAGGAAGCCTTTACAAGTCAAAGTGCCTGGCTTGGTGCAGCTCATCGGAGACCAGCAAGAAACACGGTCTCCCTAAGGGTATGCCCAGGAAAGAGGACACAGCAGGGAAGTAAGGGACCAGGGCAAGGCAGGAGGAGGGACTCATCATTTTCTCTTGAGAAAACAATCGCAGCTGGAAAACTACTCAATTCAAAGCGTCCCTTCCAATTTTTGATTGCTGGGAAACTATTTAAAAACCCAGACAACTTTTAAAAATGTACCATGTTCTTACCAACAAACTAGACCAAGGCTCCTCTAACCTTCAGAGCTAATCACTGAGCCAGCTGAGAAGACTGGGGAGGGGGGAGAGCTCCAAAACGTGCTGCCAGATCTGGGTACTTCACTGTCACAGCTCCGGTCAGGCAGTCATGTGGGTGTCACTGAGTCCTGCCAAGACCTCACCCGCGCAACACCCTGCCAAGTTACAGAACTCTCTGTGTTACAGGCGAGTGTTCCTCCAGGTCGTGCCGGGAGCTGGGAGCAGACCTGTGAGCTGAACCTCAGTCCTGTGTGCACACCGCACCCGTGCTTTCTGCCAGGGACAGGCGTCCTTACCAAAGCCACGACCGATTCCTGAGCCAAAGTGGTAACAAGCAGCAAACCCAAACAGGGTCAAGATTGGTTTCACTTGGAAAATTAAGGAGGCATTTGCTGCAATATGCAATGATCGCAGTTGAGCCTAACAGCAAGACCCGACCCACAGCTCGTCCATCATTTATCAACTCTGAGATTCTCTCCAACAGGCAAAAAAAAATCCCTGGGTGGCAAAAGGTTGTGAGTACCAGCTTGAGACTCATCTGGCAGAGCGCACATGTGAAGCAGGCCAGGGGAAAGGGGACAGAGCGAAGCCCAAGAGCAGCAGGGTCTTTCTGCCCAGGGAGGAGGGTGATTTTGGAGACAGCCCGAGCGGGGCTCTAGGCACGGCAGAGATGTCGGAGCTGGAGACTGTTCGTTTGATTGTCTGCAGTTTCAGCTGCTGCTGGTACTGAGGGAGAGCAGGAGTGGAAATCGGTAGGACAGAAGTGACAAACCACCACGGGGGCTCAGTGACCCACCGTTGCCTGCGGATGCGGATCATGTGAAACAAAAAAGCTAATTGCCAGAAAAAGCGTGGATAAGCTGCCAGCGGCTGGAAACGGCGCGGGGGCTCCTCGGAGCGCAGCAATGGGCGGCTCGGCTGCTCACACCAACACGGGGCTGCCTGGTGAGAGCCCGGGTGCTGGGGCAGAGCCGGGGCCGCCCGGGGGTCCCAGTGCCAGCTCAGCAGGGTCCCACGGCTGCGCCCGTCAGGCAGGCTGTCAGCAGGCTGATCTCTAAGCGCACGGAAGCCGTAAGCTTTGCTGCTGGCAGCTTAGCTCAGTGCATACAGCCCAGTGTATCGTCAGCGCAGACCAATGCAGAGCCTGCTGAGCCCCCACAGGAGCCTGCGTGCCAGCGTGCTCACCCCTGAGACCACAGCACGGAGTTTTGAAGCTCTGCTCTCATTTATCCTCTCAATGCAGTTTCTGGCTGTGCAACTTTATTGGGTTTTTTTTTCTTTTGTTTTAAACAGTGGCAGGGGTTTCTTTTGCACCGTCACAGCATGGGGAATATGGGACCACTGCCCACGTAAGGCGTTCAAGCCCTCTGACAGACGGCTGTATGACGATGGGATCTTCCTAATGCAGGCTTTGCATACATTTTCTGGTCCGTATTAACTCTTGTATCTCCCCCATCGCCTTGGTGTCTGCGAGGCTCCCTGTCATGCATCAGCGAAGGTGATTCGGTCGCATGTGGCTCATTTAGAAATGTCTGGGCAGCGCCCAAAGCAAACAGCCCCTTCCTGACCCAAAGATGTTTCTGACTGCTGCTGTCAGTCCCGTGAAGTGATTAGCTCTGTGAAAGCGGCTCTGGCTCGCACTTCGTCAGCTGGAGGGTTAGAAAAGGTCTGATGACAGATTCTTTGTATCTTGCGATACGAGGTAAAAAAGAAACCAGGTCAACCCAACCTTCAAATTCCAGGAGGACTTCTCAGGGTGGGGAGGTGAAGGCAATCATACACATTTTTGCTTCTCAGCCCATTAGAGTTGATTTGTAAATCACTGGGGAACATTAAAATATGTCTCATATAAGTTGAATTAAATACGAATCATTCCTGTTACTCAGTGTCTAGATCCTGTACATTTTCTGTTAATCAAAACTGGACGTATAGGGGAACCGTGTATCCAATTTAATACTGGATTTTTTAATACTGAATTTTATATTTAATTTAAATTGGTGTATGTGCAGGAACTACTACAAAAATTAACATTTTTTTTTTTTCCTAAAACTTTAGCAACAATCGAAACAGGATTTTCAGCCTGTTGGGCAACAGATGTGTATCTCAGGAGGGTGTCAGTATCCCATGACACTAATACAGGTGCACAAAGTGCTCCTGGAAAATGTCAGACTTGGGAAGCTCTGGGTAAGGTGGGGACTCAAGTGGCTCCTGGATTTGTGAGAAGCCTCAGCCCTCTCTCAAATGTGGCTTTTGCTACAGCGTCTCTCAAACACACCAGCCACTTCAGCTGAGATGGCACCGCATTGCTGCGTTTTCTGGGAGACGCCTGGCTGGGGCGGCTGCGCTCCCCATTCTCCCTCTTTCACTTTTCCCAGGCACAAGGAGCCACAATGCCTCTGATGCGCTGTAAAAGGGGCAAATGCTCGACACCCCAAATGTTTGAGGAAACAGTCTCGCCCTTCACCTCTTGTATTTAGATTGTGCCACTGCGCATTAATTCAGGGAGGGTCATGCTGCGCTGCGTGAATGTTAACCTCTGGAGCCCGGGAGCAGTAGCTGTATCTGCTCTTAATTTCCTCAAGAAAGGCATCGCCAACTTATTGAAGAGTAAATAATTTAAGAGTCCTCATTAACAAAAAACCCAAAACCTGGAAGCTAACATGCTGAGAGATCTGTAATCTGCTCTTTTTACATGGTATTTCCACAGCAGGGCACCATAGCAGCCGTGCCTCTCCTGCATGTGATCAGCCGTGTCACACTGCCACGCTTCACGCCACGCAGACAGAAATAGGTGTGAGTATCTTTCCATGACCCAAGCCAGCCCGTTCCCATGTAGGGCAGCCAAGAGTTATTTCAGAGCTGAGCATCACATACTGTGTTGGAGCGGGTCCAGAGGAGGCCACAAAGATGATCAGAGGGCTGGAGCACCTCTCCTACGAGGACAGGCTGAGGGAGTTGGGGCTGTTCAGCCTGGAGAAGAGAAGGCTCCGGGGTGACCTTATAGCAGCCTTCCAGTACCTGAAGGGGCCTACAGGCAGGGTGGAGAGGGACTTTTCACAAGGCTGTGTAGGGATAGGACAAGGGGGGAACGGCTGTAAACTAAAACGGGGCAGATTTCGATTTGATATTAGGAAGAAATTCTTCACCATGAGGGTGGTGAAACACTGGCCCAGGTTGCCCAGAGAAGCTGTGGCTGCCCCCTCCCTGGCAGTGTTCAAGGCCAGGTTGGATGGAGCTCTGAGCAGCCTGGTCTGGTGGAAGATGTCCCTGCTAACGGCAGGGGGTTTGGAACCAGATGATCTTTAAGGTCCCTTCCAACCCCAACCATTCTATGAGTCTGCGATTCTATGATATTTGTCTGGTCCCAGTGCTGACATACCCTTGGAAAGCTGTGGGGGTTGGGGGGTGGGGGTGGGTGGTCCCCGAGGGGCAGATGCAACAGTCATGTTACGTACGTGGGTAGGAGACAGCACCACTACCTGCCGCTACGACGTACAAACTACACGACACAACGCCAGCACCCTCCAGGAGAGCTGCTGGGCTGCCTGGGGAGCCACAGGGAGACAGGGGGGTTTCAAAGCCTCCTTCCAGGCTCCAAGGGAATATTTCCCGTTGTTTGGGATTCCTGGTATGAGACACCTAAGCCAGGATTTATTTATCTGATGTCCCAGCGGCTGCAGCCCTCCCCTGAGACATTGTGCTGAGAATTAACATGCTCCCGTCGTCCGATCCGAAAGAGAGGTTTAAAGCCAGGTCTCCCTTCTCCCCGAGGGACGATCGCATGAGGTCAAGCTGTCTTGGTGAGGCTCTTCTACTTGGTGTAAATAATTACTCGCTAGCCCACAGCAAGAGAGGAAAAAAGATGAACCGACTTGCTCGCTTGGTAATTGGGGCACTTGTGGGGGAAGCAGGCTTCAAACTCATTCTAATAAATACTGAATTATTTGTATGCCGCTGAAGATTTTCAACAGGGGAGACTTGATGACAGGCATTCGCCTCCGCACCCTCGAACCCTGCCCTCCCCTTCTGAAGGGTCAGGCGTGCAGCGGTGTGACGCACGGGGCGGCTCGGCAGCGGGGATGCGGGGGGACGGGGTCCCACGGGGGGTCCTGCGTGTCGGGGCGCCACGCGGGTCCCCGCCGCGGGACGTGCAGCCTGGCGCACGCTGCACAGCAGCGACATAGGAAACACCAGTGACAAGGGGCTTTAGGGCTACGGGATACAACGGTGACACGGTGCATGGAGTTCGACCTCAGAATGAGCTCTGAAGGGCAGGGAGTACTTGAAGGCTCTTTCCCTGCCGTCCCGGCTCGTTAGCCGTAAGCCTGGCTCCAAGCACATCCCTGAGAGCGCTGCAGCCCCCGAGTCTGGGGTCTGTCAGCATCCCACATGGTACACGCCTGTCACTGTGGGAATTTGGCCCTTGGGAGCTTGGACCTCGCTGCAAGGGAGAAGAAGGCTCCTAAACCACTGAATGATTTTGGAGAAAGAAAAATTGCACTCCTGATTCACTTTTTGGAATCACACATGGACTCTTCATTGAAATCCCACCCAGTGCTCGGTGCTCCTTGCGCTCTGGCATTTTTGTAGACCAGTCTAAGGCTTTTTGAACCCGTCTGTTCAATATCTGGGTGGATGCAAGCTCTGCCAAACCTGACCTTCCCCTCAACTGTCCTCCCAGGTGCTTTCCTAACTGTTAACGTTTCCGCAGCGCTCTCTCCCTGAAATGCAGGGGCAGATCTGCATCCCCCAGCCACCTCTCTCCATGGCACGTTACCCGCCTGCCTTCCCTAGCCTGGTGCCAACTCCCCGCAGCATCTCCGACACGTCGTGTGTGACTGACACGCGACTGGCTCTGAGGGGGATCTTGTCCATGGAAGGGAACGACCCTGAGCTCTCCAAATGACCCCAAGGCTTTCTGCCTTGCTACCTTGTGTGACTTCAGGAGGTTTTGAGCTGTGAACGGCAGCGCTGCTCCCGGGCACGGAGGAGGAAAGGTGGACTCTGCAGGCAGTGTCACGCAGGCTGTTTTTTTCTCAGGATCTCTAACTAATGCTGCTAAATGCAGGGTGAGAAGGAACTTCAGCCAACACACAAAGACTCCCTCCTGCAAAGCCTGCGGCTAATCCTCACGTGGATGCCCATGACACATTACATGTTCCCTTCCTCCCCCAGACAGCAGCAGACCGGGCAAGCCCTGCGCAAGAGCAGCACGGCTCCCCTGGGACACACCACGTCCAACCGCCCCGCCATTGCCACTCGGTGTCACCTCCCGGTGGGGGGGACACGGGTCCACGGCTCCAGGGTGCACGGGGAGGCATGGAGCGGCAGGGTTTGCCCCTGACACTGGTGCACGGCTTGCCGGAGCAGGGAGGTGCTGGGGCAGCAGGTCAACCTCTGCCTGCCGTGCCCTGCGTGAGGGCCTGGCTCCGACTGTGAAATCACTCTCTGGCAGCGGCAGATGCCGGCTTTACCTGAATGAAACTGAATTCCCGCCAGTTGAGAGAGTTTGCGATGGATGGAAGTGAAGTGATGGCAAGTAACGACAGCAAGCCCAGGGCAATTATTCCAACAGAGATATAAATCTCCATCCTCCAGACTTCCTCCTCTACCCAGACAGTCATCTTCTTCTCCACAGCCTGGTATGACAACAAAGGTTTGTTAAAATGGAGCGCTCAGGAATAGAGGAATTGAACTTTATCTATATTCATTCTGGGTTTTGAAGCAGGTTTCCAGTGTCCTGTTCACACATCCAGCGCTATTTGCCTGTTCGGAAGGTGTGAAAGTGCTCTTTTAGCCCACCGCCATTTGACCAAAGCTAGTGTGGATTTGAAGCGTGCTGGGAAGAACTGCTGAATGCTCTCAGCTCCCACAGCCTGTAACCACAGCAGCAAGCCCCAAAGTCGCATTTGGAAAGGTAATTAGAATGAGAAGTCAGTCTGAAGCCATGAAAACAAATACAGATGCTTGAATATGCAGTGTCTCCTAATAACCTTTGTTTTAAGTGCATTTAGGGGGGAAATTGTTCATGCTAATGGAAGGGAAGATGGGTTTTATGCTGCACGGCAAAAAGCAACATTTAGAACCGTCCTCTTTAGCCCATTAAATGGCTTTAATTTACTAAACAAAGATGTTGCTAGAAAACAGGAGGTAGAGGGGAAATGAACACAGGATGCTTGCCTGAGATTAATGTGCAACCGTGGCAGTCGAGCAGGACCTGCTCACGGCTGGAGCCAAGAGGCTGGGGATGTCGGCTGATGGATGCTTTGAACAGGCATTGCTGCTGAAAGCAGCCGTCCTGCTCCCTGCTGCCCCACGGCTTCCCTCCTCTCCACTGGGACGAGCGTTGGGAAGCACTCGGGGAAATACCCCAGCGCAGAAAGCAGAGTGGTTATGGGGCGATTCCTTGATCAGGTTCCCCACTCAGCTGCACAAAGCTTGTGCCATCGCAGGAGGGAGCGGGGTGGAGCAGCGAGAAGCCAGGGGCAGGAGAAGAGCAGAATCACATTTTCCCATGGCGCTGCCGGGTCACAGAGCTGCCCGAATTGCCTGAAGGTAGCAATCTCACACTGGATAAACACTGCCAAGAGAATCAGTGAGGCAATAAAGTCCTTTTTCATTTCCTCCTTCTCTTAGACTATGACCAGTTCTTCCCCATTGTTTTGTGCCTGGAGGCACGCTGTGATGGGGACACACCTCCTACAAAACCAACCCCCTGGGCTATGACTTGGTCGGCCCAATAGACACCTACTGTGAATGTCAGAGTGAGCAAATGGAGACCTCCCAAAATCCAGGGAGAAAAGCCCTGCAGAATTCTGCTCCCTCCAGCACTGGATTTCTCCCCTCCTAGCATTTTTCCTGCCTCTGCCCTAGTCTCAGACATGCCATTTGGATGGGCGTGGAAGATTACTACAGGTGCTGACCTGAAAAGTACCGGTATTACCTGCTTGACGGCCGTGTCGATTAACTGGTAGCGGTGGGAGCGGCGCATGGGCAGACAGAGGCTGTACATGGCATGCAGAGCCGCGCAGAAGAAGCTGAGGAGACCAATCTGCTTTCGGTGCTGGAGCCACTGGTCGAGCCAATCTGGAAAGCGCCTGTATTTGGTGCCATAGTAGAGCTGCGAGCAGGCTGCCAGCACCCCGGGCAGGTAGACCAGGGACAGCATGACATAGGCCACGCAAGGCAGCGTTGTGTTGACCACCTCGATGGGGATCTTGTAGAACTTGTTCTTCTGCTCCCTGATGTAAGGGTGGATGACCTGCCGGACCAGGTTGTAAGTGAAGAAGCAAAGAAAGAGGCCCAGAGCCAAAAAGATGGGGATTTTCCAGGCTGGCAAGAGGCGCAGGGGAATGTTCTCGATCTCACAGGCTGACGACATGCAGCCCATGTCCACAGGGGTGAATCCCATGACTTGAGCAATTTCTGCTACAGTGCGCTTGGCTTCTTGGTTATTTGAGCAAATCAGAACCTGCAACGAAGAGAAAGATACAACAGAGCAAAGAGAGATCAGGCTGCTGGGCACGAGTGCGTCGGGAGGCAGCCTACGTTACTGCACTGGCAGGCTTTCTGATGGGGATTTACCGTGGCTGCCAAAGACCTCTCTCCTGGCCAGGTTTCCTTTCATGTGTGCACCACCAGTTTGTTCTGCTGGCTGTGTTTAGATAAACAGACAATTAAATAATACTTTTCACTTAGGCAGAGGGTCCAAAGACCACAAAGCATGGAGTAAGTGGGGGTACTTCATTTCTGAGCAAAGAAATGCAGAAGCCTACGGGGTGGCCTCTGGATGCCACGGCCAGCACTCGGACCCCTTCTCCCAGAGCCTAAAGGCCATTCGCTGATGCTGCCAGACCTCAGCTGATGAAATAGTTGGGATTTGGCCCTCGTCAGAATAAAACAATACCTGCTTATTTCCATCCCTGGCACCTGACTGCAGTGTCCACGCAGAAACCACATTAAACCCCTTGACCACGGTGCAGGCTGGGAACAGGGAAGCCAAGTACTCGGCGTTGGATTCTTTGTGATGGTTGATCTCAGTGTTGTTACTAACGTCCACCAGGATCTTGCCCACCAGCACATCAGCCAGGTCACAGAGCGTGGAGTAATGTTCCCTGAAAACCGCCACAAAAATGACATCCGTCTTCTTCACCGCCTCAGCCTGGAAGGTGACTTCCGCTGCAGAAGGGAAGAGGCCGGCTTTGCGCTTGGGGTTGCGGCTGCCGACCACCACCTTGAACCCGGAGCACACCAGGCGGATGGCCAAGGACCGCGCGAAGTCCCCGCTCCCCAGCACCCCGATGGTGCGGCCAGCTGCGGGCACGATGCTGGGGTCGCCCTCCACGCTCCGGTGGCCCAGGAGGGGTTTGGCCATGTCTCCTCCAGACATCCTGGCAGGAAAAACAAGGGGAAATGCAAGTTTATCGGGAAGCTTTCACAGAGACCTGGACCACACTGGCGGTCATGGGGAAAGCGCCATTTAGGCCACTTGAACAGAAGCACACGTGGTTCTGGGTGAGGAGGGAATTCCCTGATGCCTGCAGACAGACGGACAGCGCTGGCTCCCAGTAGCCCAGGACCCATCTGCCAAACCCACCAGCAAGCGTGCAGTAATTTACAGGCACCATTGGAGGGGGACAAAGCACCACGCCGGGCCAGAGGTGAAGGGTTTTAGGAAGGTTTGGGTGCTCTAACACCTCCTGGCTTCACTCATCCATCCTTTGTCGTTCTTCGTGCTGGCATCTAACACTGCTAGAGCAATCCTAACAGTGACCAGGACCAGCAACTCTCAGACCCCCATGGAGCTACCAGGCATCTTCTGAAAAGCCCAGGGCCACGGGTCCATGGGGATCCCTGAGCCTGCATTTGGGAAAGCCAAGGGGGTGCTTCTGATTTGCAAAAGCAGAATCAAGGCAGGGAGTTTAAGCTGAAATGAAAGTGTCCTAAATACTTTAATGAGCTGTAAATTTGTTAAAACCACTCAGAAAAAAGATCTGAAGGTCATAGTACTCTGAAAATACCAGCTTGGTGCTGCCAGACAGGCACACATCAAACAGACCCTGAGTTACTCGGGGAGAAGATCTCTCAAACAGCAACCACGATCTCTCAGTCCTGCTCCTCATGGAAAGCCCACAAAACACCTTCAGCAGATCTTGAAACTATAATTCACTGTTCAGGACACAAAAAATCGTGGCTGTGGTGACAGTGCTGTTTCTACGGCAGAGGTCTGTCTGCTCTCCTCACCTCTCACCAAGCACCCCTGTCCCAGAGACTGAAGATGCATGTTCATGGAAGAAGCGGTCTCCGCAGAGAACAAGTGCCAAAGAGAGGCGTGATGACGTCTCCCTTTTAATAACACCTTTCCTCTGCTCCCCACATATCACACAGACTTTCTTTCATGCTCTGGGTGAGTAAGAGAGTCCTGTTCAACACAGAATTACTCATACTTCACTCTGAAGGCTTCTGCTTCTGCTCCAGACCTGCAGAAGGGTTTGTGTGCTGCAGGGCTGATTTGGTGATGCTGGCTGTATCAGCTGGGTTAACCCCCGCCTTAGGTATATTCCACGTGTGTCACAGTCACTGGGATGTTTCATCCAGGAATTAGTGGGAAAGACTTAAAAAACAACAACAAAGAAATCACTACCATACTACTGTATAAATCCATACACTGAACTGCACACTGCAGTTCTGCTCACTCCACTGCAAAAAAAGAGGGAATAAAACTCTAAGAGGGCCATAGGGAAAGACTGTGAGAGATGACAAGGGCTGTCAGCTTGGAAAAGAAACACATGGGTGAGGAGGGAGAAGAGAACTCCTGGGATTTCTCAAGGTGAAGAGCAACCTCACAAGTGCAGCTCGGGTCCACGGGAATGCTGGAGAGCAATACGGACAGACCAGTCCTCTTCATCCACAACCAGCTGTACTGCAAACCCCAAACGTAAAATAAAGCAGGTCTATCTGAAAAGATGTTGGTTTTTTTTTCTGGCCCCTTCCTATCAGACGCTTTATCAAAAGCTCCCTGCTTTACTTTTTAGAAGCCGCCTTGCTCCACCGAAATTTATTCATGGCCAGAACTATTTGTTCTAGGGCCAATGCCATTGTTCAGGCTAAGGAGCTTTCTGCTCCCCACCCCAGCCCTTTCCACTGCCTGTACGCACAAAATGTTATCCCGAAATAGAGAGACGCACCTGTGGCTCCCAGCCAAGGGGAGAGAAATCAACATTCAGGGTGACAAAGCGGTTGTTACCCGCAGACTCATTTTACAATCAATCGAAAGCACCTCAGAAGCTCTCTCCGTGCTCCCACGGGGACGAGCATTTTGCTGCAAGCAAATTTTCTTGTAGTGTGTTTTCTCTGTCCTGTGACTGCCACTGAATGTGCAGAGAGATGTTGGCAATGTTTGGAGACAAACAGCTTTGCTGTCTCCAGTTATTTTGATTAAAAAGGATGACAGGATTAAACAGCCTTTGAAGTCAGCAGGATGGTTAAAAAGTAAGAAGCCTCAGAATGTTTTCTGTGGATTTTGGTGTGATTATTTTCATTATACTTCGACCGTCAGTGCTTTGGAGCAGGACCCGTCCCTGCTGCGCAGCCCTTGGTGGGATGGCAGCTCAGTCTCCTCTGCCACCGCAGGTCCTGCTGCTGTCACTGCCATGCACCAAAACCCTCCTGAGGAAGGAGGAGAAAATCCCTCCTGCACCGTAAACCCACTTCACCACAACAAACACCGTGGTATCTGCCTAAGAGATGCCTGGAAATGGAGTTTCTGATTAGGCAACAGTTTTTTTTCACTTCTGTATCTCTGTGGAGCACACAGACCCCCCCCTCCCGCCGCCTCCCCTGACTTACCATGTTCACGCTGCTTTTTCTGCACCTATGAACGGTGTGTTACTTGCTTAGAACTCTCCCTCCCAGAGCTAATTCTTCATGGCAAGGCCAACCTGCCCAAAGCCAGTGCAAAGCGCCGTGGCCAGCTTGCTGCCAAGTCACCCGGAGGCAGAGGGGGCCGAGAGCGAATACTGCAGCGCTCAGACGCGTCTTTAGTGTGTGCAGCCTTAGATAAACCTCATTTATTGATCTTTCCTACCAAGAAACTGCACCCCGATGAGTTACGGCATGTGCAATTCAAGGAGATCGGTTTCTTACCAAGGAAGCTACAAGATGATGTAAAGCACAGCCCAGTGGAAGTAAACTAGCTTCCAGCCTAACCGGGAAGCAGTTCCCTAATTAAAATAGCTAATACAATGTCAAGCTGCCCTTCAGCTAGACTGTTACTGACACCCTTACACCACTGCGTGGGGATGCTGTGTCCAGCTCCAGTATGCTTGTTTCTGTGAGCGGTTCACTGACTGCGTTGCAGTCGCTGCTCATATTTGCAGGACGACAGCAGCGATGGGCAAGGAGCCAGGCAGAGAGCTCCCCTCTGCCAGGCACCCTACCAAAACTGGCCAGAAGGCCACTACTGCCCCAAAGAATGGGATCAGACAGACGAAAGCTGGGTGAAACGAAGCAGGCAAATCTCTGTTGCCCAGTCAGAGGGAGGGAGGGGCTCTCACAGAAGAAAAACAGGGATAATTCGATGTATTTTGCACCTGAGGCTTGGCAGAGCCTGTTAGCTTAGGCTCAGTGCCAGGCAAACACGGTTTTTTTGCCTCTCCGCCCACACTGAGCAGCCTGGCTCAGGTTTTGCAGCAGGACAGCCGTTCTGGACGGCGCCAGGCTGCAGGAGCCTGCTCAGGTGTCTCTGGGCTCACAGCAGAGTCAATCTGCCAAGCAGATCATCCCCCACCGCTAATGGGGAGCCGGCTCAGTCGTTATCCTCTTTCGACAGATGTGGGGGACCGAGATAGGAACGATAACAGGACTCCAGCGAGTTTGCCTGGGAAGACCCTGATATCCTTGACCAAGCCTTTAACAACGAGACCATCTTTCTGGGCCCCTTTCCCTTCCTCCGGTACAGGAAGATAGCCTAGCTGGTTCCCGTAACTCGCAGTCTGGCCCTGTTTGAGCTGCAAACTCTGAAGAAGGATGGACCTGTGGTGGCAAGGCACGAGCTCCGCTTCAGTTCCAGCCAAAAAAATCAAGACCCGTTTCACTGCCTTGGCATTCAGATTTATCAGATAAAAGACAACTTCGTTTTACAATAACTCCAATAAAAAAGCAGTGTCTTAAACGTATTGCTGAGCCAAGCTGTGCCGAAGAACATGGCAGTAATCTCATTAGGAGCTCCAAGTGATGGTCCTGTCCAGTGCAACCAAACTGGTTCCTGTTTGCACAAAAGCTCATCTCTGAGCTCAGCCTCACGTACGGAGTCCGAGCCAACAGAACATTGGCTAAAACAACCGCTTGTGTGTCCTCCCCCGAGGTCAGGTTTTGTTTAGACTGACCACAACTGAGTCTCGAGGAGCTGTGGATTCAACCCAGTGCAGGTCATCACAGAGCCTGCCCTGTGCTCAGCTCCTGCGTTGGGGGTTATTTGAGATAAAGCACATGATTATTATCTACATCCCATAACGAGCACGTGGGTTGAAAGACCAGCAAGCTGCAGGAGGAATCAAACGATGTAGCAGAGCCCTTGGTCAAGTCATTGCAGAGGAATGTCCCCCTTTCTGCCCCGGGATGGTCCCTTTGTCTCTGCCAGCAGTGGATGGCCCTGGCTCCACGGAGCGTGGTCCCACAGACACACACACCAGAGGGACAGGAGTGGTCCCTGCCCCCAGGGGACTTTCAGTCTGCACACAGGGACCTTTGAACCATGAAGCTGAGGCCCTACAGCTTCTGTTTGCAGAGCCCTCGGCTCAGTGATGTGCCAGCCAGCATCTCCTGCTGCGTTAACCCTCGAGCAGCCCCAGTAGGAGAGGAGCATTCAGCGCCTGAAGTCTCCATTCAGGTCTTGCTGTGAGCAGAAATACTCACTTTTTTGGCTACAGATGTGTTTCCAGGGAAAAATAAAACATATAAGTCTCTTTCTCACAGTCACAGTGTCCCTCCGCGGAGCACAGCGAGTACCATGTACCTGTTGGGACTGAACATATTTAAGGAAGAAAACGCATTATCCAAAGCTGCTTTAACCCCAGCTTTGGTGCAGATTTCAGGAGACCTTGTGGCCCTGCCCAGGCTGACTGGAAATAACCCTCTGTCCTGCAAGTGAGGGAAGCAGGCTCGCGGCCTCTTTCCCTCTTTCTCCCTCTGAACCAGAGTTAGCTCCCCAATGGCGCAAACCAGGAACTGGCAAAGGGAATAAATCACCCGTCAGTATTACTTCAGCCAGAAAAGCCATGTTGCAAACCTGCTTGGGACGCCAGCCAGGCCAGGAAAATGAGGAAACACCAGGAGCCGGGCTCGCCTCCGCCACTGTCCTTTGGCCCCTTCGCCCCTGCTGCTGGGGTGTGGAGGTGGGACAGGGACCTGCCCCGAGCTGGCATCGCTGGGTGCTGAGGCTGTCCCCTGCGAAACGGTGGGGACGGACCTGCCATGGGACCCGCGGGGTTGCTGTGACCCCAGACCTGCCATGGGCTCCCGGGCTTGCTGCCCGTCCCCCTGCCACTGCTCTCCACCCCACTGCACTTTGCATTCACAGGTCCCTATCCCTTACCCTGCCCCAGGCCAGTGTTTATCCGATTATCTCATTGATCAGGTGTTTATCTGTTAAAGCCACTTCCGTAAGCTCCTGCAGAGCCCAGCTTTCTCCCCTCTATCTCTCGATCCAATTAACCTCACCTCTTCCTCTCATACCCCAAGGGCCATGGCAAACAATTTGCTCCCTCCTTCTCTACAGCCACAGTCTGTGTTTTGCGAATGGATTTCACACCTCCCTTCAGTTTTTCCTGCACAAGTGAAAGGCAGCTCTTTCCTCAGAGCTGTTATTTGCTGAGTGTCCGACAACTTGGCCTCTCTTCCTCGCTGTCTCTCATTTTTCTTGGAGGATGCCCCGAACTGCATTTTCCAATCGTGCCCCTAAAAGGCACCGGCCAGAGCAGAGACGCCACTTCCCCGAAGTGCCGCTTCTCTTTCTTCTGCCCAGCACGCCGTTTGCTGTTGCACAACTGCACGACGCTGTTGACTCATGGGCTGTGGTGCCTGTCACCCCTGGCTCCGCACAGCCGCTGCCTGGCCGGTCGCTCACCCGCTGTCCGGGCGGTCAGTCGGTCCTACCACACAGGACAGAACACGTCCCCTGGCTTTTTAGACCATCTCTCCAATTCGACACAATCTTTGATTCGTAGCATCTCCTCCTCTAAAGCACTCCCAGTCCCTCCCAGCTCTGCGTCACCTACAAATTCAGAACGTGCCTCCCTACACCATCACCCGCTAACGAAAACACGGGCCGACAGGCGCTGACGTTCCCCACTCGGTACACCTCCGGTTTAAACACTGATAAATACTGAGGCTGTTGTTTCTGGAAGCCAGCGGTGAAGCCAAAGGCATGTCCCTGACCACGGGATGTTCCTCACAGGGACCAAAATACAAAACCACCTTTCAAAACCGGGGGAAGCGGAGGAGAAAGGGCTACCAGAATTTCCCACCGGGGCAAAACAGTCTCTTTTTCCCACACAAGCTCAGACATTTTGGCTACAGTTTTCCTGTAGGAATACACCAGCCTTTGGTCACTTTGCATGGACAATTTCCCTTCCCAAGGTTAAATGGGAAATGCTAATGCTGAGCAGAAGAATCACCCACCTGCGATAAGGGCTGTGACTTGATGGAACTGAAAATGATCTTTTGGCCTGTTCTTTTCCTCAAAACTATATGCTTTTAAGCACAGTCACCAACAGAGTCTGCCACAGACAGCCCCAAACTCTCCTCCCCCAGATTCGTCCCCAAAGGCAAGGGGCCCGCCTTTGCAGTACCCCTTTTCTGCAGCAAGGTCCCTGTCTGAAGAGCTTCCTCTGCTCTTCTGCAAAAACATCTTGCTGCCTGTGCCTGCTGTGTCGATGGAGTAATGGGAGGCCTGCGAAGGACCTGCCCTGTAATAAAACTTCATAAAACGAGAATCTGGAAGTCTGGGAAGCCTGGAGGTTTCATGGTAAGGTCATGGAGAGCACAGACCTGAAGCAAGATGGGGTTTTGGCAGAGCAGTGATGATGCTAATATAGCACACAGGACTTCACCTGGCTGATGTGACTGAATGAGAAGGTTATTTTCCTTGTTTATCATCTCACAGTTGTTAAGTGACATAAAGGAGTGGTTTACAACAACTTCAGGTGCTGTACTTAAGTCTTCCGTGGCTTCTCTTGCTTTCTTTTGGGGTCTTAATTCGCTTGCTGCTCTTGCCAAGTTAATCTCACAGTGACTTGCTCATTTCTGAGCCTTCACCTCCATGAAGTGCAGGGAGAGCAGGGCAGCAGCCAAAACCCTGGGTGGTGGAAGCTTCTCAGGTAGATCTAGTAACGCTCTGCGGCCAGACACGATGGGAGAAGGTGCTCCTGCCTCAACCGAGCTGGGGAAAAACTCCTCCGCTCTTCGCTGGGCAGTGTGTGCCCTTCTGCCAGGAGCTCGAGGGCTTCGGGGATGGTGGGATCTGACTTCAGCAGTCACCGCAGGAAGCTGGCAGGCTCGGGCTGTTTAAAACCTCTTTATTTCTTTCCAGGAAAGATGCAGAGGAATTTTGCTGCGTGCGCATGAAAATATTTGGATTGGCTATTCCTGCGCTGCAGTGCTGTTAGAAGGGTCTCCAAGATCAGCACTCCCTCGCCTTTCTGATTTTGCTTCTCCTGGTGACTCAGTGGATGCATAGGACCACATCGGGGGAGAAGATGGCCCGGGAGGCAGGCTGGGGTGGAGGGAAGACACAACCGACGGCGTGGGGTCAGCCTGGCTCCTGCTGCTCTCTTGCTTTCCTCCCTTGGAGCATGGGCACAGCACACAGCACATGGAGGTGGCTCTGAGCCAGTCCTGAGTAAACACAGCTGTGAAAACGGGGTGCTCCGTACCGGAAAGGCAACGAAGCTGGTGTGGGGCCACGCTCTGCCTCGTCTGCCTTTCCCAGCAGCTCCTGGGAAGCTACTGGGAGAGACGGGGCGAACGCAAGCGGGTGACCAGGTGGCCCGGTTCGCGGATCCAGATGGGTGAGAAATGGGTGGGAGGGAGATGCTCTCCACCGCAAGTCAGCTCACTGCCTGGAGGTTCTGGGACCCCACAGCACTCTGCCTTCCCCTTCCCGCCCCAGGCCGTTTGCCTGTATCCGGTGGAAACGTGCCTTTGGTGCGGCACCCCGGAGAGCAGAGCCAGCTTTCCTCACCTTTTCCCCTGCGCTGGCAGGGCTCTCGCTGGTCAGCCCGTGGAGGCGAGTTCACCGGGTCCCTTCTCTTGAGGGACACCGAGCTGCTAACGCTTTGCTATGTGTGTGCCGCTCTGCCCATCTATTTTACATTTCCCTCTATTTTTCCTCACTCCTTCAAGCAGGTGATGAGACCAACAGGAAAGGAGGAAGAAAAGCAAGAGAAGGCAGCAGGTGGCTTCACCAGGAAAGGACCACGGAAAGGCAACGGCAATGGCGATCACGCTGCCTTGTGAATCTGGCACTTGTTTTGCCTGGGCACACTGTATTCCGGGGGGCATGCTCAAGGCATGCCACGGACATAACTGCTGTGCTGAGTGACTTGTGATGGGCGGGAGATGTGTCTGGGAAGGAGAACACCTCGGTATGAAGCAGCAGCAGAAGCTTCCAACTCAGGGGTACCTTCTCCGGGACAAGGCAGGGCTGCTGCACGCGTGCGGGTGTGCACGACGTGCCTTTCCCCAGTGACCCCAACAACTTAGCGAGAACCGCGTGTGCCTGAGGAGTACAAACACCAGGTACTTCACCACCGCTCAGGAGAGCCATCCTGTGCCCGGCTCCGCTGGCCGCTGCGGAGGGAACCGGTGCTGCCTGCCCGGTCGGTTCGGCCCATCGGAGATCCCTCGTTGGCGGTCGTTAATGTGTTCCCTAAAGCCAGCTCTGCCGGAGCGCTGCCTCCCGTGCCCACCTTTGGCAAGGACACCCTCGCCACGAGAAGTTAGTTCATTCCAAGTCCCTGAAGCGATGCATGTTGGTTATCTGTTAGCGCTTGCACATCATCAGTAGTTGGGATCAGCTTGCTTTTGTGGTGGACACGCTATCTACAGACCCGGATTCTTGAAGCCAACAGTGCGTAGGGAGCTCTTAGGACATTTTTTCCAAAGACTACAGTGGTGTATTCATACGTACTAAATGGGAATGCATATGCAAGTGTTACCACAATCAAGGCTCTAGAGAGACTCACTGAAAATCTGAGAAGCTGGAAAAAGGATGGGAGGAATTTCTGTCTCAGTTCCTTAAAGCCTGGGAAAAATTTTCAAAATGTTCAAGTGACCTAGGCCCCAAAGTATCTGGGCTTTTGGGAACAGGACGTAAGCTCCCACGTCACTGACACGCTTTCATAATGTTTAATGCTTTCAGCTAAGCTGCATTTCACTTACACTCAGATGAAGATGGGAAGCTGCTTAAGCAGTAATGTAAAATTTGGAAACAATTAGCATTTGCCTCCATCGTGGGTTTCACAAAAAGCTAATTTTAAACAGTGGTGGTAAACTTTGCGATAACAAATTGGTGGGTTTTAATTCTTGGCAGTGACATCTCTCACCACAGCCGCCAGCGCCTTTCCCACCTCGAGAGAGCCGGCACGGCTGGCCTACTTCTTCCACCATCGGAAAAAATGTGTTTCCCCTGAATCTAAACCTGCTTCTATTTATGGGTGTGATGTTACAAGGTCACAGTCAAAGCATAGCTCCTGACAATAAAAAGCAAAACAAACCAAAAGCAAAAAGCAAAGCAAACAACAGCAACGAAAAATTACGCTCTTCAAAAAGCATGTTTTCCTGGGGTTTGGTGTGGTTTTTTTAAACAAAGACTTGTTGAGTCATCAACATTTTCTTCTCTACAATCACGGAGGAAATCAAATACGTGCAGTGACTACGGGATCTTGTATTACTGCGCATTTGTTTCATAGCAAATGTGATTTTAAAAGGGGAGAGAACTTAAGCTCGATATAGTGTTTAAATCTTGTTAGTCCTCCATCTCCTCAGCCCACAGGAACATTAATACGGCAGGTGATGGCCTTCCTCTCCCGCTGCCTCTCGGTTTTGGTTTCTTGCCGCGGGAGGCATTTTTCCGCACGTTGGTTTTATTCCGACTCCACCGAGGGAGACGACCCGGGCTCCGCAGCCCCCGTCCGCCCTCCGCTCACCCAGCGGGGCGCGGGGCACGACGACCGCCAGCGCTCCCCCAGCTCCCCGGCGTCGGGCGAAGGGGCCGGGGTCCCGGCACGGCGACGGTCCCAGCCCAGGTCCCGCCACCCACCCGCGGGACGGCCCCGCTGCAGGGTCACCTCTCCGGCTCCTTCCCCGCTCTCGTCCTTCGTCACCCAACACGGATCGAACGCCCGAGTCCCCCCGTGGAGCATCCAACCGTTTTCCAAGCCCCTGCATGGGCACAGAAGCCACAGGTCGGCTCCCCGCTCGCCTCTGAGGGACCCCGGGCCCCGGCCAAGGTTTCCCTCACGGTTTTTCTTCCGTGAGAGCGCGAAACCCGCGCGCGAGCCGCTCTCTGAGGGAGCGCGCGCCCGCCCGCCCGCCGCCACCCGCGGCGCCCCCTGCCGAGCCCAGCCGCCCCCGCCCCGCAGCGCCACCGGTTCGATCCCCGCCGCCGACCGCCGGGTCCCGCTGGCGGGGCGAGCCCCGCACGCCCGGCGCCGTCCCCGCACGGGGGAATCCCGCGGTGCCCGTGTTCTCCCCCCCCCCCCCACCACCGCCGTGCCCGTCCCCCCGCGGTGCTCACCTCGGCGCGGCGGCGGGCGGGAGCGCGGAGCCGAGCGGCAGCGGGGAGGCGGGAGCCGTGATGTCAGGCCGCGGGCTCCGCCCTCCCGCCCATGTGCCCGCCGGGGCCGCCCGGTGCCCGCTCGGCGTGGCCCGGCCCGGTGGGGAGGGGGGCGGGTGGTGCGGGAGCCCTAAGCCCCCTAGCCCGGTCCCGGCGCGGTCCCCGTGAGGGCCGGAGCCGGGGGCAGACCGTAACCCCCTGCTTAGGAGGGCGTTCCGCAGCCCGGCGGCGTTTCGTTTCGCCGGGAGGGCGCGGCTCGGCTCGGCGCGCCTCTCCCCGCGCTATCAGGGGCCACGCACTTGCCGTGGGGAGCCGTGCGGCGGGGCCTGGGGCAGATAGCGGTTCTTACCCCCGCACCGGGAAGGGCCTGTGCGCTCGCAGCCATCCCCACGCAGCCGCACGGCTGGCGCGACCCGCTGCGCGGAGGGACGCGCGGCCCCGCTGAGCCTGGTGGTCTTCACCCAGCGGCTCTGCCGTCGGGAGGGCTGACCCTGAGCCCCCGGTCTGCGCTGGCCGCCGGCCTCCCCGCACCCGCCTGGCACGTTTCCTGGGGTGAAACGAGCCCCCCGCTTTTCCTTTCTCCCGGGCAGGCCGCGGTTTGAGCCATCCCGGCCCAGAGGTGTCCCCCCTCTCCTGCCGCTGTGCCGCCAGCAACGGGGCCGGCTGCCAGGCAGGGCCCTCCCGGCGCGGGGGGTACCCACCGCCTCTCACGGCCACTGCCACAACACAGAGTCACAGAATCACAGAATCACAGAATGGTAGGGGTTGGAAGGGACCTCTGTGGGTCATCTAGTCCAACCCTCCTGCCAAAGCAGGGTCACCTACAGCAGGCTGCACAGGACCTTGTCCAGGCGGGTCTTGAATATCTCCAGAGAAGGAGACTCCACAACCTCCCTGGGCAGCCTGTTCCAGTGCTCCGTCACCCTCAGAGGGAAGAAGTTCTTCCTCATGTTCAGACGGAACTTCCTCTGCTTCAATTTGTGCCCATTGCCCCTTGTCCTGTCGCTGGGCTCCACTGAAAAGAGCTTGGCCCCATCCTCCTGACACCCACCCTTCAGATATTTGTAAGCATTTATAAGGTCCCCTCGCAGCCTTCTCTTCTCCATGCTGAACAAGCCCAGCTCCCTCAGCCTCTCCTCATAGGAGAGATGTTCCAGTCCCCTCACCATCCTCGTAGCCCTCCGCTGGACTCTCTCCAGTAGCTCCTCATCTTTCTTGAACTGGGGAGCCCAGAATCGGACACAGTACTCCAGATGGGGTCTCACTAGGGCAGAATAGAGGGGAAGGAGAACTTCCCTCGACCTGCTGGCCACACTCTTCTTAATGCACCCCAGGATCCCATTGGCCTTCTTGGCAACCATGGAGTACAGAGAAGTACAGAAACCTGCTGGTACAGAGGTATAGAAACCTCCTGATAAGGCTGCGGCGAAGATGTGGGAGCACTGGGGAAAGCTTGCGTTGGTGGCTTCTGGCACTGGGACCTCGAGCAAGAGAAAGCTTCAGAGGCTGGGGGTGTTCAGGCTGCAAACTTCAAGGTGCTGCGAGTTCTCTGGGTATTGGGGAATACTGGAGACCTGTGGGCATGGTTAGGAGAAGGAGGGTTGTTGGGATATCTGTACTTTGTCATGCCTCCGTGAAGTGCACCTGTGATTGAATGCAGCTGAGGGATGCAGATTACTCCTCACCCTCTCTTCCCTGTTGTGGCCTCTACCTCCCCATGTGTATCTTAATGATGCTTAATTTGTATGCTACAATCAGCACTCTGGAGACTGAAGGACAGAAATTGTTGAACTCTCCTGCACTTTCTGTAGCTTGTTACCTGCTCTCCCGCATTATGTAAAGGAAAAATTTTGCCTTTTAATGTATTTATAGAACCCATAGTCATTGCCTTGTTTGCCTTGGTCACTGCGACTCATTTTACGTGATTCCTCTTTGACCGTTCAGGTCTCTGTAAAGCCGCAGTTGCACCGTGTGGGTCTCCATCTGTGCCTTTCCCTTGCATGGGGCAAGGCTGCCCTTACAGGTTTACAATCCTTTCCTTGGGTCATGACCAGCCCTCTGGGGTTCCTTTGTCCCGAAGCACTGAAATTGCCCTTTTTTTGAGATTTCATTTCCTTTTCACAGAGTAGCAGACTTTGGAGTTTTTTTCCCCCAAATTTTCACCAAAATATCCTCCTCTTTTCCACCTTTCTCTCCCAATAAAGCACCTCAAAATGAACACCTCTTTTGTACCTGTCTCCCTCTTCTCAAACCCATGGCCAGCCCTGTCCAGGCCACCCCTTTGCTGGATGGTTTGAGTCCTTCAGCTCCATTTTTCCTGCAGACATCTCAGTAGGCAGCTAAAATCTCCCCAGCTCCTGGTCCTTGAGTGGTTTCATTGGTTGCTCAAGAAATGCCCTTGGGAACCATCTTTCTGAGGAGGTGACCTGATGTGGGCTTCCAAGGTGGCTTCACCTCTCTTCTACCTAGAGATACCCCATGTGCCACTCTCGTGCTGGACTTGGCCAGTGTTTTTCTGTGTTTATCTGGGTTTTTTTCCTCTTTCTCCTTGCTGGTCCTGAGCAAGGGTTTTCCCTCTGTCAGCTGGACCCTTCTTGTCCCAGTGTTCATCTTTCCTGGCCCATCCCTCGGTGGTCAGAGCCGTGGCTCTCCGGCAGCACCATCTGTGTCCCCGTGCCCAGCTGTCCGTGCCCCCGCCGTCCCCTTGGCCGCAGTGCCACCTGCCCCCCCTCCTCATCCTCCCCCACCGCGGGGCTGGGCAGTCGCTTTGCATCGCCTCAGCGCCGGGGCTGGCAGGCTCCGCCGGTGCCCATGTGCTGGCACAGCGTGGCACGGGCGAGCAGATGAACCTCAGCAGCTCCTGGCTGCTGGGCCAGGAGCCGTGGGGAGCCCCCACCTCCCGTGCTGTGTCTCAGGGCTCTGGCTGGGACGCTCGAGCCATCCAAGGTGGCCACGTGGAGGGGTGCACCGGGCCAGCTCGCCTCCCATCCCGCACCTAATTGATGAGGTGGGTGGCCCTCCGCTGTCCCAGGGCGTGCCTGGGCACCGGTGTACACAGACACCGGGGCGGTGGTCCCTGAGCCCCCCTGTGCCGCTTCCCCCTCGCCAGGTCTCTCGGATGCCTCATGGAGGTGTACGTGCCAGCTCCAGGGCTGGTGTGTGCTGGTACTGGAGCCCACTAGGGATGCGGCAGCGCTGGGCTGTACCTGCGTAAATATCGTGACAGAAGCAGGGCATGGGACACTGTCGCAATGTCACGGCAAGGGAATGGCTCTGCTTTCCCCCAAAATCCAGGGGCAGTAAGCGGCAAACTTACCGTTTGCAAACCAAACCTATCTGGCAGGGTGGGCGGTAAACGCAGCTCCTCCTCTGTCCTTTCCAGAGCTGTGTTTTGGGCTGGAAGCTGCTTCCTTGGGGCTCAGCGATACCGTTCGGGTTGAGAAGTTGGGTTGCAAGTACGACAGGAACGCCAGGTGGGTTTGCCAGTGCGGTGCTCCAGACCGGCACGTGGCCCGGCGCTGCCGAAACCGCTGAGCCCAGAAAGGAGCGGAGAGGCTGGAAACGTGCATGTACAATGCAGGCGAGGTGGAATTGATAACGTGAGGTTAATTATTGCCAGCGAGCTGAGGCCAGAAATTAATTTGGCACAGTTGTGAAACAGAGAGCACGTGCAGGGGGAACGAGCCAGGAGCTGCAAAAACGGGCACGGGGGGACCTGAGATGGCTCTGTGAAGCTGGAGTTGCACAAACAGCACCTTCGTCGGGTGAAGAAGTAACTCGTGTTGTCCCTCAGCTCTGCTGGCGTTACCTGGAAGTTCCGGGGGTGATGCTGAATCCTGGCAGCGCTGGGGACCGACCTGGCCGTGCCCTCACGGAGCTGCAAGGAGGGAGCAGGCAGAGGGGAGTAGCTTGTGGGCGGGCTGCGGGCAGAACGAAGCGCTGCCGTGTCCCTCCTGGAGCATCTTAGGTAGGGAGGGATGTGCGATACCCTGCAGCCCTTCTCCCACCCGAGGGCTGTACAGTGCTTGAAGTCGGCTGGGGGTCCATGCCAATCGCCTGCTCCCCGCTGTTGGCTGCGTGCGTCCCGTGGATGATCCGGAAGTGCCACTGAAATGCCTGGATTTTGGGATATTGGAGTGAGATGTGGCAGGGTGCAGGTGGCTGCGCAGCCGCGCTGGATGCTTCCAGCCCGAGCATCCTCCTGGCACACCTGCCAGGGTGCTCAGGAGGATACTCGGGCTGGAAGCATCCATACAGGACATACACACACCTGGAGTACCCCGGATTCAGCTTCTGGCCGTGCCCCGTGCCCCCCTCCGCAGGGTCTGGCAGCATCCCTCGGAGAAGTCGGTCGGAAAGCAGAGTTAACACGGCGCTACCAGAAAACGGCTTTCTGCTGCTAATCAGGTCCTGGTAGGTTATCACTTTCGCAGCCGCCTGGCTTTTCGGAGAAAAATGTAATTTATCAGCGCTTCATGGAGGAGACCTGGTGGAGATGCTCCACGCTGGTGCTGCCAGGGCTCGTCCCTGCCTGTCATGCAGGCGCCATCTAGTAGAAAAAGGAGAAAAAGACTAAAAAGTGAAAGAGGGTGGATGTTAAAATGTGGTTTCTTTCTGGGAGAACAGTTTAATCCAACAGCAAGCTGCTCTGGGGCACGGCCCCCGTGCTAAACCCGCGGTTTGGGAACCCGCAGCAGATTTCGCTACATGGGAAATGATGAGGGCATGGAGTTGCCCCACATCGCAGCATGGCGTGTCCAGGATGGGTTCTGATTTATTGGATCTAAAAATAGACTTTGACATAAAGGATCATTTTGAGGCAGCTCGTTGATGACATTGTCAGGGCTGGGTTTTATTAATTAGCTGTATGGTTTAATGGCAATGCACTGGCTTGGGCTGCCGCCTGCAGCTCCAGTGGGTGGCAGATGCTCCAGTTTCCAGCACCAAGGTTGTCCCACCAGCTGGAGGCTTTACTTACGGCGAAAAACCTCTCGCTGCCATCCGTGCGTGTGCGATTTCCCATTGTGAAGGTGTCCACTTTGGTCATATCGCATAATTTTACCACAAATCCCATACTGCTGTTGTCATCTTCTAACAGTCACATGGATTTTCAGTGTGATTTCCCAGCCCTGGGGGTTTGCCGGAGAAAACCTCAACAAATCAGCCCCTTCCAGGGCGAAACAAAAGGGACCTATAACATTTATTTGCTTTAAACAAACAAACAAACAAACAAACAAACAAACAAACAAACAAATCATGGTTTTATACCAGTCCTATGATTTTTACGCAGCTTGGCTCACCCCTTCCAGTGTGGGGAGGCGATAATGCGGGGTGTCTGTTATCTGCCGCGCACAAATTCCCGCTGGCAGGCGGTCTGTCCTCCGCCAGGGATACACGGACACACGTCCCTGTGCAGCAGGGCCCTGCGATACGCATGTGACGTGGCAAGTCCTGCCTGGGGCATGTCTTCCTACGGCTTTTCCACTTCATTTTCCTGAAATACCGAGAACCGGACGCCAAGGATGCTCCAGCACGAGGGACATCGCCCAAGTCCTGGGGTCCGGTAGCTTCACCCTGCCAGGAACTGCACTGGCATTGTTGCACTTTGCCCAGAGCTGAACTTTAACTCATCTCCACTTTCACAGATAAAAGCCTGAATTAATTAAAGAAGAGAATAGAAACCACTTTGATTTCTAGAACACCAGAAACTCCTAATTATCACAGCTCCCACAAGCGCTGCTATAATTAAGGGGCTGTCGCTGTTTCCACTGCAGACCCAGTTTTTGCAGGGATTTACAAATGGCGCCAAAATTTTTTGCTTTCGGTGAAGTACAGCGACTTGGGGCATCGATTCTGGCTCCAGGTGCATCCCTGTAAATCAGGCACAACACCACTGAAACAGCGTCTAACTCCCTCGTGGATTTCTTATTAGAAATCCGGAGTCCCCAGTGGCAGCGTGCTGCAGACAGCGTCTGCTCTCCAATTATACAAAATAATAAAACTGGGGGCCTTTTTTCTTTGCATTCTGGTTTTTCCATCTTTGAAATACGCTTGGGGGCTGCTTCTAGCTTTTTAGCATCACCAGAGACACTCAGCATTTATTAGTATTTAAAAAAGATGGTGGAAACTGAATGTCTCACCTGATCACTGGCCCTCTGGTTCCTGTAACCTTTCCAGAAGCGCTGAAAGCATCGTGACGACTCCGATGGTGAAACAGCCGGGCTTTGCTACAGCATAAAAGCAGCAAAACACCCCTAATGCAACAACCAAGCAAATTCCACAGGAGCATCTTCCCCACAAACGCCAGGTCTGGTGGCCACTGGGCAGGGCAGGGTGCTCCCAGCTGCATTTTACACTCTTGCATTGGAGAAGTGGCCAGGTAAAGATGTGGCTGACAACATACCTCACCTCTGTGTATGCTGAGGTTTATCCTTTGGCTGCTGCAGCTTTCCCAGCTTTATCCCTTTCTAAGTGTTGTTTGAAGTCTGCTCAGTGCCAACAGTTGTCTTGATGGGCGATACCTTCACGACCTCCAAGGGAAGGGCCTCCCACCATTGCCTCCTCGCTCTTCTCCCCAGGCGCTGCACAGCTATGGACAAAAATTCCCCTTCCTGCTGCCAGCTGCTTTCCCTCTCTGTCGAATGACCCCGTTTTCCCCAGGTGCCCCCGTCCTGACCGGGGGTAGGGTCTGGCTGCAGCCACCTGGCTGGGAAGTCAGAGCTGGCGCACGGCTTGCAGGAGGGGTGGGTTCGGATCCGATGTGGGGCGGTGGGCTGTGCTCGTGTGTCTGGAGTGCTGTGGAACGCCTTGTGAAAGGGTGTGTTACGAAAAAAACATCTTATCTGCGGCTCGGAGCTACCCTGCGGCTCCATTGCAGGCCTTGCAATGAATTGAATATTGGAGACTTGAAATCAGGAGTCTGACTTGGTCTGAACTCCCCTAGGTGCTTGTAACCTGTGTTTGCCACCGTGCTTTGCGTGAAACACTTCCCTTCATCCTTCTAGAAAGGTTAAAGAGATAAAGTCTGTGTTTAGAAGGGAAGCTTCAAAAAGTGGAGGGATGCTCCTTTCCCTCTAACCCTGCCCTCCTGCCCCAGCCTCGCCGCCCCATGGCTCCGGGATTCTTCCCTGCCCACGCGGAGCACGAACCCCCAAAATCAAGCCAAATCGGCTGGATGGTGGACGAACATCTTACCCCTCCCAGCAGTGCGGTTTTAGCAGCCGTTGCTTGGGTTGGGGCAATGCAGGTGTGCTTCAGGATTGGAGCGAGCTGCGGCTCCGCTCTTACCCGGTTGTCTCTGCCGGAAGATGGTTTCGTTAAGCAAAACATCACCAGCTTGGAAAAAAAAATGAAAGTGAAAGAAACAAATGCAAAATTTGTCTGTATTAGCCATGCAGGGAAGCGTAGGATGGTAAGAAGATCACAGACAATTGAATTTAATTGAGAAAGAAGATTAAATAAAATGAGACTTGAATATGAAGAGCTAATTTGAATTAAAGAAACAAGCTGAGTGCCTGAAGAAAAAAGTTAAAGGATGAAAATTATTTTATTTTATATCTGTGTGCCAGTTCTGTTTATATCAGGGCAGTTTAAACCCCCACCAACAAACACCCCCCCCAAAGTGGTTTTACACTTGAAATCGTAATTTTTTCGGAGGCGGCCACAGTGCACAGGGAGATGGGGCTCACCTGATCTCCTGGGCTTAGGGGAGATTTGAACCGTGTGCAACAAACTGGGAGAGCTTGATCCAAGGCTTACGGCTTCCCAGCATCATCTCAGGTTTGGTAGCGAGGGCTGCAGCTCCCCCCTTACAGGGAGGGGAGCAGAACCCAAACCCCGGGGGCAAACCAGGGGGTCAGTGAGAAGGGGGCACTTGCCTTGGGAACGACCACGGGTGGGAATGTATCCAGGACTGCGAAAGCCTGGTGCAGATGGCTCCGGGCGGGAGCCACGGGGGCAGGCAGCGCTGGCGGCTCACACACGGTGGCCGTGGCCGGGCTCTGCTCCTGCACCAGCTTTTGAAAGTGAAATGGCTAAGAAAATAATTTTAAGGAAAATGAATAGTCTGTATTCACAGCACTAGTGTGAAAATTATGTACAGGCAAGCGACACAAATGGGAAGAATAAGAGCTTAATTTGAAGTATTTTTCAGAGTTACAGACATCTTCATTCCAAGGGAGATCTCCTGAAGGCGGTAAAATGCTTTAGTGCATCCCCCTCAGCTTGCTTAATTTCCACTTGGCTGCTGCACCCACTGCTACAGCGCATCCAGCCACCAGCACCCTCCTCCCCACCGAACAGTCCCATGAGCCGTGGTGCCACGGTCACAGCCACATCCCCCGGCTTCCCACGGGCAGGCAGGACCCCGCCTCGGTGGGGCGGGCCCGGCCGGGAGCCCACGCGATGCCATCGTCCGGCTATTGTGCCGGGAGCAACCAAGCGCGCTGGGCACCGCGACCGAGCCAGCGAAGGTCACTTCCACGTCACCCCGTGGCACGCCTGGTGGGCAGAGAGCTGCCGGGCTCGGCACAGAGCTCCAGCGAAGCGGCTTTCGGAGCCCTCGTGGTGGGGATGGCGAGGAGGGGGACCCCGGGAGGGCGGCGAGCTTTTCTGGGTGATAATTTTGAAATTTTGTTGTCACTTGAAAATTTTGAAGTAGGAATAAAACAGGATAGATTTAGGCTGGATATAAGGAAGAAATTCTTTACAATGAGGGTGGTAAAACACTGGAACGGGTTGCCCAGAGAGGTAGTGGAGGCCCCATCCCTGGAAACATTCAAGACCAGGTTGGACAGGGCTCTGAGCAACCTGATCTAGTTAGCAGTGTCCCTGCTCGCTGCGGGGGGTTGGACTAGATGACCTCTAGGGGTCCCTTCCGACCCAAAACTTTCTATGATTCTATGATAAATGCAGCAGTGGCGCTCATTTTTACTGACTCTCGCTGCCAGACTGGGGGCTGACCTAAATGTGCCTTTGATGTGTATTTAATGTATAGCCTGGTAGCTTGTCACCATCTTTAACTGCTACACACCGGCACTTCGCATGTGCCCAAGCCGATCACAGCGCATCTGCTGCCTGCCCCTTCGCACCCGTCCCCGCCACGTGCTCCATCCCCACCACGTGCTCCATCCCCAGCCTCCCCTTGTCTCCTCCAGTCCCTGCCCGATGGCATCTGCCCCATCCCTCTCCCGCCCAGAGAAAGCCCGAACAGTGATGCGTTTCCTCCAGCCCTCGATGCGATAGCGTGAGCGTGGTGCTGCACCTCGTGCGAGCCGGTCTGGTGGCACACACCGGAGCGGGGCGATAACCCGCCCCACACCCTGGAGAGGATCATCTGCCCCAGTGTTGTGTGAGGATCTCACTTCTGAGCAAAATCCAGCTGCGATTTCATTAAAGACGCGCTTGCTCCTTGTGCTCAATATTTAATTTAACAGGAGTGTGTGTGTTGAGTTCAGGGTGTTGATTAACCATGACTCCGAGATAGAGGGAAATTACTAATATGGGAAAGTGCAGTCAGTATTTCGTGGCAAAGAGTAATTGAGCTAACAGTTGACATATGGAGCTGTGTGGGCAAACTAATTAAATTTTACATCTTCCCAAGCATTTGTGAATTTTATAAGCGTTTGATTTATATATTAATTAAACCTCAGAGTGAAATAAAGAGGACATAACTATTTATACTGCAAATGTGTCCATCAAGAGGAAGGGCTTTAATGTATTTTCAAGCAGATACCAGAGTACCTCTGCGAGTCCCCAGCTCAGCTCAGCGGTGGCAGAGCAGGCCGAGACCATGACCCAGCCCACGAGGCTGGTCCTGCACTGGCACAGGGTGCTGAGCACCCAGGTCTCAGCCCGCTGCTGGACATCCCTTTGTCCCCTGCGGTCCCTGTTCCTCCTCTTCACCATCAGGAGCGAGCTCTGTGCTCTCCAGGGGGTTGATATCTCCCTGGTGGGCTGCAGAGCCCGAGTTTCCCGCTGATCTGGGTGCTTTGCAAGTAGCTAGTGAGAAAGCCTATATGTGATTTAAATATTTATCTGACCCATTAGCAAGGCGCTAGAGGTGGTTATGGTGTGTCCTGGGATGACCTTGCTGAGGATTTCTGGAGTTGTCTTATTCACGTGATTTCATCTCTATAGGGAACTTGTGTTGTGTGTATTTGCAGCTGGACAGAAGGACACCCGGGGCTTTTATGGTGGTCAGCATCATTTTCAGCCTGGTTGATGCTCTGATAGAAGGGAGTTTCTGAAGTTACGGGATCAGTCCTGTGCCTTGGGGTTTGCATTCTGGGATCTTGGGTGAGGGGCCATTTCTGCAGCGGGGAGAAGATGGTATTTGGGTCCGCTGACAGTGAGATGTCCCAGAATGCCCAGCCCTGGCCCTGATCTTTCTTTTAGGCTGTCAATGCGCTCCCCACTCCCTCACATCTCTCTGGAGGTCAGCACACACAGAATCATAGAATCATAGAAACATAGAATGGTTTGTGTTGGAAGGGACCTTAAAGGTCATCTAGTTCCAGCCCCTCCTGCAGTGGGCAGGGACACCTTCCATCAGACCAGGTTCCTCAAAGCTCCATCCAACTTGGCCTTGAACCCTTCCAGGGAGGGGGCAGCCACAGCTTCTCTGTGCAACCTATTCCAGTGCCTCACCACCCACAGAGTGAAGAATTTTTTTCTTATATCTAATTTTATCTCCCCTCTTTCAGTTTAAAGCCATTACCCCTTGTCCTATCCCTACGTGCCCTTATAAAAAGTCCCTCTCCAGCTTTCTTGCAGGCCTCCTTTAGGTAGTGGATGGCTGCAATAAAGTCTCCCCGCAGCCTTCTCTTCTCCAGGTTGAACAACCCCAACTGTCTCAGCCTGTCCTCTGAAGAGGTGCTCCAGCCCTCTGATCATTTTTGTGGCCTCCTCTGGACCCGCTCCAACAGGTCTATCTCGTGGGTCTGTTGGGGGGAGCCTGGTGCTGGGCTGACACTGGGGCAGCTCTGGGAGGTGCAGGGCTGGCTGGGGGTTTCTGCCTGTGCTGGGATGAGCTGGGAGCCTTTCCGGAGCAGGAACACTGGGTTTTGTTCTAGGGCTGAGTGCTTGGGCTGCTCCTGCCTGGGGCTATCTGGCTTACTGCTCCAGCAAGAGTCCCTGCTGCTCTCCAGGGCCACTCCTGATGAGTCATCAAACTGCCCCTTACTGTCCTGTACGGTTTATTCCCAGTGGTTATGATGCCTGTAAAATGCTCTGATTCCACAAGAAAAAAAAGCAATTTAGAGAAAATGTTTCTGTTCTGCTCTGTGGCAATGTCTCCCAGCAGCACAGGTGATGGGGCTGTGCCATACCACTTGCATCTGTTTCTATATCCCTGATCATGCTAAAAAATGAATCTACCCTTTATATTCCTGATTACTGATGGGTTATTTTTGACTCTTTTGGATGGAGAAACAGGAGCTGTTTGTGTCGGCAGTGATATAGGATTCAGAAGATATTAAATTTTGGTAGGAAAGTGGAATTACAGCTAAAACATGAAAAATGAAACATGAAACATAAAATGTCTCTTAAATTTTTGTAAACTATTCATAGCAGGTGCACAGCTGATATTCAAAGCTATCAATACTATGAAATAGATGGTAGCTGTATTTTAAGAGTCATTCTGTGCACCATCTCGCCATCCCACCTGCCCTCCGGGGACTCCATCAATCTTGTGACCAATGATTCCCGTTCGCGGTGTCGGTGATTAACGTCTTGACCCGCTGGAGAGGAAGGATTACAACAGCTTAGTGTTTGTGTGCAGTGCAAGTTGGGGGTTGCGGGGGCAGGAGCTACCAGGACCAGGCTGAAATTAAACTGGGAGGGAAAAGAGGGACTGGTGCTCAGTGTCAACTGGTTTGAAGATTCAGTGCTTTGCAGAGCGTCCTTCCCAGAAACCCTGGGGCAGGTGAGATGCATGAGGCACAGAGGCTCCATGTCATACGGCACAGGTGGAATCATGCTGCCTCCTGCAATATTGCGTGTTGAACTGGTCCCTCAGCTCCTCGCACACTCAAGTGAGCTCTCAGACCCTGCAAAAAGGCAGCAGATTTCCTGCGGGCCAGGCCCTGCCCTGGCTCTGGAGAAGGGTTCGCTATGGGAGAAGCCAACACCTGCTGAAGCCCTTTCCCCTCCGCCTGGACATGATCGAAAGGTATTCATTGTGCAGGGACAACCTTGTGGGAAATCGAAGCTACCGGGGCGCACGCTGCCTGGGCTCTGAAACTCAGATTTGCTGCATGTACGTGCTTGTATTTGGACGACACCAGGGGCTAATCCACCACGAGTGATTAAGCATCCATAATTAAATGGTTGACAGCATCTGTAGCAGGACTCATGGTATTGATGATCCCTGGAAAACCTTGGGACAAGCACGTTCTCGGTAAGGATAATGTCACCCGTGGTCATACAGACCAGCATCCCTTTTCCACACGGGATCTCGAGATCAGCAACAAACACACCAACACATTTCCACCCAGTTCAGCCTGACTGTTAGTACACCTGGGAACAACTCACATCTCTTTACACAGCGCTACATTTCACTGGCATTTTTGTTATAATGTTAGAGTACAGCGTGCCATCAGTTTGTGCATTCCTCGTCTACAAATCGATGTAGCTAGCACAACGCGCGGCGTCTTGTGTTCGGTGGGCTCTCGCTGTTTTGCTGGAGGTGCCAATACATTAAGCCTAGGAATGCAACCAGCACAATGAATTTTAATTTCATGTAATAACAGGACCTGCAGATCTCCTCTCCACATGGTATTAAAGGGGACTATTAGAATAGGGTGCTTTGGAAACAGCCGCGCGCTGTGTGATGGAGAGGCAGAACTGGCAGATCACCTTGAAGCCGATCTAATTTGATGCTGCTGGAGTGTCAGAAATCATCCGAAATGGTCCTGTAGTCGATGGGGGCTTTTGTATAATGTCACAGGTAGAATCAATAACGAACCTAGGGCACTAAATTGATGAAGCAATGTAAAGTCTAAGCAGCCTCTGTCCTCTACTACCGCTGATCGTGCATGGGCACGTGCAAAGCTGCTCTGGGATGTCCTCTGCAAGCGCTGTTTGTCCTGCCGGAGCAGGTACCCGGGCCGGTGCTGCTGCCAGTCCCAGGGCTGGGGCTCTGCGGGAGGTGGGGATGCCCGTCCTGGGACGGCTCCACTCCTCGGCCCCCCTCAGCTCCTGGTAGCATTGCTCATCTTTCCCTGCACAGTCCCTCTGCCCCCAGCTGCTTTCAGAGAAACGGGGACTGGAAGAGGTCCCTTGCTCCAAAATAACGTATAAATAGGAAGTGAAAGGTCAAGGCTTCCTACAGAGTGGTTTTGCCCACAGCAGCAGAAAACATAAGGGACGAAAGACTCGTGTGACAAAGCCACTGATCAGCTCCAGGTAGTGTGGCCATCACCTTCGGCAACCTTCTGGTTTCTGCTTACTCTCTGGTTTTTGCAAACTGGCCTGTCAGACCTCACTTACCGAGAAGACCCATGTGCAATTTTAAAGATGCCGTTAGCTGCCCCCTGTTCCTCCTCCGTCCTAATGTGAAATCTGTCACTGCACTCTATCAGCGCGCCTTTCCGCCTGGGTCGTATCTGAGCTCCAGATTGCTATTGATAGGCTGGATAGCCACGACAATCTTTCGGAAATTTGTGATCTGGTGCTGGCGTATTTGATGGATAACACTTGAAATACAAATGTCAAAATGCATTTAGTTTTTTTCCATTTTCTAACTCGCCCTGGAGAAAATGCAAACCCTTTTTGACAGAATCAGTTCAGGAGCCTCCTCTAAGCCAGGCCCTGAGTGTTAGGAGAATCTGCCTCTTAAAGCCATATAGATCCATTGCTGTTGTATAAAAAAAATGCACTTTACCCTGAGGCAGAATTACTTAAGAAAATCCTGACATGATTAGACACCACTCTCTTCTGAGAAAAAAGTAAGTATACTATTAAAGGATAACGGAGATGCATAAACTAGCAGTATTTAAATGACTTGATATCTCAGTTCTGAAACATCAGTTTGGCATGAGAGCATGAGGAAGGACTTGATTATTTTCTGGGTACGGCTGTGCAGCTATGCCGTAGCCTGAATATGTTCTGCTGGAAGCACTCGCAGATGCAGCAACTGCCCTTGACCTGCTGACATGGGGTATATTTAGGCTCTGGGTCAGTAAAGTTCATGAATATGGGCTTGAACAGCTGATAACAATTAATAAATAGATTGATAACAATTTATGCATGTGCTTTAGCATGCAAGAAGTCCTTTTGCCTTAAATGAGTATAATGATATGAGTTAAACGATTGTCTTGTAGTGCCAAAAAGCCTGGCCCCACCATTCCGCTGGATGACACACAAATTAAACACAAAGCCAGCATCTGACCCCAGAAGTGCATAGGGCAAGAGTGAACGGAATGAGTTAGCAACACGTGTCTGTGCTGCTCAGCAATAAATATTTAAGCGTATTTCATTTTATAAAGTCAATAGATTTAAGCATAGCCTTAAACACCGAGCCCCATCAGGGCCTTAGTTAAGGGTGTTAACAGACTGTAGGGCCTGTAGCCAGTGGTAAGCTAAGAATTTTATATGCACATATCACCAAATGCAAGCTTAAATCAGAATACTTTTGGAGTCGAGATAGTTTATTAAATAATACTTCACACATGTAGATGATTATATGTCGACAGTGTGGAACCTTTCGGACTTCAGCCTTTAACCATACCCGAAAGGCTGAGCCCGTAGCAGGTGGGTAACCACAGCTCTCTCTGGCTGGGGCAGGTCTGGGGGGACGGTGTGAGTGTTTTGCATTAGATCGGATCTTGGATCCAACCAGCTTTGATAGCTCTTGGGATTACGTGTGATTAACCAGCCCAGCCACAACATGTCACCAGCACTCCACACAAGCAGCTCCGCTGCTGCTCCTCTGTGCCGGCGAAGAGGGAAAGCATCACATCCCACCGCCTGGAGAGGTAAAAAGAGGCTCAAAAGACAGGGAAGAGACTTGACGGGAAGATGATAAGGGTGGAAATGGAGATTCCTGGAAAAATGATCGCAGAGCGGGTGAAGGCAGCGGCAGGTCAGGTGGGAGCTCGCAGAGCTGCGTGGGTGCGAGGAGAGGAGCCATCCTGGTCCCTGGGGTGCCCTGGCACCCCAGCACTGGGCTTTGTAGGCTATGACTTATAATCATTCAATTCTTCATCTTTGTTTTCTATTCTAAGGATTGATTCTCCTACTGGTCATATTCAAGCCTCGCCTGCTCAGAACCAAAACCACTCAGTACACTGATGAATTCCCCTTCCCAGCGCTAGATCCAGCAGTGGGGGTGGCAGAGTCAAGTGCCCATTCCCTCTGTATTGCAGAACAGATGCTGCGCCTGAGAAGGGGCTGAGCTCCTGTGGGTCCTTTCCTCCAAGATCCAGGGGGTCCCCAATGCCTGTGGAAATCCCTTGGTCAGGTGGCTGGATGCGCATTTAGCTGCCTCCTCCCATTCTCTCTTTCCTCTTCCCTCCTTTCCTCTCCCACGGCTGCAGGAAGGGCGGCTGAGAGCCATCCTCAGCAGCAAGCAGTGAGTGTTTACCAGCAGAAACGCTTTGTTAGAAATAAAATGCCTGGAAATAATGGAGCCTCGGCAGATACATGCAAGTGTAAAGAAAACACATCCCAACGCAACGAGCAGGGAGCCCTGATAGCACATGACCTTGATCAGGGGCTTGTAATCATTCCTGGCAGAGTTTGCTCATGAGGATTAGGAAACGTGGGCAGCCCGTTAACCTGTGCCGTCCGCGATCCCCATGGCTGAGCATCAGGAGCACGGAGTGGCTGAAAGAGCCTCTACAGCTCTCGGCCACCCACGCTGGGTCTCACAGCACTGGTGGGGATCAGAGCTTTCACTCGAGATCCTGATGGATTTGGAAGGGGCACGACGCAGCCCTTTCCAGCCCTGTAGTGCAGCTCCCTCCTTCCCACCATGGCCCTGGCAGGGTCACTGGTTTATGCCACTGCTTGGCCCAACGGCAAGGGAGTCTGTCAGTCCTTCTGCAGATGCCTCGAGCTCTGGGGAGCCCAGCTCTGTGGGTTTTGTGTGACCACATTGTTCATGCTGGTACCACTGGGAACAGCTGGGGTGATTGCCAGATGTTTTGGGGGATTTAAGGAGGATAACGTACTGAGAAACAGAACAAGGAATGCACCGCTTCGTGGATTTGCTGTGTTGGTGCTATTGGGTTAGAATGAGAGGTCTGTAATTCCCAATTTATAGGATAATGTACAGTTGACCTACAGATGTGCATCAGTTTGTTCAAAATACACCATTTTGTGCCTTTATTTGGGGAGAAAAACTGAGAGCAGGGAGAAGGAAACTATTTCTGTCAGACACTTAAAAGCTTAAATTAGCTTGTCTGGCTCTATACAGATTTGGGGACGCTGAAGAAACAGCGTGATTTGGTGAGAGCTGTGACATCAAAGCACAGCACTCGGCACGTGTGATGCCAGGGGGGTCTTGCTGGGCAGCAAGGACCCTGGCAGCCCACCCCAGGAAGGATGCAATTCCCCCGGGCCAACCCCGAGAGGCCCAGCGGCGAGGCTGTGCGTGGGCTGGGGTCTCTCTGCAGCTGGAGGTGAAGGCTTGGCCAGCCAAATTTATCACACAACGCAGCCCGAGATGTGTAGAAAGGTGTTCTGGCTCTATTTTTGTAGAATACTCTTTTTCTCTAATACGAGCTACTAAATAAAATTATTTACTGAATAACAAAGTGGTGGACACAGTAAATAAATACCTAGGGGTATTCATGCTATCTGGTTTCAGCTGCCTGATCTAAAGGCTTGATTTCTGAGTCTCTCTGTAGGTGATGGAGAGAGATGTTTCCCCAGAGCACAGCAGTGATGTGGGTGCTCCAAATTATCCTCCTTGCCCCCCTCCCCGACTCTGCAGAGACACTGATTGCGTGTGATCCCTGGAAGGAAAGAAGCTGCTTGCTTGGTGTCCAGGTGGATGCCCTGGTTTTGCAGTTTCTGAACTATTTTTTGCTGCCTGCCCTCACCCTGACACCCAACCCTCCGGGCTGCCAGCGTTGTGTCAGGCCTGGTTGGCGCGAGCGTGCCGGGGTGTGCGACACGAGCTCGGGAGGCTCCGTGCTGCCAGCGTAAGGACGTCAGCCCGGGAGCAAAGCCGGCTTCTGGTTCGCGCTGCCGGGGAGGTAAAACCAGAGCTTTATGCAATGGCGTGTACAGCACGCACAGGCCAATTATCTTGGAAAAGGATTACCGGTGTGACACTGGGATGCAGCTGTGACAAGTTCAACCTCCGATGGCCACTGCGTAAGGTGGTGCTGATGCTAATAAGCAAAGCATCACAAATTGTCGATGAATTGATAAAACCAGGAGGAGGAGCTCCGTACTGGTGATTAAAACATTAAAGTCAGCGTTGATGTAGCGCCAAAACCTCTTATGGGAAATGGGGAGAAGAAGGGGAGGGTGTGGGGCCAGGGTCTCTGGAGTGGCCCTGCCGCGGGCAGTGGGGGTGTGGCATGGGAGCAGCCGCGGTGCAGGAGGCACGGCTCCCCAGGGGGTTTACAAGGAGACCCCGGAGGATATTGCCATGCTAAAGCAAAGCGCAAGCCGCATCGCACAGGTGAAGAACAGGAAAAGACAAATTTGAAGCGCTTCTTTTCCCTTGTTGTGTCTGTGTTGAGGATGGGTCGTACAGCTTGGCTCCCGCTGCAGAGCTGTCGCTCAGAGGGAGCCTTGCACGGCACCGCGTTCCGGCTGAGTGACATACGACCAGTGCTGCTGCCAGCCTTCAGCTACGTCACGGTCTCCTGAGCAGCAATACAGGGGTTTTGCTTTCTTAAAACAACGTTTTTAAGTCCAGGACAAGTTCTCCAGGGGGAGAGTGAGAGATCAGGGACTCAGGTCCTTGTGCTGTAGAGTTTCTATCCAAAGTGCCACCTGCCTGTCCCCTCGCTGGAGTCACTGAGTGATGGGATTCACTGTTTGCAGGGTCATGGCCTGTGCCTGAATTGGGACAAGCCCACTGCCTTGGCTTTACTTGTCCTGTAAAACACTGAAATCAGCCAAGAGGTCTCCGTGGACCCTTCTGGGCTGTCAGCAAACAAGCAAGACATCAGGTGAACTGGGAGCAGAGCACGTGGGACAAGATGGACTTGACATCAGGATCTGATCCCATATCCTCAAAATGGCTGAACTTTGTTTTTGCTCTGTGTAGTATACAACCGCTCTGACAAGTGAGCGAGAAAAGCCCACTATATCCTTTCAGCACCTTTTTTCTACATATTTTGCCGTTAATGGGGATGGGAATTGAGGTGGGATTTCGTGGCAGCTCTGCGGGGCTCAGTGACGGTGCTTCTGCAGCCACGAGCCCCTCGGTCCCCGCGCAGGGCTGCACCGCTGTGCCAGCCGTGATGCGCCGACAAGTAAAACAAGTGGATGGACCGCTTGTTGCATTTCCCACCATCTTCTCTTCCATTTTTATAACTGTTAAGCAGGCAAACACAGCTTTTGCAGAAGTCCAGGCTGAGAATTTGTAAAAGCCATCCTGCCCACCCATCTGTCTAAACGCATCTGTAGTGAGAGGCCGACGGCGTTGGCGAACTTGGAGGATGAGAATCCTCCAGGCATCTCCCCCTAAATGACACTTTCAAAGGCAGATCTACATACGTGCCACATCAGAGAGCGCGCGTAAGATCCGGGTTGGAAGAATCACATTTACTAATATTTTCCCCCTCTTTACTCTGGGTTGAAGCACGTTATAGAAGAGGCACAGATGACCAGGTCACAGAGTTTGAGGAGATGACAGCTAAGGGAAAACAGATGAGTTCAGAGAAATGGGAGATGGGAGATTCTGAGGCAGTTTTGTAGCGCAGGGTAGGGTTTGCAGGGCGTCATTCAAAAAAAATTGTGGAAAGTACAACTGAAATGATGGAAACAGAACAAATCTCAAGATCCTTTTTTTACGGCAAAACATTACTTTCAGCTAACATTGATTTGATTTGAAAGGGATTTTTAGTAGAGTGAAGAATAAATGAAATATGAACATTTTTTTCAGATTTCTTTGTGATACAGGATGATGTAGAAATTAGTTGTACCCAGTTGTAAGTAATACAGACTGTGATGTCTACAATTAAGATTTCTAAGTATTTTTCTTGATAAGATTCTGGTCTTCATTTGATTATAACTTTATCAGACATTAGCTCTTTGCATGGAAGTTTTTCAGCTTGTGGCTGCTACATACACATGGTCATGTTACATTTGCTTGTATGCAGCAATGCAAATTGTCAGCTAACAATGCAGTTATTCTTGGGAATAAATTTAGGGAAAAGCAGGTGATTTATCTATATTACAGAAATTGGTACAGATGTTATGCCTAGAAAAAGCTCCATGCTTTGGAGTAGAAGCTCCAAATTCGATGGCAGACGTGCTCTCCAGGCTGTACCGCCCCTATTTCGAACCCCAGGCTGGGTGAAGCGATAAGCCTGAAAAGTCTCTGTTTGGGGAGACAGTGGCCCAGCAGCTTATTACCCGAAGGATTTTGCCAGTGCCCAGCACAGCCCCTGTGCCTTGTGTGCACTGCTCTGGAGGGGATAGAATACCTAATGGGAGACACTTTTACTGGCCAGGCTTCCCTTCTCCCCGCCCATCCCGCTGGGATGCTGGGCATGGCCCGGGGACTGTGTCCCGGTGCTCTCCGTGCTGCTGGGGTGGATGTAGGAGGGATGGACCATGCTGGGATGCTGCCATAGGGAGGTGTGTGGAGTGGAGGGATGAAAGTCTTAACTGAGAGCTGGGGGTTAGACTTGGTGTAGGGAACAGGCATTGCTGTATTTGGACGCAGTGGGGAGAGGTGTGGAGCCTGAAGAGCTGGAGTGGGAATTGGGGTATTAAAGAACCGAGATGGAGGTGGAGCAGAAGATGGAGAAGGGAGGGCAGGAGTGAGACACAGCTCAGGTGGGGAAAATGGCACCAGGTGAGGGGCAACAAGAAAGAAAGCAGAAGCGGTGCTGGTGTGGGTGGAGGAGATGGTCCAAAAGCCTAGTAGAGAATGCTCTTCCAAAGCCTGGACTTGACCCTAACATGCCTTGGCTGGAGAGAGCAGGGAAACCCGCTGAGAAAGCCTGGGTCCATGTGTCCCTCTGGGAGCTGGTTCTCCAGCAGGATGCGCCATGTTCTGGGCTCTGAGGTCCAAAATTCCCCCTCCTGCCAGCTGCCCCCACCGTGGACTCTGCCCTGTCCCATGGGGTGAGGACAGCTCCTCATCAGGGGGCTTGAAACATCCTTTGCTTTGAAAAATCAGAGGAAAAGACACACAGTTTCACTTCAAACTCATTTCCAGGGGCAAGGTCTCCAAAGGTCAGGCCAGAGACTCCCTGCCCAATGTAATCTGATTTCCCTCTGCATTTGCGTTACGCGCTGGGCTTCAGGGACGCTGACTTACAAATTTCTTTTGCAAGGCACCAGCCTCCATTGCTGCTGTTTTGCCTGGTTTTGGGATGCAGGCTGGGAAGCCGGAGGAGCTGGGGAGCCGGCCCCGGCTCCCCTCTGCCAGCTGCACGGCAGTGACTCTGGGGAGAAGTGGGCTGGAGATGAGTGGGGTGATGGTGTCAGGAGTCACTGGAGCAGGGTTTGCTGGGAGCTCATTTATTGTCACCTCCAGTTAATAACCCCAGCTGACCTCAGGGGGGTATTTTAAGGTTCCACTCATTAGTGTCTGTAAGAAATTAAGATGCTTCAGTGATACAGCTGTGGAAAAGTACAGGATGAAATTTGTGCAGGATTTAGATGCACCAAGCAAGATGTGTTGACTGATGAAGAACGGAAGCCTGTTTTCCAATGGATTTGTGGGACCTTTTTGCCCTCCATCCACCTCCTCCCTCTGTACTACAAACACCACCCTGTGTGTGACACTCCCGATGTCTGGGTGAAAGTGTCCTCCCTGGCCAGCCAGCCCTGCCAGAGATGGTGTAACCCTTGGGGACTCTGTCTCTTCTCACCAGAGCACCGATTGATGCCTCTCTGATTTTCACAATGCTTGTAGGAACAAAATTTTTTGACGGACATTGTCACAGGTGGGTTGAAACTGGCTGACAAAAGGGTATGTAAGCACAGATGGAGAAGTGGTGTGGTTACTGAAGTGTCGTCTTTTCTTCAGTCACCTGGCTAAAGGTCCTCCTCGCCACCAAGGAGAAAGCACCATCCTGGCTTGGGGCCTCAGGGAGTGCTGAATATTACTGCTTGCACACAGGTGAGGATGGAAGTGTGTTACTTTGATGTATATTTAATGTAACGTATACAACAAGGATAAGCAGGATACAAAGCTTTTTTTTTCACGTTGTTGCTGGCATTTTTTCTTCACACTTTTCGCAAATTATTAGCATCATTTTGGGGTCAACTGGTACCATACTGCTGGTACCCAAATCAACAGAATCATGTAGACAAATTTGGATTGGGCCCAGTGACTTCAAATAATTTTACTCCTGACATAAACAAGAGCAGAATATAGCTGCAAAAGTCTATAAATAGCAAGAGCTAGGTTCTAACTAAATCTATAACATTTTTTCTGGCATTCACCTTGCATAAATTAAGACATTTCCATAAATAAAGAGAAAACTTAATAAGCCTCAGAAAGGTTAGACTGTTTCCACTGGATTTTATGTCTGTAGCATAAATCCTCCCAGGTAATTCCATACTTGTGCGGAGATAATTTTTTTTACAGTATAAATTCAATTAACACTCTCATGCCATATATGCCATATACTAAAGCAAGCAGCCTCCCGCACTCCCAGTAAATCACTGGCATCCACGCCTGCTTCCTGATTCCATCAGCACAGATCCACTGGGGCAGCGTGGTGGTGGGAGGTCCCGCGTGGAGCCTCGAGGCTGCGTTCAGCTGCAAAACCATCCTGCCTGGGCTTCATCCCTGGCTGTAGTGTGGTCCTTCCGTGACAAAGGATGATGTACTTGCTGTGATCCCATGATGAAGATTCCCTTCCCTTCCCTTCCCTTCCCTTCCCTTCCCTTCCCTTCCCTTCCCTTCCCTTCCCTTCCCTTCCCTTCCCTTCCCTTCCCTTCCCTTCCCTTCCCTTCCCTTCCCTTCCCTTCCCTTCCCTTCCCTTCCCTTCCCTTCCCTTCCCTTCCCTTCCCTTCCCTTCCCTTCCCTTCCCTTCCCTTCCCTTCCCTTCCCTTCCCTTCCCTTCCCTTCTCTCTCTTCTCTGTCCCACAGAGAAGTAGAATTGTTTTAATGTTATTTAGGGTGTGTGCTTCACGTGCAGTGAAGGTGTGGCTAGAGGAGAGGTTTTAGAGCTGTGGATGTGACAGCAAAGTTGAGCAAGACACTGTGAGGCCACCCACACAGGCTAGTTTCTGGGCTGGTGACCTTCGCCTCTGCTCTAGAGCCAGGTTTTGCCAGCTGCTAAAGCAATGAACTCCACCTTCAGGCAGGCTGGGGTCCACCTCGGCAAAGTCCCCACCAAAACGAGCAGAGGGCCCTGAACATCTGCCCATAAAGGCATGACTTAATAAAGCTGTGAGGCAGATGGGGAGTGAGATGCATTGCATCTGCTATGCCGAACCAGAACAGCCCCCCATTCCCTGCTGGTACCAGCCAGTGCTGATGGCAGGCTGATGGGCATTTCACCTCCAAAAGCTGCTGCATGGGAGAAGGCAAGATGGAGGGGTAAAATAAGTGTTTCCAATTTGGACTTTTTAGGACTCTGGCCTCTAAACACCTAGAAGCTGGGCAAACGTGTGTGGCTGAGCAAGGGACCGTGTCTGTCTACAGCAGGGAAAGGTTTGCGTGTCCAGCCACTTCTGTGGCAGCAAGGTCCTAGGTCATCCACATCACGCCAGATGCCTCAGCCATTCCCCACCCAGAGCATTTTCTGCAGAAGTGTTGAAGTTTACACTGATAACCCGGTGTGCAAAGAATTGCTCTAGTTTCCAGATGTTCTGAATACCCTGCGAATTGGTAAAAGAAAATGATCCTCTTTATCCTAATCAAAAGTAGTTACAGGTACACTTAAGTAGAGCACAAAACTGTAATTCATTCCAAATGCTTTGCACTTATAAACATTGGTTGTTACTAACTCTTTGGTTTCAGAAGCAACAGCAGAACCCATGTTTTGCTGTCACAGGTGCTCTACAAACATACATTCAGAGACTATCTGGCTGGAATACTGTAGCTTGATAACGGCCTTCCTTGCGTCTGTGAAGATCAAAACTCCATGAAATAAGATCAAGTTTCATTGCTCTCCACAGTCAGTGCCATGATTTAGCACTTTTTCAGACTGGTTTATTTTACACAGCAGGGACAGTGCAAAATGCCACGTTTTCAGTTACTGTGCCTTGCAGTCTTGGAGTCAATGCCTTTTACTCATTCACTCCACATAACTATATGCTTGCCATTTTTCCTTCCATTGGACAGAGCTCTTGGCTTTCAGACAATTCCTGCAGGCCCTGCAGCAGTTGTGTCACCATCAGATGTGTCATTCATACTGGAAGCAGTCAGGTTTGAAAACCCAAGGACTGCCTGACTCGCGTCCTAGGTGAAGCAGACAGTGAGTGAGCAGACAGTGAAGGGGGTGCAGACAGATGATGTCTTTTAGCCTTAAGAAAGGCTTAATGTGGTTAAAATCAAGACTTAGATGCGGCTTTTGATGATGCCAGTAATAACTACTTGTCTGAGACTCCTTGGAAAGAAGTGGTCATCTCCTTTTGTGATATAGCAGGTTTGCAGAATAGATATCCTCCTTTTCCTAGATGTTTCAGTGTGGAGTCCGATAAGGAATGAGCTGGCATTTTATTTTGGAGAAAAAATTAAGATGAATTAGATTATTAATTGCTTGGTACAGGATCCATCTTTTGGTTCTGAGTTTGCAGAGCACTTTGCACAAGAGGATACCAATGCATGACAATGCTACCAAAACGTGGAATATGCATATGATAAAGGGATAAGTGATAGCCAGCACACTTATCTTTTTGGCAAGAATCGGTTGTGTCATACCAATATAATTTTCTTCTATGTGTGTGTAGCAGATCAGTAGGTACCGTATCTCTCGACTTTTAAAAAGCTTTTAATGGTGTTACACATTATACTCTTGTAAGGGAACTAGGGAAGATTGTTCCTGACGTTGTAGGAACATCTAGAACATTGTAGGATGGCTACAAAACCGAGACGGACAGAGAAGGTGTCAGCTGGTCATTGCCAAAAGGGAAAGTGGGACTCTCTAGGGGTCTGGTACTATTTATATTGCTAGCAAAGACATCAACGATGGGATAGGGAACACTTTTTAATCTTACAAGCAGGTAGTGATAGCTGGCAGGCTGAAGGAGAGGCTGAGAAGTCCAAATGATAGTCCAAATCAGCGGGGACAGCTGGGAGATGGTGCATTCAGGGATGTACATGGTGCTGACTGCTCTCTGGAGGAGGGTTTGCGGGTGACGGGGACCACGAGCTGGATACAAGTTGACAGTGATGTGGTGTTATGCAGCAGATGGAAAGAAACATTTGGCCAAAGACTCCTGTGCCCAGTCTTAAGCACTGCAGATCAAAAAACACGTGGTCCATGGGAGAAAGTCCAGGGGGAACAGTGGGAATGACCAGAGCGGTAGAAAAAAACAGAGGTGAAGAAAGGTGGAACGGACTGAGTTTCTGAAGGACAGACTGACCAGGGAAGCAAGGCAGCAGTTGTCAAGTGTGTGAAAGGCTACCACCAAAAATGAGGGAATCACCTGCTCTCTCTCTCTGTGATGGGTAAGACAAGGAATAGGAGGCTGAAACTGCAGCAAAGAAATTAAAATCAGATGCTGGAAAATGTTTTTGTGAATGGTAGAGATTATGAAGCATTGCAATAGGTTTCTCGGGGAGGTTCTGGAGTTTCCACCCTGGAGAGATTTCCATGTGTCAGACATTGATCATGCCCAAAGGCAGAGAAAGTGGTGGAGTACCCACCTTCTGGAGATGCCACTGACCTTCTGCTGCTGTGAATGACAAGAAACTAGCTTTGCAATCAAGGCAGTGGCAAAAAAATTAGCATCAGATTTAGATCTCAGGAGTGGCAGATTTCTTTTGTGAACTTTCCCAGACAGCCAGTAGTGTCTCAGAAGCCACCTGAAACTAGGAGTCTGCCTCTAAGAAGTCTTGTTTCTGCCTTCTAGGACTTCTTGGCTTTTCAGAGAAATAGTGTCTGTTGTCACAGTCGCTAGCACACGGAGGACCCGTTCTCGGAACAGGGTGTAGGGTGTCACTTGAAATCAGATCTGTAGTAGTAAACTTTGTATTGATGAAAATACGTAGCCAGACATCTGTGATGTTACCTTTTCTGTCTAGCATACACTGAACTAGAAGGATATAATATTTACTTCATCTAAAGCTTTGCCTACAGAGCATAGTTACAAGAGTCAGCGGGACTCAGACCTACCACATAGGGTGGACACTTCTGGCTTGCAGAAGTCCATTAACTCGCACCAGGCTTTGCTTCCACACCACGTAAGGCGTGGAGAATGGCTTGCAACCCTGCTGCCCTTGGAGGAAGGTGACCTGCCGTTCCTTCTGTCATTGCCTCTCCTTCTTCCATGGCCCTGCGGTCTGCAGTTGGCCCTGCTTGCTTAGCGAGAGATGGCTGGAGATGAGCACTTCAGGAGGGCTCTCCTCCTACTTCCACCTGTTTTTCATTCCTTGACTCACTGGCTTTAAGCCGTAAGCAGTGACGTGACAGCTGAGTCATGGACACACCACCTGGATGCTGTCAGCATCAATCTCTCTTATAAGGATCATAGAAGAACAAAATAGAGAAGACTGTTAGGGCTTCTCATCCGTCTTCCTGCCAGTGGGGCACCGAGCCCTGCAGTGCGGTCTCTGGCTTTGCCCAACCTCGCTCTCAAAATCCCCAGCAACGGGCTTCCACTGCGCTCCCCCAGGAACCGTTCCACGATTTAATAGACATCATCACCAAGGAAAGCGTTGCTTTTCTCTGATTATTATTTTGCCTAACTTTTACTTCTGTGAGCACATAACTTCTTACTAATATCCACGCTAGAGGGTTTTTTCCTTTCTTGCAAAAAAAAAAAAATCAGTAAAGTTGCAAAATTGGAGGGTAAATGTTTTATTTGTATTTCATTTAACAGTCTTAAGAGTCTCCCTGCTGCACGCATTGTTGTACGGAGTGGATAAAAAAACCCAGAGATGCAGTCCTGTGCCCTGGAGAGCTTACACTCTTCATTTAAGCGAGATACAGTGACTGAGAATGACAAGTAGAGAGAAGGCAGGACAAGAGTCATATGAGAAAGGTCAGCATGTTTCTAAATAAAGCCCATTGTCATGCTTTTAATTTGGGTTTGTATTTTGGGACAATTTCACCATGTCTTAATCAAACTTTTTTTTGAATCCCACAAAGCCATGTTGCCTACTTTGGCTTGGTGCTTATTTAAAGCTTCGTTTTTACAGAAATCTGTGGTTTTCTCTCACGGTTACACTTTCTCTCAGCTTAACTGGTCTTTCTCAAAAACAGTTGTCACCGTTAGTCTGGTTATTAATTCCCTGAGGATCCCAGAGGTATGTGACCTTGTCTGGCTGATCCATGCCGCGGCGCTGGGACTGGTTCTCCTTGGCCTTTGTCTCCAGCTCTCTGCCACCTCTCTAGCAACACCCCAAGTTACTCTTACTCCAGAAGTGGGAGCTGAACCTCTTCCTCTGGGGCTATTTGTCTGAACGTAACAAAGCAACTTGTCTCTGCACAAACCTTACAGCTGCCTCTGCTCAGCAGAAGAACTCCTCTCCACTGGGCACCAGTAAACCACACCAAAGCATCACGGAGCCGGACCATCTGCCCCACCTTGTCCTTATGCCTTGCTCCGGCTTTTACACCCTGCTCGCCGTGTGTTTCCAACACCCAACGGAGACGTAAAGCCAGTTCCTGACATCTTTAGCTCTGGGTCTCCAGTCCTCACGCATTTCCCTTCCTGCTACATGATTAACCGAGGAACACATTTAATTCTGGGGGACATAGGGTAAAAGTTTATCATGGTAACGGAATGTTATTCCAACAGATGTCCATTCAAGGCCATCTGTCACACCTATGGGTTTGGCTATTATTTCTTACTAATTTTATTCTTGTTTTTGCCTTCTGGGAACAAATTTGCTCTGGTACCTGACTGCAGGTTTAGCAAACTCCCAGAGGGAAGCCCAAGTGCACTTCAAAAGCATTTTTAATGTGTGTCTTTCATCCCGGTGAAACCAGCTGCCTATGCACATCAATTCCCTGCAGCAGTTTTTCTCTTCACAGAACAGAAATAATCAGCCTCATGGTTGGGTGTGGAAATTTAGCTAAATTAAGACAAGGGACCCGCATAAATGGACTGATTTTAGCGCTCTGACCTTCCAGCCTCCCCCTTCCCTCTTCTGAAGTCATGAAGCCTTCATAGCAGAGTCCTGCCAGGCATTTGGGAGGGTTCGGAAGGGAGACGGGTGTCTTTCAGCCGGAGAGCCTGCCAAGGGTTTGGTTTTGTACACACACACATTGCTGAGCAGCATGGCCAAGTGCACACGAGTTATATTCAGAAGGCAAGGGGAGGATCTCTTTCTGCTACTAGACCTCCAGATTCAGGTTACTCTCACGTTTACCATAAATGTGCTTAATTATTATTTCATTATTTGTATTTTGTACAGAAGGCCCTAGCTCAATTAAAAAAGCAGATGCTTGGTTGTATAGATAATGCAGAGTTGTTCCAGCAGTCACTCTGGAAAAGCATTAGTTATCTTAGGAGACAAATTGAACAAGACAAATCTAGGGCCAACCTGTTTCCCCTCGAGCAATTTGTAAACACATACTGAGAAGCATAGAATTAGGAAAGGAGAGCTGAATTTGTTCTCGCTGTGACCCAAATTCCAGCGTTCCGCTGGTTGAGGGCAAGCCAACTTGGCCTCTCGCTTCATTTTAATTTACTGTTTTTAAGCAAGACGTCATTCAAACCTGGTAGTTTGATAGGTGGTGTTGCTGAGTTCCTGCCTTATGTTAAACACAGTTTTGTTTCTCTCTAAACCTACTTTAGCTCCAGCTGAAGACCTGCTCTGGGAACGGGGAGCTCCCAAAAAGCCCAGAGATCCTGCAACGTTTCCTCCATCGCCCTGGCAGCCAGGGCCCGATATCAGCTTCTGCTCCCATACAGTTCCTAACAGTTTCTTGGGGACAGGAGCAGCCACGTGCGTTTAGACCAGGCATCTTCAGCACCAGCTTCAGTCGTTATGTGAGGTTTCTCTGTTCCCACGGAATTTGTGCAGGCTTTGATGAGTAACTTCAGGGTGTGACCCAGCTCTGAGAGAAGGCAAGGGCAAAAGTCCCACTGGGTCAAAAGTGGGAAGCAAGGTTCAGTTGCTCTGATTGATCTTTTCCAGAAAATATAGGTTGGGCTCTCTAACCTGAGTTAGGTGAACAGCACCTGTCTGGGGGATGCAAAGGCGTTTGGCTTCCACTGATTCTCTCCACACCTTTTGGCATTTCTCCAAGCAGTGCCCTGAAGGCAGATCTGGGGTTTGTGAACTGGTGTCTTGCAAACAACTAAGCGTATTTGCCCAAACACCCCCTTGCAAAGAGACAGCAAGCAGATTTTATCTTCCACGTACAGCAAGAGGATACGAGAAAGTGCAAATAGCAGCAGTTCACAGTGATCGATTCATACAATAAAGCCTATCCAACTGCAATGTCTGTCTGGATTGTACGCAGACTTCTCCCTCTGCGGGATCTGTAATAGGTACTGTGTCAGTACGGGGGGCCTGATTCTGGCCATATGGACCAAATTTTATGTACTGCTACAGCAGCACAGGCTTCTGTGGGCTATTGCAACTCTGCCTTACAGCCAGTAAGACAAGAGCCAGCTCCTGTCCTTGTTCTATGTAATAAAATGCTTTTTCTGCTGTGCAGGACCCCATGCATCCACTGGGTCCATCAAGTGGGAGTAAATTCAGCATTGTGCTGTTAAGACAAGTACTGTCGGAAATCCCAGCTTAGGTTAAAAAGAAGTGCATGGTATTTGTGGGGAATGCTGGCAGTTAATACAACAAGCCTGACCCTTTCTAAACTTCTCCCTCCTTTAAGTAAAAATAAGCAGTATCATCATCTTCTAGATTTAGTGAATGGAAATATTATTATATGCATTCTGAACATTAACAGATTCAAATTTGCTTTCACCAAGCGATGTGATCATTTAGCGTAAGGGCTATATATGTGTTCTACTAGCTGTTGCATACACAGAGTTCCAGATAGTTAATTCTGGCAATGAGAAATATCTGTGAGCCTTCTGATGTGAGAAAGGTAAAGAATGAAGCACTTCAGAGGATCAGCGGGTAATGTTATCCATAACTTCCATTAATCATGCCAAAAGATAGCAAAACAAAGCTACTCAGTGGGATGGGTGAGGGTACTGACCCAAGGTCTGTGCCTTTACTCACAGTAATCTTGATTTCAGCTTCTTAAAAATATTTTACTATGGCTCAGAAAGTCCTTAAGCCATGGATTGCTGGAGGATGAGAGAAAATACCAGGAAAGTGTCACCATAGACTTACTTTGATCTTGACATTTTTGCTAAATAAGAGGTCTGAGCTGGTACGGCTCTTCTTACACTTTCAAATTAAGGGCCAAATCCAAAAAGGAACCGAAAGAAGGGATTAAAGCATAATTTAAGCACCTAAATTTGAAATAAAAATGTTCCCTCAGCTCCTGTCCAAGCCTAGAAGCTCCTAACTGGGGAGATACTGACCTTCAATCTCCAAGAACCCCAAAGGTACAATGGTCAGTGCCCCAAAACCCACCACCGCAGTGGGTCTGAGTCCTGCTGGGTCCTGCCAGGGTTACAGATCTGGACAGGGGATGGTCTGGCTCTTGCTGGCTGCGGAGAAAACCACATGCTTCGGTTCATGAGCTAAGTTTGTGCTGAGGATGTGTAGCTGAGAAGGGGGCAAAAAAACCGCAAACCTTCTGAGAGGAAAGGAAGTGAGAGAGTACAGAGGAGTCTTTAGCTCAGCAGCTGGGATGGTCCTTCAGGACTGGGGATTGTGCGTGCCAGAGCTGCCCGCTCTCTTTCTGGTTGCACTTGTACCTCACCTTCCTGGCTGGAATTCACAAACAGCTCTTGGTGGAAGACTCAAACTCCAGATCAGGTAGGTACCCTCACCACTAAACTAAAAATTATACTCACCTTTGGTCTTCCTCTCCATCTAGCTCAATGAATCTTTAATTCTTCTTATGCAAAGAGGAGCAAATTCAACATAAGGGCACGCAGTGCTCTCCTTCCCGCTCCCCCCATCTCCCCTGGGTAGCTTGCACCCGGGAGGACTGCAGCAGCCTCTCAGGGAGCACAGGTTGGGATTTCTTGGGCAGCAAATCGAGCTAAACCCAGACCTGCTCCTAGCCACCCTGCTGACAACCTCCCTGTGACAGGAGTACCTCCAGCTGCAGCCTGGAGGAGTGTCCTGTGTTTGCCTCCTGGACAGACAAACAGGCTGTGGTCATACCAGGTAAGGTGGCTCAGCCTTGGGGACAGGCGTGGTTTGAAAGCTCACCCTAAGCTCCTTCAGTCACCGGCTTGCTTTCCTTGTGTCTCTTGGGAAGCAGCCCTAGCCACCCCATGGAATCATTCTTCCTTCCTCTGACCCTGAGAATATTTCACTATATTTACAGCAGAATAAATCCTAGAGAACAAGCTGAAGAAGATCTGACTCACAATACCCTGCAGCTGGATGGCTAGGAATATTCTCCTGGAAGACTGGAAATGCAGTTTTAAAACCCTGCTCCAAGTCTGGTGAATGGTGAAAGACATCCCAGGTTGGTGTCCTCCCCACTTCCTGGTATGTACTGACAAGTGCGTGCAATAGTTGTGAGAGACCCAATCCAGCAGCCACTCTGGAAAGGACTGCGGGAGATGGATCTGATGGATCTGGCAGATCTGATGGAGCAGAAACATCTTTTCAGGGTTCCCAGCAACCTGAGCTTGGTGGCTGTGCTTTGAAGAAGAAGTTAAAGAAGAGGTAATTGATGGAAATTCACGTGTTTTGGAGCTTCAGTGCAAAGTGTCTGGATTGTGGACTGTCTAAATTTGGGAATTGTGCCTGGGCTGTCAAATGCTTCCCCGAGCGGTCAGGTTCCCGAGTCCTTACACCACATCTGAAAATGGAGTTTCGAGTTACAGCCACGCAAGCTTTTAGTTACTTAACTATTGCTTTGGCCAACAACAGCAATCACCAAAGGTCCTGCTCAGCTGTCATCTACTGCTGAGGTCCAGCCACCCTTTGTGTTTCACCAGGGATGCTCTGTGGGTGCCTTTATCTCTCTGCCTGGGCACACCCAGAGTCTCGCCAGCCCCGAGCAGCCTGCGATGGAGCACCCACCTGACTCATTTTTTGGAAGAAGTGAAGCGCCTAGTTCTTCTCATCTCAAATTGAGAAAGGCACCTCCTTGCAGGGCAGGCGGGTCTTCAGACGCTGCCCCTGCTCCTTGTACCGCTGTGGTGCATCCCATCGCGTGCAGAAAGCAGGCACCCAGCTGCACAGCAGCAGCCTGTATCAAAATTGTAAGCTGAGTGTTGCCATGTACCTTTTTGTGACTGTGTTCCCAAATACTCGCTAGCGCAGGATCAGTGGGTGGTACCGGCTGCCTCATCGATCACAGTGCTGCTTCTCGAGGCACAAGATGCGTTGCAGCAGTCAGCCCACAACGCCAGGTCTCCAGGAACGCAGATCCTGCTGAAGATGACGTGTTATACATTAAAGTCACGCCGTGTTTACCTTAAAGCAGTCTGATGGAGGGATTAGCTAGGTGACCAGTCCATCACAGAGGAGTAATTATATTATTCCCAAACAAAATTGCTAGAAGTTGACACTGTAACCTAACTGCTGATATCTCTGTAATCTTCTCTGCCTGCTTGTTCAAGTACTCAACTGTCCTTGTTAAAAGCTGTGCCAATTTTGTCCTGCTGCAAGTTGGAATAAGTTTATTTTTCTTCATTTGTCCTTGTTGATTCGTGGGAATAACAGATCCCGTCACATAAAATTATTCTAGCTTTGCAGAAAGGGCTGATGAGCCTCTGTTCGGAATGGAGTTCCCAGCACCGGTCACCTCATTATAAGAGTTAATGCAAATAGGGAAGATGTAACAGAGCCCAAACGATACAAGAACTTAATTATTCAGAAAAAGGGTTAGAAAAGCTACAGTGTGGCTGCTGCCTTTGGAAAACAGGAGATTAAAAAGCCACGTTAGGGGGGTTTGCAGAGCTCTGGGGGAATAGCAAGGATTCGCCTACACGGGGAGAGCCGAGCTAGTGACAAATACCGGAACAAAAGGGAAATTAACAGAAGCTTAAGTAGGGATGTTCAGCAAAGCGGTGCCATTTATTTGCGAATTTATTTGTATTTAGCACAGTTAACATGTGGAAAGTTATCCTAGGGCTGTAACTGAAAGAACTATTAGAAATGATTTTACAAGGCTTTAGACAAGTGTGGGGGCTTATAATAACACCGTGGGATGCAGCTGGTAATTCAGAGGAGAGGACGAGGACTGGCATCTTCGTCACAAGCTCATCTCTTGAAACACGCAGCTGCACTGGGCCAGGTAATGGACACGGTCACTCTAATGCGGCTTCTCCACACAGCTCTCAGGGAAAGGTTTTCATTTGCAAGACTAATTTTCCTGCCAGCTTCAAATACGTAGAAGTGGGGAACAAAACCCCCAGTCAGAGGGACTTGCAGGGGCAGGGCCGGATCCTGCTCTCGGCGGCAGCAGCGCCAAGCCCCAGCCACTCCGGGGAAAACAGCTGGGTGCGGGCAGGGATGTCACGGGGATGAGATCTAGTCCCGAAGCGTCTGCGTTCCAGGTGGGAAAGCCTTGACGTCCCCTCTCTAAACTTCAAGGCAAGCTCACAAAAGAGCCCCGAGTCCTTTTCGGACATTTCTGGAAGCGGCCCGCCTGTCGCCATTTGCGTGCGATGCCTGCGGGCCGTCAGCTCCCGCAAGCGCTGGGTCGGGCTGGGCGGCTCCGCCCGGGGTGGGACAAACCCGGCTGCCTCCCGCTCCGGTGCAGCCGCTGGAAACGCGCCTTTCCTACGCCCCAGGGAGGCGGGGGACCCCGACATGTTGCCCTGAGGAAATATCGCTGTTCTGGGCTTTCATTCCGGGGCGGGTGCGTAACCCCGCGCTGTGAGGTGCGGTGTGGGACCGCAGCTCTCTCTCCGGAGGGGAGATCCCGGTGAGCAGTCACCGACGCGACAGCTCCCGCTCGCACCGCCACCGCTCACTCCGAAAAGCAAAGACAACCCATCACTGTTTCTCGATTTGGGGGGGGGGGGGAACCCCCTTGATTCGGACCCATCACGGCGCAGGGAAACCCACAAAATGCCGCGCTGTACCCCAGCCGAAACCCTGCCGAAGGTGTTTCTCCCCAGGGATCCCCTTTCCACCCGGCAAGCCCTGCCTGCCTCCGGGAAACCGGGACGGGGCCGAGGAGCACGATCCACCCGCCGTGCTGTCCCGCTCGCCTTTGGGCTCGCCCCCCCGCCCCGTGCCCCCGGGGCCAGCCGTCGGGGGTCCGCAGAGCCCGGGGGGGTGCGGGACCACCCCGCTGCCTCTGCCCTCCCCTCCGCCCGCCCCGCTCCCCGCCCAGCCCCGCAGGTGGGTCCGCCCGCCCCGCGCCCGCCCCGCTCGGCTCCGCGCCCCCCACGTCGGGGCGGTGGCGGGGGCGGGCGGTCCCGTGTCGTCGTCGTCGTCCTGTCCCCCCCACCCCTCCCCCGCGGGGGCGAGGGGCAGAGCCGGGAACCCGCTCGGCGCCGGCCCAGCCCCGCCGGGCGGACGGGGCTCTCCGCGTCCCCTCGGAGCGGAGCGGGGCTGCCGGCGGCGGCATGGCGGGGCGAGCGGCCGGGCGGCGGGCGGGCTGAGGCGGGGGGGGCGCCGGCGGCGGGGGGCTCACCGCCTTTTCTTCGCCGTCCCCCCCCGCAGGGAGCGGCCGTCGTCCCCCGTCCCCCGTCCCCCCCCCGCGCCACCATTGCCTCGCACGCCAAGGAGGACCTGCTCGCCGCCGCCGCCCGGCTCTGGCAGCGGAGGAGGCGGCTGCTGGCCGCCGGCGGGCTCGCCCTGGCCATGGCCGTCGCGCTGCTGGTGGCCGTGCCCCTGCTGCTGCTGCAGGCCCCGGCCGAGAGCGGAGCGCACTACGAGATGATGGGCACCTGCCGCATGATCTGCGACCCCTACAGCGGCGGCCGCCCGCCCGGCCCCGGAGCCACCGCCGCCGTGGAGGCCCTGCAGGACCCCGGCGCCGAGCCCCCGCCGCCCTTCGTCCGGGGACCCAAGGGGGAGCCGGGCCGGACGGGCAAGCCGGGCCCCCGCGGGCCGCCCGGGGAGCCGGGCCCGCCGGGTCCGCGGGGCCCGCCGGGGGAGCGGGGCGAGGCGGGGAGGCCGGGGCTGCCCGGGCTGGCGCTGGCGGGCGGCGGCGGGAGCGGCGGCGGGGCGGCGGCGGGCGGCGAGGCGGCGGGCGGGCTGGGCGCTGCCTTCGGCGGGCCGCGCATCGCCTTCTACGTGGGGCTGAAGAGTCCCCACGAGGGCTACGAGGTGCTCAAGTTCGACGACGTGGTCACCAACCTGGGCAACCACTACGACCCGGCCAGCGGCAAGTTCACCTGCCAGGTGCGCGGCATCTACTTCTTCACCTACCACATCCTCATGCGCGGCGGCGACGGCACCAGCATGTGGGCCGACCTCTGCAAGAACGGGCAGGTGGGTGCTCCCCCCGCACCCCCCCCCGCTCGTCCTCCCCCTCCCCGGGTCCCCGCCGCCGCGCCCGGGGCCGAGGAGCAGCCGCAGCGTCCTCCGCGCCGTCGGGGAGATGCTGCGGGGCCGCGGCGAGCTGCGAGCTCCCGGCTTGGAAACTTTTCCTGCGGGGGCTTGGGGAGGGGGGGGGGAGGAGAAGCGAGGAGGGGTGCGGGGGGGGGCACGGAGGTGGTGGAGGGGCTGGGGAAGAGGGGCTCGGGGGGCTGACAGAGGGTCTGGGGAAGGGGGGCTGGGAAGAGGGGCTTGGTGGGCTGACAGAGGGTCTGGGGGAGAGAGGCTCGGGGGGCTGGTGGAGGGGCTGGGGAAGAGGGGCTCAGGGAGCTGAGGGAGGGTCTAGGGAAGAGGGGCTCAGAGGGGCTGACAGAGGGTCTGGGGAAGAGGGGCTCAGGGAGCTGAGGGAGGGTGTGGGGAAGAGGGGCTCGGGGGTTTGGGGAGAGGGGCTTGGGGGGCTGACAGAGGGGCTGGGGAAGGGGGCTTGGGGGGGCTGACAGACGGTCTGGGGAAGAGATGCTCAGGCTGCTGAGGGAGGGTCTAGGAAAGAGAGGCTTGGGGGGCTGACAGAAGGTCTGGGGAAGAGGGGCTCAGGGGGGCTGGGGAAGAGGGGCACCAGGGGCTGACAGAGGGTCTGGGGAAGAGGGGCTTGGGGGGCTGATGGAGGGTCTAGGGAAGAGGGGCTTGGTGGGCTGACAGAGGGTCTGGGGAAGAGGGGCTCGGGGGGCTGGTGGAAGGGCTGGGGAAGAGGGGTGCGGGGGGCTGACTAAAGGTCTGGGGATGGGGGGCTCAGGGGGGCTGGTGGAGGGTCTGGGGAAGAGAAGCTTGGGGAGCTGAGGAAGGGTCTAGGGAAGAGGGTGTCGGGGGGGCTGGGAAGAGGGACTTGGGGGGCTGACAGAGGGTCTTGGGAAGAGGGGCGCAGGAGGGCTGGAAAGAGGGTCTGGGGAAGAGGGTCTCGGGGGGCTGGGAAGAGGCGCTCGGGGGGCTGATGTGCCCCGTGGCTGCGTTGGCAGGTGCGGGCCAGTGCCATCGCCCAAGATGCGGACCAGAACTACGACTACGCCAGCAACAGCGTGGTGCTGCACCTGGACTCCGGCGACGAGGTGTACGTCAAGCTGGACGGAGGCAAAGCGCACGGAGGCAACAACAATAAGTACAGCACTTTCTCTGGCTTTCTTTTGTACCCCGATTAGCACGCGGCCAGCGACGCAACACGAACGGCCCCGCCACCGGCGCGCGTGGGGCCGGTTGGCGTTTCTGTACCCAGTCCTGCCGCCGTTCCTCCTGGTGTCTGCTGTCTCCACAGGTCACTTTAGCTTCGTTATCAGTTTGTATGGGTTTTTTTTACCCCTGTGGAAACGAAATAGAAGTGAAACAAAACGATCCCCATGCTTACTCTCTGCCATTTGCTCTGACCCCCCCTCTCCCTTTGTCAGCCTCTGTGTTTTGTGTGTCATGCGAGGAACTCGGCAGCTCGAAACTCCCGAGTTGTTCTTGGGGTGTGTAGGAGAGCCCCGAGTTCCGACTGTGCTGCACATGGAGTTTGAACCAGTCACATTTTTTTTTGTCAATGAGTATTAATTATGAAGATGAATTTTCAGATCAACTATTCATGAAGTGGGACTGGACCATAACTAGTTTTTTCCCTGCTGCTTTGTTTGTATGGGGTCAAGTGTAAACTTTTCTTTTCTGTGCAATGCAATGCTCGTGTGAATGACGGTGTCATTGACGTCAAACCTGTTCCTGTCTGCTAAAGAATTCAGTCATTGACCACAGTCACCAGAATATCACATTAAATTATGTTTTTAGACAACGCCTTCTTGCTGTCTGTCTCTTCCAGTGCTGCAAAGGAGTGCTGTGGTGGTGCCATGGGAGGGTGGGAGGTAAAGGAGGGGGTCGCTTCAGTCCCTTAGGTTTGCAGCAAAATTTAAAGTTAGGGTGGGGCACCTTGCCAAGGTCTGTGGTTCGAGGGAGCTAGGAAGAAGCAGAGGGAGAGGAGAAAAACGCTTCACCTTTACGCAGTTTTGTAAAAAGAAGGTACAGAGTCATCAAAAGGTGAAAGTGGGGATGTGGAGCAGAGCTCCTAAACAGATTTGCTGGGTCTAATCCTGATCCAGAGGTTAGTGAAGTACAGGAAAAGCGGTTTAATCAGCGATTATGGAAAGCCGTGTTTCTGTAACACGCTTCACCAGTGTCGGCAGGCAGTTTAGTCTCTCTAAACCCCCGCACTTGCAGTGCGTACCCAGGTTGGAAACCACACCTGACTGCAGGTGGGTCTGCACAGTCCCTGAGGCGGGCTGGGAGAGAAGGCTACCTGAAGACCGACAGATTCAGACCATTTGCAAAGGTTTTCTGCTGCTGGTCCTTGGTAAATCCCAGTCACTCCGCGTCCTTTTGAATGCGCACGGGTGTGTAACTAGTGCGAGCGGTTCGGAGCCTTTGGGGGAGGAGGTGCGCCTTTCATCATCACACCAGCAGGTAACCGCCTCAGTCTGGGTACGCTGGAGTTGCTCTGATGAAGCTAGAAGAACCAAGCTGATTTACAAAAGCTCTTGCTTTCATTTTATTGGCTTGTCATTTCGTTTTTCCCTCCTGAATGTCTTACCTCCCTATCGGCTTACCGGCCTTTGCAGCGTTCGCGCAGTTTCGCAGGTAAGAGAGACAGGAGCCGGACTGTGACTGCCCTGCCAAGGCTGGAGCTCTGCCCCTGCCCCGACTTTGCGGCAGGAAAGGGAACCACAGCCTTGTTCCAGCCCCGCTTCGGGGTAGCCCAGCGATGCCGGCGTTCTTACAATCTCTTCTGTCTCCTACCTGGTCCTCGGTGGGTATTGTCTTGTCGTTGGCTGGAAGAGGAAGGTCAGAGAGAGAAAGCAGTTCTTCCCTTCGTCCCATCCTCAAACATCCCCCAGCTGAGGGAAGCAGAGTTCATAACCAGGTACATGTGTTAGACACTTATCAATCTCTAATGTCTTGTCGATTTGTACTATTTAGAATATGATTAAAACCAGTGTCTGATACCCAAATGAAGTGTAATTGCTGTGGATCCTCAGTTCCCCCCGGGTCCGTAATCTTTTTTGACTATTCCTCCCCTCCAACGAAGTGGAGCTTAGACACAAAGCCCTCGGTTTAAATTTCAAAAAATTAAAATTGACATGCAGCAGCATTAGCGGGAGCCAGGAGGAATTCTAAGGAGGTGCCTGGGCTCTGCTTTATCCTTTGCATTAAGAAGCAATTTGTACTTCTAACAAAGCCCCAACTGTTCCCCCTTGGCAAAAGGGCAACGAAGATGCCTTGCAAGGGAATTGCTGTTCACAATACTTAAACAAATTTGAATCTTAGATTTTTAAATCTGTATTCCCTGGTGGAGCCTGCTCCTCGCAATTCAAATGCAGGGCTGGCAGTGTGTGCCTGCCAAGGTGTCAGTAGCTAAGCGGATGATGGATTGATGAGGCAATGGGAAGACACAGGCTCACAGTGGCGGTTTGCCCCGACAGTGATCTATGTATCTGCACATTATCAATGTCATGAGGAGGCTCGAACCACCCTCGCTAGATGTCTCATTTTCCACTTATCTCTTATGTACTAATTATCAGGCTGGATTATTCCCCGGGATAGAAACAAAAAAAAAAAGTGCTCGTTGCCACTCCACTGACAGTTTACACAATCGATAGAATGAACGTCTCCCTCGGCTGCTCGCAGGCTTTTTTGTTTCCTCTCCTCATCGCAGGGACCTCCGAGATCGCCTCTGTGGGGGGCTGATGGCTCTCACCCAGCATCCGCGGTGGTGCTTGGACAGGCTGCTCCATCCCCGTCGTCGCGGTAGTAGCTCAGTGCGCAGGTTGGGATTTTTTTCTGAAATAACATGGGGAAAAGCAATTGGGAGATGAAAAACTTCAGTGCTTGGCAGTGCAGCTGTCCAGAAAAGCAGAGGCAGCGTTGTGGGTGGCTGTGGGTGGCAGCAGGGTCACCACAGCCCAGCAAGCAGCTTGCGGTGGGCTCCTGTCCCTCTGGGCTTTGGCTGAGTCCTCCTCTCCTTAGACGTGGTCCAGGGGTTCTGTAAGTTTTGTGGCACAAAGAGAAGGGGCTGTTTGTAGCGGGGATACCCTGGTCCCCTGGTTTGGGTCGGAGGAGGAGAATTAATGTGTACTCAGAGGCTGGCTTCAGGTTTCTCTGGGACTGGCTTTCCCAAATGAAACTCGCATCTCAAACAACCGTTCGCCAGTGTCTGCTCTGGAGGTCTGACCCCTCAGAAGTGTTACTTTACTTAATGAGTAAAGCAAATGCTTTTATATATTGTGAGATGATCAGATGTGATGCGAATAGGGAAACCTCCCTGAAAGGAGTGGAAGGTCGGAGTTTTAGGCAAAGGGTACTTCTGTTTTGTGCCCAGCTGTGTGCTCAAGTTAAAATAATAATAAAAAAGTTAATGTAAAAAAAAATAGACAGGTGTTCATGCTCTCCAAGCAACTTAGATACCGCACTGACAAATCCCTGATCTTTGTGTTGGTGAGGTGTATCCTTGACCCTTGTACCGTGCCTGGGCAGCGCTGGCTATGGAAGGGATCCCTGGAAAAGAGGGGAGCATGGAGGCAGCCAGCCACACAAAAAACTATGGAGGGGGAAATGGGGATGCTGCTGAGAGCCCCGAGAGGGCTGCCAGCCAACCCTCGCCTGCGGCCGTTCCCCAGAGGAAGGCATTCGGGTTACTCCGCTCTCCCGCAAGCCAGCGGGCTCGTGGCTGGGCGCTTGTTTTCTTCTGTTTTGACCTTCATTGTCTTGGGGAGCTCCTGGCAAGTCTCTAGGGAGATGGGTGAGGAAACCCTGCTTTGGCTTGAGTGAAGCAGGGTAGCTGCTGGGGCGAAGTTTTTGCCAGAAAGAGTTTTCTGAGGAGCCTGTGCTGCAAGAGCGGCTGGGTGTCTGGTGTCCTGTCCAAAGTCTGGTGCCTTTGTGTTTTCCAGGATCTGGGCTTGCAGATTTTCTCCTTGATGCCCATCGCCTCGTGGAGTAGGGGCTGGGTTGGTGGGGCCGTGCTGGCCCGCAGCAGGGCTGGACAGCCCCACGTCAGGCCTCTCCTGCTTCCCTTTTGCTGTTAGAAAAGCCAAGTGCTGCTTTTGTGCCTCATGGTTTTACACACGTGCGTTGAACCACGCTTTGGTCTTCGGCTTGCTGCTTTGGAAACTCACTCTGGGCATTTGTGTTGGTGATTTAATGCTCGCTTATCTCCTTGCTTGGCTCCTTCAGTGGGTTATGGTGCCTGGACGGGTTCAATCTGTGAACTCACAAAGTAGGGAGGATGGGTTTGGTGGATGCTCATGTAGTCTTTTTCTGTTTATGCCACAGACTAATTATATTAAAGGGGTCTGTGGCAGATAGAGGCAAAATGGCATATAAATCTAGTTTAAATCTGTGTGCGTTAAATATCCTTTTTTTGTAAGATGACATTTTTTTTCCTTGTTGTGGTTGGACTGAACTCTGGGAAAAACTCCTGCTAAGATCCTGTGTCTTAGTATTGTCTCAGGGATAAAGAAGCCTGTCAGAATGAAATGAAGACTAACTGAATCTTCACTGACTTTGAGACTGCAAGGAGTTTGGTCCTTTTCACTGTGAATGTCTGCATCATGCAGAGACTTGGAAGATTCATTACAGATGAGAGAGGTAAACTGTTACGGTATGGACACCCTGGCACTTACGGGTGAGAGCCTGCTCTCAGCTCGTCTCACATCTAATGGCAGAAAGAGCTTCAGCTTGATTATAAGCTGTGGATAACATGCAAGTGGGGGCCCGTTTCTCTAGACCAAGCCCGTGCCAGTTCAGAAGTTAATCCCTTGGTCACAAAGCAGGTGCCACAGCAGAAGTGGGGGAGATGCTTCGCTGTTGCTTGAGCCCACTTGCCCTTGAGTGAGCTTCATTTCTGAAGGCTGCGTGGGGGGTTAAAGCAGGGTGCTGAGCTCCTTCTGATTCCTCTCAATTTAGGACCAGTTTGTTACTGGCCTTAACGGTGAGTTCTGAAGAGGCCAGTAGAGGCCGATGCCTGTTCCCTGGAATAGCGTGGGGGACGGAGGCGTTATCTCCTGGGTGGGCAAGAAGCTGAGGCCGCAGCATGATTTGATGTCCTAGGCTTGAACATACATGGGAATTGCCCCGCTTTCCCCCTGTGTTTCAGGCTGAAGCCCTGAGAGCGGGTGGTTTCAGGTCGCAGCCTGAACGGTGCTGAGCCACTGCTGCGTCCCGGCCCCCGCCGCAGAGTGCTCCGTAGGATCTCGCTCTCGGGGTTTTGCAGAGCGCAATTCTGAAGGAGCTGTGAGTTATGGCCCTGCTTCCTTGTAGAGAAAGCCCTACATGCCCATCTTCTTTGGGTTCTTCCAATTATAAAATAGCCTGAATTAACCGTTACCCTGTGTGGCACAGCTCTGTATTCCAAAAAATGGGAGTAGATTTTCTTCACAGGGGGCTGATGGCGTCTCCCTCTCTCTGTTGCATTTGCTCCTATTTTGTTTTTTTTGGCGTGAGCTAGGGTAGAAACAGAAAAGGCCTGTTTGATCCCTGTGATCTGCTGCCCTATTAATGCAGGATTATTTCCTCCAGTGCGCTGTGAGCGCGGTGACATGGAAAGCGTGGCTTGCCTGCAGCCTTTGGCCGTGCTGCAGGACATTCACATGATCCTGGCTCTTCTTTTTGTTGCAGCTGCCAGATCATGTCTAGAAAACTCAACAAACAAAAATATCCAACCCAAGTCTTGAATGCAGCTGAAATGTTTTCTTGGTGCCATTTCTCTTTGTCAACAAATTGCTTGTTGCTTAAGTGTTGTGATGTGATCCCCATCGCAAAGAGGAGAGATCTGCTGCTGAGAATGGGGGGAAAACATGCCCGGGAGAGTAGCTTGCTTGAAGATGTGAGCTGTCCTCTGCACAGGCTTTATGAGCAATGATCCGTTGTCCGATCTTAGTTTTAAGATGCAATTTTGATGGTATGATAATGCAGAAAATGTTTTCAGTCCTTGGGGAGGAAGCTGCTTTTCAGGTAGTGTCTTGCTCTTCCCTCATTATTGTAATGCTGTTCCCGAAACTTCGCATCAGCCGTGCTGTGCTGCAGCGTGTGAATGCGTGAGGTGATGGAGATCAGATCCAGGTGGGTTTCTCTCTGTTTTGTTTTGCTATAGAGTTGAATTGTTGACGTTTGCTTCTCCTTCTCGTGGCACCTTGTTTTTCATGGAGCTGTGCTTCCTGGGAGATGGGAGCCCAAGGGCCAAAGTCTGCTTCCAGGTACACTGATCTAATTCTTCTCAAACTTAGTTTTTCTCAGCATCCATGGAGTCAGAATCAATCTTGAAATACATTACATGTAGCTACCCTCACACTGCCAGTGTGGCACCTGGTTCCTGTTATGGGGATGTACTATAATGAATCTCAGTCTTTGTACCCCAGAGATGCAAATGGTCCAGCTCCAGTTTTGTGTCCTCCCCAGTAAGTGTCGCTATATAAATACCTTTTGGGGAAAACGCCATTAGCATCTGTAAAGAGGGTGGAGTAGCTCCGTTTGCCAGCATCTAGCAACCTGTTTAGGAAAGAGAGATGTCAAATATCTCTGAAGCTCAACTCCTCCAAGACCCTGCTGAGTGCATCGCAGCAGCTGAGAGAGCTTGAATCGTAAACTTCAGCAGCCCCTCTCAAAAGGCAAAGCATCCTCAAGGAGTAACACTGCTGCCATTTATCAATTTGTGTGAGAATGAAGCTTGAACGTTATTAGAGCTGAAGCACTAATTAAGCCAATAAATTCCTTTGTCTTTTTGGGTGTGTTTGCAATTAATATGCAAAATGCCATTGATTCCAGCAACGCCATAATTCACGATACATAGTGTTATTACATAGTGGTGGCATACACTGTGAAGTCTCCAAAAGACGCTGCTGTGCATAGTGAGAATACTGCTGTGATCCCAATTAAACCATTACAGGCTGGGTGAATCACGGTGCTGCATCAGGTTCTACCAAAGCCTCAGCTGTCAGCGTGGGATAGGAAGACCACACGGAACTGTGTCTATGTTGAGCATGCGCTGCATCTCAGTGGCTATTTGCACTTTACATTGCTTTCAGAATTACAGTGGAGAAGAGGAAAGGTGTTCCAGCTGATCCTAAAAAAAGATTCAAACTGATGCAAAGAGAGACTGATTGTAAAGGAAATATGTATTTGGCTCAAAGCAAGACAGGTCTTTAAAACAGTCTTAGCTTTCGTTCACTTCTGATTGGGAGTCTAAATAATTGTTCCTCAAACAAAGTTTGTTCAAAGCTATGAGAAGGGAGATGGGACAGGAAGGCGTCTCAGAGTCATAATGTTTTCTGTCATCCAGGGGAACATTGTTTTGGCAGCCTAAGACAGGACAAGAGTCCATGACTGCTGAGCCTTGCGATGACTCTCTGCCTAAAATTGCCTTTTGTGGCATCAAAAGAAGTTCTGCTCAAGTCTTTTCCAATATCTGTCCTTAAGGCAGCAACATCAGGGGGACGTTGTAAGGAATAATTGGCTATTAGTCTCAAAATGCTTAGTTGAGAAGGTTGTCTACACGAGATTTTGTTGCCTGTTTTTGCATACCTTTGGGCTTGTTAGCCTCCCCAGGTCTATAACAGCTCTGCTCCCTAGGTGGAAGGGCTCAAGAAAAGGCATGTAGCTGGTGGACTAGGTGTTCTCTGTGGGGTTGGTCTGATGCCCATCAAAGCTCTTCGGCAGGTGCTCAGTGGCTTTACTGGGGCAGGATCAAGGTTAGGCTCAATCTTTGGTTGGGATTTTGTGGTGGTCATCTTTTTTGTTACTATTCTCAGTTCTTGATTTTGTCTTGGCATAATCAATAAGCCTCTGTACTGATATGTACAGTCTTTGAAGCCTGTGGAGCAAAGCCTGGGAAGGATGTGCTTTTCCTTCAGAACAGCACAAATCAAATACATAGCTGTTGAATTAATTTATGGCTGGTGCTTTCTGAGAAATGCAATTCAGATTTCCTCTTCTGTTTCCCACTACCATCCTTCCAAAGAAAAAAAAAAGCCAGGGAGGTAAAACTGAAGCATCTGCAGCCTGGTGTGATCCCCATGTACACAGAGGATGGCTGGTGGTTTTAGAGAATGGAAGATGAACGATATACAAGATACTGTCTCTGATTTCAGAGACAGCATATTTGATTTCAGGCACAACAGTGAAGCAGAATTCTTGATAGCTCATCTAAGCTAATTTTCTTTTGAGTTAGTGTGCTAACTAACTACCTACAACTAACCACAAGCTGTCCTTTTACTTATTCTTTTCTATTAGTGGACTCATAGGACTGCCAAGTTTTACTTTCTTAGATGGGTCTTAAATGGGAAGCAGTTTGTTCCATGGAAGCAAGATGCCTGGAGAATGAATTTATGCCGTCTTGTAGCCACTGGAAACCTCTGTATTCCAGCAGACTTTAAATTGAAAAATGGAGCTTGCTTCTCATACTAGATTTTTCAAACTACTTTCTCCAAGCAACAGAAAAGCAAACTTGTCAGGTAGTCAGGGATTCATTGCCGTAGCTAAATTTTGAGGTATGTGCAAGTGTTTATCGCTTGATTTGCTCCCGGAAATCTCCAAGTGAAATACAAGAGCCTGGATTGCTTAAGAAGGTCAAACGAGGTGAATGTAACAGTCCCCTCTGGCCTGAAGAATCCATGAACGGTGCTGTCAAGTGGAAGTATAGACAATGGCAGAGCTGAGTTTTTAAAAATTTGTCTTAGCTGTCACAGACTGGTGGTGGGAGGGAGAGGAGTGGGAGGTAAGAGGATTGTGGTTCACAGAGGGTTTTGGGGTAAAGACTGAGCTATCATCCCTGCCTGCACACCGAGGTCAGTCACTGCCCCCGGACATTTGAACTTGCTGCATCTACAAGGCTTGGATACAAGTCTGCTAGGGGCGGGGTGGCCTGGTGATTTCCCAGGTGTTTCCCGTGGGCTTGTCTGTGGGTGGCAATTCCTTGGACAGGCATTGGAGTTGGCATGAGGTAATGCAGAGAATACCACAGATTTAACAGATTTGAAGCTGTCTTCTTCCTTTCTCTTTTTTGTTGCTGATAAATAAGAAAGTGATCTGCAACTTTAGCAAAATACATTCAAAACAGCTGTGGGAATATTACAAATATTGGTCATATGACTTAGATGAATCTCCTATATGGTATATGGTTTCAAAGCCCATTGGGTAGTGTACCATGAGACCAGTTAAGGATGATGCACTGCCAGGAGAATCAGTGTTGTGTGGGATGGCGCCGGAGTGTGCCCTGTGCTCTGCTCAGTGCCATCGTTAGTGCTGGGACCGATTAAGTAGCAGACCTGTCTGTTAAATCTGCAGACGACATGAAGGCAGAGAAGAGGATTAAATTCAAAATGACCTTGACAAAACAGAGGAGAGGGATGTAAAAAAAACCAGGAGAGAATTCAAGAGGTGCAAGTTACCTCTACCTGGAGGCAGTCCATGGCATGGACGTGGGCTGAGAAGCCAGAGGAGCAGAGGGGATGGTCTGGAACAGTAGCCAGGGAACCGCTTCTCAGAGAGGGTACAGAGGACCACTGACTAAATGTGAGGTGACTGGGTATGCTGTGGAAAAGGCCAGCATTCATACCGAGACATGTGACACGGTGAGATGTGCAAGCTGGAGCAGAGACTCCAAGGAACGTGGAGTAATCCCGTTCTCCTAGGCTCTGGGAAGATCTCAGCTGGAGCAGTCTCCACTCGTGGGCGCCATGCAACCAGAAAGCTGTGAGATGTCTGGGGATGGTCCAGGAGACAACCGTATTTCCAGTCTGGCAACCTGGAAAGTGCAACCTGAGAAGAAAGAGGGATGGATTGGGCTGCTCAGCCAGAAGAAGGGGTTGTAGTGGGCACGAAGGGATGGTCCTTAAGGGGAAGAGAGAAAGGGAAATGTGTTCTTTGTGCTCATTTCAGGTAGGAAAGAGTGCGGGCCTTGAGATGCAGTAGCAAGGTCAGACAGAAAGAGAAGCTTTCGGATGGTGAGGTGTGGGAGCAGGTTGCCTGGGAAGGCTGTGGGTCTCCGCTCCAGCACAGCAGGTTTCTGAGGGTGCATTAGACATCCGTCAGATCTGGCTGTAGCATAGCTGTGTTGGGATGGGGAGCCAAGCCAGATCACTCCTTGAGATCATACGCACTGTGGATTTCCCATTGCCCTTTCTTTCTCTGTGTACCTGCAGTGATACACACCCCCATCTGCCCGCCTGTAGTACACCCCTCCGAAAATGCAGCTTGGTGCGTTTCTGTCTCCTGGGTGATGCTGTCACTGCGCACCGGCGTGACTGCATCTCTGCTAGGTCCCTTTTGGAAGGGCGAGGTTTTCCTGTCAGGGTCTTCCCAGCTTGCCTACCCCCCAGACAGCATTCCTTTCCGGGCAATGCATCAGCGATGGGGCTGGTCTTCAGGGTCGCTCCCCAGGGGAGGGTGTGCAATGGGTTGCTGGGCTGGGTGCTGGGACCAGGGCCTGGGCCAGGGCTGGTGGGGGTCAGCAGGCGATGGAGGCCCTGCGGAGGGCATGGAGTGAGCCCGCTGGTGCTCTGTTCTGCATGGCTGCCTGCTTCGGTGTCACAGCAGGGACAACAGCAAGTGGCGTCCCTTACAGGCTCTGCGGTGCGGGGGTTCTGGGGTGAGGAGGAGATGGAGGTGTGCGGGCTGATGGGGTGTGTGCAGGGCGGGTGCTTGTGGAAGGACTCTTGCCAGGAGTGAGCCTCTGGATCTAAGCTCTGGATCATCCCCACTTTCATAGCTCCAGACTGCCGCAACTTGTGCTGCCCAGGATCCCCCCAGCTCCTACGGAGTGACTGTGCAAGGCGTTACCCCCGCGCTGGATGTCCTTTTGGTATTACCTCTACAAATCTGTGCAAGCGCATTATTTTTGCATCTATGATAAGAAGATGGAAACCTGGACCTGCTGTTGAGGTTTCCAAAGGCATCTAGCACTCAGATCCCTCTGAAGTGTACGGATACAAGAAACTGATACACCCCTGAGCTCCGGGGGCCCTGGCTGTGTCTGCCCGGCGCACCAGAGCACGGCACCGTGGGGCTGAGCCCGAGGGCGGCTGAACACCCACTGCTTTCACCACAGTGCCCCCTCCAAAGTGAGGATGCCTCAGAATGTTTTGCTGTATTTTTTATCTGTATAATCTGCAGGTTATCTGTTGAAAAACAACCAACACAACCCCAACCCTTTTCCCCACGTCATTCACCATTAATGGATGTGCGTGAGTGATGCAGAGGTTTATCTCAAGGCTCTGTCTCCCTGCATCGCTGGCGCTTAATTTCCATGTTCCTGTAGCCCTTTTGCCCCGCACCTCTGGTTTTGGGGGGACTTTCTGAGGTCTTCTCTTCAAGTCCTAGTGCTCTTCCAGGTGTGCCAGTTCTGCGCATGGAAAATATAGTGTTCATTGAAAGAAAAGCTTTGAAATGTAAAAAGAAAAGGGAGAGCACAGTATAGTTAGGGTACCCTGCTTGTGGATTTTTTTTTGTTTTTGCCTCCTATCAGCTGAGATCACAAAAGGGAAAAATGTTAACTTTGTTCAAAAGAAAAAAAAAAATCCCACTGTAAAAAAGTTCACGCTTGGCAAGTCTTAGCTTGAGTTTGCTTCTACTTCATTCACAACCATCTGACTATCCTTGTTTCCATCCCGGGCCAGGGTTTCTATATTTAAGCCTCCGCAGGACACAGTTTAGAGTGGCGGTGCTGACTCACACTTCATTACGAGTCACAAAGAGTGACTCCTGCGATGCATCAGCCACCGCCGGGACCCGCGCTCCTGGCAGCCGCTCCGGGCAGGGCCCAGCGCCTCGCAGGGCTGAGCCCACCGGAGGAGGAGGAGGAGGAGGAGGAGGAGGTAGTGCCATCAGCCACCGCTGGCTCCACGCGGTGGGGCAGCGGTGGGATGTGTGGCAGTGACTGAAATGAGATCGTTGGGAAGTGAAATCAGATTCAATTGCATTAGAAATTCATGTCGGATGAAGCTGGCAGAGGTACTGCGGAACTAGCAGACCATTGCTGGGCTCACTATACAGCTGGTTAATAGATTTATTACATATCGCTCCCAGATTGACTCTGGGCTTAAATTAAAAAAAAGTTTCCTTTTCCTCTTCTGGGTTCCTCATCTGGTGGTTTTGTAATATTCGGCTCTTCCCTGGTGTTTGATTGGATTTGTGAACTTATTAGCTGTGTCACTAAAGTGATCAACAGAAAGATGGAGTTGGGCTCGGCACAGGGAAATAGCGTGGCAGGTTTTCCTGCTTCTCCTGCACGCTGCAGGTCTGGTGTCACCCGTGGTGACCAACAGCAGGCTGTGCTGACCTGCTGGCATCTGGTCCCTATGGCCCATAGCAGCACTGACTAAAATTAGGCATTAGCTGTGTAGCTTGGATAATACTTCAAGGCTGATTGACTTGCAATATGCTAGTAGAGTGCAGGCGTAAAGGCAGTCTCTGGCAGTGCCTGCCTTTTCTGCCCGACGGAGTTTTCCTCCTCCAGCCTCTCCCAGAAGCCTCTCGCCTGGCTGATGCCTCCTGCCCTGCTCCTGGCTGACAGGGACCACTTATTTCAGTGATACCGGCACGTATTAATGTAAAGCTGTTCAGAACTCAGGGAGCTATTTGGACTTTCCACCCCTACAACTGAAACAAAACACGATCCATATGTGGATCACTCTTTCTTTGGCTACGTCGCTCATCTCCCCTCCTCCACCACCTGCTGTCTTTGTCCTCCGTGTCCCAGTGTCCGTGAAGGGTTGGTTGGGGTGGGGGTGCCCAGCTCACTGCCATCACCATGGGCCTTCTGCTGCGTCCCCATGCTCCTTAGTCTCTGTCTCCATCCCATGCCACTTGTCCTCTTCTCGCACAGAATCACAGAATCACAGAATCACAGAATGGTAGGGGTTGGAAGGGACCTCTGTGGGTCATCTAGTCCAACCCTCCTGCCGAAGCAGGGTCACCTACAGTAGGCTGTAGAGGACCTTGTCCAGGCGGGTCTTGAATATCTCCAGAGAAGGAGAATCCACAACCTCCCTGGGCAGCCTGTGCCAGTGCTCCGTCACCCTCAGAGGGAAGAAGTTCTTCCTCGTGTTCAGACAGAACTTCCTGTGCCTCAGTTTGTGCCCATTGCCCCTTGTCCTGTTGCTGGGCACCACTGAAAAGAGCTTGGCCCCATCCTCCTGACACCCACCCTTCAGATATTTGCACCAGGCAGGGATGATATTGTTTGCTGCCTGCGTGGCGTGCGGTGGGGCCATGGGCCAGGGTTAACACACCGAAATTGTAGACGTTACGGAGCTGGGCAGGGTTGCGCTGCTAGCATGTCTCAGGCAGCAGAGTTTGGGTCTTGGACTTTCACAACAGAGTTCTACCTCCGGAAGCCTCGGAGAGTGAGCATGCCTTTGGGACACCTCCTCAAACCTGCTCCCAGCCTGCTGGGACCTGCCTCAGACTTTCTGAGCCTGAAGTGGTGACTTTGTGTTCTGTTTCCTTGCTTCCCAAACCACGTGCGGTGTTGGTGTCCACACCATCGTCCTGCAGATGAGTTCCCCAGATTTGATGTCTGCTGTGCATGGCAATTCCTCTTTCTCCTCACTCAAACTGCTGCCCCATTGCTGTGTTGGCTGCTCCCCCCTCTGCATGGTGAGAAATGACTGCCTGCCTCCGGGCTTTCCCATCTTCTTGTGCTGTCCCCCTTTTAATGCCATGGAGAAAAGGGGATCTGTGAGCATGGACCCGGAGAGCAACACAAGTCACTTTACTCTGTGCTCGTGGACCCCTCTGCTGCACCCCATGCTTTGGTGCAAGCAGCCGAGCCCTGCCTCTGCAGTACTACAGCGCCTATAACAAGAGCGTCTGGCATAGAGAAGTGAAAGCATCTTCAGCCCTAAATAACCACACTGCGAATTTGCATTTTTTGGTGCAATCTCGCGGCAGTCTGGGAGCGGCCGCAGGGGTGTGATCTCCACGGGACAGTTTTATTTTAGCCTGCGCAGGGAGCGGGAGTCCCTGTAGCCAGAGGATGAGGAGGGGAGGCTGTGCTTCGAGCAGAGCGGGTGAAACCCTGGCAGGACTCCTACCTGCTTTGAGAGGGTCCGTATGACCTGTTGATCAAAATGGTTTTAATTCAAACCCACATTAGCCTGTTTCTCATTGCATGGAGCAGGGAGGGAGAAAAAAGACAAGGATTTGACACTGTCCTTCTAGTCTTGTCATTCTCAAATATTGATGTAGGGTGGAGAAAGCTCTGCTAACAGCAATCCTCAGGGTAAAACTTTTAAAAAATATTTCTGGTAGGGTTTTGGCCAACTAAACTAAACCAGAAAAAAACCCCACCCCTATAGTCAGTGCTTATACTTCATGGTGGGTATCTCTCCAGTGTAATTTCATCCTTGATCTCACCCCAAAATTAGAGGGATAACAAACACATCAAGACTGAGGCGAATCAGTGTGATCTGGAGAGATTAGAGCAGTGGGGTCTGTGACCTGCAAAAAATTGGAGTCCAAAGCAGGTAATGCTCAGTGTGTAAGGAGTGCTGAAGAGCATAGATGGGGATGAAGAAGAAGGGTGCATCAAGCATTACCTGCTAATGCAGACACCCGTCTGATTTGCTCGTGTAGTGGTTTGTGCACACACCGATGGGGCTCGATGGTTTTGCCCCCAGCTGCTGTTTCGGAGGATATCTGCACGCTGCCACTGCTGAAGCTTTGTGGACAAAAACTTGGGGAGGGATGATGTGTGGTCAGTGTGAGAGTGAATTTTGTTATATTATCTTCTACCTCTTGTACAACCTACACCTGAATGCTATCTTTGCTTTCTCTTCAAGGGAGGCTGCTAAATGCAAATTACCCCTCCACCACCAGAGAAGATGGTAAGGTGATGGGAAAAATACACAGAATAAATGGTGCTAAGCAATGCATTTTTCTAGCGAGAGCAGGGGGAGGCAGAGGCCACTGTAAATATCCTTTACGTACATCCCTATGTAATCCCAGAGGTGCAGAGCAGGAGTGGGCACAGAGCCTTGGGGTTCGCCCAGGCACTTACATAAAATAAGCTGCAGCAACAGCAGCAGTGTGTGCTACAGCTAAGCCATAATTAAACACCTCCAGGTAGTTTAAACGAGATGTGCACATTTAGAAGACAGTTTTTAGTGGTTCATGTCATCATCTGACTAGCAGAGAAAACAAAAAGATGCAACACGCACTAAAAAAAGATACGGAGGAAGAACGAAGCAACTTCACAAGTTAATTCTTGGTCCTGCTCTGGTGGGGAGAGGAGAGGGACTGCGGCTGTCTCCAGCACTCAGCAAAGCCATTCATGGTTTGACACTGAATTCCTGTCTAATTCTTCCACTTTCCAGCACTGTTGTTTGCATGACAACTGTGTAGGGCACACTGTCTGTGGGTCCAGATATATGAAGTGTTTTGTGCAAGGATGTCAGCATATTTCAAGTTCATGGTTTCTGCCTCTGATTCTCTGTCCTGGTGGGAGTAAGTCACCCACTTGCCCTCCCTCCATCAGAGCAGGGTGACGGAGGGCACCCGGGGCTGTTGTTCCAAGTGCCTTCCCTCACCAGCCAGGTTTCTCCCCTGACGAGGGTCGGTGCTTGGCGAAGAGCCGCCAGACAGCGCCCAAAGCCTGCCGTGGCTGTCGCTGAGCCTGTCGTGGCACGGATACTGGAGCTGATGGCTGAGGTGCCACTGCCTGATGGGGGTCAGGGCATGGCCCCGTGATTGTGAGCAGCTGAACCAGGGTGACCTAGGAAGCAACTGTTCCTTCAGCTGGAACATCTTCCCTCACCGCTGGGGCTATTGAATTGAGAAGGCAAATGTGTTAGCCTGAACCTCCAGGAAGGTGGTTTCCTCAAGGCCTGAGCCACTGAAGCCTGTTGAAGATGGGCTGTTTGAGTTTTTACAGCAATGACAGGACTTGCACGTGGTTACCACCCATTAGATATGAAGAGGAAACTTCCAGCTGAAGGGGCAGCTGTCCTCGCGTCCAGCCTGACAAGCTCTTAAATTGCTTCAGCTCGATCACGGGGAACTGCACAAGCATTTCCAAGGAAAGTATCTGATGAGAATGCGCACAAGGCTCTGGAATTCAACCTCAAGCCAAAACCAGGAGATTAAAGTTCAGCTCCAACGCTGTAAGCTCCTGGTGAGACTCAAATTGGCTAAACCTTTTGCAGGAGTACTGGCAGCCTAATCCAAAGCCACTGAAGCCTCCTCATCCACTCCAGTGAGGAAGAGCAGGCCAACCCTGTTGGTGACCATCCCCTGTGCACTACTGGGGTGCTGCATTGGTGCTGACCTGCTGGGACCTCACCGAACCCAGCGCTTCATCACTATTTGGGACAATAGAATGTGGCAGGGTTACGGTCATTATTTTTAAATCCTTGGAAGAATGAGCAATTCTTCTGTAGGAATGGGAAATCTGCAGAGCCCCCCAGACATGATGTTGCCTGGACCCTTTTTTTTCAGGTTTCTACTGCAGGGACTCTGCAGAAGATAGGATGGGGAGACTGCAGAGTCCAGCCGGCAGTCAGCCTTTTGACGTGGCAGCAGTACCCTTGGTGCCGGGGGAGCATCGTCCTTGCCTGTGGAGACAGGAAAGAAAACAGCCAGAGATGCCGGCCAGAGTTAGGACTGGCTTGATGGCTCCTGACGGTAGCGGGAGGGGAGCCTGGAGGCGATTTAACTGTGCTTTTGCCATCGCTGTGGTGGTTTCTGTGTGTTCCTGGTTGTGCTGTGAATTAAGGAACACTGTGTTAGGATGCTGGGTGGGGTGGTCCAGTGAGCAGGAGGTCGTTCCATCCCAGCCCTGTAGCTGCAGGGGATGCGCCCAGCCTCCCTGTCTTGTAGCTTTGCTTCAATATTTACATAAACATTGACACATGTTTAAAAAGCTTCAGCCAGAATGAGCGAGACCAAACAGCGCTGTGGGAATGTCACCGTGTCCTTTGTTTTTTCAGAGACAAGGGCTGGCTGTTGGGCGCAGAGCTGTTTAGGGAGGACAGCGGTTTGAAGTGTAGCCGAGTCTGTAGCAGTGGATGAGTTTTTATATGGGACAGAGGTGGGAGACACAGCAGAAAAAGGGATGCTCGGATCTGTGGTACTACCTTGAAACATGAAGCCAAGACCCAGCTTGGCAGGCTTCGTTAGAGATGTCCCAGGGACAGCAAAGACCAGTTTGGGATGGAAACTGAACTGGCTTCAGGTCTATCAAGGAGCCTGCAGAGGTACAACAGGGCACCCTGACTGAGAGCAGCCCTGTCCTGCCAAAGGGGATTATCCAAGGGGACCCTCGGAGCCATCCTGCATTAACTCCTCAGGCAAATGCTTGGTCCCAGCATGAGAGTTGCCGTGATTATTCTGTGCTGGGAAATCTTGATTCCCCTAGGCGTTAGGCAGACAGCTGAGTAAAGGGTGGTGTTGGCCAAGCACTTCCAAAACCCATGATGGATATTTTAATGGTGCTGTGGATTTGTTTTCCAGCTTTCTCTGAAAAGTAGTTTGGGGTGCATACACACGCACATGTGTTGAGCTTAGTGTCTCTCCAGAGAGGGAAAGGGGCTAGAGCGTTGCTCTGCTATTCATGTTCAAAGGCAGGATGTACAAACAACATCACTATTTATTAAGCAGCTCTGTTTATCCCAGGATTGTAACAAAGAAAGTGGCTTAGATTGTGATGTTTGTCCTCTTTGCAGTGTTCTAGTCCTCATTTGTGATTGTGGGTCCTTCTTAATGTATATTTTATTTCCCTTTTCTGAAGACAACTGTAACCAGAATAGCTTAAAAAAGGAAAGTGGCATTTAGTTGATGGCTGACTCTGTGGTTATATCATTTCTGCTTTTAAGAGCCCCCCTCTGTGATAAAGACAGCAACCCTCACCACCCAGGCTTACAACAGCAGCTTTCTTGCCAGATTTTGCCCTTCCAGCCTTCCTTCCTTCCCCTCAGCTGCTTTAAATAAACAGGGAAGTTTTAAGTTACAATGAGACCAGTAAATTTACTAAATCTCCACCTATGAATGGCTTATTTTGTTCACTTCAGCTTAAATCTGATTTCAAAAGACGTCAGGAAGAAGACAAATATCCCCAGGTCCCCAAACCCCACTTACAGCATCTCAGAAGTGCCCAGCCAGCAGTGCCTGCAGCAGCAGCTTTGCTGGAGGCTGTTTGCTGTGCCCCACGCTGACTGGCCCACAGAGAGGGCAGAGGGGGATTTTTGGGCATTTAGGTGAGAATTTAGGTGTTTACTCTTTAATAAAGATGCAAAAAGTCAGTCCCACGAACAGGGACTCTCTGCCACTGCTTGCTGCGTCCTTTTGTGAGATGGAAATGCACCATAAGGCACGGCGCTGCCGCCTCTGAAAGCACAGGACTGTTACCAGCTGCTCCCTTTAACTTCATTTCCCCAAAGTCGGTCACAACACGAGTGGGGTGACAATCCTGGTGACACTTCCCAAACATTTAGCACCGGGAGCGAGCGGCACCGGAGGACTCACGCCATGTTTTGTGCTGCGTGTCTCTGGTATAAATAGCCTGGCTGGAGGATCTGTTGCCCAAAATGACGATGGGAGGGTGATTTTATGTTAATTCAACCTGTCAGCTTTTCTACGAGCTGTATTTGAAATCAGGGACCCCAGAGCTCTCTGCTCTGCCTCGATCAGGAGCGCTAAGATGATTAAACTGAACATCGGGCAACACGAAGGTTGTTCATAGCTGGCTGGTGGGCACGAAGGCTCTTGGTATGGACAGTGTTGGGCAGGTAGCTCCTAGGTACTTCACAAACTGCTTGCTGTGTCCTTTTGCACAAGGAGAAGCCATGCTCTGCATGGTGGAGACACAGCCAGGACAAGGAATCTTGCTTTGGAACCCCGAGGGCAATGAGGTACCAAATGAGACCACAGACAATTCCCAGTAGAAAAGGTCCAGATGACCTACCAGCTGTGGGGTTTGGCTCCAGCTGTAACAGCTGACAAACCCAGCTCCTGCCTGTGGTTTTCCAGGCTTGATCCCCAGGTGTTTTGCAGAACAGGTTGGCAGCTGAGCTGCTTCTGCGAGAGGACACTTGGCCAGCACAGGTCCCATGCCTGCAGCGTCTTCCCCACGCAGAAGTCAGCAGAAGGGATGTAAAGCTCTTGGGATGGAAAATGCTACTTACAGTGTCAGAAGTTTGCTGGGTCCTTGCCAGAGGTACGGTCCTTGCTACAGAAGGATTAACATCCAGCTGAAATGACTAAGACGAAAAGTCCTTCAGAAAGTCCCTTAGTGGATAGTTTTCTTCTGCTTCCCCTGCTGTGTTTTGACCAGCTGTGAGCAGGGGGAAGGAGAGATGAGAGAGTGAGTAAACCCCAGGGAACACCACCATGCCTGAGGCAACGCGCTTACCAGTGCTTCAAAGAGGGTGTTGAGAATAGCGTGTGAAAAGTCACGCTCCAGAAGACATGGGCAGAGACCCGCACTGATTTACATTAATTAGCTGATGACACGATTTTACAGACCCCCTCAGCCTCCACCACACAGATAGACCAGTTGTAGTGCTGAGCCTGTGAGCTGGGCCCACCCTGACCCATGGTAGCACACAAAGTACTTGGGGAAAGATCCCAAAGACCGATAGCGACTGAAAGCGAACGCTGGTGGAAAAGCAGCCCTCGCCTGTTTGCAAGGCCCCTGGGATTTTTGCTTGAGTCATTCTGGTGGGGAGAGCACGTATGAATGTGGAAATCAGCTGCGGCGTGTCAGAGCTCAAGTCTTCTCATCAACAGGGGCTCCAGGCTCGTGCTCTTCAGGCATCTGGTCCCTCCTGCTCATTTTTTCAACTTTAATAAGAGATAAGCGTGTGCTTCCCCTTCCCCCCCCCCAATACGTTACATTTTCAGATCAATTTTAAAAGTAACCTCTTTAATATTGAATTATTCCTGATCTCTATTGTCACTTCTAGCTGATTGGTTTAAGGACTGTGCTTGGTTTGTTTAATAACCTCTTGACACTAAACAAACAATCTTGAAAAGGGAACAATTTGCAAAACAGAAGGAAAACAAATAACCTACAAGGGCACCCTCTTCAAAATAGAAAGACTGATTACATTAAAATGGCAAAATAATTCCAGACATTAAAAGAAAGTATATAGATATTGGCTTATCTATATTCAAGGAAGATTTAAAAACACCGCAAAGTTAAAGTTTTCATTAGCAATACAGTGAAATCTCTCAATTAGAATTCCTGGAGCATATTAAATGGTATTTAGTTTCTAACTCAATGCATCACTTTCTGTTAAATAATTGATCGTGGTGCAGAGATTGTGTTTGTGTAGTTAAAGAAAGTGATTAGACCAAAGAACGTTTGGTGGGAAAGCTGCATCAATAACTCCAGCGCTGCTCCAGCATGTTGTGGAGGTGCTTTCGTAGCAAGGCTGGACACCGAGGTGGACAGGTGTTGTGGCTGAAGTGACCGGGGGCAACGAGAGCTGTGCTGGACCACAAGGAACTCATCTTGAACACAGAAAGTGAGGTCTGATGGGGAGAGACCCTAACTGGCCAGGGATGAGGTGCAGCTGGGAGGAGGGAAAGCTTCTCACCCCAAATCACACTGATTAAGTGAACGTAGCAGATGGGGAAAAGGCTGAAACTCCAGAGCTGCTGAAGGAAGACCCAATGAGGAGCCCATGGGAGTCCTGGCAAAGGCCACGTGGGATGGGGTTAGCCCAGAGAGGGATGAAACCGTTCAGGATTTCACTAGGCTGTTGTGCCTCTGTGTCCAGTGCCTGAACCCCAATGCTGTCGTTTCTCTACGTGACATTAATTTACCCTCTACCCACCTCGTGCCTGCAGTAGGGGAATACGGTGATGCTGCACCTCTCTGTTGCCACAGCGCAAAAGATGCTGTCTTCAGATATGTGTACTTAAATGGGATTTAAAATGTTATTTCAGCCTATCACTCAGCTGTGTTTGGACAGGGAAGGCTTTAACCTTCATTTGTGGCTCTGTCATGGCTGGAGTGATACAATTGTGACACTGGTGGAGTCCCCACTCGTCTGAGGTTAATGCTGAGGTTTGTTTGATGCCTTTTAAATGGACAAGTCCTTTTGGAAACTTCAGTCCTAGGTGAGCAAAGCCTTCTTCTGGGTTGCCCGAACAGCACCCAGATCTTCAGGGCTTCACTCCATTTTATGAGCTATTTAGGCTGATTGAATGGCACAACACAAAGCCCATAAAGTTTAACCACCAAGATTTTGGGTAGCACTTCTCTCCCCTCCACCCCCAAGTTTTTAATTTTGATTTGCTTATATTCTTTAATGAGATGCAATTACAGTTTCAATGTAATAGGTAGGAGGCTTTATATTTGTACTGCTTTGTAGTAAAAACATAATTACTGTGTTTATGAATCAAATCCCTTTATGTATCATAACTACTTATTAAAACAGCCACTGGCAATTTTACCTCAACGTGTTTCTTCATGAAGTAGGATTTATTGCCTATATAAAAATGCCAGTCTTTCCTTGGATCTCCCTCCCCTACAATTGCTTGGCTTGCAAAATCCCCGTGGCTCGTTTGGAGTGGTTCAGAAGGTGAGACACTTTATAACACACTTAAATAGCTGTGTGTGCGTGTTTACAGCTCCTGTGCCCTGAAGACACCTTCATGATTATTGTTTGCGCTCCAGTGATGCCTCTAGTCCGCCTTTTGCTCAGTATGATATGAGCAGACACTAGTAGATGTCGTCTACAGAGGCGTTCGCCCAGCACATGCTGTGCACTGAGCAGGGACAGGCGGATCGATGCTCCGCTGGGAAGCTCCCCATAAGTCTTAAAACTCTCCAGTTTTCTGCATCAGGTGGGTTTTACGCAACTGGAGAAATTTTCCCTTCAATTTCCCTTACAATTTTTTGAAAGGCAGGTGTTATTTCCCTGACTCTTCCTCTTATCTTCAAGCTGGTCGAGTGTCCTTCCATCTTTAGCGGGAGAACAAGGCTGGGGTGGGAGGTGGCACCCCACAGGGTAGAGATCTGGGAAAAATTTGAACGTGGCAAGTTGCTCGACACTTCAGAGGCTGCCGCCAGAAGAAAGATTTGATCCGTGGACTAATGAAACAGTAGAAAAGGCAGCTTTGGTTTCTGTAGACAAAGGATCGGAGTCCCAAACAGTTTGAAAGGAAGGGTGACAAGGCAAAATTCTGCCAGGTGGTGCCATAAAGTTCATGCCAGATTAACCTAACTTCTCCCTCTCCTTGGCTAAGCTAACACCCTCAACACAACTGCAGTAAACCTCCTCACTGGAAACGCACTCTTGAGAAAGTACTTTACAAGAAGTCCTTGGTGAAACTGGAAAAGTTGGTTCTCGACAGGTGAACAAATAAGGTAAATAGGGAATTTTTTTACAAGTGGACAACGGCAAGCAAGGAGCTTAATGAAGACTTTTCTCAAAGGTAGATCACAAAACAGATTTTTTTAAATGACATTTCTTTAATGGCCTGGAAAGCCAAAATTGCATTTACTGCACTAGCCACTGAGATGCATTCAGGAGATCTGGTCAGCGGAGAGCAGAATCACAGTATTTTTGTTCTCAGTGTTGTAAGAAGTGAAAAGTTCTGCATTTGGGCACTAGAGACAGTGCCAGGAGCTTGTGGTACATACTGCGGGCTGGGAGCTAGCAAGGACAACCACTCTGTTTGCTCCAGGTATCAAACAGTCAACTGCAACCTTAGGATGGGATGGACTTTCCCCAGATACAGGAAAGTGAGACATTATTACCAGTGCACAAGGTCTGTACAAGTCCTTGCCTGGAATACTGCATATTTGGGTCACACATACTCAAGAAAGATGAATTCATCCTGGAAAGGCTACTGAGAGAGGCAGAGCGGGGTGGAGCACTTATCTTCCGGAGGAGGCTGGGAGTGCTTGGTGAGCGGGGACAGGAGTGCTCATCTTTGAGTGTTCTCTCTGACAAAGGCATGGAGGTAGAGAAGGAACTGTTTGAGTTAGAGGACAATGCTGGGTAAGAAAAAAGATGGATATAACTGCATGTAACTATAATCATGAAGAATGAGGGGGTGTGTGTGTGTGTGTGTGTCAAAATTTTCTACCCACAAGCAAAAGAGTTTCTGGAATGGCTCCTGGGGGAACATGAGGTAGGACACAAAGCCCTCCTGACTTACCAAAGGGGTGTGTAACACAGACACATGTAATAGCAAGGGCCAGTAATCCTGGGTGTCCCTTTCTGTCATCAGGCCACTCTTTATGAGCCCCTTCACACACAGTCCTTCACAAGACAACACATGCAATTTAGGAGCACCATGAAGGTCCTAATGTGCCTGCCCTAATTTATCTGATGGCTGCTATTCCTTTTTAATCAATAAGGAGTAATGACACAATGATGCCCTGTATGTGGATCATTAATTAGGAGAGTTTTCACCTTTCAATTAAAAAAAGCAAAACAAATGCCTCCTGGATCCTTTTGCTGCAGTCCCGGGGGAAGGGGAAGGTAATCACCCCATGCAGGTAGGGCAACCGGGGAATTTCATCGAGCAACGCGAGGTGCCATCTCCGGAGCTGACTGATTGGCCCAGGAAGCTCGTTTAACCCAATATCATCTATCTTCAAGACTAATCAGCCATGATGAATAAAAAAGAAGAGAGGCAAGCACGTTAGTACGAGTAGGCTGGTGGCTGATAAACAGATAATTACACAAAGTGAAGCCGTCATGACGATAAATGTGTTTTAGCAAGAAGCGACCTCGCAGTGTGGGAAGCACAGAAGAGTCTAAACCTCACTGTTGTCCAGGGACGAGGGGGATGAAGGTGGATTTGCCACATAGTAAAAATGATGCTGGGATTTGTCACAGGGATATGTAGAGGCTCTGGACACTACAACAGCAAGTGCTGGTGCTGCTGGTAGGTGGCTGTTTCTCAGGCACTTGATCTGCACTTTGGTTTTTCGGATGTATCATGTGTCCTGCCAGCCTGTGGAGTCATCAGAGAGACAATTCCCAGGGCAGAGGCAAAGGGAAACATGGGATGCTCCTACCCTTGGGAGCTGCTGGGACCCTGTGCTTCACCCTGTGCTCTTCCTCATCTTTCTGAGGAACCTCAGGAACCTCGGTGACTGCATCTCCTCCAGGACATGCTCTGAACCAGGGGATGCAGAGGCTGACGGAGCTCGAGGGCAAGCCAGCTGCTGGCCACGTTTCGGTGGGAGCAGCCGAGCATCAAACTGTGCTCTCCAACGGTGCCAGAGACGCGGGGCCAGACCTGCCATGCAGGACCTCGACCCTCCCGTGGTGGAGGCCTTCGAGCCTCCTCTGTGCTGGCAGTTCGGGGTGGCTCAGGGCTCCAGCGGTGGGGTACCGAGGAATTGGCAGTGCCCACCGATGCCGAGAGCCTTCCCCAGCCGAGCTCACCACTCCCTTTTCTCTCTCCACAGGGTGGCAATGCCTGCCTTCAGCTACAGCAGCCCAGTCCTGCCGCTGCCACAGCACACATCATCTCGGGGAGCAGCCCAAGCCCCCCGGGTGGAGGGTCCCTGGGCAGCCGGTGCTGCGGGGGGCTCGAGCATGGCCTCTGGGTACAGCCTGTGGGGACAGGGACATGGGGCACCCCGGGCAGGAGGGACTGCTGGCTGGGGCTGGCACATCTTCAACATCACGGGGTGCTCTGTGCTTTGGGGTGGCTCTCGGTAGTGTGCACAGCCATGGTCCTGTGTCTCAGTGCCCACCCTGCTGCTGCTCATCTCCCCGGGGTGCCACTGCTGCCGCTGCTGTGCCGCCGATGCATAGCGGCCAGGCTTGGTGGGAAATCTGCTTCCTTGTGATGCCTCTGGGACAGGAGTCGAGACCTGCTGCTCACTTAGGAAGACCCGTGCAATGCCCCCACCACACACTCAGCGGGCGGCAGGTTACTGGAAGGTGTTTAATTGGGCCTTGTATATACGTGCGTGGCTCTCTAATTTCAGGTCCTCTCCTCCAGAAGCTGCCAAGTGATGCATCAGAGGCAAGAAAAGTAGCTGCTGAACATCAGACATTAAACAGACAAACGTTAAGCTGGTAATGCGATGGCAAGTGCTGAAAAGGCAGGTGCTAAAGAGAGGAGCAGCTCCGGGGGAAAACTGAAATTAATTCCTCCGGAGCAGCTAAGACCATTTGTTTATTAAAAAACACACATCTACACACGCATGAGAGGGTGTTGTGGCCAAACACAAGCTCACGCCACTCCCATGGCCGAAGGTTAAGCTGTAAGCTGGCCAGAAGCAGCGTGAGCGGAGCAGCAGCACTCCCCTGCTGCTGAGCCAGCTGGAGCCCAGGCGGGTGGGAGAGGGGCTCGGACCCTGCAGTGCTCCCGTCTTTGGGACTCGGGAGCGGCTGTGCCCGGGGAAGGGGTCCTCCAGGGTGTCTCTTTTTATAACTGAACATTTACAATATACCAAGCCAGAGAGCAGAGATGCGTGTTGCACTTAAGGTATGCAGGAGGCTGAGTTGTGTGCATAATTGTTCTCAGGACTGAAGTAAAAGTTTGACCCTGTCTCCATTTCTGCCATGACAGGAGAGCTCGGATACGTGTCCTCTAACGATGCTATGTGTCAGAATTTCTTAATGACGCTTTCCCCTCTGATATCTGTTTAATTTGCCCCCTCTTCTGTAGATTACTCCCTTTTTACATCCCTCCAAATAAAGAGCGTTTAGTTAGGGGGAAGAAAAGATTCCCATTGAAGAACTAAGAAAAGCACTGGATTAATTCTCTGCCTGCAGCTAAACTGAAAGTTCATCTCCTAATAGGCCATTTCAAAGCAGTTAGATTTACTCTTTTAGACTAACCATACTGTCTGAACAATATTTTATGCCTTTGCTAAAATGTAATAGGCTAGAGAGACAACTCAGATGTCAAGAGTAGATAGTGCTGTCAAAGTAATTTGTCTTGGGTAATAGATAGGCTGACATGACTTTGAAATATTCTGAGAAAAAAATCATTCCACTTTTGAATGGTTGGTTTCTTTCCCTTTAAAAAGCCAAGACTGTATTATTTAAATCGTGTCTATTGGAAAGTCTTTATTTTCTGTGAAAATAATATTGGTATTGCCCGTGATGGGGACATGGCACAATGGGACTTTGCAGTGTTTGATAAGGGAATTAGGCGACGCCAGCATGGTACTCCCAGAGCATCCTCAGACCACACTTTGTAGCATCTCCATGCTGCCAGCACTCGGGGGAGTTTGGGAATGGATTAAAAAAGTCAAACCCAGTGCTCTGGAAAACAGCAATGGTGCAACTGATTTCAGCAGAGATGCTCTTTGGTCAAGGTGTCTCGAAGTTTCCTAAGGACTGTGACACTGGCAGTTGTGCTTCTCCAGCATTAACCCTTTAGATCAAAAATGGTACTAAATCACAGAGGTAATTACCAAAGAAGTGTCAGTAACCTTCTCAACACAATGTTTGTCACAAGCCTCTCCACAGCAGGAATGTCATTGTTACTGTTTATAAGCTTTTTGAAGCTTTTACCAGCTTCCTCATAGATAGTCAGCAAATACAGGTATAGTTAAGGGCTACAGATGACCTGTTATCTGGTCTTGTCATTTGTCCAAATGTGCTGGAAGAAAGGCTTAACTTAGTTCTTTTGCTAAGAATCTATATATGAGGACTTAGAAAAAGTCAGAAAAATCTTAAGAGAATTCATTGACTTGTGTTAAAAAGATAAAAAGAAATTTGGTAGGGTCTTCTTTTGCAGAGCACAGAGTAGGTAAGATTATTAGTGTTTACTTGTCCCTTCACACCACTGTGCTGGGTAAAAGAAGAGTTGAGGAAGGAGCCAAGTACATTTGTGTTCCCTTTAAAGCCTGTTTCCACTGCAGGTGTAAATGGCACCAGCTAGCACAGCTGATGATCGCCGCATTTGGCATCTTCCCCAGTGCTGCGCTCTGCTCTCTCCCGGGCTTGTGCTGAGCTGTCTCGAGGCTGGAAGTGTTCTGCCAGGGCGTGGGTAGGGTCAGAGTATTATCTGTCCATGGGGATGGAGATCAGTCCTGCCCCAGGCTCGGAGTCTGGACCATCTCAGTCATGCCATTGATGAGGCACCTCTTCAAAGGCACAAAAAGGCCTACAAGTCAAAATAAAATAGCACGACTTGTAAATACATCTTTCACCAGGAAAAGGACCATCTCTCTTGGAAATGGGTCCGTGCAAACAGGTTTATTAGAATAACGCTCATTGATTTGACTCTGCCTGACGGCAGCATGGTGTTTGGATGGGGACCAGCTCCCCCAGGCACAGGGGTGCTCTGCAAGGCTGAGCCCCCATGTCTTTTTGTCTACCCCTTGGCAAAGTGTCTGCAACACTATCCAACACTGACAGCGTAATTTACTCCCTACCTTCCATGCATGGGTATAAACGACCACCAAAAAACGTGAGGCCGCAGCAATAAATCGTCTCATTGGGAAGTTTCCCAGGAACTCTCCATAGGAAGGCAGATAATCAGCATTGACATCCCTGTTTTATGGGTGAGTAGATTGAAGGGTGGAGAGAGACTTGCCCTGCTGGGGTTAGAGGCAGCGCTGGGAATAGGGTGTTGGTGTCAAGCTAGGGAGTCACAAGTTTCAGTGACAGAACTGACACTTGTGGGTAAAATGTCCCTTTTCTATTGCTACTCTGCTGCCACTTGCAGCCATTTCTATTCAAGGCATGTTATTAACAGTTCTTGTGGGGAGCCTCTTGAGATTTGCAGTTGATAACTAAAAGAAACTCCTTTATGCTCATAATGATAAAACAAAGCATCAAGTCATTCGAGTTGATTTTACCCAAGACATTTCCTGAATTATTGCTCTCTCGCAGCTGTCATGGGCTTGAAGCTTTCAGAAGCCCATTTTGTTTCTGCTCGTAGCTCTTTCATCGTCAAAGACTGGTGCCATACCCCTGGGTTTGCCTGTGCAGCTCAAAGAGGACTGAGCGATGCAGCTCCTCAAAGTTAAACACAAATTCCTCACGGTTAATGAACTTGTCTAATTTTATGCAGAAAATGCTACCATCTTTCCTTTTAAAACTCACTCCAAATTCTCACGTTGATGCCAACGGGGATAGTTTCAAAAGCACCTCAGACTAGGATGCACGTTCTTTTGACTTTCAGCCAGACCTATATGCTCCTATATACATGAGGAGGGGGAGGATTTTCAGTTGTCAAAGCCTTTTAGGCAGCATCACAAACCCACCTGGCTTCTGCTAAGCACACTGTGGCCAGCTGGCAAAAATCAATGCCTCCCTATTTAGGTGTGCAAACCCCATTTACTGTAATTACCCATGTAAGAGAATGATATGGCTCTACTTCAAGGATCTCCAAAGTTGCTTTATGATCTTCCTGCAGTATTTTCTGCATGTTGTTGTGGGGTTTTTTTCCTTAGCTTTTGAGCAGTGAATGTGAAAATAAAAAAACCCAAACAAGCTGTATACAAAAAAGACAAATAACGTTCCTAAAATGATTAAATTCCTATGCAGGTGAGTGAGTACAAATGCTCTTGCCTACTCTGAAATCAAGTTGACCTAAATTATACAGTATAGATTATTGCATTTGAAATAATAATGGTGCGCTGGATATAGTGGAGTGATTTTAAACCAAGGACATATAGCCTTTGCTGAGATCCAGCCAGGTTTCTTAGTCTGATTTATGATGCAAAATTTAGGTCAGGTGGATTGATTCCTAATAGAGATGTAATGAATCAAAATTCCTAGAATGACTTTGTTTTGCACAGAGGCGTCAACAAGCTGTACTTCTCTATTTGTGCACCTGGTGCGTAATGATTCTCCTGCAAAAATCATAATCCATCAAGTCCTCCATTCAAGAATATCAATCAGTGCCAGGAACAAGAATGTTTTAGCCAGGAGTTCTCAGTCATTTTGTTTTCCTCTTCATGAACACAGAAGGCACTGTGACATTTAAATTGTGTTTTGACATGTAATCATTAAATGTTTGAAAATGTCTCATTCAGTTTTTGTTGCCTCATCCATTTGCTTACACCAGCTTCTTGTTTTGCCATTGTTTCTGAGGTTTTTAGCATACGATACCTATATTGTTGCATTTAATAGCTGCAGGCAAAACTATCTCAATTTCCTGACAAGAAACTTAGTTTTCGTGTTAGAAAACTAAAATTAAAGCTCATGAGATACCCGTTCCTGCCTAAATGGAAAATAAAACAAGAAACCCAGACCTTCCTCTTAACATACTGATCTTTGGCATAACAAGCCAACTTCAAGATGATCATCATAAAATTTGTGATATAGGCATGAAGGTAGATCTATGGGAGCTTCTTGCTGAGATTTATATCCTACCTGTTTTCCTGTGTTATGCATGATTTTTTGCCAGGATGAAAGCAAAGTTACATGATCGGGCCACTTGAATTCCCAGCAGTCTGACAGTGTCATCTGCTGGGCAGCTTTCTGGCTATGTGTGAGGAACTGATGCAAGGGTTTTGGTTGGAAATGCAACAAATCCCTTCTACTCAGTAGCAGTTCTGGGCAGGGCTGGGTGCGACAGGGTATAATTATACTATAAGAAGATGTACAGGCATGGTATCATTTGTTATGGCTGGTATTAATTGTTATAAACAATAACAGTGACTTCCTCTTCTTGCTGAATCAATGGGCAAATGTCGAAGTCAAGACAACAGCCTGGTGGTGCAAGGTGCTACGAAGATACCCACAGAGAAGCAATGCCTTCCCTGGAGAGCAGGGCTAAGTGACCATATTATTTTTTAATTTGGTCATTGAGTTATAAAAATCAATTTAAAATAGACTTAAGGTGGAGACACCTATAAAGCATGTTGATCTAGTGTCTGGAAATGGCATTAATATTCACCGTGCTCCTGACAGTGTGCTGCTGTTAAAAAAAAGCCACTAATGGCATGACAAAAGCTGTTCACTTTGCTAGTTTCAGCCAAAATTCAGCTCGATGGTGTGATCACTAACTTTCTGCTTCAGCCTCTACTGGCTACTTCAGTCAGCCTGTTCCCTGAAGCATCCTTTGGCATTACACAGATGGTTGGGGACTAAGTGAGGGCTGGAGGTGATCTTCATACCTCTTTTCCCTGGGTCAGAAAATTGCTGTTTGCAGAATGATTAGAGAACCTGGGGTACAGGAGAGCCCTGTCCCCGCTGCCTTGTGCGGGCCCACCCACAGAGGTGCAGCTTTTCCCTCCGTACCCATCTCCCATTTAAACAGGTTGAAAACAACGGGACTGCTGTATTGCCTTTTGCCGTGCTGGACGCAGGCAGCTATCGCTGGCTTATAAAATGGTTGTATATTTATTGCTAGCCCCCACAACACCCACAAATCCAACTGCCCAGCCTTGCGAACGTGCTCAGAGCGATCCCCCTCCAGCACGTGGTGGGCTGAGATGCTGCTTACCTCCAGCCTTCCTGCAGATTGTAATTTTTTTCCCCCCTCTCTTGTAATTCTGGTATGTAACTGAGAAAATTATACCTCATTTCTTCCTCGGCGTAAATTGATGCAGCTGCCTTGGAGGCAGCGGGGCTGTGCCAGATTGTACCGGCCGCGAGCCTGGCTGGAAGCCAGTGCTTGGCACAAACTTGCTGAAAGCTGTGTACAAGCAAGGCTTGTCACTATGTATGTTATTGCCCTTTTGTTTAGGATATAAATATGTCCCATACATGCTAGCAAGCCTCTCGTTTGCTATTTCAATGGAAAATCCTGTAAGAAAACCTGTCATGCTGTCTCCTGTCGAAACAGTTACAGATGCATGTGCCCTTCCCCAGAATAAACAGGTATGAAATTGTCTTTATGCAATGTGCCAGCCCTTGAAACCAGGAATGCAAACAGGGCAAGCTCAGAAAGAAAATTGCCCTGAAATCTGGTGCTCTGATGGAGTGCCATGAAAGTTACTCGGACCTCTGCAAAGAGACTTACAAGCAGATTTTCGAGGCATGAAATAATGAAGTAAAGGTGATGGGTGTAGAAAAGCGAGGTGACCTAGCTTGTCCATAAGGTCTCCTTCCTACTCTAGCTGCAGGTGAATGGTGGCATAGCAGCCCTTGTCCTGGCCAGAGTCACAGCAGGGTCCCGGGGGACGCTCCTTCCTGCATCCAGCAAGATGAATGCATGCTTGGAGGTGATGGCTTTGAGAATAGGTGTCTGTGTAAGAAGGTACAGAGCTGGAGGAAAGGAGATGGGCAGGGTTTCAGGAGTGTGGTGCCTTTTTGGACTCCCGGACCCACTACATACCTTGTTATTGCCAAGGGTGGCTGCTAATTTTGACTGGTTTTTGTCACTGGGTAACTTTATGTGAGCAGGCCACTAGACCTCCTGTTCTGAGGGACCTCCAAGCGCGTACCTGTCCAAGGGACCCAAAATGTCTTGCGACCCTTGGTGGAAAACTCTGCCTTACCCTGCACCCACCACAGGCCAGCATCATCTTGGGAAGAATTGAGAAAGTATGGATCTTGTGTCTGAGTGCACAGCTTTTCCCTCATCTGAATTTGATAAAAAAACCCAATATGACACGTGCCAAAAGCCACTCAAGCACAGACTTGCTCTTACATTAACCACTACCCAAGGGCGAGTTGGTCTTGAAGGTGGGTGGGAAGATAAACTTAATACTATCATTCATGGTTCCTTTTGCCTCTACACTCAACTCCCACCTTTGTACACAAAATATTTTTGATGACGTGTTTCTTTCTCGGTGGCTGACATTCGTCCTCCATGTGAATTAAGTGTCAGACTGTGAAAAACTCCCTTGCGTCAATGGAGTTAAGGAGGCAGATTTGCAGAGATGAAGATCTGACCCCTACATTTTATTCATTTTTTCTTAGGCCATGTCTCTGAGGTGGATAATCATGAAGCTGACAGCATCAAATAAATTGCCTATTAGTTATTAGTATCTTTTTTTAATGCAATAACAGTCACATCTGCTTACATCTGACAGTAGCATGTGGAGGTTTGGGAAGTTTTGGGGATCCATCAGGGATAATTTTTAGCAAAGATTCAGTAGTTCAACCACAAGAAGCTGGGGGTCACATACCAACAGTGGGATGAGGAGCCTCTCAAGACAAGTCTTGAACGCTGATGTGGTTCTCCATACCGAGCATGGGAAGAGCAATGTCTTATGGCTTGGAGACTCTCTGCAGCTGATGAATAGCCCGTCTCCTCCCCACTTCAGCGATGTGCTGTCAAACTCATAAAACTCTTGGGAAATTCTGTTTACCCCTGAGCCAATGATGTTGAAACTGTGTGGTGTACTACCAGGTCGTCAGTGATACAGCGAGTAGTGAAGTGCTCCTGGGCATGGCACACCACACGCAAGTCAGACCTCCGAGACAGGATTTTAAACAGGGATGCTGAAAACAGAAGTCCAGTGAGAAATCTGAGAGAGAAGACCCATTCTGTAGAGCATTTCTAAGAAGCATTACAGGAAAATGTAAATTTGATGAGGTGACATTCACGCCATTAAGGACTGAAATGTCACAGGGAAGGACAAGAGATATTTTGTTCTGGACTCCAGTGAATGATGGCTTAAAGGAAATGGTTACAACTCTTTGCATATGTGTATGGTAGATTAAACAAGAGGAACTGGCCTCACAAAATCGTTAGGTATTGATTTATTGTTGTGGTTGACCAGAAGGGTGCTGGTTGATGTAATGACCAGAGGCTCAGCGGTACAGGGAGGAGAAACTACTGTCCCTGGCTGCTCTCCTTCCTGGCAGTGGTGGGCAGAGATGTGTCCTGCTTCAGCCAGTGCAGCTCAGGTGATGGGATGTCTCTGCTCGCTAGCTTCATGTTGGCCAACATGATCATAAAAGCCAAACCCTGATGCCTGGGCACATGCTGTGTTTTGCTGCCTGCTTCAGACACACCTTTGGCAAAGGCACATGGTTGTTGGTGGTAATATCCTAGTCCACTGCAGCTAGCTCTGCCCTCTTAATGTTATTCCTCCCAGATCACTTTACCAGAGTTATGACAGCCACCCAAGGCATCATGCACATCAAACTCACCTTCACCAGGCAGGCTAAACTTGATCTAATCGCTGTGGGTTGAAGGTGTTTGCATGATACATTCATTTTGACCCGCCACACTAACCCATGCAACTCTCAGTGCAGGAGGTTGGGGACAGCATTGTCAAAATGACGCGGTTCTTGCCAAGGAAGGCTGCAAGCTCTGAAATGCCCAAATTATACCCAGGAAGTACGCGGTGATACCTGTTGCCATCTGTATAACTGCAGACAGAAATAGCTGTCCTGGTAGAGGAGGACGTGGGAGTCAGTAGGGACTTGCAGCTGGAGGGAAAAGGCAGCAAAAGTAACATAACAAGTCTTCAGACCAGGGAGTTGCCACCCTTCTCTTGAATGCTTTGCATGTTGGTGGTGGAAGAAGCAGAGTGTCTCAACATTTCTTCTCATTGTTGTGTGAGGACAGACATCTGTTAGGGAAAACCGCTGAAGGACCATGCCTCCCGATGCCAGGAAAAACTCCTATGGCTGCGTCTTCTGCAAGGAGATGGCTGGGACAAGGTCTGCCCGGCAGGACCACTATGCACCCTCCCACCCCTTCTCGATCCTCCTAGCTCAGTGGATCGCTGGCCTCCGTGCCAGCTCAGCACATGTCCCGACACAGTGATGTCCTGGTACCCACTGCTGAGCAGAGCGTCCTGCTGCTGGAGCACTGCGGGCAAGACTGGAGCGCTGGCCGGTACGCTGTTGGAAATATTGAAACAAATCAACCAAAACTGATTTAATTGCTGCTCCCAGGGTGTTGCTTGCTGCTTTGCTTTCACCTGGAGGTTGCTGTGGGTCTGAGGGCTTCGGAGGCGGAATCGTTTGGTCTCATCTGACTCATGTCCAAGCTGATGTGTGGGGCTGGCTGCCTTTTGCAAGGTGTGCAGTGGAGCAAAGCCCTTGAGCCCAGCAGTTGATGCAGCAGTTGGGTTTAAAATGATGCTCTGTGTGCGTAAAATCCCAGGCAGCGGTAGCACATCTCTGAAGGGAACATGATTGCCACAACTGTAATAGTGTGTCTGAGCTTCTTGGACTACTCTAAGATTTAATCTGTAAGCCTCAAGCTCAGAGTCCCTGAGGATCTTTCCCGTTCTCCGAAATATTGCAATGAGTCGGCTAAGGTCTGAGCAGGTCAGCTGAGCTCTTCCGAGCCTTGTCAAGGGCCATGTGCCCAGCGTCCCCATAGCCCTGGCTTCTCTCCCGCCTGGGCCCTGCCGGCAGGGTAGATCCACCTTCTCCTCCCAGCTCTTTGCTGGGGAAGGACACTGCTCCCCAAGGACCAGTGTAAAAGGGGTGGCAGCACACCAGGCCGTGAGCATCACTTCCAGACCATCCTTGCTGTCTTTCCAGCTTTATTTCAGAGCTTCATATGGCTTTGTCCTAGGGCTTCTTTCTTCTCCCTCTGCTTCTCTTCAGGTTTTCTCATCTGTGAGCTTTGACTCAGCCAATGCTGGTGACTCACAGACCAACACCAACGTTGTTCTCCAAAATCATGGTCCCAGCTTGCCTTTTTGACATGTCCTAGCGGATGTCTGGTCACCACCTCAAGCCCTTTGCATCCAGGCTATGCCTGCATCCTACACACTATTTCTGCACAGCAGCTCCAAGCTACCACCTATCCATCACCCTCCAGAGCTACATCTTTCCTCCAGCCTTCCCTGCACCCACCTTTCCTCCTTGCTTGACAAATGCATCTTGATGGGCTTGTGGAGAGCCACCACGAAGTTCCCTCTTTGGGTTGTCGGTGGCCATCTCTTCCTCTCTGTAAACCTCCCTGTACCTTTGTACTCTTCAGCAGTTCCTTGTTCAGACAGTCTCACCCCAAAACAGTCACCTGTTGGTGCCCCAAGGCCCACGCAGTGGTGCGTGCTTAAGCCCTCGCTCTCGCCGTGGCTGTCTGTAGCTGTCTCTGGCGTTGAGCTGCAAATGTCTTTTTAGTCTGTGCTTGCTAAGGGCCTGGCACGGGAGGCTCCTTATTTCTGAGCAAGAACTAACACATTGAACTACAGCTTTGATTACAAATGCAGAAATATCCCTCCTCCACCCTAAGAGCAAAGGGTTGGTCTCCATGTTTGCCAAGAGGTGAAAAGGGGGTAAACCAATCCTTATCTATCCCGGTGTAATTCAGAGTGCCTGAGTGCAGAAGAGAAACTGCTGTGCACCAGTATGGCCCTCCAACAGCCTCCAGGTTTGCTCTGAGCCTTGGGAAGCTCCACTGTGGCGGGTTCGTACCCACGTCTCCCCCCCCTACATGAACAGAGAGGATTTGATCTATCACTGGCTGGGCTGAGAGGAGAAGAGAAACTCAGAGAAGGAATCAGAGGGTGAAACAGCTTCCAAAATATGGTTTGGAAATCTGCAGGAGTTCGATGCTTGTTTAAGATTATTTTCATTTTGTGCAGACAGAAGAACTGCTAGGACAGGATAATTAGCTAATTAGCTAAACATAATGTCTAAGTCTTTTTTTTTCATCTTTATGCCAAATTTATTTTTAAACTCCCTCCCCTCTAGCCAAAAATCCAGCTGTTTCTCTGAATCATCTTGTGATTAATCTTGGTCCTCATTGTAATGAAGAACAAAAATCCCCTTCGTTACACTGTGGCCAGGGTTTCTGCTAAGAGGATTTTGGTCACTGTTTTGTCAAATTGCACATTTAAATAAACATGAGTTTTTACTTAAAAAAGTAATTTGAGCAAAAAGTAATCCTATTTAAAATATTATGTCTGTTTACAAAATCCTTTATGGAAGGATCATTCTTGACTTAAAAAGTCTGGAGAGAAAATAGAATTACATTGCAAGTGTTTTGTATAAAAATAAAGACTTGCCCTCACCATACGCTTCCAAATTTAAACAAAGCGAGCTTGAAATTCAGCACAAAAATAGGTTTTCACTCCTGTTTGTTTTGACTTTCTTTCTGGTTGATTTATTACCCTTGGCACCCCGCAGTACTGTCTGAGCAGTCTTTCATTACTCTGCTCTTTTCTTTCGGACATGATGAAACTTTCTGGCTCCTTGCTGTCCTCCCAGCGGTGATGAACGCGGGGCAGGCGCCCAGCTCTTCCCAGCCGCTACCCGCCAGCTCTGCTGCCACCCACTCACCTTCAGCGCTGGCGTTTGCTCTCGTCTTGCTTCTGCCGGCAATTTGGGTTGCACCGGTGCGTGCCTGGGAGGATGGGAGATGGCCAGGGAAAAAAAAAAATAATGAAGGCAATTAATTAAAAAAATGGATCAATTAAAAGCCAAACCCATGCTCCAAACCTTTCCTCCTGTTTTCACACCATTTAAAAAAAAAATTTCCATTGGCTTCTAGCTGCAGTGGCCACTGAAGCACAGGAGATGTCGGGGTACCGGGGCAGCCAGGCAGGTGGGCAGCCAGGGTGGGCCTGGAGACCCCAGTCTGGTTTGAATCATGCACGTATTTTGTATACACCCCAGCTTGTGTTTCCCACCTTCTCTTTGCACCTCTCTCCAAGCAACTGCAAACTTCGAGCAACAGGTCCAGGGGATTTACTAGTCGGTGGTGGTGTTTTGAAATACCTGAGCCTGCGATTTTTTTTTTTAGGCCAGCTTCATGATGATGGCTTTGTCCTGGCTTGTCAGCTGGGAGCTGCTGGAGCTAACACCAAGGCAGCAGAGGTGCGTTGGAGCAGCCCGGGCTGCGCTTGCCAGCAAATCAGGGAACGGACGAAGCCCTGGGGATGAGCACTGGATGGGGGACGGCTCGGGGCAGCATCACCTACGATCAGTTATCATCACACCCGTGAAAAAGTAGAAATACATGCTCAAGCATATTTGTACATGCACCCTGGCGATATCTCGACTGACTCTTCATGAGACCTACTGTAGATTCTGCCTGGCTCCAGTCTGGCAGTGGTACAGGTCATGAAATCCGTGGCCTTTCCCAGTTTTTCGCTCTTGGCAGCCTAGTTTTGCCAGTGGCTCAGTACACTCAGTCCTCCCCTTAATGAGGCTGTAATTAGGCAGAGCTAGTTGGGAAATGTTTTTTCCACTCCATCAAAGACACTGAGATCTTGAGCATTGCCCTGTTCAGCAGCAGCATGAACAGCAGAGGTTACAAAAGTAGTTTCATTTGCATTCTTGAGGGTTTTTTTTAAATTTTTTGTGAAAATTTCACCTCTGACACCACAAAATATCCACTGCCATGCTATCCGCCTGTGCGTGCCACGGGAGAGCATATGGGAGGCAGAGGTGGACACTGGGGAAGCAAAACCCGCATTGTAGATTGAGTCACCACGGGGTACTGAGACGCCGGCAAAGAGAGCAGCTAATCCAGAAAGCCTGGAAACATGAGCTCAGCAGACCTCACAGGTTCAGAAATCACAGTTTATAAACATCCCTCCTAGAAGAAAATTCTGCCTGTATGTGCTTTCTGGAGGCAAGTTGGTGTCTAACATGATTTTTGAATGCTTTGTTTTGGCAATATGAGGTCTCATTTCTACTTATCATCAGATGTATACAGCCAACACTTGAATATGTAAATTACAGGGTGTAAATTAAATGAGTATTGTGAAGTTCAGAGGCATGTATTAGCTATTGCATCATCTAACACCAAGATCTTGCTAGCTGCGAGTGATTCAGATAACCGAGTCCTTGCAAAGGCCGTGTTTTTGTAGATTGTGCACTGGACACGTGGTGATCCAACCAACACTTCTCATCCAGCCCAGTGTCACTGAAATTATGTGAGTGCATGTGACCTTTCAAGAAGTTAAAACACACGCACAAAACCAACATATTCTTAACTACAAGCTCAAATCCAAGCTTGTCCTGATTCCAGGGAAGCCAACAGCATTATTCATCTATTGGGAGAGATATGGAGAAGGGTCCAGGGATGATCAAGGGCATGCAAGAGTTTCCATATGCCAAACACTAAACAGACTGGGACTTTTCCTCTTGGAAAAGAAATGACTGCAGGAGAGATGAGCTAGAAGTTGTGATATCTTGAAGGTGATGGGTGGAGTAACCAGAGGATTATTCACCACCCTGCTGAACACAAGTACAAAGGCTACCAGTGAATATTTTGAGCAGCAGGTTCAAAGCAAACACGAGAAAATGCTTCCTCACCCAACATCCAATTATGCCGAGCTCCCATTTGCCTCCATGGAAACTTTTGTGTCTCAAGTGGTCAGCCAAGTCCTTTTTTTGTTGTTTTCAGAGTGAATAGAAAGAGCTGCTCTGTCTGTAACAAGAGGGGTGCAGGGTTGACAAGAACACATCACATAACAGACACTTTAAAATATATAATCCACCAAAAACTTACTCTTCTTACTGTACCACTGACTAATTTGTTAACCCAAGAGGAAGTTCAGCAGCTCCAACATGCCACAAAGCAGCAGCACCTGGTACCTTGCACGGTGTCACTTGCCAGTCTGGAGCAATCAGTCAACTGCTTAATAAGCAAAACACTTGAAACCTTTAGTGGTATTTTTCTTTGTTAATATGAAGAGGTGAGACACATGTCTAAGCAGCACTGACTTGCATTGTGCTACTTTATATGAATGCACATAACCACCTGCGACCTGCCAGCCCCTCATTTGTCAACGGGGAGCAATCATTCAGCCACTTAACAATTGCCAGGAGAAATACTCCGGAGCTTTCCAACTGGAAATTAAAGCACAGCACTTTGGTGAGTGATTGCAATTCCCTGACAAAGCATCCTGGAGTCTTAGAAATAGCCATGCATTTTTGTATGTATCTGTAAACAGTTGACAGTTGATTTCTTACTTCTATTTCTATGCAGGCTGGGTAAATTCTGTAATTAATGGTCATTAGGGATTTAGAAGACAAATGAGTCATTCATTAGTTCGGTGTCCAAACTAATGAGCAATAAATGCTTATGAAAGATATGATTTATTTAGTATTTAGAATCCGTGTCATTATGTGATACCTGATAAAGTTGCCAAGAAACAAAGATGACCTGTGCCTTGGAGCCATGAGGGACAGCCGCCTGCTCTACAGGACCACACTGGTGCCAAGACTGGGGGACTCCAGGGAAGTCAGCAGCTTCCCATGACTAACAAGGATTAGCTTAGCCAGCCGAGACCAAGTTTTCTCCTAGTGTTCGTGTTTTCCTAGAGGCTGGGTCCAGGAGAATCATTCCTGGCTATTTCAGATCACCGATCTGAGTCTTCAATACATATATGGCACTGTCATGGGCTGCGCAGCCTTGTCCTAAAGCCGTTTTCAGACTTTCTTGTGATATTGCCCAGATGAACAGCCCAACTGCTGCAGGAGAAGAGCCCAGCTGTGCTGCTGCCCCTGTTATCATTCAGTTTTGTCTGCGACTTTTCAAGATGTCTTTCCATCCACCCAGCCTTTCTTTCCCACAGTCGAGAGCTGCAGATGTAATAGTCCAGGACAAAGCTCCTATGCCAAAATATTAAAAGTGATCAAAAAAAGAGCATCACAGAAGGATAGTTAGTTACAGCTGGTCCTGAGGAAAATTTACGCTGTAACATGTTTAAGCAAGCCAGGAGAAACACACTGGATGCTGTGGGGACGGGAGTTGTAACACTAGCAGGTACTTAATGTAGGTGAAACCTGCATTGGATTGCAGATGGCAGTGCTCACTGGTCCAGGCTTATCAAATCTTCCTGGCCAGGGGGAGGGCGGCTCTGGCCCCAGCAGAGGAGGATTTGTGGTCAGGGAGGAGGACGTGTAATGACGGCTTATTTTGGAAGACAAGTTCCTGCGCTGCGTGGCTGCTTATTAACTCAACCTCGCGGAGTCGCTGCCTCACGGCTCGGGGTGTTCTGGTCCCCTGAGTCTCCTCCAGCCCTGACATTCAGCCCTTTTTCTCCTCTCTGATTTTATGGCTGCTTATTTTGGGCTACTGGAGGAAGAACATGCCCTTCGGGGTAACTAGGATCAGATACCTCAGGCAGTTCCTGCAGGCCATTGCTTTTGGAAAGTTGTGTGAGTGATTCATGGCTTTTTAAAGGACAAATAGCCCCTCCAAAAATGTGGTTTCCAGCCAAGCAGACAGCAGGTCCAGGTTCCTACAGGGATCCCCACTTGTGCTCTGCTCATGGTGGGCTGGGGGGATTGTCCCGAGTCAGACCAGTGCTCACTCCACTCATTTTGGGAACCCCATCAAGCACAGAGGACAGGTTTACAGAGCAGAGGACAGTCATTTGTTTTCTTTCTTTCTTTCTCCTTACAGGGCAGTCAGTCTTCACATAGACCTCTGATCCTGTCACCTGGGTATTCATGGTATGTTATTTATCCTCTGCTGCAAGTAGAAAGGAGAAAATATACTCAGTAATGTTTTCAGGCACAGAATTGCATATTTTTTAATAACGGGTACTTCATACATGCTTTTTCTGCATTGGGCTAGAGCTACATTGCTAAATGCTTTAGGTACGAAGAATTTCAAAAATTGGTACAAACAGACATTTTGAGGACTAGACAATTCAACTCATTTTCTTTAAAAAAAAAAAAAGATCACTCCTCCCCCAGTACCTGGTGGGGTGAGAGTCTGTGCACCTGCCCCGTGTACATCTGACGTTTTCGCTGCTATCCTTCAAAGTTCTGAAAATCTAGTATTTAATTAAGACATTTTTAAAAGACGGATGTCACTGAAATGTGCTGAAGCAGACAATTAAAAAATCTGAAAATTAATTCAAAATAAAAGGATCTCTTCAGATGTGTGATTTTTGGCACAGGGGTCCTATGGGCTAGAACTAATTACTGCAGAGACCAGAGGCAAGACCGAGGTGAGTTCTTTTTGCTCCTAAACAAGCTCCACCACGTCCCTGCCGAGAGGGGGGAGTCCACCGGCATGTGGTGCACGTCACCAGCATTGCCTGGGGTTGGGGAAGGAAGCTGGGAAAGCATTTCACCTCAGCTTCGCAGCACTCACAGGCTTGTGAAAGGTTTGGAGCTGTTGCCAGCAGGAACTAGCTAGCCAGCTGAGGTCTGTGTCACCTCCACAAGGCTGCCTGCGGCCCTTGAGCAGGGTCTGGGGCGTCCAGGGCCGGTGGGGAAAGCGTGGATGCCCACCTTGCCTTGCTTCGGTTGGGCACAGCAAGCACCTGGTGGCTTCTCCAAACCTCGGGATCTCAAGCGGTATTCTTGAAGGGACCAAAGGTTCTTCTAGCTTGACCATGTCAAAGCTCAGCTTCCAGAGGCTCTGATCATTGGGCTATAAATGGTGAAGTAATGCATGCATGTGATAGAGTGATTTCTCCCTGTGGATATCCTTTAGCTGGCCAGATGACCTGTGCTGGGCGCTCTGAGCTGGCCCTTCCCATTTCAGAGCTGTTGAATTCATCTCGTCCGTCGTGGCAGAGAAGCACAGATCTCATCCAGGAGTGAACAACCTGATGCTTATATAAGATAAGCAATTTGTGGCTTTGTGAAACATCAACACAGTTCAATTTGTGCCATTTAAGAAAGGCGTCTATTGTTTCCTTGCATAAGCAGCAGCAGCAAAGGTAACGCGTTCTCCCTTGCTGTTTTTTGAAGGAGGTTGTAGTCCTTTTTAATGTGTGACCTTCAGGCTCTACAGAAAACTTGCAAATGAAAAGCTCCGGTGAGTAATCCCATTTGCAGTCAATATAGTTGCATTCTGCAGAGGTTTGGAATAAGTCGCTCACCTCAGAATAGCAGGTGATAAACTAAGGGCGAGGTTTTTTATTTTTAATAAATGGATTATTTGGCATTCAGAAATCCTCCCTTAAGCCCCAGGCTCTGAATTACACTATTGCAAGAAATGTTTTTAATTTAATTGAAGAGTGGTTCTTAAAGACTTGCAGCTCTGGCCATGGTGGGCGGCTTTTGTCACAAAGCCAGACCTTGGTGATGCTGCCTACCTGTGGGGTTATGTGGGAGTGGGAAACCCGGCGCGCAGTGTGGGCTGGATTGAGTGTGTCCTTTGCAAATGCTTCTCATTAATTTAGCGATGAATGAGAAAGTGGGAAGAGAGAGGGCATTTTTCTTGTCTTCCTGCTGTCTTAGTTGATTCTCTGTGTAAGAAAATCTCTTTCTTGGCAGTCTGTAGAAGTTCATAAAAAATAAGTGACAGAAGAAGCAAGTTTTTTGGCAGCGGCCAATGCTGCTCAGTCTTGGCAGTCGCTGTCCAAGGGCACCTGGGACTGGGGTCAATGGGGTGTTTGGCCCCCCCAGCCCCGGCTGAGTGCTTGGACAAGGTGAGGCTACTGGGGACTTCAGCCCGGGTAGTTAAAGAGGTGTCCAGGTCTTTTGGAGATTAAAGAGACATTCTGTATTTTCCTTCCAGAGCATTGATTCCAAACCTTGGCCTCTATCTGGATGAAAGAGTTATCTGATTTCTCGCTTTCTCATTTATTTTTTATATGGGTGGGGGTGAGAGAGCTGGGGGACAATGTGTGAAGGATTGTGAGCTGACCAGGCTGGCTCATTCTGCAATATGAAAGTGCAAAAACTCTATTTTTTTCCTGTAGGAAACAGTCATTGCAACTTTATTTTTAACATCTGCACAGACAAAGCAGCTGGGGGTAGCTAAATGAATCCTGGCAGGGTAATGGGTCTCCTTGATGAGTGCAGCCAGGCGCTCCCGTGAAAACCGGGACTGATTTGGCTGAGTTATGAGACTTGGAGAGCTACAACTTTTCGTGTGATAAGTATGATGAGTATGATCCATCCGGAGGAGAGGCCGGCTGCCCCATGCCCGCGCTGGGGCTGAGGGAGGCTCCCGCAGGGATGTGACTCATTGATCACAGAGTTTTCTAAATCTCTGCGTCAGTCAAGAAATGGCTGCAGCCTGATGCGCAAAGCCGATTGTAAAGGGGTGCAGCAAATTCAGCTTTCCCTCCCTTTTGGGGAAACCAGGCTTCAACTGCAAGAAAAATAACTTCTTCCAGTTAAACCACAGAATTAAACAATTTTCATCCTTCTTTTTACCCATGTATATTAGGTACTCCTCATCTTTCATTTGAGCATTAGAAAACCAGCCCTCCCTGGGGCATGCTCATAAGCATGAGGAAATCCCAAGCCCTTGGCAGACAGTGGGAGTGCTGACACAGCTCTAGCCATGAAGCAGCTCCTAAAGGCTAAGGCTGCCTTGTTTGTGGTCAGCATTTAAGGTGAAGCTGCAGAATTCTTAGAGGAATGATTTTAAAGATGCTTTCTGGGGGCTCTGGAGCACCAAGAGTGAAATGTTCTTCTGCAAAGTGGCCCAGAGTGACATCACAGAAACATAGAATGCTTTGGGTTGGAAGTAACCTAGTCACCTAATCCAACTGCCCTGCAGTCAGCAGGGACATCTTCAGCTCAGTCAGGTTGCTCAGAACCCTGTCCAACCTGGCCTTGAGCATTTCCAGAGATTGGGCATCTACCACCACTCTGGGCAACCTGTGCCAATGTTTCACGAGCCTCTCTCTTAAGGCTGAGAGAGTTGGGGCTGTTCAGCCTGGAGAAGAGAAGACTGTGGAGAGACCTTACAGCAGCCTTCCAGTACCTGAAGGGGCCTATAGGAAAAATGGGGAAAATATTTTCAGCATGGCTTGTTGTGACAGGACAAGGAGTAATGGCTTTAAACTAAGGGAGGGTAGATTTAGACTAGATATAAGGAAGAAATTTTTTACTATGAGGGTGGTGAAACACTGGAACAGATTGCTCAGAGAGGTAGTGGATGCCCCATCCCTGGAAACGTTCAAGGCCAGGTTGGACGGGGCTCTGAACAACCTGGTCTAGTTGAGGATGTCCCTGCTCACTGCAGGGGGTTGGGCTAGATGGCCTCTAAAGGTCCCTTCCAACCCAAAGCATTCTATGATTCTATGATTGTAACAAATTTCTTCCTCATATCTCGCCTGAAATCTCTATATACTGCATATTTCTTGAGCCAGGGCTAATTTCAGACTGCTTGAATTCTTGATCTAGTTTAGTCATTAGGAGACAAAAAGATAGGACGTAGGCCAAGACTATGCTGGGTTACTGTTGTGACGGGCAAGACAAGAGTGATAAGCACTGTCATTCTGATCTATTCTTAAAAACAGCCCAACAACCCAATGCATCAAACAAAAGCAAGCTCTCAAAATGGAGCCCATCAGCAGTGGCTAAGCCAGCAGGCTTGCTGGCGGGAATCAGGGCACACTGTAGAGGTCTTTGATTACACAAAACTGGGAGGAGTGGTGGATACACTAGCAGGCTGTGCTGCCATTCAGCGAGACCTGGACAGGCTGGAGAGTTGGGCAGAGAGGAACCTGATGAGGTTCAACAAAGGCAAATGCAGGGTCCTGCACCTGGGGAGGAACAACCCCATGCATCAGTAAAGGCCTGGGGTGGACCTGCTGGAGAGCAGCTCTGCGGAGAGGGACCTGGGTGTCCTGGTGGACGACAGGTTAACCATGAGCCAGCAGTGTGCCCTGGTTGCCAAGAAGGCCAATGGGATCCTGGGGTGCATTAAGAAGAGTGTGGCCAGCAGGATGAGGGAGGTTCTCCTTCCCCTCTACTCTGCCCTAGTGAGGCCCCATCTGGAGTACTGTGTCCAGTCCTGGGCTCCCCACTTCAAGAAAGATGAGGAGCTACTGGAGAGAGTCCAGCGGAGGGCTACGAGGATGGTGAGGGGACTGGAGCATCTCTCCTGCGAGGAGAGGTTGAGGGAATCAGGCTTGTTTAGCCTGAAGAAGAGAAGGCTGAGAGGGGACCTAATAAATGCTTATAAATATCTGAAGGGTGGGGGTCAGGAGGATGGGGCCAAACTCTTTTCAGTGGTGCGCAGCGACAGGACAAGGGGCAATGGGCACAAACTGAAGCACAGGAAGTTCTGTCTGAACATGAGGAAGAACTTCTTCCCTCTGAGGGTGACGGAGCCCTGGAACAGGCTGCCCAAGGAGGCTGTGGAGTCTCCTTCTCTGGAGATATTCAAGACCTGCCTGTACAAGGTCCTGTGCAGTCTGCTGTAGGTGACCCTGTTTCGGCAGGAGGGTTGGACTAGATGACCCACAGATGTCCCTTCCAACCCCCACCATTCTGTGATTCACTGATAAGCTCCTCTGTGCATGTTCTGTTCATAGTTAGATTTGGGCAAACTATCTTTTTTTTGTTGTTTGTTGAGCAAACCAAGGGGAAATTTGGCTTCAATCAAATCGAAATGGGCATCTTTTACAAGAAGAAAATAAAGCGATTTGAAGTATTTGAAATGTTTTCAGACTGTTTGTTTTGATTAAAATCACCTTGCAGTTGGGATTGTGTCACCTGTCCCATAAAAGTCAGGTCAACTTTGAAACAAAAAGCATCACACTGGAGTGTAAAGTCATCCCATTTTGAGATGGGAGGTGAGAAGAATATTAACAGATTGATGCTTCAGTGAATTGAAATGTTTCAATGGCTTGAATTTAAACAAACACATGCTTTAGTATTTCTATAGTTCAAGGTATAGACCCCTGTATACAAATGTTTGGAATTGCCAGGACAAAAAAAAAAGCTCACTACCCCAAAATTAATCCTTCCTGAAGCTACCACTACTGTCAGCATTTTCTACCCTGCCAATGAACAAACAAGCATTCTCCCTTCTAGGCAGGGACAAATAAGATGCTTCAAAAGTTTTTTATTAAAACTTTGAATCAAGTAGTTTTCAAAGCTTCAGAGGGTCTTTCATTTATGGAACATTCTATTGAAGAGAAAAAGCAGATTTTTGGAAGATGAGAAAAATTATGGTGATTTGGAAAGAGATCTTTTAAGTGTCAAAAGTAATCACTTTTTAATAAACAACAGTAAAAGAGCCATTGAAAAAAAAAATCCAAGGAAGGGGCTCTGTTTCAAGGCCTGCCAAGGCAGATACAGCTTCAAGGCTTTGCCTTTCCTTCCTGAAGGCTTTTCCCACCTGCTCTGGTTTTTGCAAAAGTTGCTTCCACAGGCTTTGGCCAGCCTGAAGGACAATTTCTGGAGGAAAATCAGGCTTAGGTGCTAAGACCGCCACCTCAGCCCCTGAATCACCTCGCTGCTTGAAAGGGGCTCTCCTGGGACCTGGGAGGTCCCTGCTGTGGGTGAGTTTCAAGCTTCAAGCTGCCTTTTTATGGAAAGATTGATGTGAAAGCCAGTTTCCCCACTTACTGTGTCCATTAACTGAGGGAACCCAGGCTTCCTCCCGACTCAGATACGCGAGTAGCTGGCTTTTAAATTTTGCTTGTATCTACCAGTGTTGCCAAATTAAATGTGCCATGGGTGGGCAAGAAGTGATAAAAGCAGCACTTTCAGAGGATGAATCGAGACCATGCTCCTGTTCCACAAGGAGCACTCTGGCAATAGGGACATTTTCACCCCTGTCACATGTGTACAGGGACAGTAGCAAAGCATGGGGTAGGCCTTTGTTCTTATTTGGGGTGAAACAGCCCAACATCTGCCTATGGGATTGCTGTGGTGCATGAACACCATGAGTTGCAGCTGCAATGGCACCAGGAGGATGTGACTGCAAAGCAAATATGACACCTTTCAAAGAAACCAAGGACTTGGGTCTTCATGGCGGGTTTCTCTAACATGCCTGCAGTGAAATTAGGCACATGGCTCCCAAGGCAAGGAGAGCATGTCAAAAAGTCCCAGCCCTGCAGGCAGCAGGATTGGGCTGGGCAGGTTTGGATGCAGGCTCTCTGGAGGCAGTGACAAGGCTCATTAACATCAGCGGTGCTGGATCAGGGTGTCCTGGGGCACCCTCCCACTGAGGGCAGGAGGACCTCTCGGAGCAGCAGCGGTTGCAGTCCCCAGTGGAGGTTCAGGTCTCCCCTGTGTCAGGCAGCCAGACCAGAAGCAGGCTCACCTTTGGCCAAAGTTTTGTCAAAATATTCTTGATAAGGGGAAAATGTAACAAAAAGTAAATTTAAAAATCGCCCACCTAAAACTTGCAGAAGGCAAAAAACCTGGTCAATATTAATCAATGGGTAGGTGTTAATTAATGTCTTGTTTCTCAAGCCAAACACCATCAAGCTGGTAAACCACTTTTAACCTCACTTCCAGGTAAATTATGTTTAGTTGCCCTTTTATCCGCCGTGCTTTGTATACAAATGAGCAGCAGCTCCCGGTGGACTCCACCGAAAGGTTAGCAGCCGCGCATAGCATCTGGGATGAATGTTCGAGATCTTCTCAATACAAACGAGCGCTGCAGCAAAGAACACTTGGATTTGATTAATTGGGACAAATTCTACTTTGATGGGAGTCCGGAAGGTACAGTGGGAAAAGCGGTTGTTAATCACAGTGCCTGCACCTCAGTGTTGTGTACTTCAGCGTCGGAACTATTGTTATGACATCAAAATACGTCTCCAGGATGGATGATGCGTAATCCGTGTGATGTTTAAAGATACGCAGGAGGATGTGGGAGTGTAACGAGGGGCCAGACCCTCATTTACAATCTTTTCAGGCTGTGGGTTGTCAGAATATCTCGGAAGGGTTTTGGCAGCTTTGTCACTTCCCCTCCCCTGGTGCTCAGCTCTTATTTAATTATTAATGCGCGTGGCTCAGGGTTGTCTCGGCAGGTGGAGGAAAAGTCTCTGTTGAAAGTGACGGGAGTAGACATGAAAATCTCAGTTGCATGGTCGTCATGTAGGGCCTTTTGGAGTAGTACCAGAGGGTAAAATGTCGTGAAAAGCCGGATCCAAAGTCCATCGAAGTCAGTGAAGTATTTCCATCACTTCAGTTAGCTTCGGGCTAATCCCCAGGAGACCTGATGAAAAGAGAAGAGTGTAGTGGGATGGGAGCGATTCCAGCCGGCCACTGCTTCTGTAGCTCACGCTCCTCGCCTGACATTACCCTACTAATTGCAGGTTTGGCTGGTTAATGAGGCTTCATGCTGTACACCCACGCTGGGGGATTCGCTGGTCCCTACGTCTGCCTCAGCAGCGACACAGAGACCTTCCCAAGCAGCAGCCCCCAGCCAAAGCTTACCCTGTGCTGGAGACTTCTCCTGCCACATTAATGCCTCTTGGGCTGTGATGACACCTTGATGCTAGCAGGAGCAGCAATATGTAGATTTACACCAACTGAAGAGCATGTCTTCCTTCAGTGAGGGAGCGGGAAAGGCTTTTGCCAGCAGAAGATCTGTCTGCCGTCAAAAGTGCCAGCAAACTCTTATTAGTGCAGATAAGATCTGGGGAGAGATTCCCTCCCTGGGTGACATTTTTGGCAATTTTCTGAATATTTTCCCCTTCTGCGAGGAACATGGCCTTGGAGATGTTTCGACCATCAGTGTTTTAAACAGAAATTTCTCTCGCTGGGATTGAGACACGTTGAAAATCTTCTCATCTGTGAAACATTTTTCTCTTTAATTTGGAGAGCAAAATTATTGAAGTAATTAAGTTCCCCAATTAGCTTGTCTAAGCAGTTTCTGTGTGCTTCCCTTTTTGTCTTCGTCCCAGCAGAAATGGTGCTGGGTTCCAAAAAGAAAGGCAGAATGAACTCGTTAGATTTGTTTCTGAATTGGGCAATTGACTGTTAGAAGAAGCAGTTTATGCTTCCAAGGATAACAGAGATACATCTGTGGCATTTAGCAGCAGCACATACTAACATCTTGCATGCAGTAATAGTGGCAATCGAGCAGTAATGGAGGAGGACCAGACCCCAGGGGAGATTCCCCAAAATGGTAGATTTATGCCCTATAATTAGTCTTCTCGCTTGCCAGCTATTTTTCCAGTGGTATGGCAAGGAAAAAAAACAGACCTCAGGAGAACACTGCAAAAATTCCTGCTCTTCCCTTAATTTCAAAACAACATCCTCATTGTGTTTAGGTCTATCCCCAGTAAAATATATTGCCTATTTTCCAGTATTCCCTGCCAGTCTGTTACTAATCCCTCTTTTTGTGTTTTCCCAATGACAGATGGTCGTCATCGAGAAAGTTTCTAGAAAGTAGCTGGGTTGCTCAAAAGTCCTGACTGGCAGCGTGGGTATAGGGACACCAGGATTAAATCGTTGCTAATGTGGCACAGACAAACACCGGGTAGGGTGGGCTGAACTACTCTGTTTTGCCAGTTTTTCCTGGTGTGAGCAAGGAAGCTTTCCTTGCTGATGGTCCTTTAAAAAGCCTCTAAAGCAAAAATTGACTCAACCAATACGCAAACCTGGTGAAATCTTTAACACTCACTATCCCAAAAACTTAAATATTTTTGCTTTTAGTTTTGGCAAGAAAACAGAGAAAATTGCATTTTGGCTCAGTCTCAAGGTTTGATTTTGATTTTTTCCAGCTTGCCATAGAACGAAAAGAGTCTCTTACTGCTCCAGTTCTCATACCTGCGCTGCCAAGGCTTCTTGGACTTGGTGTGAGCTTTCTTTTTTATTCTCAAATTTTACTTGATTGTGAAAAGATTACGTCCGAAATGCAAAGTCTAATTTCTGACCCGAGACTCCCTGGATATGTCCCTTTGGTTTCATAATAATGGACAATTTTGATGGTCTGTTGGAGGTTCTCTACATTTCAACTCTTTCCTATGGAGTCAGTTTGAATATTCATTTCCTCTGTCCATTTTGAAAGTTGGATGTTGCTCTTCTCTTTGAATTTCTGCACTTTTCCATCCAGGTACTGGTCATATCACCTGCCAGGTAAGTCTCTCAGCTACCCTCAAAGTAACAGGTGGGATGCTTCAGCCCCAGTATTTACCCACTTGACTTATCCCAGCCTACCTGAAATGCTGCTACCAGGATGAACAGTCTCCTGCCATGTCAAATGACCTGCACATAGATAAAGAAAAGGTTCTGAGGACCTTTCAGCTATACAGTTTATCTGTGCTTTTAATGAGGAAGAACTTGCATTCTTTGATTTAGAGCCATTTTTCCCTTGAAGGCTGCCTGCAATTACTTGGGTGGTCATCTCTCAGACTGCTAACTCCTCTACATTTTAGTGAGGATCGTAGTGCTTAAGCTTGCTGAAAACTACTCAGTAAGGGATTTTACATGTTCACCTCATTCAGGAAAAGTAACTGCAGGTGTAAACCATTTTGACCTCAACAGGGCTGAGTTTACTTAGGCCAACTGAGGACCTGCCTGAGCCTATGCACACCTGACATTGATCTCTTCCTTTCTCAGCTGTGATTAAAATATTTTCTGTCTTCACCAACCTCAAAGGCCTGCTCTCTAGTCCACACCTTAATGTGGCTGCCAGGGCTAATTTAGCATTAGTGTTTTGTCATGCAAAGACAAGGTGGGTTTTTTTTTTTTAATTCAGCAAGACTTCTGCTGATTAGCAGTATTGGTGTTTTCAAATACTGCCAGCTACAAAGATCTCATTTGAAAGAGATCGAATATTTGGAAAGTAAAGGTCAGAAATATCAATAGGGCAGTACATAGGGCTCTGAAAATGAAGATTAAGAGTTAAAGCCTTAGAAACAGTACATGAGTTTGCCTCCTTAAAATGAAAATGAGAGCTATCATCTGGGTTATAAATTCATATCATATGTACATCTTGGAACAGTTTACATCTAAAGAGTTGAAGATGTACAAATGAATAGGAGGGAAAACCCCCTAAAGATAGGGGAAAGGATCCACAAATACTTGTTAGGCTTAGCTGCGGTACTTCAAGTTAGCTGGGGAATAAGCCCTTCTACACTGGAGCGGGAGTTTCTTCTATCCAAGTGTGACTTTTTAAAGAAATTCATATGAAAACTCCACACAACTCTCTTCTATGCTTACACTTTCAGGCCGTTTTCTAATTTTGTGTCGCTGTGTGGCTCTGTTCTGGGTCAGAACCCGTCTTAGCACTAGGCACACTGATGCTAAGCGAAGGACTTGAGTCCTTTGATGGCACAGAGCCGAAGAACGACTTGGGACTGCATCCATCGTACCAGGGTGAACAGATAAATGGCAATAATCAGGGTTAAACCGCTGGAGTATCAAGGTGGGAGAAAGCTGGAACCTAGAAGTGTTGATGAAGAGCTGTTTGCAGCAGTTTTATAATGCCTTTGCACCATGAGACTGAAAATTACTGCATTTTCTAATAATCAGTGCAGCTTAATTTAAAATGCCCTGTTTAAATAACCATTTTGGGAGAGTCCCTACTGTTTTCTGCATGAGAAAGCTGGTGGGTGAGTCTGCTGCTGGGCTTGCGGATGGGCCGTGTGTGCTGCCTGGCTGTCTGAGAAGCTGGCGAAAGACCTGACCCCTGGGGTTCTGCACAGCAGGAACAGCGAGTCCCTCCTCAAATGCCTGGGCAACCAGCAAAAACGTGCCCAAAGTTGGGAATCCTGACTCCTGGAGCGTCCCACACCTCGTTAGTTAAGCCATCTGCCTTGAAGCTTCCTCAGTCCTGAGTTCAGTTCACGTAGTATCACCCACTTTCCAGATGATATTATTTCTTGCACCTTTTATTCACTCCTGTCTCACCTCGAACCTTCTCCCTCTGGATTTAGGGAGCAGTTGGTTGGGGAGTTCAGATCTGGTTTCAGATGGGGCTGTGTGGGGAGTGGGTGGAGAAATGGGGACTGGTGGCTTTCTCTGTGAGCCCCGCACTGGGAAACGGTGCCCGCCAAAGGGTTACGACTGGCTGGGAAAAGGAGGTAGTGAAGGATTTATAAATGTCACCCCGACTCCAGAAAGTCCCTTGGCAACGTCCAGCGCTGGCTGCTGCTTCTGAGCTATAAGCGGCTGATAAAGCTGATGGGAGCTGAGTGATGGACACGAGGCACATGGCCCTGAGCGGTCTCTGTGTTTGCGAGGGGAGCTAAAGAACTGGAATGGGATTTCTTTCACGGGTGAAATAACTGCTGAGAGCGACTCAAAGGAGCAGAAAAGTCTGGCTTTGGGAGGCACTTAGCCTCTGACTCATTGCTGGGCTAAACTCCAGAAAGACCCTCTGAGGGAAGCTCCAGATTTTGTGAAGTAAATGTCAGGGAAAGCACCAGCCAGTTTGTTATAACCAGAACTGCCAAAAGAGTTCCTCAAAGAAGACAAACCACCCCAGCATCACTTCTCTGCTGCAGGTGCATGGGGGAAAAGTGCACCTCACGTCAGCCAAGACGGAGCTCGATCTCTCCCTTGCTCAATGGCCTCTTGTGTTTGCAGCTTCAGAGCTTATCCCACAAGTCCTGAAGAAAGGCTGCACACGACAATGTTTATTTAAAGGTTTCTTTTAATTTTTCCCCTTTCTCCGGTGTTGCGGGAGGTGAGGGGCAGTGCAAACCCCAGCTCCAGTTTAGGAGCAATGGAAAGTTCTTCCAGGCTTTCAGAGCATGCTGGAGCTCCCACCTGGGATCTTGGAAGGAGAAGCAGAGTTTGCAGAAGGTGCTCTGACGTCTGTGTCTGTAAGAACAGCAATCCTGGTCTGGCAGAGATCCATCCTGGATTGATAAGACTGCAATACTCATTTTATTATCTAGCTCACATGAAACACCTGCAGACCAGCACAGATATGGTGTTCACAGAGCCTGCCTGCAGTCATTTCTCTTTCTTCCACTTATCTCAGATTTCTAGGACTAGGTGAAATTCGACATAGAAACTGTTTGTATCTTTTAATCCCAGCCAGAAGATGCCTCCTTTAGCAGGACAACCACAAAAGATTCTCCACAAGGAACATACATGTGAATTTGATGAACTGTTTTCTAAAAAAACCCCCACCCTTTACGCTGTTTTCCCGTTACATGCATAGAGCTAGTTGGAAAGGCGCGTCCTGGCTGGATTTTCATCTGGACTTTCTGGGATAAAGAAAATAAAGGCTAAAGACACTGTCACCTAGTGAGCATGAGAGGATGCTAAAATCCACTTTACCCCTTAATTTTCTGATGTCATCCATGTCTAGATGAGGCAGCTTTGTGAATCTCTCAAGGAATGTTTGTTCTAGAGCCTTTTCCTTTGCACAACAGCTTGTCTGATTTCTCGTGAGTCATATATAGAGTGTGAGTTTCTATCTTCTGATGTACCAGGAAAAGGCTGTCTTTTGGTCTATATGCCAAGCATATGTGAAAGCAAAGGTCTTATCCTTCCCACTACTTATATTCGCAGGCTTTTCTTGCTGTTTGATGGGCCAGGAGCAACCGAGTGCTGACATGCAAAAGGGAGATCACAAAAGTACACAAAATGGGGATTGCATATCCCAAACTAAAATATCTGAGGGACTGGAGACCTGCAGTGCCTGGACATGTTCCTCTCATTGCTGCCCTGCGTGAGCCTCAGCAGCTCGTTGCATGAAGCTTTCGGTCACTGTCACTGTGTGCGTGGCCATTGCTAGTGTAAACCTACACCCAAACCCATACATAGGAATCACATTCCTGTCAGAGAAGTATCCCCAATCCACAGAAATGGGTTTTGTAAGTGTGCTATAGAAGATCCTGCAGAAAAACTGTGGGCTGGCACTTGTAAAATGTCTCAACCACTGAAATACATGTAATATATTATTATAACAGATTTTACGGGAGCTAAGCAGCATTTGAAAGTGCTGGACAAAACAAAAATGAAGAAAAAAGGGCTGAATTACAGCAGGAGCAAATTTGTCTAGCTCCCCAGCTATCAACAGAGCAATGCTGATTTATGCCAGCTGCAGATGTGACCCAGGTCACAACTCTCTGCTTCATCTCCAGCGCTGGGTGATGCTTGGAGGCCTTTTACTGAAGTCTCATCAACCAGGACCCCCTTACCAAGCATGGCCCCACATGTTTGCCATGTTATCCTCGCATCCTCAGTGCATGGTGCCTGCCCCATGGGGTCACAGCACGTCGCACCAGAGCAGGTCACAACTGACACGCTGGCCTGTAATTGGAAGTGGCACTGCGCATCCGGGAGCAACAAAAGGAAGATGTTGAAAAAATGACCTTTTTTTCCCCATATTTCTGCATCCAAGAGGTGGACAATCAGAGTGCCCCAGAGCTCCAGGGTCACAGTGGCCCTTGGAAAAGAGAAATGCTGCTCTCCCATCTTCTGCACTCCCCATGCCAGCTTGCACTGGGGGACTCAAAAAGGCCTCTAAAGCAAATAAACCATAAGTAGGGGACTTCCCCACTCTTAATCTTTCAGTTTTGGAGTATAAACACAGGAGAAGTGAAGGGTGTTCTTCCTCCACCCATCTATCCCTTAACCGCAGCCAGATCCGTTTATAGTGTTGTGTAGCTCTTCCAGGTTGATTGAAATGGCTAGATTCTCAGAGACAGGGTATTTCCCTTCCCTCCAGCATTGCTGCAGGAGTCTGTCCCTGCTTGTTACTGGAGAAATTTTATAGCACTGCAAGTTGAGTCAACAGTTTTTACCCATGCCTGGAAAAAAATCACCCTTGTTCTTTTAGCCCTGGGATCCTCATCTCACAGCCCCAGGTAACTGGGGTTAGCCATTACTCATGCACACAGTGCCACTTAAGTTTATTTCGATTTCATTTCCACACAGAAAAAGGGTTTGAGGGCCTCAGAAGCGTGTTGAGAGCCTTCCACTCCCACCGAGCTTCTCGCATCGCTACTCTGTAAAGACAAAGCATCTCTTTTAAAATCAGAGTGACTGCACAATCAGAGCAATGGCAGAGTCCCGGTGCTTGCAGTGAGCCCCAGCTACCGTGGCAAAAACCTTCCAGTAACTCCCTTTCAGATACTGAACAGGAGAAGAACCATCAAGGTCACCTCCAGTTTGATCCTGGCGCATGCCGCGCATTCCTCTTTTCTCTTAGCTCTGGCAAGGCCATTAGCATCCCTTTACAGGTGTGTGGCTTGCCTGGTACAGCAGCTCTTCCAAAACCTGGTTGTGGGCTTGTCTCTGCCAGGCGGAGTTTACTGTGTTAAGGGAAACATCTTCTGCCTTGAACCTTGTCTGAACAGATTTCAGACAACAGCACTCAGTGGCTCTAAGACCTCAGCTGGCTCCTGGTGTCGCAGCACAGGTGAAGAGTGGAGTTACTGGGAGAGAGCTAGCAGGATAATTAACGTGGCAAGAACGTGGTGGTTTTTCAGGAGCATGGTGCTATCTCTCCTTCCAGAAAACTTCCAACCAAGACGAGGCACTTTCCTGGAAAACGAGCCATAGTTTCAGAATGATGCAGAAACTCCTGGGTGAGTTTTTCTGCCCTGCAGCGTGCAGAAGGTCAGATGAGATTATTATAATGGTCCCACTGGCCTTAACATCTGTGAAAGATTGCTGCAGCTCCTTTGAATAGCTACTCAGCCTAGTAGGAGATGACTTTTTTTTTCCTGTTGGCGTGTTATCAGAAGAGATCAGACTAATTGCGCACTTATCTGGAATTACAGTTATGAAGCTGCTCTAATAAGGCAGTAATTCGTATCTTGAGTGATTTATGGCCCGAGCCTGAAAGCCCTCTGAATCTATTGATTCCAGCAGGATTTCCTATGGCAGTGAGATACAAGGTCACTGCAGAGCCGTGCTCCGTTGTGCTGCTGATAGCCTGGTGGCATGGAACCAGCACCTTCACAACGCCATTTGTTCGTTAGCATTTACACGAAAGGTCACAAATTGGACCCAGAATAAACGTGATTTCTGTGCTGCCTTCTTATTCACAAGGCATACTTGTTAACAACTCCGAAAGCCCTCTCCTGCCTTCCTCGCTGTGGCATCTAGATGACTTGGGAGGATTTTTAGGTGGCAATTCTTCACTCTGGACCTTGTACTGTTAAAATTTATTTAGCTTCAACAAAGGAGAGTAAGGAGCTTTTTATAGTCCCTGTGAAGTAGTTTTAACCTAGGACTCAAAAGACAAAGACCGCTGTTGAATAGCAATGTTTATTTAGCACTTTAACATTTAAATCTTTCTCCTTTTGGATGTGTCTTTCCTTTTGAACTGGAGGCACAAGTTCCCCTGTTTGCCTGCAAAACTCTTTTTTTTTCAACTCGCACTGAATCCCCAGAAAATCCTCAAATATTCTTGCAAATCTCAGAGACATTAAGGCGTTAGCCCCCCTTCCTCCCCATCAGACCTTTGAAGGCTGGTGTGACTAGAATGATTTTGGAGTTGTAGCTCAGAGTCTGAATAAAAAATGAAGGGAAACATTTTGCAATACTGTAGCCAGTACAATAACTAATTACTTATAGATTTTAGGTCACATTTGAAAAAGACAAATACTGAAATAAATGGAGAGTCATTTGGAGCTACCACTAACAGTCTGTTTAAATACTTTGGGTTAAATTCAACGTTGTGTCACGGCAGAGCAGCTGCCTGCATCCATGCATGCTCCAGCTTTGTACCGGTGCCAGTGAGAGCCGAACTGGTCCCTTTGCTCAGATCAGAAACACTGGTAGCTCAGGCTTGTGCGCTGCGCTGGATGGTTGGTTGGGCCTTTGCTGGACCACGCCAGTGGGAAGAGAGTCAACCAAGCAAAACATGACCACTTCTGACACCAAGTGAGACAGAAAAACACTATCCAAGGGTTTTGAGGCCAGATGCTGCCTTCCGTCATGATGTTTAGCAGAAAAAGCTCAGAAATTTGTCAGCAGATTTGTGGTGATGTGATCTCGCCCTGCGAACAACAGAAGACTTCAGAAGTGAGGGCTGAAAATAAAATTAGCGACCCACATGTTACAAGCTAAGTTTAATCTATCTTTAGATACAGCCAGAAAGCATACTAAAATTTTTACCTGTCTGTAGCATGAGCAGAGACGTTATTTTTTTACTACGGTTGACATTTTGATGTGTTAGTTTTAATGTACTTCAAAGAACAACAGCCCTCAGACAGAACAACTTCTTAGCTGTGAGCCAAATGAAATTGCGTTTTTTACGTTTGCAACTGGGATCATCAATAATTTTGCTAAGGCGAGATGTGTTATGGATGCATTCCGCATAAACTTCAGGGTCTGGAAACCTGGAGGCCTGGCTTTTAGTCAGTAAACATTTCGCTCTTCAGCATCTCTGTGTGCCTGGGTGGTGCTTCGAATTGCGCCTGACTTCTGCTGAGGCTAGGAAAATTGCGTTCAGCCTCTCATCAACCTCCACGTGCAACCCCCAGCCTTCTCCTCCGTGTCGTTTTTCTGCGCTTTGACAGACATGCCATTATCGAGACATGGCAGTGATTAGATAAATACTCTTTATTTATTAGCACACATCCTCAGCAGGATCCTGCATGATCTCAAGCTCCAGGGCTGGTAAATCTGCACCTCGCCGCAGAGCTGAGCTTTCCGGATCCGCCTGTCCACGGAAGAGGTGTTGGCTGGGGCCAAGCGTCTCCGCGCCGCGGGAATGGGACAGCGGCAGCCTGCCCGTGCAGGGGGCTGCGAGGGGTGGCACGCGTCGCATCCCTTCCCAAGGAACACCACACGGGAAACTTCATTTCAGCTGCTTCCCTGTGGATTTTGGTAAATCCTTCCAGACACAGCACCTGTCCCGCTGTCTCTGGCTGCTCCCCATTCCTTCACAGTGGACAGAAAGCCCAGTTTTCTCCCCAACAGGTGAAAAGTCCCAGCTTGGTGCCAGACAGCCTCTATGAAATGTTCATCTCCTTGGAAAAGCAGGGAGAACGGTGTCAGGTGTGTTGGAAATGAGGTTTTAGGGCTTTGGACGATATCCGTGTCCTCTTGCTAAGGTACCTCAGAAATACATGGGAGTCAGCGAGACGGGGAGACAAACTACTCAACCCCCCCAGTTCTCCTCCCCCAAATCTCTTCAGATCACAAGGAGTGGTCAGGGACAGGGATGGGAGCATCTGGAAATAACAGCATTCCTAAGGGAAAGTATTCCTTTTTAATTAATTGCATCCCTTTTATCCATGACAGTGTAATTGCATTTTGCTTAACTAAATCTTTTTAATTGGTGCTGGGAGTGAATGATAAGCAAAGCTGTACAATTCCTTATTAGCTGTTACAGATAGCTACTGTAGGGCAGCGCAGGACAGCTCATTAGAGCTGGGGCCGAACAGCACCGAGCTGGGGACTGGGCGAGGGAGGTGGTGAGGGCACGCGAACCAGCCCCTATGTCTCAGGGCTACCCGTTTTCATAGAGGTAAGAGGTTTTATCGTTCCTCAACTGCTATCCTGCAGTGACTTGTAGCACTCTTCCTGCCCCGATGGACCTTCCTTTGGACCGAAGCGGACACCTGGGGCACGAGCGCCCTCCAAACCGGCTGCCCGGGGGCCTGGCGCTGGGTCTCAAGCTGCAAGGGACACTGCTGTGACCTGTGTCCTGCCTTCCCAGCAGCAAGCCTGGGGCAAGCCCTGCAGCTGTCCCGCCAAGGGGACACCTCGGACGTGCTGGTGAAATCTGGGGGTTTGCCTTGAAAAGAGTGCTTCTAGAGTCACAGAATCACAGAGTCACAGAATGGTTTGGGTTGGAAGGGACCTTTAAAGGCCATCTAGCCCAATCCCCCTGCAGTGAGCAGGGACATCTTCAACTGGATCAGGTTGCTCAGAGCCCCATCCACCTGGCCTTGAGCGTTTCCAGGGATAGGGCATTGGCCACCTCTCCGGCAGCCTGTGCCAGGGTTTCACCACCCTCATTGTAAAAAATTTCTTCTTTACATCCAGTCTAAACCTACCCTCCCTTAGTTTAAAGCCAGTACTCCTTGTCCTATTGCAACAAGCCCTGCTGAAAATACTTTCCCTGTAAGAGGGATATTTTGTCCTATTAAGAGCAAAGAGAAAAACCTGTAGAGCTGCCATAAATGCTCGGCAGCCTCCCATCAACCAGCAAGCACAAGAGAATAAATCGCAAAGGTGTTTTTCACTCTTACTTCCAAAATCCCTTTCTGGGACGACCGGTTGACCACAGCTGGAGTTACCGAAAAGTGGGAAACCACCAGTCCAGCCGAGCCGAGCCGAACTGAGCTGGGCCGAGCTGGGCCGAGCTGAGCCAAGCCGGGCCGAGCTGAGCCAAGCCGGGCTGAGCCGAGCCGGGCCAAGCCGAGCCGAGCCGAGCCGGGCCGAGCCGAGCTGAGCCAAGCTGGGGTGAGTCGAGCCGAGCCGAGCCAAGCAGGGGCCAAGCCGAGTCGAGCCGGGCCGAGCTGAGCCACGCCGGGCCAAGCCGGGCCGAGCCGAGCCGAGCCGATCCAAGCCGGGCCGGGCCGGGCCGAGCAGAGCCGAGCCGAGCCCGGCCGAACTGGGCTGAGCCGAGCTGAGCCGAGCCGAGCCAGGCCGAGCCGGGCCAGGCCGGGCCGGGCCGGGCCGAGCCGAGCCGAGCCGAGCCGAGCCGAGCCGAGCCGGGCCGGGCTGAGCCGGGCTGAGCCGAGCCAGGCCGAGCTGAGCTGAGCCGGGCCGAGTTGAGCCGAGCCGAGCAGGGGTCAAGCTGAGTCGAGCCGGTCCATGCCAAGCCGAGCGGGGGCCAAGTGGGGTCGAGCCGAGCCGAGCCGAGCTGAGCCGAGCGGGGGCCGAGCCGGGCCAGGCCGAGCCAAGCCGAGCCGAGCCGGGCCTAGCCGAGCCGGGCCTAGCCGAGCCGAGCCGAGCCGAGCCGAGCCGGGCCGAGCCGTGCCGAGCCGAGCCGAGCCGGGCCGAGCCGAGCCGGGCCGAGCCGAGCGGGGGCCAAGCCGGGTCGAGCCGGGTCGAGCCGACCGGGGGCCGAGCCGAGCCAAGCGGGGCCGGGCAGGGCCTGACCGAGCCGGGCCGAGCCGAGCAGGGCCGGGCCGGGCCGAGCCGAGCGGGGCCAAGCCGGGCCTGGCCTAGCCGGGCCGTGCCGGGCCGTGCCAGGCCGAGACGCCGCGGGCCCAGCCGGGCCGAGCGGGGCCGGGCCGGGCCGACCCGAGCCCAGCCAAGCCGAGCCCAGCCGAGTGGGGGCCGAGCCGAGCGGGGGCCGAGCCGAGCCGGGCCGAGCCGAGCCGGGGCCGAGCCGAGCGGGGGCCGAGCCGAGCCGGGCCGAGCCGAGCTGGGGCCGAGCCGAGCGGGGGCCGAGCCGAGCCGGGCCGAGCCGGGCCGAGCCGGGCCGAGCGGAGCCGGGCGGCACGGCGGGTCCCGGCGCGGCGGCCGCGGAGCGGGTGGCGGCCCTTGAGCTCCCCTTAGTGTCGGAAGGAGGATTTTGGGGAAACACGCGTGGTCCGAGAGCTGGCGGAGCTCGGCATGTCCCGGCAGCCCAGCGCCGTCGGGGGCGGGGGGGGGAGGGAAGCGGGGCTCGTCCCGCCGGTCCCCGGAGGCACCCTGTCAGCTGCACCCCGTTAGCTGTGCCTCCCGCCATTGCCCTCGCTGGGGAACGTTTGTTTGGCAGAATTGCCATGAAGATAATTCAAGCCCAGCTGTCCCCACGCTAGTTTTATCCAGTGGTTCTGAAAAAAAAAAAAAAATCCGGGTTTCTTCCTGCTGTTTGGAATTCAGTGAGGGCTTTTCTTACCCCTCCTGAAACCCTGCACGGCAGTGCGTACGGCAGTTCACACCGGGTGAGGAGCTGCCGCAGACACCTGCGATTTGAATTAAAAGTGTGGAATTTAGTGGGAACTCCTGAATCTGCTAAAGCTGGACTTGGAAACCTTGTTTCTGGGACCTGGATCCCCGGCTCTCTCGGGAAGCCAGCCTGCGGCCTGGGACTCACAGCCTCCATGCCTCCCTCAGCGGATCCACCGCTTACGGGAACCGGGAAGAATTCCTTCCTGCTTTACTGACATTAGTGACTTCTTTCTGGTTTCACCCTGGTTTGGACAGAAGAGGATCAGACCTAAATTGCACTGCCACCGCCACAGCATCCTCTGCTGTTTACTCACAGATGGGGAGCGCTCCTCCGAAGGGTCCATCAGGACGAGCACAGTCGGGGAGTGTGAAACCACAGGCACCGTGACTCGGTCGCGGTGGTCCCCTCCAATGGGTGCTATTTCTTGCACATGGCAGACCCTGCCCTGGGCTTGGTTCTTCTCCAGCAGCTCGGACATGCTCTGCTTTAGCAGACAGAAGTGGTTGTGTTTCTAATTCTTGCGTGAGGTTTCTGCCCACAGCTCTCTGCCTGGCTGGGCTTCCCTCTCTGGACCGGGCACACAGAGCGGTTTTATGAAGGCAACGTTTGTTTTCCTGCTGAGCTCTGGTTTTGCCAGCATGGTAATATTAACACAGGTCCTGCCCCCTGTTTCCCTTCCCAGACCGGAATGAACTGTACTGGTGTGGGCACTTCTGCACTGGTTCCTGCACCCCCACTGAACGGAGGGGGCCGTGCCAATGCTGGCAGGCAGCTGCGTGTTTTGGCCCGTTCCCCTTTAGCAGCAGCATTCCCAGTCCCTGCAGCCATCGCCGCGGCTGTGCTCCTGCCTGAGCCGCCGCGAGCCCTTCCCCGTCCTCCTCTGGTCCCTGCAAGACAAATGCCATTTTGTGTGCTTGGCACCGAACTCTTCAGTGTCGCGTGGGCTGCCCGGGGCTGGTAGCAAATCCCTCTGACTCCAGAGTCTGCAGACTACCTGTGAGGAAGTGGCAGGAGGGTAGGTTAAGCACGTCGTGCTCTGGTTTCTGGCCACAGTGTTGGACCGTAGCTTGGGTTCAGCCTGTTCCTGCTGTGCTCAGGAGCAGACGGGTTGGGCAATGGTGCCCTTTGCCCTGGGCGTGCAGCTCTAACCCCTGGTGTCTTGAACTTAATCCTGGCACAACTGCTATGTTCTGGATGCCTGTTCTCCAAAATGGAGACTTATGGGAATTTAAGTCCGGCCAAAGGGTCATCATGGAGGACACGATGACTTTCTTTTCAGGGTCAGTTTTGCCTGATGAAAAAATCAAATATCTCAGCATTTAGCCTGAAAAATGCTGAGGAACGTATCCCGTTGGCAAGGAAAGTGAGAAGATGAGAGTGTAAGCATCACACGCTGATGAATCAAGACAAGAATACAGCTTGCAAATCCTTTATTTCCTAACAGTGGAAATGCTTTATTTACATGTTGCCACACACAAAAAAAAGATGAAGGAAACCCGTGCAGGCTCAGCACAGTTCATGGAAGCCCTGTGGAAAGCTGTGTTAACCCAAGTGCCAGTACTCAGCATGCTGTTAGTGCTGGTGGGGCTCCCTACCAGAACAGAAAGCTTTTGTTTCTTCTCGTGCTGATGAGCCACTGCCCGCTTCCACCAGCTTGGAAACAGTTGTCGTTCATCAGGTTTCACCCACGGTTCGTGGCAGGTGCTCCTTGACTCCTCAAAGCCAGAGCCAGGAACGGCAAGCGGCTCCCTTCATTTTGCTGCTCTCAAAGGCATCAGAGGGGATACTGGAAAACTCTTGGGATTTTCCAGACTTTCTTCCTGAGGCCTGAGACCCCGTAACAAACATTTCCTCTGGTTCAAAATGGCGATGAGCTTTGTTGCAGACTGCACTGTTGCACCCTGCACAGTGCTGGGTCTTCTCACTCACGTTGGCTCTGGATGCCCCATAGCCTGCTGCTCCTCTTCGCAGCATTGCTTGTTTTTTCCACTTCTGTCTGATTTCTAAGCACTAAAAACAAGCTTCAAAGCTGTGTAGATAAATGCAATTAGGACTCGCATGAAGGCAGAGATGTGGTGTCGCTTACATGTATTTCTGACATTTTAAATCAAGTGTCCGCAAGCAGGTCGTGGCGATGTGCCCAGCTACATCTACTCAGGCTGCTTCTCACCTGCTGAATGCCCAGTACGGGTGGAAAAGGGGAAGACTCCGTCTTCAGAAAGAGAAGCCTTTTGGTTATCATCTCAGACATGTAAAAGACTTTCAGTCAAGCTAGAAACCTTTGGTTTAGGGTCTGTATTTTCACTCTGGAAGTTTAATTTGCTAATGCTTCCCCATTATTGCTTTTATTTGTTGTCCCTTTGCTGTACTGGGGCATCTAATTTCTAAAGGTATGAAACGCTTAGCTTTATACACCAGGTAAGGTAAGGGCTTTTGCTCCTGGGGACAGATTAGGAAACACTGAGAGAGAAGGCAGAGACTTGGCCAAGGTCAAGACCAAGGTCTGTGCTAAACCAGGATAGTGCAGCACCTGGATCCCAGACACTTATTTTTGCACTTTTACCTGTGATCAGCATAATTTCTGGAGAAGATTTATATGTGGATACCAGAGAGATCACGTGATGATTTCTGAGTGTCTCTTGTCTTGGGTCTCTGCACTTCACTGGGGGTTTTAGGCTCAGATTCACAACTGTGCTGGGACGAAGATGGACTAGCCAGCTCAGCCACAGTAACTGCCTGTTTCTGCACGCTGATCCTCTTCTCTCCTACTGCACTAAGCAGAAGTGGACCATCTCTCCTCCCCTGTGGACTTAGAGGTCCCACACGTGTGAGCTGCTGCAGACGAGCTGATGTCAGGTAGCTGGAAAAGCTGTGAACTGGCCCACGTGCCTGAGCGCTGGTTGTTTCATGATAGCTGGGGTGTTTCAGGTTACCTGAAACCATCATCAATTTCTGGAAAATTCAAATTTCTCTGTCAATATTTTTATGACCTGGTAAAGAGACTTAGAAGCGTGAAATTTGGTTTGCATTATGAACAAGAGCCCCGTGGAGAGCAGAGGGGGCAGCGGCTCCCAGGGCAGCCTCTGTGTCCCATCAAAGGCACTCCAACCCAGCGTCCTCGTTGTGGGAGCAGTTGTTCACACCCCAGTCAGACTTTGAACAGTCGAAAATTGAACGTTCATTCCCTCTGCAATTCACGTCGTCAAGCCAAATTTGTCCAGTGCCTTTGGAAGATGAATTAAACAAACAACTTAAAAAACTATTGGACAAAAGAAAGAGCAATATGCTTTTTTTTTTTCCTAAAGACACCCCTGTGAATGGCGTGCGTTAGGTTGCACGGTTGGCTTGTTGGAAATCAAGCCCTTGGGCACAGTTCGAGCAGCACCTGAAGTGCAGCTTCCTCATCCAAAGGGGAACGAGCTGCCCTTTTGGGGAGATCCTCTTTGCTCTCCTGCTGCTCGTGTAGAGGACCTTGCTGTGGTGCTTTCTGGGTGTGTGTACCCCCCCGTGCCACACCTGGGGAGGTGGCAGGCAGTTGTGGACTCACCTGCTGTGGCTGTGAAGGCAGAGACCGCGCGGCTGTATCCCAGCATTCGGCAGACCACAGTGGCATCTTGGATGCTCCAGCCATCGTCACACACTGTTCCCCAGGACCCTTGGTGAAAGACTTCCACACGGCCCCTCCTGCCCCCTCCCGCGATTCGTATAAAATGATTGAAGTTGCCTGACAGTTCAGAGGAGAAGAAAATAACTGTACCCATGATATGAGCACGAGGAAAAAAGCACATTGAAAGATGGGAACAATGACCGCCCAAACCGGATGAACGTTCCCATCTCCATGGCTGTAGCCCGCATGGGACGAGAAGTTACTGGCAGCTCAAATCCAAACAATTCAGGGTCCTCTCCTGGGTCTGGAGACACCAGGCTGCAGCTCAGCACGTGGACCTCTCGGTTCTGGTGGCTGTGCTGCAGGTCAACAAGTGTGCACAGGTCCTGATCTCTAACAGCTTCAATGCCAGAAAGCAAGTGAGAGAAGAAGAAATAAAAGTCCAGTACCTTCTCCCTTTTCACCTTTGCTCCCTTTTGTTCCTGGGGAACCTGTTCCAAAATAAAAAAAAAAAAAAAAAAGCAAATATTTTGCAGTTGTTTTGGGGAAAATCGAGTTATTAACCTTTTCTGAATAATTTGGTGAGTCAGAGATATGAGAGCTCCATTCCCTTGTGGAATGGACCCTCTGAAGCGACTAAGGGTATGTAAAAGCAATGTAGCAAAAAAAGTAGGGTAACATACAGCAGTCTTCCTAACATGTGACCCAAGAAAAGATCCACTTGCAAAATCCCATCCACTCACTCATGGGAAATGTATCTTATTAACACTACTACTGGTAAAATGACATCTCTGATAGCCTTTGGGCTCTCCAGAAGCGGGCATAATATCTCCCAAAATATTTGTAGGAAGATCTACATCATGGGGTTTGCTCTCTAGGTGCTGCCATGGGACAGCAGAAAGCCAGTCCCAACAGTCCTCCACATTTCTGTGCAGCATCCTGGTCTTGAGAGCAGGGGTACTCAAAAACACGATGAGCTCTTCCCTCAAAAACTACCTCCACAAAGCACACATTGCCATCCTTCTGCAGACCAGGAACTGAGATCCACACGGAGGGCAGTCCCTAAGCTGGGGTCACCCCAGTTACACTTCTCCCTTCCTCCAGAGGAAAAGATCCAGAAGAGGAGTGCACAGAGGAGCCCCAGATAGGCTCCAGTTTATTTTGTTTCTGAGGACTTTTGTGCTGTTTGGTGCGAACAATTAGAAATACGATCATCTGGAGCACTGTTCACTTCCTGTGGCCTGTTGTGCTGACTGTTTTTTTTTACTACAGGTCTTTGGGTTTTTGGAAGCGTTCTGTGGTTGGAAGGGAAGGCTGTAAAGATGGGGAATAGCTGTAGTATTGACCCTTTTGAACAATTTTTGTCTCCTACAATTAGCAAGGAATAGTTAGATAGCCCTGGTGTGTTCCTGACTGCCATGTTTGCGTGGGATTTATCCTGGTGGTGTGGTATGCTGCAAGACATCTCTCTACAAAGCAAAGAGGAACATGGATTGTTCCAGTTTTCTGTGAGACGGGAGAAAACCTAATGCATCTGTTTACTTGTCTTTTACCACACCTCCCAAAGTATGAAAGTGACATTCTGCACATTCATCTTCTGGGAAGACTGATCTGTCTGTTGAGTTCCTCCAAATGCCAGCCTGTGATGTGCAGTCCCAAACCCAAAGGCACCATCAGCTCCACAGACCCTGTGGCAAACAGCCTTACCGGAGTATCCACGGTCTCCCTTGGCTCCTTTTACTCCCGGTTCTCCTTTTGGACCCTGACTGCCAGAATCACCCTTGCTTCCTTTTTGACCAGTTAGGCCTGGGCTTCCTGAGTGGAAAGCAAGAAAGTAATTGCCTTTGTCCCTTCCCAAGGTAAGAACGTGACGAGCATTTCACATTGATGCAGAGACGTGGAACACGGTATTTAAAGTGCTTTGCATCATCAGAATAAATCCTGCTGTCAAACAAGGTTTTACCTGATGGGCCCTGGTCTCCCTTTGTTCCCTTTTGCCCTGGAAGACCTAAGATCATCAAAAGAAAATTTATGACAGTTATTTATACATTTATAAAAGCTTATGCAAGCTAGTATTGATGATGGATTTCAACTCATCTAGTGTAGCTGTCTACATGTGTAAGCATCTGTTTCTGAATGGGTGTCTCCTTTCCCATCATGCTCAGTGCAGACCTCATCAGTAAAGAAAGTACAGGCTGTGGAGAATCGTCTTCTCCTGAAGTAGGTCAACTGCTGGTCATTGATTTCGTATCCTAAACTCTGCTGATGGAATAGAGACCCTGCCTCCAGGTGGGTCAGCACTGACCATATAGAGAGCCTAGACACGTAAATTTAGGTGCATTAGACATATGCAAGCACATAATGTTGGGCCAGGTGACTCCTGTCCCTATCATCCAGATATCAATGAATGCAGAAGGGTGTAGCACTTTGGATCTTTGCCACCTCCTGATGGAGGTGAGAAGTCATGTGCACTGTCAAAATTCAAGGTTCAAAAGGTTGATTCAACAGTAATATACTGGAATAGGCTTGTACTGCAGAATGTCACCCTATTGTTTGGGAGCCTGGAACAGAGAGGTAGCCTTCTTCAGATGGAAGGTCAAAGCAAGGCCTAGGTTATGCGCTCTAAGTCAGCCTCTGAAGATATCTCTTCCTGCAGTGCTACAGAGGATGCCAGGACAGATGCTTGCTAGTGAATACCTTTCCCCACCACATTTACAGCCAGTAAAATTTGTCTTTAGCTCCAGGGTAGGGAGGTTGTTTTTTGGTTCATCTTAAACTGCTGCTTTGTTTTTGCATTTTCTATTTATACAGAAGTGCAGGCAACATCACCTCCTCAGGCATGTTACAGATGGTCGAAACAACCCCTCCAGCGAGCAGCTACCCCCCGGCAGTCTGGCAGAGGCTCAGGCCCACCATGGCATCCTGGGGTGTGTTTGGGCTCCAAGAACAGGACTCAACAAATCTCCTCCTGGCTGTTGCAGATCCCTTTCCAGGGTCTGCACAATGCATGGTGTTGACCCCAAACCTGTTTTTATTCTCCTTTACCTGTGACTCCTTTGTCTCCCTTTTCACCTCTGAGTCCTGCAGTGCCTGGTATTCCTAAAATTAAAAACAAATCAGTAAGGGCGAAGCCATCACACAAAGCAAGGCCGGAGTAGGAGGTCAGTTGGTTACAGGTTTAAGCAGTGTTGTACCTGGACTACCACTGAGCCCGTGGTCCCCCTTCTCCCCTTTCTGACCAGGTCTGCCGTCGAGGCCAGGAGCTCCCACAGGTCCGCGTTGTCCGGTTACGCCTTGAGGTTGCATCACAACATACGAAGGAGCAAAAAGAAAGATAGCTCAATCACCAGCCCCTGCACTGTACAGGTTGAGTTGACCCTATGAAGGCAAAACAGGAGCTGGGTCTCTCCGAATTGCAGTCCTCCCCTGGCAGTGCCAATCTTAGAGGTGCGGTGAGTGATGGCATGGAGTGAAGGCTGTATGGTCCCAGGTCCTTGCAGACTGTCAGCCCGGAGAGGCACAAGTGCTTGCCTAAAAGAGCAGCCAATTTCTGCCCTTGTGTGGCCACATGTGTCAGGAAGGAGGACATGGCCTTCCATGGTACAGGACCATTCTTTCCCTCTCGTTCTCCGGCACAGAGTGGGGTCCAGATGAGACAGCTGAGGCTGCGGGGAGGGTTTGCACAACATTGTCATGACTTCTAATCATCATCTAATCATCTAATCATCATCTGCTCATACCCATACTGTGATCTAGCCTGGCTGCAGTTTTGCTTGTCATGAACCACCACCGTCAGTCTCATATGTCTGGAAGAAACTGCACCTTCTGTATTGCTTACCTGCCTCTCCTTTCTGCCCAGGATGTCCAGGCTCCCCCACGCTACCTGTAACAACATCCGAGCATCAGGGCTAACGAGGCTTAGACAAACGCTTCAGCTAGGGCAGCCCTCCCCCACAGCACACACGTGCTGATGGTTGGTTGTGCTGTGTCCTCTGCACTTACCATTGAAACCCGGCAGTCCTGGGACTCCCTGCTGTCCCTGAGGACCCATGGGCCCACGGGCCCCAGGGTCTCCCTTCTTGCCCGTGTCACCTTTCGGTCCTTGGAGACCTATCAAACACCACAGCACAAGTATAAATTAAAGGAAACAGGTTTATTGTCTCTGCAGCCAGTGGAGCACCTCCGTCTAGCTGCACCAGTAGCAGAGTTTGACCTCACACCTGCATTTACGGTTCAGTGGAATTCCCGTAAAGCTGTGGGAGGACAGGGCTGGATGGCACCTCACAAGTCTGTCCAAGCCACCTCTGGCTCTGCCAGACTGTCTGGCCAGCTGTTTGTCTGACCTGCTGGTAAAGACTTGCAGTGGTGCCATGACACCTCCACAGTCTATTTCCCAAACTATCCATACCCCTAGAATGTTTTCTTCTCTAGTTAAATATCCCTTATTGCAGTCTGAACCCTTCTCTTCTCCTAGCCACAGTGGAGATGGAGGACAGCATATCCCACTCCTGTGCTTCCAGGGAATTGCCACTTCTCCTCTTAGCCTTCTCTTCTCTGAACAGGTGATCAGCATGCTCCAAAGGAGCCGAATCACTTGAAAGTGCCTCATTTAAAGACTGACATCTCCTTCATCTTTCTGCTCTGGAATTATCCCAAATTCCTCGCCTTTCAGTATTCCTCCTACTTTCCCTTTTCTCTTCTGGAGTAACTTCTGCTAATGAGCATACTGGGGCATGTAGGATCTGATGGAAGATCTGAGGAGGCTCTAATCAACCCGTCCAACTGTCCTCCCTGGTCTGCATCACACACATCTTCTGCTCTCTTTTGCTATCCTGCTTTCAGCCTTTCCTCTCTGGGTGCAGCCCGTGTGAGACCTCTGAATAACAGCTCTCCAGGAGATGCCCACTAATGCACGTTATATGGGATAAACGCAGTGCATGACTCTTCTACTTAAGATGTATAAAAGTCAGGCTTATATAAGAGATAAAGTTCCCAGAGATTGGTTTTGCTAAAGTGAGGACTGACATCCACATACTTGTGCATATAAATTATATTGTATTATTTTATACCATGAAAATCCTACTACAAACATCACTGCTTTAAACTGGGATAGGCTGATAATTGAATTCTTGTGGCTTTCCTTCGACAAAGGTTGCTCTATAAAGAGACTTCCATAGTGCAGAGTCAACATTTTACATGTCCTCTTCCCCCAGCCCTCCTTTGGGAGCTTTGCTGGAGCATGACACGAGATGAAATCTCTTTAGAACAGGTCGAGTGTCCTGTTCATCCAGCTCCCTCATTGACTGGCAAGCCACACTGCCTGGATTTTAAAGAATTACCTGACCTATGAGGACTTCTTCCTGGTGTTTTAGATAGAATAAGTTTAAACCGGAATACATGGGAGAATCTTAAAAATTTTGAGATAGTGAAGAAGTCCTACCTGCGAGCCCCATCTCTCCTTTTTCTCCTCTCACTCCTCGTTCACCATTTGGGCCGGCAGGACCAGGATCTCCTTTGCTCCCCTTCGCACCCTGAAGTCCATGTAGGCCTGCAAGGACAACACCACATTTCTGATGTTTCACCAGGTGTCATGTCTAGTGAACATCAGCAGCAGGCCACGCGGCTCAGCTGCAGGCATGAGGCAAACTCCACTCTCCATGTACTTGTGAGTGGTGCTGGTGACAGTGGGCAACTGGCCTGCCGTGACTGGTGTGCGTTGACTTTGAAAATCAGATTTTTTCCAGCTAAGTTTTGCTTTTGTTCACGTTAGTTTTACATAGGCTTATTTTCTTTGACTCCAGTGACATTCCTACTGACTTACACCTTGACTGAGGACAAGATTGCCCATAAAATCATCCATAAAGCCACTTTACATTCTTCCACAGAAGTAATTCAGGTGTCAGAAAAGCCTTACCTTGGATTCCTTGTTCTCCCTTTGTCCCTGGTCGTCCCTGTAGCCCTAAGAAGTAGAATACATATATCAGCTGACACACATCATCTATTCGCAGTAATGGCTAAGAAGAAGAGATGAATTTTTTAATCATCCTTTGTGCATGCCCCTTCGGTCACCACTGAGGCCAATCTTCAGCTGACAGGCACCAGCACAAGCACTTGAGCAAAGTCCGTGGAGCTCCACTGACTGCATGGCTGGGCAGGGGCCAGCTGTCCTCCAGCCAAGCCCAGCTCGAGTGGACCTTTGGGGAGATCTTTCCTGAAAATGCATTAAACTACTGGGCTCTGATGTATATGAACAGTGCTTGGCCGGAGGTGCTGTTTCAATGTTGTAAGTGCAGCCAGGAAGATATGAAAACATTATTTTTAAAAAATGTACTAATTTTTTTCTTCAGAAAAGCTCATCAGTGTAGCCAAGAACTAGGGATGGATGAGATACAGACCTGGTCTAACAAAGGTTGCATCTTAGATCATCATTATAGGATTATAGAAACTCTGATTTTTCTGGACATCTCCTAGTCCAATCTCTGCTCAAAGCCAGGCCAACATTAGATCGCAACTTGCTGCATCCTCACAGCCTGAAGACAGTTGTCTCCTGCAGCGGGTGTACTTCCACCCAAAACCTCGAAGAACCCAGGGCACCAAGTTGTGCATGGCTGTGCAGTGGATTGCTTTCACCCAGCTCATTCCCAAGTCTGTGTGGTTGTTTCCTCAGGGACAGGGTGGGCAAGGTCCCAAATCTGTCACTGTTTGTTACACGCACTGTTCAGCTGGGGCCCTACAGAGCAGGGACTGGGGAGGTGGGCAGCAGGACCTGCTATGTCTGAGACAGAAAGCCCAGCTATCTGCTGGTCGTGGGATGCACATAAACTCGCTCACTAGTCCTCTCTTGTCTCCCATGGGGATGTGGGATGGTTATTGCAGATAATGACTGGGTAAGTTCCTCCATCACCTCTGAGCTTTTCTGGTGGGGTAGCACTGAGGAGGCAGAGCCAAAATGCTGCTCCGTGGTGGTCACTGACCTCTGTGGGAGCACTCGGGCGAGCCGAGGTTCTCAGGATGTCAGTCAAAATCTGCAGCGGGGGTCCTCATGGCCAGGGCACTGAGTGCCTGCATATTAGGCAGGATCTGAGTCTAGGGCTGAAATCCCAAATCCTCACTTTAGGTCTCTTAGGGGAAGAAAAGAGAAAGAGGAAAAGAGGAAAGGTTTCTTACAGGTCATTTGCCAACATACCTGGTGGACCAGGATCTCCTTTTCGTCCAGGAGGCCCTGAAATGAATATTTCATGGATATTTTTCAGTAGTCAGCACTCAGTGAGGGACATACCAGTACAGGGTTGATAGGCTTGAGGTCTGGGCTGAAGACACCACCCATCTGGAGGGCAACCAGAGCCCAAGTCTACAAGTTATGGGAGGGAAGAGCAGCCCAGAGCTATGTATGCAGCTGCAGCAGGATCTGGGGGGCTGTGTGGGGCTGTGCCCCAGCTTCTCCAGGTGTGTCCAGCTCCCCAGCCAGGTCATTCGGATCCAGTGTCCAACCCTGAGTACTGGGGCATCACTAACTGACAGGAAGACCAATTCTTGCACTAGTTATTTGTTCATCTGAACTAAGTTTTTGGCCCAGCTTTATCAGTGGTGCAGAGGAAACAGTTGTCCCCACTGTACAGCTAGCAGGGAGAAACGGAGCCATACCTGCAACCAAGGTGATGTTGTTTACCATCATCATCAGGTTTGCATTGCTACTTTTAATTATGGTGATTTCCTCTTCTAAGCTTCTCCTCCAGTTTTCTTCATGTCCCATGTGTTTCTCTATAGAGTTTCTCTCTGAAAGCAGTTTGTTGGCAAAGGAGTGTTCCAGAATCTCTTCTGTATAGGAGGCATTTTGTTCTTGAAATTTCAGTATCTCTCTCTGCATCTTAAACACTGAGGAAAAACAAGGGCCGTGCAGTGAATATTCCCTGCCTGATCCATCTGGGAAATGCCTGCCTGTTCGGCAGAGCCGCTCCTTAGCACCGTGGAGGACACCTGGGGTTAACCACCACCACCGTTTGACCTGGGGAGGTGGTTTTCATGTGCCCGTCCTTGCAGCAGCCAGGAGTGCGACTGGGAGTGCTTTCGCAAAAGCGAAGCACATATATGTGGTGGGGGAACGGTTTCCTGCAGCGGCTGCTTTGACCTGCGGTGTGCGGAGGAGTCTCTGTGCCCCCTCAGAGGTTTCATAGCTGTGTGCTCATCCCCGCTCGCCCATGTTCCCCCGCCAGCACCCAGCAAATCTGTCTTAATGTCCAGCCCGCAGGAAGGTTGCAGAGTTACCTTTGTACGCCAGCAGCCCCTGGCCGGCCGTCAGCAGCAGCAGGTAGACGCTGAGGGCCACCCAGGCACAGCACGAGGATGGCTTGCTTTGGCTTCGAGGCTCTGAAAACCAACAGAAGTAGGGTAGACATCCTATCACATCTCTCGCTACAAACTTTGCTTGCTTCCAGCCATTTCAGGCTTGGCCACAATAAATCAGCAGCGACGGGGAGCAGCGAGGTCCGTCTGCGAGGCTGCCAGGTCCTGCAGGCAAGGCAGGCTGCCTTCCACTCACCCAGGCTTTGCACTGCAACTCCAACTTGACCGTCTTTTCCTCAGCCAGTTTAACCAGCTCACTTCCATCAAGACTTAATCCAGCCTATAACAGTACGAATGTGGTGGCTCTCCCCTTTCTGCATCAATAAACTCCCTGTTTCCATTGTTTTTAGTTGTCCCAGGCTGCCAGGCTGCCTTTCAAAGAGGGCTGCTCAAAGCTCATGCCCTCTGCACCCAGAGTGCCGCATACACGCGATTCCAACAGTCAGGCAGGTATACATCGAAACAAATGCAAAATCAATAATAAACTGAACTGCAGAACAAATGAAAACAAGTCGTAATGTTTAAAACTAATTGTCATCAGCAAGTGTAAAAGAAATAAACTGCTTTGTTGAATTTTGGCCTCTAGGGAGAAAAAGTATTGCAGAACCATTAATAACTACTTCGGATATTCAGTAAGTTACCCTTAATTGACTTTTTTCAAAGTAGCGTAATCAGGAGTTTAAAGTCTTAGCTTTAAAAGAGTACAATGATTTAATTAGTTTTACAATAGAATGGTTTAGTCAGCAATGAAGTATTTATATTCAGCTAAAAATTCATCAACTTACTTTTTTTAATGGATCTGGTGATTTCCATATCTTAACTATTAAGACATGAAAGTTCTACTCAAAGAAATTAGGCATTTTCTGAAACAGGAAAAGAACTAGTCTCTTCTGATTCTCAGCATCAGCTTTTGGCTAGAAAGGACATTTTCACATACTTCTCTTTTTAAATGGTCAGTTAATTTAGTAGCCAAATCACTGTAAAAAGCATTTAATATGCATTACATATACAATATTTCATTTTTATGCACTACTTTCTTCATAGAAACCATATCAATCCATTTAATAAAAAGAAACCTTACCACTTATCTGAAAGGTTGTGGTAGCAGCTGAGGCAAACCCAATCTTGTCTGAAATACTGAAAGTGTTCATATCACTCAAATTTCCATCTTCCCCATATCTGTCTTTAATATTCATGACAAATTTCTTATGGCTAACCTAAAGCCTTGTCAGATTATGGACAATAAACAACTGAAGGGACTTCCTATCTGCCTCGTGATTTGATATGCTTTCTGATATGCTTTTCCTATTTGCTCAGTTTTTATAGGCTTGTGAAAACTCTGATGTGGTAATTTGAACAGTTCCTCAAAAAATCCCACAGCTAAGATGTTCAGCTGCTCTCGTGTGCTCGTGTGGGGACACTGTGTCCACAGAGCCTTGGACAGGGTCCTGCGAGAGGTTCAACCCCGAGTTATTCCACATCTCTGCACTTTAGCAGGGTTGGACATGAGGTGGCCATTTTGCTCCTAACACAAGTAAACCTCCTCACGCATCCAAGAAGATCCCGAGTTCAATGTTAGGTTGGAGATCCATCCCCTGGGAGGGGAAGCACTGCATGGGAGTGAAAAATGTGTTAACTTGTACCAAGATGACGACTTATGACCAGGGTGCATGACTGAAGTGCAAGGAGGGAAAGAATCAGGAAGAGCTGTAAAGACAAGCTAATGATGGTGGGGTGGGGGATGCTGAAGGCCAAATGGGTTTAGGACGTAATGAAGAGACACTTGCAGCCTCTTTGCTGAGACTCTCTCTAGCCCCTGCATTCTCCCTGACCCATTTTCCACACCCACGGACACAATTTCTACCTTCTCACCTCTTCTTGGGTCATGTTCTGCAGACCTCACTGTGGCATCTGGCGTTTTGGCACCTCCATTTGTGCTGGGGGTGATTTTGATGCCGCAGAGCAAAGTGACTCACCCAAGCCAGCAGGCAAGAGCCGTCGGTAGGCACCGGGCAGAGCTCTCCACACCCACGCTGCTGCTGCCGCCACGTGCTGCCCGGTCCGAGGGGCCGGGCAGTCCCTATCGCACGGTCCTCTCCTGGGCTGTGGGTCTGGGCTCATCTGGAGGTCTGCTGGGTCCTTGCCACTTTGCGTGGCCGTGGAGGAAAGCATGGTGTAAGCTTCAGGTAGACGTGAGCTGGAAATCCACACCCTGATGGCCCAGTGCAGAATGAAGCCCTCTGTCCTGCACCTGACATACAGCTCTCTAAAAGGTTTAAACCAAAAATATGTGGGGATTTTTAAAGCTGCTTCTGTGTTCTCTTTTCAAACATGCTTGTGCAGCTGTGACCTGATTTGGCACCAGCAGGGAGGAAGAGGAGTCCTCCGTTATCGTATGTTCTGCTACACACTGTGTAGGAATTGGGATAATTTGCTTCATAGTGAAGGTCTCAGATATCCCTTGAATTCGGGTGTCTCGAGAGGTTACTACCCATCAGCTGAGCCACAGTAACTACCTGCACATTCTCTCCCTTCACATCATTGCCTCCCCACTGGGGTAAGGGCTCGGATCCAGGCCGTTTCTAATGGTTTGGGTGGTTCAGCAGACCACTCTGCACAAGCCTGAAGCCATCTACACTTGCTGGGCCAGGTGATGAGCTGGGCATGACTGCACTTGTGTCGCCAAGTGGATGTTTATAGGGATGGATGTGATGCAGATGCCTGCAGAGAGTAGATTTGCTACAGAAAAGCTTTTAACAACACAAACCCATTTAATTTCAAAGGTGTTAAAAAGAAGGCGGCAGATGTATTTTTCAAAAAGCCCTGCTAAAAGGTGAAGGGCACAATGAGACCTTTGTGCCCTCCTTCCCTGAGAAAGAAGTTCAGGAGTATGTCTTCCCTCTCATAGTCGTGCTGTGGCCGTGCCATTCTCAATAGCTCGGGTGGCATGGGTGCAAAAGCAGGGGTAGAGACCCTCGATTTTGACAGTCCTGATCTGCACTGCTCCAGGGTTCAAAGTCCAGTTCTCCACTTAGCTATTTCAGGAAGGTCAATGGCAAAGCCACAATCCCACCCAACTCTGCCAACCAGCCGTGGCTGCCTACGCAGCCGGTCACACTTCATCCTCCCCTGATTTCTAACTGATGTAGCCCCGTGCCGCTCTGCATGCTGCCACATTCCCATCACTCAGGTGAGCATCTGGCTGCTGGGAGCGCTGCGGTGTGTTTCCATCTGAGTGTCAGCCGCCATGGACAGGCGGCCGATTTCCCCGCGCACGTGGTGCCGGGGGTCTCGGCCGTGCCACAGACGTCAGAGATCGTGTACCGACACTCTCGCTCAGCCTTCGCGTGCGGTCGCTGCCACTGCCCCCACCCTGCTTTCTGCTGTCTTTCCTTTCTCGCTGCACCATCACTCACTGCAGCAATAGACTGACTCTGATTGTGCAATCGGGGTTACTAAATCTAGGAAGAAAAAAAGAAAAGAAACTGCTGATTCAGTGCCGTCTCGCTAGGCTGAAGGTTTGCTGAAACAATGGGATTATTAACAGAACAGCAGTTTCCAGCACTTTATGGGGCACGTCTGCTAGGCCATCAGCCTGCCCTCCAGGCTCTCTGCTGGGACGCCCTAGCCCCTCACCCTCCTGCTGCTCATCCTGCCTCCCCTGAAATGCTCTGTTGACATCTCAGAGAAGAGCCTGACGTCCTCTGGCTCATCCCTTCCCCTCCTACACTCTGATGTCGGCGGCTCATGCCAGGCAGAAGGTGGTCCTCACACTCTCATTGCAAAGGTGCACCACATCTGAACCAAGTTTTATAATCAGACCACAGCCATCTTGAAGTCACGGGCCTGAGGATAACTGCTGGTGGAAGGAAAAAGAAGTGTCCAGTCCCTGGCCATCCCTGCTACCTTTCTCATCTCCTTTCACCACTGTGGTCAGCTGCAGGCGTTTGCCACCACAAAAATCTCATGGCAGAGCAAACAGACATAACACCAAACTCCAACCTGGCATTAGCTAAACAGCAGTTCCCAGCAGTGATATTGCCAGTGAGCTTGGACAGATGTTTGCCTCCTCAGGATAAACATTTATCCTGAAAGAACAGAATTTGTGATTTTTTAAAGATTTTCTTCCTGAATTAGAAGATATCCTAGCTCAGAGGATGGTGTTTCTCCATTTATCTACAAGACGGTAATTTTTCCGAAGTCATCTGTTTGATTGCTGACTGTCTTGTGCATAGATGGGCAGAACTCAGGGGGCTGTCATGCCCCTCCAAGGATGAGGAAGAGAAGAGGTGGTGGTACAAACTGGCCCCATGTCAGATAAGCCAGGGCAGCAAACCTTCACCTTTTCTGCTGTGACCTCTAGACTGAAGTGAGAGTGACAGTTGGAAAAGGTGACAGTCTACCCCTTACGCCAACACTTGCACTCATGTTTCTGCAGATGGGCTTCAAAAAACCAAAAAGTAATCCTGCCCACAGAACACACTGCTCTCCTACGAAACAAGTACTCATGGTTTGACCTGGGGGACCGCCCATAGATGCACACCACAAAGCCATCAGTGACCAGAGCTGTACAATTGCCTCTGCAGTGGCAAGTTTGTTTGTAAAGTAGCTTTTTTTTTTCTATTTTGCCTGATTTTCAGTCTTTTTCTCTTTTTGGAATGAACAAGGTTGATGAATTTTGACATACCAGTCAGTTGTGGTGGATTGACCTTGGCCATCAGCTAAACACCCACCCAGCTGCTCACTCAGTTCCCTCTCCCAAAGGGTGGGGAGAAAATAGAAGGAAGGTGAAAAGACTGATGGGTCAATATAATGACAGTTTAATAGGGAAAGCAAAAGCTGCACCTGCAAGCAAAGCAGAAAGCAGAATTCATTCTTTACTTCCCATCAGCAGGCAGATAGGCAACCACTTCCTGGGAAGCATGGCCTCAGCACGCGTGATGGTTGTTTGGGCTGACAAATGCCCTAACCACAAACATCTCCCCTTCCTCCTTCTTTGCTTGAACTTTTATTGCCGAGCTCGACGTCATACGGTGTGGAATATCCCCGTGGTCTGTTTCGGTCAGATGCTCTGGCTGTGTCCCCTCCCAGCCTCCTGCTCACCCCCAGCCTACTCACAGCCTTAATGCTGTGCAAGCGCTGCTCACTGATAGCCAAAACATTAATGTGTCATCAACACTATTTTAGCCACAAACCCAAAGCACAACAGCATACTTGTGTTGGGCTGCTGTGGAGATCGTTCCCTCCATGTGTCAGACCCAGTACAGCTCTCCGGTATGGCACTGTTTATGCTAAAATGTCTTGTTCTCCCCAAGAAAGTACCAAGGCCTTTGATGCCTGTGGTCATTGAGAGGCACTGCTGAATTCAGGGGGAGCCGAAGCAGGTTGTGAGTGATCTGCCCTCCAGCAGCTCATGGACTTGTCAGATCTGGGGTCTCCCTTGTAAGTGTCCCCCTGACTGCCCAGCTCAGCCCTGGTCAGCACCCCCTGAAAAAAGGTGGATCCAGCTCTAAGGGCTAGAAACGATGTGATAGCTGAAGAGTTTCCATCCAGAAGAGAGACTGAGGCCAACACACAAGATCTAAACAACTGTGATTTGTGCCAGGGTGTTAAAACAAAGCTTGAGCTTGGACCCACAGGGGCCTTGTTGTGAAGTGCCCCGTGTCTCTGCATGCCCAGAACTGCGCTCAGGGGGTCGGGCTGCTGCGGTAGCACCTGGGCACTCCTGGGACCGGGGAGAAGCACTTGTGCTAAAGCAGTAAAATCCCAGGCGCTGCCTGGCTGACATTTCTCCTTTCTAGCTTGATGTGTTGCTTGGCTTTGTTGTAGAGATTGAAACCAGATTTTCTTTCCCTTCTATGAGTTATGTTAATTTGTGTTTCATCAAAACTTGCCTCTTCTGCTCCTTTTTTTTTTTCCTCCCTTTAGGCTGGATCCAGCTGTACCATGAATTCAAGGAACCACCTGCAAAACATTTTAATGACTTCAACCTGTTCTTTGAGGTGAATTAATACCAGGGCAGCATGGTGAAATAGTCAGGCTTGGCTAAGCAGGCCACCCTCAAAGCTGAAAAATATGTTCTGCAAGGCAGCTGCTCCTGACAGGCAACTCTGTTTTCAAGGTCCCCCTCTACACTGTCTTCCTCCTCACCTCAAAGACAGTTGTCCCCTGTTGTTCAGGTAAAACGTGATCCCAGAGATTGGATGTATCCCAAACCAGCTTAGAAACAGGAGGAATTAAGGTGTGCAAAAACCAGCCACATGAAGAACGGGTTAGATCTGTTCATGGCCTGCTACAAACAGCGCAATTACAGCTGAAGGGAGGCATCTACCAGGGCTCACTCTGCACGTAGCAGCTGGGTGATGTAGGGAGAGATCAGCTGCTCCCTAATGCTCCTCTTTCCTGGGATCCTTTGGTTCACCCCATGCTTTCAACAAGGCCAAAAAGATTTCTCTAAGCACTGCTCACAGTGTAGCCACGTCCCCACTTTCCTCCATCCCTTGGGCTTTTAAAATCCCAGGGTCATTTTAAACTTGCTAAGCAGCTATCAGCCATGTCAAATGATGCTGCAAGTGCTGCTGTGGTCCCCTCTGCCCAGATGTGTGTCCCTCAACCAACCCAGCCAGGCAAGAAGGTCCTTAACCCACCCTCTTTTTCCAGGAAAATCTCTGGGATTATATGAGGTTCAAGTTCATCGTAGTTTTAGGTATTAAGCTAGGCAGGTAGTCAGCAGATAGTTCAGAAGGACGTTCCTAAAGAGGTTTAGTATCAAGTGTTGTCCTTGCACTGGGGCACATCCCAATTAATTGCCTGCACATCAATGCATTACTCTGGATTTATCTCAGGGTAAACAAATTAAGGAGCTAATACTTGGGCTTCCACTGAAGGACGCCGCAGGATGGTTTGTCTCTGATAAGGTTTCTGGCCCAAATTTCCATGTCCTGAATGCTACTGGCAAACACTTCAGCTTGAAAATCCATTAACCTGTAACCACGCTGTGCCCCCTGTTCAATGAATGTGGAGAGCAAACATGTGTGTGAGCAGCTTTATACACAGACTTGGAACCATCACTGACAGCAGTCCGTATAGAATTAACTCAAAACAACTGTCCTGTAAAACATGTGTGCAGTGCTAGGCAGTGCTCAGCCCCTGAAATTGCTTCAGACTCCCTTGCCTCTCAGTTTTCTGCCGAGCCTAGAGAGCAACAAGTCCTGTTGTTCAGATCATCTCCCGTAATTGCTGTGGTGACACTGGGTCTTTCAGAGACCCAAAGTCATGGCTTTTTCCCTTGAATTTCCTGCCTTCATCACCTGCCCTCTGTTCTCACATCCCCTTGCCATCCTCCTGTGCAGCTCCTCTGGGTGCTGACAGGACCGCGCTGCTCCCATCTGCTCAGCACAGCTCTGCAGAAAGCCACGATTCCCTTTCGGTGACTCTCCTGCTTGCCGGTGACAGCCACGTGGGGCTGGGCTTGCTCAATCTCCTGCTAGGAAATGATAAGCTCGAGCGTGAAACCCTCCAGCGTCAGCAAGTGGGGGAAAAAAAAGTGACAGGAAAAGAAAAGACGCCTTTACTGGGAGCTTTAAATCCATCCCCCAAGGCATGGCGCCTACGAGAAACCACAGCCAGTTTGCAGCCAGCGGATTGCTCCCACAGGTCTCTCCTTTAGATCAGTATGGGTTGTTTTCCTCTAATTAGGGCAAATAACTCATTACTGCTTCTCCGTTATTCTTAATTCGTTCTTTGGATTCTCCGGTATTTCTCAGCGTGAGGGTGTTTGCCTCAGCAAGTATCCTGGGGAAAGACAACAAGAAACCGGTGAGGGATGGCGAGAGCGGAGTGAAGCATCCGTCGGGGAAGACCCTTGTCAAGGCGACAGGGAGAGGATGGGTGCAGTGGGTGCTGAGGCTCGGTGCGTCAGTCCTGCAGCGCTGGGAACGGGCTGGGGTGCCTGGGGCCATCAGCAAGGCTTGTCCTGTATCAAAGGAGGTGTGCTGGGACTGGGGTGTTTGTGAGACATCTGGACTTGCCTTCTCACCTGCCAGTGGCCAGCTGGTACTCCTCACAGTTCCCACTTGCTACTGTGTGTGAAAGGCAAGTGTCATTGCTGCTTCTTTCCCATGCAGAAACAAAAGCAAAGCCCTGGTTCGATGTTCTCCTCTGAGCACCCCACAAAACAGGCTAATGCTAGTAGCAGGAGTGACTTACGCTGGGATCAAAGGAGCAATGCAAAGTCCTTTTGCTCTGCATGCTTTCAGATGCTTGATTTCTTTCTAAGAAACGGAGTACAAGTGTCCAAATGCCTGGAGAATTACAAAATGCTCAGATCTTGCCAGTGGCTAACTTGCCCGAGGTGAGGGCAGGTCTTTCTAGGGAAAAAAGATTCTTTTGTACAGACCTTCAGGCTTTTGTGCTTCTTTCTGTAATCAAGACACAGCTTCTTTTGGGACCTGACTGGGAATGCCCTTCCTTCTGCTACACTGGCAGTGACAGATCAAGCAGAGCTGAAGTGTTTTGATGAATAAAAGTAGAATTTGCCCCACGGCCCTAACCCTTGTCTAATTCCAACCCTTCCCATGAAACCTGCTTTTTTTTTAATCCAAAAATAACTGAAAGCAGCAGGTCTCTAGGATTATTACATCTGAGTAAGGGTTAGACCCAAAAGGCTTGGGCAGAGTGGCTGGAGCCTTCAACACTGTTAATTCACGAGTGCTGCCATTCTCGCAGGGTGTTTGAGCAGAGCTTTGACAGAAGGCTGTTCAGAAGGGCTTTGGACACCACAGCCTCTGCATATCACCTACGTGTTGTTGAAGATAGGTCCGTATGGTGATGGTGGTGGGCAGTGGTGGTAGACCAAAGAATAACCAAGTGCCGCTGAAGGCTGGTTCAATATGCAGACGGTAATCATTGAAATTAAAAAAAAAGTGTGGTTCTTAATAAATTTTCTCTGTTCTAACTGCCAGAGAACCTGGCAGCAGGCACAGTTTAAGCAAAAACAAACACCGAAACCACACATGTATATATACTTCAAAAGAAACACACTAAGGAGGAGAGGGAGAAATCAGTTAGAAATAGGTTTTCATTATTGGTCAAATATTTAACTCTAGCCCAATAAAACAGTAAGATCCACTTATCATTATTTGCCTTTATTAATGAGTCAGATATCTTTAATTCAATACAGCACTCCTGATGGAGTCGAGAAATTCTACGTGGACTGATTTACATTCCCTGTTGCGTTTGCAGGAGCTGAGCTGGTGAACATGACCGAGCTGTAGGTTGTTTAACCTTCCCAAAGTGGGTGCAGATTTAGGGCCTCACTCAAAGGGTGTTGGTGTCAAATGGCAGCTTTTGGGAGACATCACCAGGCTTTGGGTCAGGCAGGAGCAGGGAAAGCTGTGAGAGGAGCTGTGTCACGGTGCTGATGCAGAGTGTGTCTGTGTCTGCCATTGCTGTTGATGGGGGAGGAGATCTGGAGGACATTGGCTAGCAGACCCCTGCAGCTCTGCTGGTCCCCATAGCTCTCCTTGGCCCTCCTTGAAGACACCTCCTCAACAACGTTGGGGCCACTGAAGGACATGACCTGTGCCTCAGATGCCCCTTCCTTCTCGGTGAGGCTCCGGCAGGAGTCCTGGCTGACCCCGCACCCATGTTTCGGGGCTGAAATCAAGGGGCCGGGTGCGTGCGTAGGGCTCAGCGTGTTTGCCAGTGCTGGGCTCGGTGAAGGTTGATGAGGGAGGTCAGCCCAACCGGTGAGAGGCTGAGCCAGGAAGCCTGGCTCCTGCTCCTCTCCCAGCCACATCTGATAGGGATTTGCAGAGACCTCGGGATGAGGCTCCGAAACTCTCTCCTCGCCAAAAATATTAGAAAAACGCTGTGAAAAATTAGAGATCCCGGTGTCAATAAAGCATGCAAAAATTGCAGTGGGTTTCTGGCTATCCTAATTTCTTTAATTAAATTGCACCAAGCGAGCAAGCTGTTAAGCAGTTTTCACCGCAACGTGAGTGCGTAGCTGAGAAAATCGGACCAAGGTGCCACATGTTAATCATTATAGGGTTTTGTCTGCGCAACATCAGCCTTGCACAGATCTGCTTATGAAATCATACCTTTCCCATTAAACACAGTTTGAGTTTTGAAAGGAAATTCAGACTGGCTTGGCATGAACCTTTGTGTAGGGCTAAGGAAACCGGGGAGAGATGGCCCCGCGTTATGTAAAGGAAAAAATTAACCTGACTTCTCTTTTGTGGTGTGTTGAGAAGTCTCTGCTTAAGGACCGTGGATTGATGGAGTGGCCTGAGGTGTGAAGAATATTAAGAAAGATGTCAACATGCCAATAAATGTGTGTGCCAGAAATAAACGCATTATATGTTAGTCAGTCAGAGCAAGCTAAAGAAAGGTGTTCTCTTATAGAGAGAGACAGTCCAGTAGCTCACATCATTAAGGAAAAAAATAATCAAAGCAGAAATGAGCTCAAGTTTCCAAATGTCACCACACCTTCAGAGTTTGTTCCCTCAAGCAGTCAAGGGCTGGATATTTGATGAACAAGATCCAGGGGGGATCTCAACTCTACATAGAGACTTGGGTGTACATTTTTCTGTAACTGTCTGCTGCTTTCCTTTACATAGGCAACCTGAAACTCTGGATTAAAAGTGGCCTTTGAGAATTTGTCCCAAATCTTTTCCCCAGACTGACAAGAGGAGTAGCAAAATCCTAAAGCAAAATGAAAAGAAAGTGGATCAAGGTCATAGATTTCATTCTCCGGCTTGAAAGCATGGAGATCCAGACTAATGACAAGCAGATGGGAAGTTAGGCACTGGTCTAAGTTGGCTGCCTCTTTGCAATAGCAGTACGGCTTGGTCTATAGTGCAACATGTTTCTGGTGGAGATGTGCTGGCTGGAGAGCAAAAAGCCATCGCATCTCCTCATGGAAAGCTGAGCCAAGAAAATTTTTGTTTTAGATAGTGTTTTGTCAGCCTAGCAACATTGTTAGAAGAGATGATATAACTCTGCTGGCAAGAAAAAATCCTAAATTGGTACATGCAAAGGTCTGATGTGATGTCTCCAGTGGCACGGCCTTACCAGGAGAGGATACACCATGCCAACAAGCTGTTCCTTGGTGGTCCGCACGCAGCCTCTAGCTGGGGATGAGCCTCAGCAACTGGTGGCAGGAGGGAAGCCCTGTGCCATACCTGGCTCTCAGCTCCGTCCCCTGGTACCAACACAGGCAGTGGGGCAAGACATGGGGTCTTCTGCCTGGTTTGGCATAGATAAAGCCCTCAGCAAGGGTAGGTCCTAATGCTTGCTGGCAAGTGAACGGTATCCCCGGAAAACTCTACAGCACACCAGTGACCCAGCACCAGGAGGGGACAACAGCTATAGTGGGTGTTGTGTTGCGTAGCCTCCACTCAAAGTTCAGGCTCTTAATGTACCAATAGGTGCCTTTAAGGTTGGTTTGTCACACACACACATGAAAGAAAAAAATTAAAAACTGGAGAAATATTAAAAAAAAAACCCACACCACCCTCCTGTCCTAGGAAATAAACACATCCCAGTCCTGTGGCAGTGCCGCAGGCTGGCAGCAAGCTCACATTGCTTAATTAGGATATGTTTCATATACCAACTAGCCAGGGACAAAAACCCTCCTTCATTCTCACAGTCATGCGCGGCTGTGTCTGCCTCGCAGCTGTTCGGAGCACATAGATCACCACGTCTCAGCATCCCAGTGCACGCGGAGGTGCTGGAGATGCAACCCTGGAGAGAGAAGCTGCGACGGGGAAGTCCCAAATTTACCCTTAAACAGTGCAGAACTGCCTGCTTCCTTTCACAAGCTGTTTTCCTTCTCTTTAAATGTAATTTTGGTTATAGTTCGTTGCAAGGTTTTTCCCCTGACAGCACCAGCTGCCTTTTCGGCTCCGCACCAATTCTTCCCTGTCACCATCCTGGACCCAGCGCAGGGGGGACTGGCTGCTGTATTGTCACCAGGCAGGTTTATCAGGAGAGTGATGGGAAAAATGCCAGGAATTTTCAATACCTCTAGGAAGTCTGACCTTGAGCATCCTAGGCACAAACTCCTGTTCTCCTGTTTTTACTTTCCTTGTTGAAAGGCACAGTTATACACCCCAGCTCTGTCCTGGGCTGGGGACAGAGCAGAGGATCTCCAAATGCAAAATCATCTTTAAAAATATGATTACTTTTAAGAATACAGAATATTTAAAAAAAAGAACCAAAACGTGTCTTGCACAGACTGCTGAATTGCACAGCCCCACAGGGAAGAGCCCAGGAACGTGCACCCCCAAACCCATGGTGCCCAGAGCCGTGGCTGCTGTGCCAGGTGGACCCGAGGAAGATGCAGGTCTGGAGCACCAGGATAAAAACCCAACTGGGGAGCCAGGAAATTAGAGTTTGCCAGTGCTCTTCCTGGCTTTAATTAAGCTCATTGTCATTTTTGGCCAACTCCCGCTCTCCTTCCTTCCCTCTCTCTGTCTTTTTGCCCTGAAAGTCTGTTCAGCAGACTGTACCCAGCTCTCAAAGCTGAAATTTTAATTAAAGTCATTCAGTGGCTTTGAATGACTAATGACCTCTTATCAGGTATTGTGCTACAAATAACAAGCGAATGACCTTCCCTCCCACTCTTCATTAATACACTATTATTTTTTTACATTGCCTGCCCTGCCAAGACCCTTTTAGCTTTATCAGAATAGAAAAACTTCCTTGAAATACATTTTAGTGCAAAGAGTGCGAAGAGGCTAGTGGGTGAAGATGCACCTCTACAGGCACACATTGGAAAATCTGGCTACGAAGGGGTGTAACTTATAATCCAATTTTCAGCAAAGACAAAGCAAATCCTACTGGATTTCTAACACCAAGGTCTGTCTGATGGGCATTTCTGTCCATTACTGGTCAGCAGGAGTGTGATGCTGAACTGGGTGAGCATTGCTCAGGTTTGGGTATCCCTTAGTCCTCCAGGGATAATCAACAAGGCAATAGGAGAAAAGGATTTCTGATGGAGCTGCAGAAAGAATGAGGATTCAGGGTGCAAAGAAACAAGTAAAATTTCCATTTTGCCTGCATTCCAAGCTCTCTGCTTGTTTCGCTGCTGACAGTTTTGATAGAGGAGGAAACCCTCTGTGACCACTGTCCTGAGTGGCCCCGGGCCCCACGTGAGGAAGAAAAAGAGCTGAGATGAGCAGAAGTTATTGGTGGGGCGTTTTCTAAGGTCTTGGGTTTTGTCAGAAAAAAGAGATAGCGAGAAGTAAGAAGAAGACAAAACCAGAAAACACAGTTTCTTTTCCCAGTGCCAGTTCTCTTTTCGGGGTGTGGGGTGGGGGTGGCACCTGGCTGTGCTGCCTCCGGGTAAGTGGCTCCTCTGAGCTGCTCTGCAGGGCTTTGCTGCTTTGGAGCAATGATGTTTTTTCTTCCTTCTGTGCTCCTGCACAGCCATCGGTGCCGGAGATGAATGTTTTATGAAGTTTCAAAGAGTGTCCGAGGCGTGAGCTGGGAGCACAGAAGACCTCTGCCAGGCTCCCACCAGCGCAGTGTCTGCTCTGGCATGCTCTTTCCCTGGGAAAGTCCATCAACAGGTTTCCAAATCCACAGGCACACGTGGGCTCCTTACCACAAATTTGCAGTGCTAGGATGATAAGAATTGAAAATAAACTGATAGGATTGTTGAAGAATTATTTTTTGTCTACTTCAAGTTGTCTTATAAACAAACAATAAAAACACACAAAAAAGGTGACTTCAGAGCATAAATCCTTTCCTATAAATGATGCTCTATACACCAGCAATAACTTTCAGCGAGAAGTGAGAGCTTGGGCTCATTTGCAAATGTTCACCTCAGTGCAAAGTCTTCAGACTCGCTGTTTCACACCCTTTAGGACAAACTCAGGCACAAGCATGTGTTAAACCGAGACACTTTTCACAGCACTGACCACAGCATGGTCTCTAACTGCGATTTAGCTCTGTCCCACAGTGGCAAACTTGGCCTGAGCTGAAGGAGGACTGAGCTTGCTGTTGTTTTTCAACAGCTGCTTATCTCTTTCTCTGTCAAATGCTCAGCCTGCTCATGCACGCACAGCTGCCACGCTACGATTTGCTCCGGGCTTATAGCTTGAAGCTGTGGCTTTCTCTTGATGCATCTGCAGCCCAGGGTGGGAGACCACAACACGGAGGCTGGAAGCATCCCAGCAGATTTTCACGGGCTTGGATTTCCCCCGCGTGAAGCTAGCAAGCCGTGGTGCACCTGGCCATATTTGACACAGAGGTGTGATGGACATTTTAGTGGCAATGACTTTTTGAGGTCTGCTTCTGCTGCGGTGGGTGGTGGTTGCGCACACCCACCCGTTCGTGCTGCCTGGCCATGGCCGGCCGCTGCAAGGAAGCTTAGCAATCCCACCGCGTTCCTGCTGGTTTCTTGGCCAGCCCAGCTGTAAGGAAGTCACATCAAGTCATGTTCTGCTTTGTGTGAGTGAGTGGTGCTGACGTATTTCCATCATTGATTTTCTGTACGTTTAACAGTAAAAAATCCATGTGGCAGCTCTAAGCAGGGCAGCAGTAATTGAACTTTTATAATAATGACAAGAGCCCTGCAGCAGTCACTACACAGAGAGGTTCATTCTGCCTCCAGCCTCCTCTTCCCTCAGTTGGCCAAACTGAGCCAGAAGAAAAGTTCTGTCTCTTGTATCAGGTATCCCCACAGATCTGCTCACAGCAGGATAGCCCCAGGGCTGGGGGAAACCAGGCTGTTCTGGGTCTACGCAAACCCCAGGATTCTGAAGGGGATTAACTGCAGCCCTGTGGCCCCTCGTGGCAATGCCTGGCCTTGGGTGGGATGGGACTTCCTAGGGATGAGGACCCTCTCACGCAGGTGGAGCTCAGACCTGTCAGTGCTCCCCAACCTGGACAGGAATGAGGGGTGCCCTTTCTTCGTTACGAGCTCCTTGGATCCCCTCCTTACCAGAATTTTCCGCTGGAAAAGCACCTTTAATTTTCTGCCCTATATAAATTTCCTGGGATAGTTTTACAGCAGCATGGCAAAGAAATTCCAGCTCCTGCCAATGACATTAATTCCAGCCATGACGTTAGTGTTTCATACCACAAGAGTGAGAGAAAGAATGGAGAGATAAAGAAGAAACTGCAGTACATGATGTTTCATTTGGGGATGGATGGACCCAGAGATAAAGCAGTCATAGATGAACACCTTCGTCTCCTCAGCTGTGTATAGCTAATACTGCAGGTAGAACTACCCTGCTTCCTTGCTGTTTGAATGTAACTTTTCTGTCACGTCCAAAAAAGAAAAACCCAAACTATGGGCATTTTATTAGTGTGAAAATATCCATGATTTTTCTACTACACCCCCCATGTTATTTCTTGTGACTGCAAGCTCTGCTCATCATCCCCAGCCAATTCACTCGTGCTTGCTGCAGCCGGGCTGTAACTCTGCTCGCTTCCCCTCGGCAGAACACTACCTTCCTCTTCTCAGCCGCTGCTGTCGGATATCAGCTGCCAGCTCTTCGGCTGGGTTAAAAATGGCCACAGACAGTAGCAAATTATTGCAGAGCTCATCCACTTTCTTTTCCAGCAAGCTTCAGCCTGGGAACCTGTGGACCACGTCCTAGTGTCTCTGAAAGGCAACTAAGAGACAGTGTGTTGGCAGAAGGCTGAAACACCCACCTCCCACCAGTGCCTGTGGGAGGAAAACCCACTCATTTAGAGGAACAAATCCTGTAATTTGCTGAGCCCCATTCAGTCCCATTCAGCCCCTCTCTTGACAGAAGGATATGAGTCAACACACTAGCTCAAATGGACTGAAGCCTTACATAGCCCACCACCCTGCCTGAGGTTTGCCTAAAGCGGGTGCCGAGGAAAGAGAAGAACAGGGTATAAGAAAATATTTATGATCTTTCCCAAGCATTTTTTGAGCCTCTAGTCATTTTCAGCTCAGGGATTTCCTGATCTGGTTGGATGTTACTCCCAGGTATTTTCTATTTCTTAGTATATTTCTTTTTTCAATGAACTCATGCTGTCACTGCTTGAATCGTGCCAGCATTTGCCATCTAGTTCCTTTGGACAGGCAATCCCAGCCCAGTTGCCCCAGGATGGTGCTGTCTCCATGGCCCTGGGGGTGCCCAGCTGCCCATGGTCTCCACGAAGCCCTGATTTGGGGAATATTTTCACTGTTCCTGACCTGGCTGTAGTACTGGACTGAAATCAGTTGGTTAAGAAGAGCTGTGGGATCGTGTCCACCCACACACCTTTACTGGGATGGCCAAGGCCACTGCTGAACTGATGCTTAGGAAAGATCATACCCCATCCTGCGCTACTTTAGAGCAAAAGCAAAGTCCCCACTGGCCTCACTAAGACACAATCAAGACTTCATGCTTTCCCCTATGCACTCCTAGTCCAGCAAGCAGGTGGTCTGTGCAGAGAAATCATGAGATACAGTCCAAGCCTGCTCCTGCAGGCAGAAAGACAAGGGGTTGGGAAGTTCAGCGCAGAGGGAGCTCCTGGGCAGCAAAATAGGTATGGGCCAGGGCGAAGTATGAAAGAACAAAACTGGATGGAGAAGCTAACACACCTCTAATGATGTCAAAAAGGCTCCAGGACCATGTCTAGATGGGTGATGACTAGGGAAAACCCTTCCCAGACACAGAGATCCTCTTCACCAAGCTTCATCCCTGGCCATATGAGATGTGAAGGCAAGACCTGGGGCAAGGCAAATTTAAAATCACAAAAGCAAGAAGTATTTGTCTGGGAGGGTCTTAAGATGATTCCTGACATATGTTTGTGTCATCTACTCTTAAAACTTAAAGACTCCCGGGCTTCTGTAGATAACCTGTCCTAATATGTCACTGCCTTCACAGTTAGAAAGGATATATTTTTTCCCTGAATGCCTAATACTGAGCTCTGTTGCTAAACGTTGAGCTCATTCCATTTTGTCCTCCCCTTTGTAGCTATGGAGAACAATTGACTGCTGCCCTCTTCATAATAACCTCTTGCATATTTGAAGACCATAATCAAGTTCTCACTTGTCTTTTCTAGGCTGTCAAATACTTAGTTAAATCCAAGAAGTATCACAGCTACTGTTTGCCCATATTCATTATGTCAGACGTCCCGTTCCCGGCAGAACGGTAGCAGGGGGTGGTGGGGAGTATCATGCTTGCTCAGCCCGAAATGTGTGGAGCCCGTGATGCCTGTGGGGGTGTAGGCAGAGCAGGATGCCCATCGCTGCCAGGGGAAATCACAGGCACGGCCCTGAGCCTGCCGCACGTTTGCTGGCATCCCCGGCAGCGAGCGCTTCAGAGCAGGCGGTGATGGTCGATGTACAGGAGGGAAACACCTCTGTGTTGGCCACTGGCTGCACGCTGCCCTGCAAGGCAGGGCTTGATGACTTGTCCTAACAGCTTTTAAGGAGCCATCATCTGCTGCCTCTGTGCAGGAATTGCTCTCAGTGTGGCATCTGCCTCTCTGGAAACCAAGTAAAACTGAGCAGGAGCATGAAGAGCTGAGTTTTCCAGCCCAGCCGAGCCTCTAAAGGAAGAGGTTCCCTTAATTGCTTGAAATCCATCACCTTTTCTGTGATGGTGGTGTCACCTTGCTCTTGCAGGAAAAAAAAAGAGGCACATCTGATTTCCCCTCCCTCCCGTGAGCCTTGCTGTGTCTTGCTGGCTCACCCCAGCCCCAGGATCAACTTTGGTGCTGGCTTTCCAGGCGGTAGAAAAAGCTTGGGGGCCCCCAGGACCGAACTGTGCTTGCACCAACATTTTCTAAAGCCTTTAATGCTGTGATTCTGCAGGAGATATGGTGCAAGGTAACTACCCATGGCATGGAGCAAGGTGTACGGGGCTAAGTGATGAAGCGACGGGCTCGGCTTTTGGCTACGAGGACCTTCCTATGGTACAGGGATGAATGCAGACCGGAGCCGTTCAGCATTGTAGCATCCCCACCTTGTGGTGCGGCGCCGGACTGCCCGCACGCCGTCCGCCTCGGAGCCCCCCGCGCTCCCCAGGCCTTCGCTGGGGGACCCCTGGCCGTCGGGCTTCGGGGTGAGCCCGCCTCGAGCCCTGGCGAGACCTCCGTTGCAAACAGATATGTAAGCATGTGCTCTGACGCTGCTTCTAGACAGGCGCTGAAAAGCATGGGAAAAGTCCCGGACAGAGCAGGAAAGGTTTGTTGGGTGGTGATTTTGTGTGATGTTGCTTAAATCTTTCCTTCTGGAAAGGTGAAACCTGTGGTTCTGATACCTAAATATGTGTCATGGAAATTCAAAATATCATTAAAGATCTGCCAGAGGTGTTACACTGCTTGCCAGTACCTTCTCCTTTGCTGCTTTTGCAAGAAAGGGTCTCAGAGGTGATCTCTGAGCTTTACTGAAAGCAGATTTTGCAAGCAAAAAAGACATAACCTTTTGTGATTCCTCAGTTAGTGCCGTGAGTAGTCACTGGTCTTCAGAAAAAAACAGGCATTCCTAAACCCCACTGATTATCAATCGGCTCAGAGAAATAATTCATCAATAAGGTGATAGTGTAAGATCTCCTTTTAGGGGTAACAATTCAGAGTAAACCAGATATTTTTCTCACAGACCTAGGTGTTCTTCGGTCTCTGAGAGCATCTGCAGGAGGATAACCCAAGCCCGACCTCTCCCCTCCCAGCTCTGATGCCATGAGATCCCTGGTACGTGCCCCGTGGCCATGGGCACGAAAAATGCTCGGCACCTCCTGGCAGCAGAGATAGAAACCTGGCAAGGAAATGTGGATGGCAACCCAGTGTCTTCCTGCCCTGTGTTAAGATGAAACAGCTTCGGACCTTGTTCTTGGAGTGAAAGGTGTCATAATATTGTATCTTGTAAAAAAAAGAAAAAAAAAGTGTATTTCTGCACACACTGGCTGCAACAACTCCAGGTAGATGCCTGGTACCCCAGGGCTGCATTTTCTCCAGTGCTCTTCAGCACTCTCTGAATAACAGAAATGATTTATAAAAACATAAAGCCATCAGTGACTTTGACTAGCCCAGAGCCCCTTTCTCTCTTACACTTCTTCCTGGTGTATCAAGACTATTCACATCCACTCGATGGAGGAGCTGGTGGCTGTAGAAGAAGCAGGAGGCGACCTCCTCCCTCCTGCTTCCTTCTGTGCCAAAGTGATGATGATCTGCAGGGTCTCTCTTAAAAAGCTTCTCCCTGGGCACGCTGACTTTGCAACCTGCCGACAAGTTAATGTGAAACAGAGCTTTGGAAAATGCAGGGAACAAGAACAGCAAAGCAGCCCGGGGTTGTGGGGTGGATAAATCATGGGCACACCGACCGGGAGGCGACTCGCAGGGCTGCGGAGTCGTAAAGGCTGAGCTTGCTCCATACGCCTCGGCCGCTCGCCGGGTTGCTCCGGAGCTAGTTGACAGAGCTCTGCCTTACAAGCCTGGTCTTCAAAGCATTCCTCGCTTTACTGTCGAACGCACCAAATGTCTCCCACAGCTGTTCAGTCGGTTTGCGAGCCTTGTTAAGTGCCAGGTTTATCATAGCTTTCCCAAGGAATGCGTGCTCCCAGCAAGTAGCTGAAAGATATTAGCTGGTTCGGCCAGCTGAGGACTTCAGGCTCCTCAGATCAGCTTTTTGGAGACTAGCTGGGAGTGCACTGCTAGCGTCTTTACCTGGGCAGACGCTGGGCAGTCTGATATGTTTAACTGAACTGAATTGTCCTTTGGGCTATTTCTGCTAGGAAGAGAGACGTGCGAGGAGTGATTCTCAGCGTTGTCACCCTTGTGCTGGTGGAAAAGCACCAAGTATCACTTGGGAAGCCATTCAGGTTGTCATAGCCTTTCAAAGTTAGTATGTTTATACTTACCACCGTAAAGAAATATCCATCACCTGAGGCTTGTCCACCTCCAGCTGCCCTCTGTACAGACAGATCTGATGCTGTTCTCTGCACCTTGCATCCTCTCCATGGCATAAGCCAGAAAATTTTCCCTTCAGTGGCCATGGCTGCATCAATACCAGGATTTATTTCCCTGTCAGGGCAGTATCAAACCTTACCCACCCTCCTGGCATAAGGCGAGAGATCTGCAGCCTGGTGTGGGAGCTGTACCTGAACACAGCCTGTGTACCTGTGTATTAAACCTCGCCCAAGCTACTGCTGTTGAAGTTTGTCCTGCAGCATTAGGCAACTCTAAGCTTTCTTTGAAGTTCACTTTAAACATCTCTCAAAGCCATAATGGGTAATGTGAAGGAGAGATATGTAATGGCCACAATAACCTTATAAAGCACACGGAGAGACAGCCAAAGTACTTGAGTACTGTGGAGTACCGAGCCACGGAGTAAATGGGCTTAAGAGCCTGCCTCTCTCATTTGCTTATTCAGCTGATTGATGTGACCATAAGCTCCCCATCTGCAAGCTCTCTGGGCTCTGTCCATGACACATGGTTAATAATATTAATTATTGTCTCCCTCATCTCTGGGGAGAACAGCGCTCTCCAAGCGAAAGTAGAGGAGAGCCCCTCTGGTCACCGGCTGCAGCCTGGGCACAGTGGGCAGAAACAGAGTAAAACAGGGAGGCAAAATACTAGGGAGAAACATGCCAAGATGGGGTTTCTCCTGCTTTTGCAATGGGTAGGAGGAGGCTTGAAGACGAGTGCTATGTGCCCTTGGGTGGAGGATACAGGACAGAAACTGAGCAGTGATTTAAATTCCTTCACTAGAGGGTGATAAAATTACAGTATAATACAAAGGCATGAAAAAGTAGGAACTACAAACTAGGGAATTCTACAAAACAGATCACAAGACAATAAATGAACTCTGCTTTGAAAGTGATATAAAGTTAGATCACTGATGAGAGTAACAATACAAAGCTCAGATTGTACAGCACACCTCTGCTTTCAGGGCTGTCCTAATGTTTCAAATCTGAAATTGAGGATCAGAGATACAGATTTGCGTAACCGGAAAGAAGTAATTTTGAAAAGATAGGCTGAAGAACTGAACGGCAATCCAAATGGAGACCATTCCTAACATGTGGAAAAAGAAAGAGTTCAGCTGAAAGGAGAAAGTGTGGGAGTGCAAGTGACAGGGGGACACACTCCATTTCCAGCGAAGTGAAAAGGGAAAAAAAGGTTAAAAGTATATATATGTCGGAAAATATATTCTCTGATCGTGCTTTTTCTCCTTTCAGCTGCCCTTGATATGAGCGTTGGTGGATGGCAGATTGTCAAAAGTGCAGGTGTCCCATAGTTCCCTGGGGACGCTGCTGTTTTGGTGGCAGCGTGAGGCTGGATGTCACCCCCGGCCATACCCCAGCCCAAGCCCTGCCCGCCGGACGCACCCTTTCCTGAAAGTGGGGTTGGAAGGCTGGAGGCATTGTGGCTTGCACTGGGGTGGCATCACAGGCACCAAACTTTTCTTGTGGGGTTGGAATTATTTTTTCCTCCTTGGGTTTGCTAGGGTTTAAGCTCCATCTGGGACCACCTCAAATGAAAGAGGGTTGTTGCTGGGGTTTTTTTAATGTATGGATCAAAATAAGAGGAATCGAACCAGGTGCAAGAACTGTTGCACTTTTCACTTGATTGATAAACTTAGCGATAATTATAGAAATGTTTAGCTTCTCTTTTAGTGGCCCTAGCAAGAAATATTCCTGACATAAAGGGGAAGTATGTTCACAGAGTCAACCCTGCCGGTCATGTCCCATCCAGCTCCTGTCTCTGAAGCCCATAGATTAAATTCTTCCTTGGCATAAGAGCTACATAAAGAATCAGTTTGATTTGATGAGTCAAAAGTTTACCCAGCTTCAGCCTGGGCTGACAGTTTCATTTCAGGAAAAACATATTATTGCGGATGTCTATTGAACTGGACCGACTGGTATTCCCATTCCCATGTATACACACACATACCAGACAATAATCTCCTCAACAACCCACAGATGAATTCCTTAGCTTATGAATCTGCCAGAAAACACATAATTTTCCCCATCAAGGAATGTTGCTTGGCACATCTTTAATATATCACTTCCACAGCCCTCAATCAAACTAAATGATTCATCTAGCGACATCTCTTAGGCAAGGCTTTACGTGATTGAATGGTTTATCCTCACTGAAAAAGCACATGCCATTCAGTCCCACATATCGACTATAAAAGTTATAAATAACTAAGAATTATTTAGATAAGAGCTATGAGGCTGGCTTTAGCCTGGGTGACTGCAGCTGGCTCGTTTTGAGCTCCATCAGTAAAAATCAGCCAGAATTTGCCCCCGTGGGAACAGATCAGATGCTCGCAGGCTCAACACCAACCCATGCATCATATTTTATGTTGTGTTTTACAGTGTATCAGCCTTTGGATTAAGATTTATTAGTGTTGCCTTGCTGTTTAGTGGTCTTCACTCACGACGTGCTTGTTGCGTTGCAGCACTGCTGTTGCACCCGTGCCCACGAAGGAGTGGCTGGTTCTCACTGCAGACCTTTCTATCGCACCAAATCACAACCCCATGCAGGAAAACCATCTCCAGCAGCAACGCAGGTCATCCGTATCTCTGCCAGGCTGCTCGTCCTCTCTGCGTGGTGTCTCGCGTCCGTAAGAGGCCGGGAGACGGTCCTCTTCACCCACCGCTGTGCTCGAGTCCGTAGCTGCTGTTACTGAGGCTGTGCTTATGGGCTTGACCTCCTCTGGGATGGGGACGCCAACGATTAGCTTGAGGACAGATCCCAGCAAGCTGTCTGAGCCAGCACAGCCAGCACATTGTCCGGGGCACCTGGGAAGTCATTTTTCATCTGAGATATCTTCTCTCCTCCAGGGCTGGATGAATGACGTAAGGTCCCTTGGACCCCAGACAGGCGAATGGGGTTACAGCGCCGTGTGATCTCAGCTACAGTTCCCAGCCCAGCGTCCCGATGCTGTGCACAGACGTGGTAACTTGGCTCTTTTTCTGCTGAAAAACATTTGTTTGGATGTTCTGAGACTTTCTCGAGGTTGTGGACCCCCGCCGTAGGGTGTTACATGGCTTTAGATAAGAAATCTCCATATAACTGTGAGCAATGTGTCTTCTGCCGTAAATCTTTCTTCATAGTCAAGAGTGAAGCAGCCACATTATGTTTCCTTACATTGCAGCCCACCTGTTGCAAGGAAAGTGCCAAGAAAATTATACACCAGTGGGAAAGTGTAGATTGCATAGATGGCTTGGACCCAGCAAGAATCTGTGTGGCTATGGGATACACATTAAAAATCACCCCCCATCTACAAAGCTTGCTTTCTGCCATGAGAAGAGAATCCCTGGCTAGCTGGAGACAAGCAATCTGCTGGCTCAGACACCATAGCCATGGCTGCTATCTCCGCATCGAAGTGAAAAAGGATTAGCTGGGTGTTGGACAGACAGACCCTGCACGACATGGCACGGCGGCCATCCTTGGGGTGCCTGAGGCTCGAGAAACAGCCCTCTTTTGCCTGCCTGAACCCAGCAGCTCCCTCCTGCGCCATGTGGCTGTGAGTGGGGGAGCTGGCTGGCGGCACTGTGTGTGCCTGGCGATGTGGGGCTGCCCATGCTTGCTGGTACAAGCCACCCCGGTAGACAAAATGAGGGACTTGCTGTCTAAACAAGGGGTTTGCAAGTTCAGAAAAGATCTGTTGACACTGAGTGGTTTAAATGCCCTTTCGTTATCCAGCGAATAATTATTGCTAATTCATTACTTCTGAAAAGATTTTAAAAGCCCAACAGTACCTCGTTCTCTGCTGTCGGGGAGCACTTCACTCTCGCACCACGACCTGTGCAGCCAGCATGGGGATGGATGGGACCTTCACGGGCACGGGGTCCAATCCCCGCTATTCACTTCCTGCCATCCCCTTTCCAAGAAGGATCGTCTTTCACACACCCGTGGTGTTCATCCCTCCCACTTCAGATGAGAAGTTTCTCCTGGAAGTCTCTGCCACAAGGGCTGGAGATGGCCCTCCCATCTGTGGCATGCAGGGCTGCACAGCCCGCCGGCAGCTTCTGCCCTTGCACCCACACTGCCCTTCCCCGGCTTCTCACAAAAGTCCTTTTGCTTTGTGTTTCTCTGCCGTTGTAGCACTGTCGCCAAAGGAGCCCATAAAACCAGCCCCGTGCGGCATTCGCTGCTGGTGCCCCAGCACTGGGTCTTCTGTGGTGACACCAGCCCGGGATCGCTCCCACGCCAGCGACGCTGGGGCAGAGAGCTTCGCTCCTGCAGACTGATGCTTACACCCACACCCCGGCCTGAGCTGTGTGTGAGAGGGGAATCCCACAAAGCCGAAAATACAGAAAAGAGAACAAAAATCTCATTCAGGGCGCCAACAGCTCGGGAAGCGGCTTGGCTATCCAGCACAGCGGGAGGAGCAGCGGGCTGGGGTGAGGAGCAGCTGGGCTGTGATAGCTGGCGAGAGCCACAAGATGTCTCTGGAAACCAGCATTTGGACAAAAAAAGGCATTAATAACCCCAGGAAAGGGGACGGGCTCCTCCCCTCGCAGTGCGCGCTGAGCCCTGGCAATGTGCGAGCCGGGGAGCCCGCGCTTGGAGCACCGGAGCTGGGACAGCCCCGCTCGCCGAAGCCACCTCTCCATCACCATTTACTCCGGGCGAGAATTTGGCCCGTGAGATTGCACCCGTAGTGTTTCTTGACGGCACGGATGAGAGTTGTGGATCAGTAAATCACTGGTGGATTAAAAACTGCCTTGGCTTCTGAAGTCGCGGGGCAAACAGCAAAGCGTGCGCATTGGAAACCAGATTAAAGAATAATCAGAGTGCAGCAGGAAACAGTAAAAGCAGTGGCAGGCCTCTCGGGGAGCCCTTCTGCCACATGTTCCCTGCACACCAGAGCAGTGTCTGCATGGCTTCGGATTCCTCGGGGTCCGCGGGGCGCAGGGCAGCAGTGCCTGCAGCTGGCTGGGGGCTCAGCACCGGCCCTCTCAGCCCAGAGCAGCGACAGAGAATCCCTTTCTCCCTTGGGGTCCTGCTTCTGCTGCGGGTCACCCCTGGGAGAGCTGAAGGAGATACTTTCAGCTTCTGAGATGGTCTCTGTAGGCAGCATAGGCCTGGGTTTGTAACCGCCGAGCGTGCTAACTCCTGTGGAGTTTCGCTACCTACGCCGTCACCCGCGGGGATTGAGGAGCACGGAAAAATCCCGCTGCAGCACACTCACAGATGGACGTTACGAGAAGGAACTCTCTGTCCCTGACACAGGGAAAAATCCCATCGAACGCGACTCAAAGCTCAGCAGAACGCCTGCAGGTCCTGGTCCTGCATCCGTGTCAGTCAGTCGGGGAGCTCCTCTCCCTTTCACCAGCTCCTCTTGGCTTCCTAATAAACAACTAGAGAATCGTAGGGTGGAAAAGGCCCATATAAGTGTAAAGTTGTTACTAAGAAATAGGCAAAGCACAGTAACTAGTGACTCAGACAGTTTAATGTGAGAAAACAAAGCTGTCCTTCAATGGACCACATAGAGAGACAGCAGTTACTGTAATCTGGAAAACCTCTTTAACATCCAACTGAAAATGTGTGGCAAATAAAATCCGTTGCCCACCAGGCTCAGTGATTCCAAGTATCATTTGTTCTCAGATTTGTCTTCCTTCTTACAAATCAGAAGACAGTCATTCAAATTAATAACAAGCAAGTTATGGGGTTAATGGGATTTTTAATGAGCTGTTTCTGGTTGGGGGGTTGCCTTTACAGAAACTCCACTACCACACTGTTGAATGCCAGTGTTCAGCACGAAGGCGATGTGGTGAAAAGCCCATTAGTCTAAATCTGCCTGAACAGAAGGACCAAACTTTGTTCTTGCGGTGTGTTTAGGAAAACTCCCCCAGGACTGAGCTGTCGTTGCATCACTTCACTCGAGGCACATATATTCAGACAGAGCTGGACAAGAGAAAAAGACATAGTCAGTATCTGTGGCATGATTAGAGGAAGGATGGCTGTTGCTGCACAACCAGCCCAGCAAAGCCTGCCCTGCGGTGGGTGAAAGTCTTCCTTGGCCTCTCAAGAAGAATTTTAAAGCCATTTTTCCCACAGAGGCCAGTGGATTTCTGCCTGGTGCAACTACACGCAGAGGCACGAGGGTGCTGGATGCCAGGGTGACATGTGGGTGCCAGGGCCAGCCCCCCTGCGACGTGCCGGTGGCTCTAGCAGGGCAGTCACGGCGGAAAGGGTGGCTCGGTGGCAGACCCGACCGACCGTGCTCCAGCCCTGCCCGCAAAGGGCATCCTCAGCCTCTGCGCCCTGAGCCTCCCCACAGCCACGGGTCTGGTACCAGGCGAGGGAGGTAAGACTCCCCAGGTCTTTTTCATACAGATTATGAAGATGGGAACTCGTATATCGCTGCTTTCCCATGAACCAGATTAAAAACAAAAAAAGGAAATTAAGGTAGTTCTTCCCTTCATTACACAGATAGGGAGCTTAGAGTTGTTCTTACCAATACGAATGTGTAGTAATCAGACCATTTGGAGCTGTTATTGTGGGAGGTCACTGAGATTTAGTAGGACATTCCTTGATGATGCTCATTTTGACTTCTACTTCCTGGTTTGTCTGAGATGACTACTCTTTTTGGTCAGAAAGGACCAATTTCCCTCCAAAACTCTCTGTGACTCTGAAGCAGAAGACCTGATCCCAAATCACTACCCCTTCCAAGAAATTCTTGCCCCAAAGGACCAAAATCCCACAGCACATTTAATTTTCTGCACACAAAAAAAAAAAACTGTGGTGCTTCATTTGGGATCCATGTCTCTCAGGATGTCTGAGCTGAGGCCTCGGGCGGCTGAGGGATGTTGCATGTCCAGCTAGAGGAACCCACCCCAGCCCGTAACAACCCTTCCCACAGCCACGGCTTTGTGCAAAATGACAGAGAGGGTAAAACGGCGAATGCGAAATCTCCTGAGTGAAAAGGAATTAGTAAAACCCCATATTCATGAAATATTGAGAGCTAATTATATGTGCATCGGAAACCTCTGGGGGAAGGGAGACGGAGGCCTTTCATTAGACGGTAACTGGAACTTTTTCATCATTTGTCTAGCTCAGGAATGTAAGGCTGCTGTCTGGAGAGGGATGTGGGATTTGGCTGCAGGGCTGGGTGTGCAGGTGAAGTGCCATGCTAGCGAGTATTTCTATTGTACTCTGGCACGTCTTGGAAAAGGCTCTCGGCTGTAGCTGGTAGGTGGGGCTGGGTGCCCCAACATCCCGGTGCTCCTGCAAGACCTTGTCAGTCCCATGCACCACGAGGAATCGTTGGTCCCGAGTAATTTTTCATCTCCATTCCACCCAGCTCCCAGACAGATACGCAGTCCCATCCCATGCTTCAAATCTGATCACGGTTTCTGCTGGAGGGCGCAGACCCCAGGCTCTGCCAGGGGGTCTCCAGAAGGTTCAGTTCCTTTGCTTCTGGTCTGCTCTCTGCCTTTGCAACCGAACTGAACGGCTAGTTATTGCCACTGCACCATCGACCAGATTCAAGAACAAGATCAGAACCGATGGAGAAGTGGGAAAGTTTTTATTGTGGAGCCAGATAGGCATGCGAAGGACGTGCTGCCCGCCGCACGGCCAGCAGTGCTGGGCAGCCATGGGGCAAGGGGTGGAAAGCAAAAAAGGGGGGAAAAAAGTGGCTTGCAGCAGGTGACGGAGGGTGTTCTCTCTCCAAGCTCTGCAGCAACCTTAGGCACAAGGATGACTCAGGGAAAGCCGTCTCAGCTCTCTGCCTGCTGCCCCTTGCACGGGTCCCTCTGGCCAGACCCCCTGCTCCTGCTTCTGTAGCAGAATTGCTTTCCCCCCCGCCACCTCCCGGGGGTCTCGGCCGGGCAGGGACGCGGGTCTGTCCCCATGCAGGGCAGCAGCCCCCCGAGGGCTCCTCCGCGGCTCGCTGCTCCGGGCCCCCCGCCCGAGACCACGCCGAGCCCCCGCACCCGAGCACCCCCCCGCACCCGCGGAGCCCCCCACCTTGCTCCCGCTGCGGCCCTCGGCGCGTAAATCAGCGTTAAACCCGTTCCCCTCTCTGATCCCCGGTGCCACAGTCTTGCTACTCCCCCAGCGCGTTTAGCTACCACCTTCTGTCAGAATGACACAGCCCGACACTTCATTTACCCGCAGCTTTAAAGAGAAGCAAACCCTGGCAGGCCGGTGTCCCCCCGATTCGCCTGTTTACCCCCCGATCCAGATATCATTATGAATTGCGATTTTCAGGCTGCTGCTGCTGTTGCAAACACCTTCTCAGCTGCTCTCCCCGGGTGGATAAAAATTCCCCCCCCCCCGAGCAAAGGGCAGAGAGCAAGAGGCTGCAGCACTTGCGCCGGGTTTTATTTACTTCTGCCGTTATTGTTATTATTATTATTATTATTTTCGAAATTCGGAGCGAGTAAGGTTTTCAATTGCTGAAATAATTTCCCGGGAGAAAGGTTGCTTAATCTGTTCGTGCGTTATTGACTCGGGCTCCAATATTTGGCTTGCCGCTTTTTATCGCAAGAAGATCACGTACGAGGTGTCTTTTGCATAACAATTTTTAAAGAGGACACATCCTTATATCAAAAGTGGACGTGACTTGAATTTTGTCGGCGTTTGTCCCTAAAATGACCCAATTCCGGCTACTGCCACTGGGCAGCAGTAACATTGCATCATTTCTCCAGGCAATAGACTTATTTTGCTTTACTCTCTGCCCCTCTCCCTGTCCCCCCCCCCCCTCCCCCCCCGGCAACACGTACTTTTAAAGCTGATTATTTTGTCTCGCTGCGTTTTAGCCCTACGCGCAGAATTTTCTCTCCCTGGGAAGGGATGAGCGGAGAGGAGCGAGCCCGGCCCGTCGGGCCAACATCGCTAATTAAGGCCGAAAGTTCCCGTGCGAGGCAGAAATTGCGCCTTCAACGAAATTTGGCTGTGGGCCGCCGCGGAGAGCCCCCGGCGCCGGTGCCTGCCCCTCCAGCCGCCTCCCCCAACATCATTTTCCCCGACGAGGATCAAAAGAGCCCCCCCTTCTCCCCTGCTTTCTCACATCGAAACGGTGCCGCTTCCCAGCCCCACCGGTCAAGTTAATTCCGGAACAAAGGAGGACAAAAACACAAAGGGTTTCTCTTCCCCCCACCCCCGGCTCTCTCCCCCTCTCAAACATCCCCGGTGCCTGTCCCCCGGCCCAGGACCCCCACCTCCCCCCCACCCCGGCATCGCCTCCCGGGCCCGGCCAGGAGCCACGGCCCAGTGGGGTGAGGGGGTGGGGGTGTGAAATGGCGGAGGGGGGCGGCGGTGGTGAGGGGCGAGGGGCGCGGGGCTCGGCTCTCCTCCAAGGCACTGCTAGCTCTGAGCTGCCCGCAGACTTGGGGGGGGGGGGGGGGAGAAATGGGGAGACCCATGTCCCCCGGCACCGGGGCTACAGTTTGGACCTCGGGGTAAAAAAAAATAAAGGCTGGATCATCTTACCCCCCCCCCCCCCCCGGGGTTGTATGGGCACAAGGCTCCTGTCAGGTGGGCTGGGAGAGGGGGGCACCTGAGCGACGGGGAGAGCACCCCGGGGAGCATCCTTCCACGCGAGGAGCTGAGCAAACTTCCCACGGAGGCCGTCCCGCTGCTCCCGGGCAGGGGGGCTGCAGGAGGAACCCGGGGGGGGGGGGGGGGGGTGTCGTGCCCGTGTGCACCCGCGAGCAGCTACACCTATTTGCAGACGCGTGTGCGCAGGGGAGTATTCCCCCGCGGTCCCGCCGCACCCGCGTTGGGACGCGAGAGTGGGCGCAAAGACACGCACAGAAGCGCTGCGCGCGTGGGTGGGGGACACGGGGTGTCTGCGTGGAGTTGGACGCGCACCCCCCCCCCCCCCCCGGCAGAGCAGCGGGTGGGCGGCGGTCCCGCGTGTGCCCCTTTGTCAGCCAAAAACGCAGAAGGCGGGGAGGGGAAAGGCTCCGCTGCGCGAAGGACCCCGCGCCCACTCGCAGTGGGAAAGTCTCGGGGGGGGGAGGGGGCTGTTCCCAGCCGGGGCCGGGCGGCGAAAGGACCCCCGACCCTTCCCGGGGCTGCACGGCTCCCCGGGCAGAGGCAGCAGCAGCGTGAGGCGTAGGTAGGGAGAGCCGGAGGAAATGGAAAACATATTTAAAAATGTAAATGGGGTTCGAGCCAGCCCGGCACCCGTGCGAGGAGGGAGGGGTGTGAGGCGCACGCCGGGACCAGCCCGGGGGAGCAGAGCCGGTTGAGGACCCAGACCCCGCCACGAAACTTTCAGCCCCTGTTCGTAAAGTGTTCAGCGAGGGGACAGGAGCGTCTACCCCGAGGTGGGGTAGAGCCGCGCTGGGAAGCACCCAGGGTAACTGGAAGCAGATTGCCGGGGCGGCAGGCGGGGCTGCAGGCAGCCGGCCGGACCGCTCGCCGGCCCAGAGGATGCGGCTGCCCCGCGCCGGTGCGCTCCTCCCTGGGCAGCCAGCGAGAATCCCCGCCGGCAGCCGGGACCCTCCGAGGCAGCCGGTCCGGGGGACCTGGGCTGCTGGCAGCGAGGTAGGGCGGGCGGCGGGGGGGGGGGGGGCTTGGGAAGCAGATGGGAAGGGGTTTGCAGCCAGGCCACTGGAAAGCAGCGAGCTCTTCTCTCTCCGTGCTTCTCTCCTCTCTTGCCTTATTTCCTTATTTTTATTTTTTTTCTTTTTTCTTTTTCTTTTCTTTTCTCTTTTCTTTTCTTTTCTTTTCTTTTCTTTTCTTTTCTTTTCTTTTCTTTTCTTTTCTTTTCTTTTCTTTTCTTTTCTTTTCTTTTCTTTTCTTTTCTTTTCTTTTCTTTTCTTTTCTTTTCTTTTTTCTTTTCTTTTTCTCTTCTCATCTTTTTTTCCTTTTCTCTCCTGCTCCTTTTTTTTCTTTTTCTTTCTCATTCTTGTTTCCCTGTTTTCTATGCTTCTTTTTTTCTTGTCTTTTCTGGCTTTCTGTTTTTTTTTTTTTTAACTCTTCTTTTCCTCCTTCTTCTTCTTTTATTCTTTCCTTTCGCTTTCCTTTTTTATTTCCTTTTCTTTTTTCTTTTCCGTTTTAATTTCCCCTTTTCCCTATCCTTTTTCCTTTTTCTTGTTCTCTTTATTTATCTTTCTTTTCTTTCCATTCCATTTCCTCCCTCTCTTTGTCTTTTTTCTTTCTTTTACTTTATTTCTTTTTTTCTTTTGTAGGAAAAGAAATAAACCAATAATACCGCTAGGAGTAAAAAAGACAGTTTTTCCTCCCCTCCTCAGAAACTTCTGCTGGCTGTACTCTTCTCCGTCCCCCTCGGGAGGTGGGGACAGACAGTGAAATAAATAAAAATTGAATCTTTCCCTGAAGTTCCCCGTGACTTGCAAGCCGGGCTGCATTGCTGGGGCGGGGGTGGTCCTGGGCGGTAATTGATTCGTAACCGGTCGCCAGGACGCCAGGGCACAGCATCCCCGGCGCTCCGGGAACGTCTCGGGGCAGAGGGGCGGCCGCGCCACCCGGGCCGGGGTGCGGGGTGCGGGGCGGGGGCGACGGCTCCGGCCGGCAGCACCGGGCTCTCCCCGCAGCCCGGCCCTCCGCTCCAACAAAAACCACCCCGTCCTCCTTCCCCTTGCCCGCCCTCGTACCGGCAGAGATTTTGAATCCCAGAGACGGGAACCTGTGCCCCGAAAAAAGTTTGGAGCGGGGCCGCTTCCAATACCTATTTACCAACGAATTACACTGCTATTATTGCTTTCAATGAAGACTGAATCCCCAAGCGATAATTGAATTAGTCTATTGAAGAGACTGTCAGGTACAATGACGTGGTATATCCCGCGCATTTCCCAGGGTCTATAGGCTTTGGGGACCCGGAATGTATAGTCTGACCTTACAGCTCATAATAATAATGCTGCGCTTGTAGCAGAAATCTATTCGCATTCACTTTTAACAAAACCTCTGGTCAGCCGGTCCCTGTAGGAAGGATGAAATCTATTGTATTAGAACAACTCATTTATGTCCTTCAGCAAAGGCCCCAATGAGATCTGATCTAGACCTAGAAATAGGATTACCACAGCGTATATTAACCACGTTTCTATACTTCCTCCTTCCTATAAGGGCGCCGAGGAAAAAAAAAATAATGCAAAGGATTTTTGATCCGGTTTTAATTTTGTTTTCAATTTCAATTCCGAACCCTCCTCCCTCCGATGGCCTTCCTCGAAAAGAACAAAAAGAGGAGAAGAAGAATAAAAAGAAGAAGAACAAGAAGAAAAAAAAAATAAACAAAGTAAACACAACGAAATCGGAGAAATTATTTCTCCCGGCTTCCGAAGCGGCCGCGGGAGCCGCAGGCGGGTATCGAGCGGCGGGAGGGATGCGGGCGCCCACCCCGCAGCTCCACGGCTAGCACCGGGGCTCCCAGCCCGGCCCCCCGGCCCCGCAGCCCCTCGGCTGCTCCCCGCCTCCCGCATCTGATTTTCAGCCTCCCCGCGCCGGGACGGCTGACTCAAGCCCCGGCGCCGGTGGGGATCCCCGCCGGGCAGTCGGACGGCTCCGGGGCGCTTCCGAGGGGCGGGGAGGGCCGCAGCCCGGCCCCGGCCGGCGGAGCCCCGTCGGGGGAGCGCGGGGTGCCCCGGCCCCGCTGCAGGCTCCGGCGGCTCCGCGGGACCAGACCCCCCCGACGGCTGCGGGCGCGGGGCTGTGCGGGGCCGGGCCCCGCCGGGCGGAACCCGGCGGCACCCGCAAGTTGCGGAGGGAACTTTTTCCTAAACCGGGACTATTATTTGGGTTTGGGGTTTGTTTATTTTTAATCTTCCGTCCTTAAAATGCAGTGCGGACACATTACCCCGCTTACCGTAACTACCTGCTAGCCGCGGGGTAATATTTATCTATATGGATAGGAAGGGTCGCGGTGGGAAACCCCCCCCCAGCCTGGCAATATACATCGCCTTTTCCTTTAACCCCTCCTCGTTCATCCAGCCGATCCCCCACCCCCTCCGCGAACAAACCCACTCAATTTATAGAGAAGGCTTTAAAATCCAGAACAGTTTCTAGCAGAAGGGAGGACCTCGGATGGAATAATTCCACCCCCCCCCCCCCATACGCGTACACACACACACGCACACACACACACGTCGCCAGCCCCCCCCCCCCCCCCCCCCCCCGCGCTCAGGAAGGCAAATTAAATAGTTAAACGCTTCGATTTCTCTCTCTCTCCCTTTTGTTACCCAATTTTGGAACATTTAAGGATGGGTGTGTGTATTGTATTCAATAATAAAAGCTATAGGGCCGCCAGGACATTTATCATCCTATTACTGTAACAAATCCGGGCTCCCAATACATGAAAGGTAAAATGAATTACCGACGTTAAGCCGTCAATAAAGTCATTTCTGTAAATGGTGTCTCCGAAGGACTGCGGCATTATTCAACTAGCTTTATCAGCAGCTGGGAAATTACGTGAAGAAGCTCGCAGCGTGTAATATGGCCCTGCTTACTTTGATTAAGCGTCTTGCCAGGGAATAGTGACAGTGCTTTTGACCAGGTTTTATTCGCCGTCCTGTGATGAACGCCAAGCTGATCAGGCGGAATGAAGAGTAATTAAAACCTATAAATTATCTTTTGCAGCCCTTCTCAAGGCGTCTCTTGCAGGAGAGATAAGGCAGCGAGCCCCCATTTACAGCTCTGAAAGGGACCGCGGCTCACAAAGGCTACGTGGCTAAATGGGATATTGATAGTGTCCTAATTAGAATTTAATTAAGTACCCACGCTCGCTTTTGGGATAAAGATTTCAATTTTGCTAACTTAAATATAAATAAACCCAATTTCGGTGCGAGTAAATGATATGATATTGTGAGTGCCGGGGGTGGGGGTTTAACGTTCATTTAATTGCGGATGAAGCTCTTGATTCCAGGGCCGATTGCGTTCTGCCGGCTATTATTTTAGGAGATCATTGTGCGGTTGGCGGCAACCGTTCTGTAACGCTTCCCCGGTACGGAGAATAACCGAGCGTGCCTCCTGCAGCCCCCGGTACCGGCCGCCTTCCCGGCAGCGGGGCCGCGGGCCGGGCCGATCCCGCGGAGGGGAGCGCAGCCCTGCGGCACCGGGCACCGGGCACCGGCAGCGGCACCGGTACCGGCAGCTGCAGAGGCACAGGCAACGCAGCCCGGCCCGCCGGGAAAGGCGCGGGTACCCACACGATGCCTACAGCCGTGCACGTGTAGGATATAGGGGCAGCGGAGCGTCAGGCCCTACCGGCCGCCAGTTTTTTTGGGGGGAAATGGGGGTTATCGGTCCCCCCGGGAGGAGAAGGCGCCGGGGACCGCCCGGCCCGCAGCCCCCGGGAGCGCGGGGCCGGCCCGGAGCAGGTGCCTGCGGCCAGCGGGGAGGGGGGGGGGGGCGGCTCCGGGCACCCAGCTCGCCGGGACACCCTCCCCCCAATCCCACCGTGTCGTGTCAAGTGTGCCCCCCACCCTCCGCGCCCCTTCGTGCGAGCGCCGGCCCCCCTGCCCCCCAGCAGCCCGGCCCGGGGCCGCGGGGAGAAGGTACCTGCGGAGCCCAACGAAACCCAGACTGGGGCCAGGCCGCTGTATATTTTTTTTTTTTTAATAAATATTTTTAGAAAGCCGCAGCAGTGCTTGAAAAGCGGCTTTTCCTTCCCACCCTGTAAAACCCTTCAATTTCTCCTTCTGTCTCATCACGTCTCCCGAGGAGCTCGCTCTCTGCCAGGATTAAAAAAATAATAATAAAAAAAATACCGAGGGGGGGGGGAAAAAGGCAACAAACCGAACCCAGACAAACAAACAAACATCAGACAGCGGACGGGGCAGCGCGACGCGAATTCAGCTGCGAGCTGGCGGCTGCGCTGCTCGGTAAAACAACCCCCCCCAAACCCCTCAAACCCAAATAAAGGAACAAACCAGCCGGGCGGCTGCAGCCGCCAGCCCAGCGCACCCCGGCGGTCGCTCCGGCCTTTAATATTATTATTATTATTATTATTATTATTATTATTATTATTATTATTATTATTATTATTATTATTATTATTGTCTTTTTATTCCTCAAAAAAAAAGTTTCGATTCCGGGACACCCCCCGCCCGCTTGCCACCTGCCCCCGCCGCGGGAGAACAGAAAATAAAGAGGAAAAAAAAAAGGAACGAGCGCACCCACGGATGATTTTTGGGGTGGGTGGGTTATTCTTGGGGGGAAGGGGCCGTCGGGCCGCGGCCGGTGGGCGCACCCCCGCCACCGGCGCCGGACGCGTTGCGGCTGGGAGCGGCCGTTTGCGGGGCTGGCCGTGGGGGGGGGGGGGCTGGGGGGTACGACCCACGCTTGGGGGTGCGGGGGGCGAGGTGGGGGTCCCGTCCCGTCCCGTCCGGTCCCCACGCGGTATTCACGGCGGCGGGCCCGGCGCTGCCATTGGGCGCGGCGTGCGGTGTCAGCGGCGGCGGCCGCGCGCCATTGGCCGCCCCCGCGCGCGGGGCCGCCTCACGTGCTTCCGGTGCGGGTGAAAAAAGTGTGGCCGAGGGATTTTTTAGGGAGAGTTTGTGGCGCGGCTGGAGCTGCCAGGGAATTCGGCCTTTTTTTGTTTTGGTTTTTTTTTTTTTTTTTTTTTAAAAAAAGGGGGGGGGTGGGGGAAAAGGAAAAAAAACCAAAACAACAAAGCCAAAACTCAACCGAAAAAAAAAGGAGGGGGAAGGGAAGGGGGGGAAAAAAAAGAAAAAAAAGAAAAAAAAGAAAGACTTTTTTAAAAATACGAATAAGCCGGCGCGGAGCAGCAGGCTGGCGGGGCCGGGCGCCGGCAGCCCGCGGCGGGGGCAGCGCGGAGCCGGGGAGATGGGCAGATCCTGACGGGTTTTCGGGGGGCGGGTTTGGTGTGGGTTTTTTTGGGGGGGGGGAGGGCGGCGGTGCTGAAGCACACCTTTTTGGGTTTGGGTTTTTTTCCTTCTTTTTTTTTTTTTTTTTTTTTTTTGCTGGTGGAAATATAAGCTGGTCGGGAGAAGGGGGAAAGCAGCCCTCGAGTGTCTCCCCGGTTTTGGATCCATCCGTGCGAGGGGGAGGAAAAAAAAAAACCACCCCCAATCTCAGCTCCAGCCCAACAAGTGGATTTTATTCTTTTTTCTTCTTTTTTTTTCTTTTTTTTTCTCCTTTTTTTTTTTTTTTAAATTTTTTCCTCCCCCTTTCCCACCCCGCCACCCACCGGCAAAGTGGGGTGGGCGTAAAGCGGGGGGGTGGGGGGGTGGGGGGGGAAGAGGCAGCGATCTCCGTGGCGGGGGCTGAGCATGGAAGAGCCGCCGGAGGGGCACGGCCACCGAGACGCGGCGCCCGGCCCGGCGAGCAGCGGCAGCGATGGCGAGAGCGTCCCGGTGTCCCCCAGCCCCGCGCCCGCCTCCCCCGCCGTCCCCTGCCCCCTGCCCCGCCGCCGCCACCCGCCTCCCCCCCCGCCGCCGCCGCCCCACCGCACCACCAACTTTTTCATCGACAACATCCTGAGGCCGGACTTCGGCTGCAAGAAGGAGCCGCCCGCACCGGCCGGCGCCGGAGGAGGAGGAGGAGGAGGAGGAGGCAGCCGGGAGCGGGACGGAGACCGGGGGCAGAGCTCAGGTAGAGAAAACGTCAACCCGCTGCTGTCCCGGCCGCCCAACCCGCCCTCCCTCCTCTGCCCGGACTCGAACTGCCGTCCCGACGGCTCCGCGCCGCCGCCCCCGACCGCCGCCGCCAAAGCCGGCCCCGCCGCGGCGGCAGCGGCGGCGGCGTCGGGGGCGGCCAAGCCCCCCTCCGAGGGGGCCGAGACTCACCCGGCCAAGTACGGGGAGCACGGCAGCCCCGCCATCCTCCTCATGGGCTCTAATAATGGAGGACCTGTTATCAAGCCCGACTCGCAACAGCCGCTGGTGTGGCCTGCCTGGGTCTACTGCACTCGGTACTCGGACCGGCCGTCCTCGGGTAAGCAACCGCGACGCATCTGCCAGCTCTTACTGTCGTGACAAGGTCGCGCCCCCCACCTTCCCCTCTTCCCCCCCTCTGCCTTGGCTCCCGGCCTGCTGAGGACCTCGCGTGTGGGGGAGGGGGGTGGGTGGGAGGGGGTCCTGGGTCACCCGGGGCGAGAGGAAACGCGTCCCCGTCCTCTCCCTCACCTCCACCCCCCAGTTTCCCAAATTGGAGCGTGACGCCGGGCCCCGATCCGGCCGTGTTTCGCTGCGGGGAGAGACCCCCGGCCGTGCCCCCCGCCCGCCTCGCCGCAGCCCGGGCTGTGCGGCAGCGCGGAGAACAGCGGCAGCGGGCTCGGCTGCTCCCTTGTTTGGGGTTTATTCCCCCCCCCCCCTCCTTATTTTATATGTATTTTTCCTGGGTGCTGGTGGCCTTTCGGGGGCGGCGGGGGGGACAACTCAGCCACCCGCTGCGCGGCTGCTGGAGGCGGTGCGGGGCTGTGTGTGTGTGTGCGTGCGCTTTCTCGGAGGGCGAGGAAAAAGGGTGATTTGTTTTTAGGAAGGTGGCGGAGGAGCCGTTTCTGGGGCCCTGCACAGCGAGGCAGGGCCGGGCGGGCCCCTAGGCCGCGGCTGCCGGTGCTCCCCGCCGCGCTCCGGGGCCCGGCTCCGGGGGAGGGGGGGCATGTGTGTGTGTGGACGCTGCTCGGCCCTGCCGGCTCCGGGCCCCCTTCTCACGCTGTTCCCGCTCCCCCAGGTGCCCCCCGGCAGCCCTGTATTTTCCCACCGTTAGTTTCTCTTTTTAATGTGTTTTTTTTTTTTTTTTTTTTTTCGGAAAGAAGCGGAGGGCGAGGAGGGAGGCTTCCCCCGCGGCTCCCCGCGCCAGCAGCCGGGGATCTGCCGGTGCGGCCGGGCCGCGGTGGGCTCCCCTCTGCCCGGCCCCGCTCCGCTCCCCGCCGGCGGTCGATGCGGCGTGATCGGTCGAGCCGTCTCCATCCCCCGTTATTGACACGTCCGGCGGCTGGGAACTCAGAAAAGCCGCTTTGATTGACTGGGGTGATTGACGGAGCGATAGAGCTGTCAGACGGGGCGGCCCCGGCTCCCGGCGCGGGGTTTTCGCTGCCGATTCCCGGGGCCGCCGGGCGCCCGGCCTTTTGCACCGCGCTTTCGTTCCCTTTCCTCTCCCCTTCCTCCGGGAGGAGAAATGATTTCTGCGCTGCCCGCTCTCCCCAGCCCGGAGCGGAGCCCGGCTCAGCTCGGCCTCGCTTCTTTGTTGTGTTCGGAGCTCCCCGGCCGCTTTTCCCGGCTCCGGGGACGAGCGGGCTGCGGGCGGTCGGAGGAGCCGGTAACCCCGCTGCGAGGTGCCGGGGCAAAACGATTCGCCCTCCGGACCCCGGCCTCCTCACCGCCGGGACCCCGTTCTTCTTCTCCCCGCCGGGAGACCCCCGGCTCCGGGGACGGGCTGCGCCGGCAGCGGGGCTTTCGGCCTACTCGGCGGCCGAGAGCCCTCGCCGGCTCCGGCTGCGGGGTGCTGCGGGCCCGGGGCAGCTGTCGGGGGATTTTCGCAGATCCCTTTCTCAAGGGCTCCCTCCCCTCTCCGCTCCCCCCGGGCCGGGCCGGGCTGCAGAGGGACCGGGGCTGGACCCCCCCTCGGCCGGGCGCTGCCCCCGGGATGCTTCCGCGGCGGCGTTTCACCCGGTCCCAGCCCGGCTCGGGCATGGGGCGGCGGGGGGGGGGACACACAGCTTTCGGCGGGGGTTCACGGAGGGAGCTGCAGGCGGGGCCGGGGGTCCCCGGCAAGGACCGGCCGCCGGAAAGCCCGGACGACCCCGGCGGCGGCGGGGCTCCGGGGTGGCGACGGGGACGGTGTGTTTGTGTCCCCCCCCGGGGCCGGGCCGGCCTCGCGGAGGGGCTGTAGCCCCCCGAACACAGACCGTGGCAGCCCCTGGCCCGGCTGCCGCTGCCGGCGGCTCCCCGGTGCCAGGCCGCGGGGACCCTCGGCCCCGGCTCTGCTCGGTGCCGGGCCCTGGCCCCGGGCCGTGCCGGGGGAGCGCGGCTCGATCCCGTCGGCGCCCCGACGTGTGCCGGGGCGGGGGGCGAGCGGGGCCCCGCTCCCCTCGGCGGGGCCGGGGAGACGGGAGATGCGCGGGCGGCTCGGCCCCGGCCACCCCGCTCCTTCCCTCCGCCGTGCCGGGGTTGGGGGGGGCGGTGGGGAGAGACACACGGGACCGACACAAATCCGCCCGTCGGCCATTTTTCCGGCGGCGGTCGGTCGGTCTGTCGGTCGGTCGGCGGCGCGGCCCTGCCCAGCGGCGTGTGTGTGCCCTGCCCGCAGGCCCCCGCACCAGGAAGCTGAAGAAGAAGAAGACGGAGAAGGAGGACAAGAGGCCGCGGACGGCGTTCACGGCCGAGCAGCTGCAGCGGCTGAAGGCGGAGTTCCAGGCCAACCGGTACATCACGGAGCAGCGGCGGCAGAGCCTGGCGCAGGAGCTCAGCCTCAACGAGTCCCAGATCAAGATCTGGTTCCAGAACAAACGAGCCAAGATCAAGAAGGCGACGGGCATCAAGAACGGGCTGGCGCTGCACCTCATGGCCCAGGGACTCTACAACCACTCCACCACCACCGTGCAGGACAAAGAGGAGAGCGAGTGAGGCCCCCCCCAGCCCCGCCGCCCGGCAGGCAGACAGGTGCTGTTTAAAAGCAGATCTATTGTCTATCCATAGTATAAGGACTGCGATTTAAGGAAGAAAAAAAAAATTAAAATAAAAATACGAACGCTTACAAAAAAAATTATCTCTATATAGCCAAACAGCATATGACCTTGTATATATTTAATTTCAGGTAAGAAATATGTGTAGCGATCTCTATTTGCTGGACAGTTTCTGTCTCCCCTTCTCCCTCTCTCTTCCCCTCTCTTTTGTTCGTTTGTTCGTTTTGTTTGCGTTCCCCTTCCCCCCCCCGATGTCCGTCGCTCTTGTTTTACAGTAAATGTCCGACTTTCCTGATCTTTCGTTTGATCTTATTTTTTTTTGTGTGTGTGTGTGTGTGTGAATTTCTGTCGCTCTCTTTTTTTTCCCCGAGGAAAAAAAAAAATTCTGATCCACAGACTGCGAGACTGAACCCGCCGCTACAAGCCAAAGATTTTATTATGTTCAGAAATCTGTAGTCTGAAATAAAGTGTAGACTGTGTTCAGGATCCAGGCTGGCTGTAATTCTTTATTTTAGTGTATGGATGTTCGTATATATATATACACATAAATTTTAAAAATAAATATATATATATACATACACGATACGCTGCGTGTATAGTGCCATTTTGGTGGCGCATTTAGGTTTTGTTTTCGATGGATCAGTGCGGCAATTTTTAAACCGCTCATCCCCTGTTTAAAACCCTGTCCGAGCCCTTCGATTTTCTTTTTTATTTATGTATTTATTTATTTTTATTTTCTACCCTCTTAAAAAAAGAAATTAATTCTCTTTGGCTGTTGCGGTCGTGCCTCGCGTTACACATCTCCCCTTTTTAACAAGAAATAAAAACCGCCTCGTAACAATAGTAATAATATGTCACCAGCTCCTGCAGGAAAAAAAATATGCCCGGAACCGCCTGGACGTTCGGAGCCCCGGGAGGTGTTGGAAAGGGATTTGCCTGGCAGCCCCACGGCTCGCTGCGAGAGGGTCTGCTCCCCCGCTGCGTGTCCGGCGGGGAGAGGGCCGGAGACGTCGCCGCTCCCCGCTCGCGTTCTCCCGTAGGTGTGGGAAACGCGGGGTGGCAGGGGGCCGGCGGGACCCCCGGCCTGCCGCCCCCGCTCCGCTTTCCCACCCGCCCCCGGTTGCGGTCGGTCCCGGGAGCGGCTGCTCTTCTCCCGTGGCTTTGTCCGTGGGCCGTCGAGGACCGCCGTGCCTGGGCCTGGCGCCCACCGGGGATTTGCGTGGAGCCGAGGGCGGGCGGTGGGGGTCCGCTCCCCGCAGCCCCTGCAGAGACAGGGCGCCGGGGCCGACCATCGGCTTTTCCTCTCGTTTCTCCTCCTTTCGCTTCCCCGAGGCCGCAGCCGGCGGGGCGGGGGGGAGAGGCGGGCAGAGCCGGAGCCGGGGGGAGTTCCGAGCCAGGGGAGCCCCTCTCCTGCATCACCCCCCGCGCTCCCGGAGGCCGTGCCCGGGGGAGCGGGGCCGGGCGGGCCAGGGCGCGGAGGGGGGCGAGCGGCTGCACACCCGGCCGGCGCAGCCTGCAGCTCCGATCACCTCTGCAGCTCATCCCCCCCCCCCCCCCGCCCCGTCGGAGGCATGAGGGGGTTTCCGTGTGTGCGAGGAGAAGGGGAGCGGCGGGGGGGGGGGGGGGGGGCGGTGGGAGATGGCCTCTGCCATTTTTGTTTGCTATTTCACCATCTCTGCTTAGCGCCGCGGTCAGCTGTCACCGAGCGGGAACGGAGGGGCACGCCGGGGCTCCCCTGCCAGGCCAGAGCCCCCCGCTCTCCGCACCCACTCCCCCCCCCATCCCAGCGCATCCAACCCCAGCACATCCCAGCCCGGCCCTCTGCTCCCCTCCGCAGGCCGAGGAGCCGGGACGGCTCGGAGGGCGTTAGATAAATGCGCAGCGCCATCTAAAGTCCTGCCTGCCTTTCTCCCTCTCCTCTTCTCCATGGGATTGGAACTGAAACCGAAATCCTCGCGCACCGACGGAGAGAAACCCTCCCGCCACGGCCGAGCCGCGCCGCCCGGCGGAGAGCGGCCAGACGGCTGCGGGGCGGCTTGCAGGGCACGGCCGGGGGCTCCCCCGTTCCCCTCCGCCGGCTGCTCCCCGGGGGAGGCGGGGAGACCGCCCCCCCCCCCCCCCCAGCTCCCGTCTCCGTTCGGTTCTCCACCTCTGGAGTGCACCCGCCGCGAAACGCGGGATTTCTCCTTAAAAATCGGGCGACGGATCTTCCCCGGGAGCCGGACCCGGCGCTGCCCCGCCGAGGGACCGCGGCACCGGCCCACTCCGGGTTCCCGGGAGGCGGGTGGTGCTGAGGGGGGGGCTGCCGGACCCCCCGCCGCCCCCCGCCCCACCGGCAGACCCCCGGGCCCGCTGCCTACCTGCGGCGGGGGACAGGCGCCGGGAGCGGGGGCCGCAGGCGGGCTGGAGGGCTCCGGAGGAGGAGGAGGAGGGTGAGGAGGGTGAGGAGGGGATTGCTCAGCCGCGGGGTGTCCGGCCGAGCTCAGCTGAGCCGGACAACTCAGGAATAAAGACGACGGGGGAAATATAGGGCAGATTAAGGGGAGCCTAAAGAGGGTTATTTAAGCGAATCAGGCTTTTTTTTTAACGTAATTATGCTTTTAGGATTTCTCGGCGAGAGCAGCTGAGCGAGGCGTGTGAGGGGACTGGCGCAGGTCCGCCCTCGCTGCCTCCACGAGTGACCTCCCATCCTGCGTGGGTGCCAGGGACAGACAGCCCCGCGGGGGATGCTCTCCGGCTGGCGGTCGGGGGGACCCTGGCGTGCCCACCACCCCCGGGCTCAGCGACAGCCCCGCGTTGGGCTGCGGGGAGCCGAGAGGTGAGAGCAGGAGCCGCTCGGCCCTCCCCGTCGGAGGGGGACCAGGTGTGCGCGGAGGGGCGGGGGGAGGCCGGGGACAAGCAGCGGGGCCCCCGGCCGGAGAACTGGAGGGGGCGGGTGGGACCGGGGAGCCCGAGCCCAAGCCCCCGGAGGGGACACCCACCAGCCCAGGCGGAAAAGCCCAGGAGGAAAAGCGGTATCCCCCGCCCCCCCCGGTGAGTGCCGTGGGGCTCAGGTCCCCCGCACCCCGACTCTCCCAGCGCGTTTGTGGGGTGTGAATGGCAGACGACCCCCCCCGCCCCCTCGGCAGGTGGAAGGACGCACGGACGCTCGTTTCTTCCCCCAAAGCACGCCGAGAGCAGGTCACAACCGCTTCCACGACCCCGGCTCGACGACCGCCCCTCCCCCCCCAACTCCGGGCCGGCGCGGCCCGGCGGTCTGCTGCTTTGCATATGCAAATGAGGCGCGGGGGAGGAGGGAAAGGCCACGCGTGGTTCCCCCCCCCCCCCCCCGTCTGTCCCCTCGGGCCGGGACGCAGATCCCGCTGCCTCCCGTCACGGAGCTTGTTCCTTTGTGCCGCCTTTCGAGGAATCAAAGCAGACACGGTTGTGACACGTAGCCCGGCGGGTCAGAGGTCAGGTTTCACAATCCCAATTACAATGATTTCTAATGATGTTTATCTTGCGGGCTCCGACGGCTGGGAGCTTGACAAGAGGGCTCCGCTCCCCTCCTCCCCTCTGCTTGGAGGGGCCTTGGGGGGTGTGGGGGCCCCTTCCTCGCCTCCGGCCGGGGGAGATGCGCTGCCCCCGGGCGCCGAGCGCCGCGTCCGCCCTGCCGAAGGGCCGCGGGGGGGGGGTGGGGGTCGGGGGGGTCCGGCAGCGGTACCGGGCTCCCTCCGGACCTCCCCCGCCCCGGTGCTGGAGGCCACGCCGGAACTGAGCCCGTGAACATCACAGTGAATAGTTACCAAGGGCTGCACCTCTCCCGCCCCGTCGGGTAAGGTCCGAGGCAGCGCTAACAAGTGACCAAGCGGAGGTAGGAGCTCTGCTCGCCAAACAGGCGCTGGTGTTTGTCTGTCCGGAGCCGATTGTTGCTGGGGGAGGGGGCGGGGGGGCTGTGGGGACCGGCTTTGCCCCGGCCCCCACCCCCCACCCCCCACCCCCGGCCGCCCCAGCCGCGCCCGAAGCCGCTGGTGGGCTCCCGGGGGGGCAAGGGGGGAGGCAGGTGCTCCCAGCGGGGAGCTCACTCCGCGCCCCGGGAGGGTCCCACAACCCTGGGCAGCCCCCCCAGCCCCGGGGCTCCGGCTCCTTGCTGGCGAAACCCGTTGGATTTAACTTTTCTTTCGTCTTTACAACAAATTAACGCAGAGCGGCGGGCGGATCGAAACACGGCTCAAACGGTTTCCGATTAAATGTAAAACAGTTTGGAAAAAGCTTTGCCGAATGGAGAAGGGCTGACATTTGGAGAGGAAAAAAAGAAAAGTTATAAATTCTGAGTTTAAAAAAAAACCCGAACCTGAAACTTTCCCTCCGTTGGGGAGCTGGACGCTTCGCGCCCGAGCCCCAGCGCCGGGCTGGCTGCTGGCAGCGCGCAAGGTGCATCTTCACCCTCTGCATCAAACGCCTTCCCAACAGAACTAACAGAGTGTGTGTAAACCCGGGGACGGAGCGCTTTCTCCCGGCTGAGTAAGCCGGGGAGCCAGACTTTGCTGGAATTAGCAGCCCTTTGCTCCGAGGTCCGATCTTTCCCGCAGCAGGTGAGCAACCCTTACGTTAAACAGAGTTTGTTTGTTTGTCCTTGGTCACTTGGTCAGTTTGGAGCTGGCGAGGATGCGATTAAAGAACTTTGTTCGGCGCGGCAGCAGCGGAGCCGTCGGGGCGGGGGGTGAGGGGGCACGGGCCGGGGCTGCCGAGCCGAGCCCAGCCCGCTGCGGCCCACCTCCGTGGCCGTGGGGGGGGGCGCGGGGGACACCGGGCGCAGCCCCACGCTGCTGCCCCGGGGGCACATTCCGGGTCGGTTTGGGTTTTTTTTTTTTCACTTCTTCCCTTTTCCCTTTCCCAACCTCGGTTGGAGCCGCCGGGCTCGGAGCAGAGCGGGGTCCCGTCAGGAGTGAAGGCAGCCCCGACGGCGGGGTAGCGCGGGCAGCTGCTCCCCCTCGCCCCTCCACGCACCCCCCGCCAGGCTCCCAGGGAAGCTCCGCAGTTTGTCGGGGCCGGGCAGACCCCCCCGGCAGCGGTCACCAGGGCACAGCTCGGCCCAGGACCCTGGGGGGGGACGGGCTTGGAGGACGAGGGGGCCGGTCAGCACCCGTCGGTGGGGCTCCCGCCGCCCCCACCCGTGTCAGCCGGCCCGGGATCTGTTTCCTCGGGTGGGTGTGAGAGGGGGCTACGCTCGCCGCCGGGCCGTGCCGTGCCGGGCCGGGCCGGGCCGTGCCTCCTGGTGCCGGTGGAGATGCTCCCCCCCCTCACACCCCCTTACCCTGTTTCCCGGCCCCGGGCGGCCGCAGGCAGCCCCCCGTCGGGGACCGAGGATGGGGGACCCTGTGGGGGGGGACACCGGCGCTCTCAGGTGTCCCCTCAGGACAGCAGAACTTTTAAGAAGTAGCTGGAGAAGGAGAGGCACCTGCACGGCCTCGCCAGGCTGCGGAGATGTTAAGCTTAAACCCGAAAATTTGGAGTGGAGGGAGCCAATGAGGATTGCGCTCCGGTGGGTCCCCTCGGTTATGAAAAGATTGAAGAAGGCACGGGAAATAATATTCACTTGAAGACCAGCCCTGTTTTTTTTTCTTCCAGGGAACAATGCGTGCCTTATCTCCCTCCGAATAAATAAATCAGAATTGCCCGACAGTTACCCGTTACAATAAACTTGACCAGATCTTCCAACAATTAGTTACGCGTTCTCTCTGCTCTGGTAAAAGTCTTGTTAAACGTGATGAATGTTAAAATAAGATACCCTCGAACACAGTTTGCAAGGTCTTTATTGGAAAAGTAGAAGTATTTAAGCCTCTTGAGGAGATGAATCCGTAATGAAAGAGGATGTCTGGTAAAAGATAAGACTAGTGATAGCACTAGATTCTCAGATGCCAAATGAAATACCAGTTGGATCGTGCCTCTTGGTGTTCTGCTGATGCCCTGGTGCAGCCTTTAAAAAAAATATTAAACGTGTACACTTCGACTTCAGGAGCTGGGAACTGACTGGAGCAGCAGTTTTGCTGCAGAGAGCTGTCAGCCTGGCCCTTTCCATCGGCAGCTTCAGCCGCCTGAAACGCTGTCCGGGAGGGTCGCACCTCGGGTACCGCAGTGCTCTCCTCTTAGGGGGCTTCTGCAGCAGCACCGGGACCCCAGCTGAGAAGGTGCTTCCCATCAGGCAGGGCTGGGGGCAAGCAGGTGCTGCCCATCAACCCTTGGGAGACAACAGTCAGCGCTGTGAGGCTTGATGTGGGGCTTGCTTCTCCTCCCTTAGCAGAGATGGGGAAAAAGAGCTTTGAAGCTTCCTGATGCCAGCTCCCCATCCATCAGTTACTGGTGCTGCTCACAAGAGCTTTGGGCCAACGTTGTAGTCAGGGTCATCCATGGAAGCTGCCCCCAAGACATGGACTTGCAAGGCAAGAGCAGAACAGAAGACTCAAGCAGCAGCACCAAGACCTGGCACCAGGAGACATCCTCCTGGCTAGGAACCAGGGTAGACCTTACCACATCTGAGGACCTTTAACTGGATTAGAAAGATGATTGGTATCTTTTTTTGCTGTTGTTCCCTGGGAAGCGTTGAATTTTCCCTTGGGATCTCCCCATTTGTATGTTCCTAGGATATTGACGTGTGCAGTGAGTCCTGGGCTGGAAGGTCTGGTCCTCCCTTGTGCAAAACAAGCAGCAGGTGCACTGAGGCCCCTGTCTGCAGGTGCTGCGAATCAGGATCAGGCCCTGGAGTGGGCAGAGCGGTTTCTCTTCATGTTGGTGCAGAGCAGGGCACAGAGAGCTTTGCCTGAGCCGGGCAAGGCTCCTGGGCCACCTCCACACCGGCAGACAGTGCAAGGAAATTCCCTGCATGTTTTGCAGCTACACCCATTGTGCAGTGATGGACATTTGTAGCATTGTGTCATCTCCTCCAGTCCATGCTGCTGGAGAAGCTGGTGGGGCTCCGTGGCTGTGGAAAAGCAGGGAGGGAATTTCACCGTGGAGGCTCACAGCTTGGAGCAAGAAGGAAGCTAAATGTTAGAGCAGCAGCCTAGAGGTTTCACTTGCAGCCTTTAAGTTCTATAGGTCTTTTTACACGCAGGGTCATATACTTCAAGTGGATTTCTGGATTAATTTAAGGTTGTTTGGGGGTCTCTCACTTAAGTAAAAGCGCATAAGAGCTACACTTTCTTGTGGAAACAAGCACAAATATGGATCTGTTTCTGCAGTGGTTAAACATGCAGCGGAGTTTACCCCTGAATTGTCTGTTATAGGATGTGTCATATAAATATATATTGGGTCACATTTTAGATACTCATCGTGTCCTCCTTAGATAATAACACCAGTCTGGGGTTATTACAGGTTCTGTAATGTAGCTGTTTCATATCTGACTTTTTAAAATATGTTCCACTTACTTGTAGACCACACAAGCTCTGTCGAGGACACCTGATATCTATTAGATTGTTTCAGTCCGTGGAACAAAGATAATCTGATATGACTAGTGAAGTTGGGAGTTTTGCCATTGATTTCAATGGCAGCAGGATGAGACTCCGAAGGCTGAACTGTAAAAACACAGCTCCATATGATTTTATTCACATCTAGCCTGTCAGGAGTAAAACCCTGCCAGCCAGGGGTCAGAGGAGCTGCACTGCGCTGAGGTGCACAAACGCACGTGGATTTGCCAACTTTCACCTGAGGTTTAATTTGAAAACGAGCATCAGCTTAGCCTGGGCTACAACCACAGATTAGTGGCCTGAATATTGCTGCGGAGAGGATAAACTGTGGCAAAAATCACCGGCCTGTAGCAGTGCCAGCAGCAGTAGAGCATTCCTGTGTGCCCGGCGTATGGCACCTTTCTGAGCACCCAGGTGAAGGCACAGTTGCAGTTGGCAGTGCCGAGCACTTCATTCTCCCACCTGAGGTCATTCCTGAGCATGGAGCCCCTGCAAACTGGCTGAGGTGCAGTGCCAGGGATGAGCTCTAACTACCCAGGGCGGTTAACAGCACAGATGAAAGATTTTTCCCAGAAAGGGTGAAACCCAAGGTGCTATAGAAAGCTTCAGGATCCTGCAGATCCCCTTTAATTCACTAACTCTTGACCACTGCCTGAAATTCCTGGGTGCTCCCCTCGCCAACCCCCTAATTTGTCACTGAATTGGTTTCTAAGTCAGTGTTCAAAACGGAGAACTGGTTTAGTGTGGTTTATCTCTGCTGGTTTCTCTGTGGTGCGACAAGGTGAATGCAGGAGGCACGGGCTCCCTTCCCTCCTACGCTGGTTTGCACCAGCTCCAGTGAGGTCCCTGCAGTGGTGATGCTGGGTGAAGAGGAGAATGCAGCATGCAGCCCGTGCTTCTGCCTTTCAAGCAGGTTTATACCTCTGCCGTGGATTTTTGTACTTAGACACACATTACTCAGTCTGTGGGTTTCACTACTCTGAGCTTGAAAAGCTGCCTGAAAGCTTTGCTTAAAATTACAGACACTCGTCACACTTCTAGTTCTCCTGTATCCCCAATACATTATTAAATATTATTTGTGAAAACATGTACATGACTGAACATGAATGACATCATTACTGTTCTTACTATGTATTAGCGGCCAAATCCTGTCTGTGTTTTTTTTAAGACTCCTTATTTTTGGATTCTTCCTAAATCCACTCTTATAGCAGTAGAGATTCTGACAATTGAACTTATGATTTTCGTATGTCTGGCAAAACCACCCTTGAAATCACTAGGAATTTTGTGTGCTTGAAGCTGAAAGTAAATCAGGGCTTCAGGATCTGTTTCCAAGCAATTCGAGAGAGTTCTTAGATTTTTATTTAATTTGGATGGAGTGCACTTGCAGGGAGAGTTCAAGCGCTGTAAATAAATACCACTCTTCCCCACGCATAGAATGAAAGAAGATGGACTTGGAGACGACTCCTTGAGTCATCTGGCCCAACCCTTTGCATCACACAGAGCAAAGGTTACACTAATCCAGCCCGAAACTTCTCCTTTCTTATCTTGGGCATCTCTACTGACAGTACGTTAATTATCTCCATAAGCAGTTACTGTTTTCGCGCTGTACCACTGCAATTCTTCTTGAGTTTCTGTTGCTGCAAAGACCGTTTCACTTAGAATAAGACCCAGGAAAATATTAATGTGTTCAATGGCTTTTCTGGTCAGTTAAATAAAAATAAATATTAATACAGGTGTGTATGAATCTCAGTAACTCTTCAATATTTAGTTAAATAACAGAATTAACTTTGTGATAGTTTTTGTCAGTGTTAAAGCGTGCATTGAATGGCAAATGTTTCAGAATGATTTCTGGGTGAACCGGGACAAGTGCTAGGATAGACCTGCACATCACGTTTGGCAGAAACCCTTCTTTAGAGCTGTGTTTTGAGTAAGAGAATAGAAAATTAATTCCATTTGGGCTTACGTAGGAGTAGTGAACTAATTACAAATTAACGTAATTTATTATTTGCCGCAGAGTTACTGAAAGGATTACGTGACCATTTTAAACAGCCCTAGAAGGAAGAAAAATCTCTGAAGCCAGAGATCAGAGCTGCACCAATTTTCAGCAATCCACAGGTCCTGGGAGTACAAAGCCACCCCCAGAGCCAGCCCTAATTCCGAATAACTACAGCTCCTGCATTCCTGGCGCACCACAACAAAAGACAAGAAATGGAGTCAGGTTTTGTCTGGTCCACTCAGCCCTCGCTACTGTGCAGCGGGCTCAATGCTTTGCTTCACTTGAATGTGGGACTGGACTCAATATGTGCCTGCTTTTTTTCTCTTCATCCTGTCCCTCCGTCCCCTCCTTTTCTTTTTAAATGTATGCAGAAAGGAAAAGTCTCTCCACAGTTTTGGGGATCAGTCCCCCAAGTTGCACCTCACGATGCCTCCTTGTCACACTGCACGTTCTCAGCCACAGATGCGTCCAACGCGCGTCAGCGTTGCCGAGACCTGGGGCTTTGCGGTGTTACTGGAAGGGACGTTACTGGAGAGAAGTTGAAAACCTCGGAGCCCAATCCCGATCCCTTTGAGCTTAACGGGAGCGGTTGCGCAGGCGTCCGTGGGAGCAAACTCGTGTGCTATAGGTGCAGAAGCTTTAAACTTAAAAGCAGGCTATTTAAAAGGCTGCATTGTTTCTGGCTTGTACCGATAGCTCCTCATGTAAAGTTCTATATATTCTTTCACAATAAATACATGAAACAGTTAATCCAATGTTATATTGTTTAGCAGTATTTTACTTGCAAATGACCATCATTTCTTCTCTGCTCTGTTTGTTCTTCTGAATGTCTGCTTTATATGCTGGAAATGGAAGAGCTATTCTTTTAATGCCCGATTCTTTCTGATGATAATCGTTCTTGCTGGCAAATGCTGTGACTCGCAGCTAGTCTATATTTTCGATCAGTAAATATTGAACCACAATGGCAAGGAAGGTCTGAGCTATGATACGGCTAAAACAAACAAATAGAAACCAGCCCACTTTTTTGTTATATTTCTATTATTTCCTGGATAGACGCACCCTCCTCTAACGTGGTTCGAAATTTCTGGCTAGCTTGTCCTGGGAGGGATGTAAGCCAGACTTTTTTCTGATAGCAGCTACATTGGGGAGGACAGGAGCAAGGTGGGTCGGTGACAAGTCCCGTGCCCCGTGGGGACAGCCAGGTGACAGGGCTCCCTGGGCTGGCACTGCGTGGGTCTCGGGGTGGTGGCCCAAGGGGTGATGCTGGGCATCGCTCAGCACCGCGCACTGGAGCACGGGGCTGGCACCAACAGTCTGATGTTTGGGGCTGGAGGGAAGCTTGTGCCCAAGGTCTGGGGCAAGGCAGTCCCCGCTGCGGGCTGGGTGTCGTGGTAATCCCCTTCTCCTGGCAATGCCCAATCACAACGACAACCACGGGGCCAAATCCCCAGCCCTTACCGAGGCAAAGTGCCACTGACTTTAATGAGCGTTTGCAGGGAGATTTCGGATAAGTCACTGTGGACTTTTGTCTGCGTGAGGATTGAAGGATATGGCCTATGGTCTTTTACAGTACGAGGTTAATCAACATGCGGGAAATTCCCACGCCGTGCAAAGGGCCCTATTGTACCCCCGTCCCCGAGAAACCTGCGCTAAATCACTGGGTCCTCTGCTAAAAAGCTGCGGGTATGATATGAACCAAAGTAACTCCAAGTCAGTTAACAGGATATTCCCGGGAATGTGTCAAAAAAAAGCTCTCACAAAAAAAAGCAACCTGGAGAATTCAATGGGAGCCAGTGGTGGAAGTGCCTGCTCCTGCCCTCATTAACATCAGTGGGAGTTTCCCCATTGATGGAGCCCATTCAGTGGGAGAGGAACCGGGCTTTACAGTAGCATTTTAAATTATATTCAAAGGTCACTTAAATTATATGGTCACTTTAAAACTGCTCTGCAGAAACCTGAGTAACATTCAGCTATGCTGGGCACTTGCCTGCAAGTGTCAATTAGGATCTCTTTGGATACATTCACTTTTGAAACAGCCAGTTGGCATCAGCAGCTTGTTGTAGGAGCTGCTGCAGTCTAAGGTGTTAAAATGAAGCATTTGTTTTTGAAATGACCTATAAAGCCTGTCAGCATTTGCAATCCAGCTTGCGAGCGGTTGTGCAAGGCAGGCTGTTTGATGGCCAGGCGGATAGTTTGCCACCTTGGGCAGGATCCAAGTTTTTCAGGGAGCTGAAATTATCACTGGACAGTATAGAAATACTAGTGTTTGGCAACACGAAGTATTGATAGAGACACCACCCTATAAACAATCTATTCCTCCTCCAGCAGTATGAGATCCTGGAAATAATATTCCCTATTATGAATGAAGGATGTCGAAGAATAGGTTAGAAAATGCAAACGCAGGCAAATGGCTCACCTGCCAACGCAGGCACAGCTTGCCTTGTAAATAAGTTAGCTGGGCTTTCCTTGTGTGGTATTCTATCTACAAGAAGCAATAAACGGTCTAAATCAAGCATTAATTCTCAGCCTTATCACTTATGGATCCATTATGCCTGCCTACAATTTACTAATATTTATCTAGATGAACTAAACGTTACAGAAAATTTAAAGGTGGTAAACATGCTGTCTGCTGAATTATTCTGTGCGTGCTGGGAAAGCAGCTCATGGCAGGCTTGAATTATTTAATATTATTTTCCAGTATCATGTAGACGAAGTATAAGCTTCATTTTTGGATTATGATTTGTATTATGAAATGCTTATCAAGTGTTTTCCAAAGATTACTTTAGTTTTAATTAAATAAACCTTTCTCAGGAGAAAGCTCCCAACTACTCTTCGTACCCAGAGGCTACCGTACTTGTTGTTTTTAATTATTTTTCACTGTTACCCAAACTGCTTTGGGTACTCCTGCCCAATTAAATCAAAGACATGGGCTTCTTATACACAATATGTTTAATATTTAATTTTAATTAAATTAATTAAATTGTTTATTTAATTTTATGTGCATTATTGTGCATGGAGCAATGCAAAATTTATGATAGGAAGAATTTGCGGGAGCTTTCAAACAAGCTAATTACTGAGGTAAAAAGAGACTTCTTCTCCCTTTCTAGGGAATAGGCATTTGACCATAAGAAGATAACAAAAACAGAAGCAGTTTGGGTAAAATAATAGGTGGTTGCACAGCATTAGGAATTATTTGTTTTACCTTTCTTTATCATGTAACCATTACTTGATCGTATCACAACAGATTTGACAACAGCCTCCTCCCCAGTTGTCGCAAGCAGGTAATCAAGTATTTATCAGGGTAAACAAAGTTACCATCTAAACCTATTGGGAACATTAAAAATCAACAACTCACATGCCACAGATATACATTTTTGTCACACCTTGCATATTTTTCCATCCAGCAGACTCATTTATCTCCCAGGTAATCTTTCAGAGAACCTGCTCTTTATTAAGAGGAGTAGCAAATAAAAAACCCTCTTTTTTTTTTGTTTTTACTAGGTGGTTGCAGATTATTAGTTGTAATAGATTTTTTTTTCCTAACAAAGATTTCTTTTTCATCCAAAATGAGCAGCACAATGTTTTTGATGCTGTTTTAATCTGGTAGGGTATTGTTTTGAGAAGGTGACTGATGCTAGGTATAGAGAGAGGCAGAAAGATATTTTGCATGACCCTGATGCATGTTATTTCTGCAGGATGTTAATAAGCAAGATAAATATTAAAATGGCTATTTGTAACATTGTTTTTTATGATTTGTATGAAGGTAGCTCACAAAGCCTCTTCTCTGTGCATGAATATACCCATGCGGAGGCTATGGGGACCCGTCTGAAGCCCAGTCGACTCAGTGGGGGTCTTTCTATCAGTGCTGGGGGGGTTGAAACAGGCCCTCCGGGGCTGGTTTCTTAATACTGGAGGAGGCAAACCTCCCGCTGCGCCCCGGCTGCGTTCATCAGGAACACGGCTCCAGGGAGGAGAGAGCAGGATCAGACCCCCGTGCTGCTGCTTGGTGGGAAAGGGTCCTGGGGACCCAACCCAGGCTCCTGGCAGGAGCAGCCCCGGTGGCTCGGGCAGCCTTGTGGTCGCTGTGCTGCGTGCGGCTGCGAGCACGACCATCCCAGTGGAGGGGGATGCAGGTCCTTACGGGATAAAAATAAATGGAAATTGTTTTGGCGTCTTTTATTTTTTTTTTTTCCAGTGGAAATGAAGAATGCATTTTAAGAATTCGATCTGGGTGCAAAGCAGTGGTGGGCATTGTCCCTTTCCCTGTTTAAGGGTTAAAAGTCTGTTCATGGCGAAATACACCACCTTACTTCTCTGAGTATTGTGTCAATTAAAACAAATATAAATAAATATATTCAGAGGAATTATTCATATAATAATTAACAACGCCTCAGCCCCAAGAGCAGAATGGCTAAAAACAATCTTTCTTGAATGTTAGAGATATTCACAGAGCAATAGTTTTATTGCAGCAGATTAAATAGTATCATAAAAGTAGCTGATGATGCAGTAAATTAAAAATCAGACTGGGGTCGACTTTACAGCAGCTTTTTTTTAGTCTAATACAATTACCCATTACTGGCTAAACATTAGTTTTAAATCAACAGCAGTTGTCACAAAGAATTTTCTCTTAAAATTATTACTAGCAGAATTTAAAATGGGAGCAATATTACCAGATATACAAAACCTGAAGAGATCTTAATACCGAAGGTACACACATCATAAAGACTCATCTAGATCTAATTTTTTCCCTGCAGTCTCTATTCCTGCGCAGACCCAGGCAGAGCGATACACACGCAGAATACGCCTGCCTAATGCACACGCATACGCCGGGAGACGAATCCGCTTGGATTCATAGAGACGTAGCCTCACCTCGCAGTGCTTAGGCTTCAAGGAGAGACGTGAATAAGAAATGAGGCTGGGGCTAAGCCCTGTGCCGCCGCAGCTGGGTGGCACGCGGGGCTCGCCGCTTGCCCCCGAGTGTTCGGCGCTACTTCAGATTTCCATACGCTCAAGTGCAGACGGCGGCGTTATTGAGGCAATAGCACCCAATTATTTCCAGCCCCTACTTAAGATATTCTGTGCAATACGGGAAAGCTCAGGAGTTCGAAGCCTTTGCATGCTAACGGGAGGAGATTTAATGCCACGAATAAAACGGCAAAGGGCCGCGTGATGCTGGAGGCTGGGGAGCCGGTGGGGAGGCTGGGGGGACGGGGGGTGCCATGAGGTCCTTGGGCAGTGTGGGGGATTCCCCTCCACAGCTCCCCGTGCCCAGCACCAACACAGCACGTGGACCGCTCCCATTCCCAGCTACCGTGACAACAAGAATGGGTGCAAAACAGGCATATTTGGATGCCTGCCTTTCCTTCCCTTCTCAGAAAGACCTGAGACAAGGCTGGAAAAAAGAAGAGTATCAAGATAACACGGCATATTTAGAGGGGGACATTTTGCAGATATAAATAAATGTTTTGCACCAGCCACAAAGACAGGCAGAAGCTGTAGTCAGTGCTCCCGTGCTTGCAATAAAGCCGGGCGCAGCTTGGAAATAAGGTTCATGATGTAAATCAGGGTAGGCAACTGCAAGGAAGAAGCAGCTATATGATTTACAGAGTAAATTACTGGCTTCACTAGATTTCATTATCTTCACCAAACTGTTCTTTATATTTCAGCGTGTTTATATTTTATTCAAAGATCTTTTCGGGGAAGGAGGCTGAGCATGCACGCCATCGCCATTTCCTCAGATGCGTGCAGGGTTCCTGGGGTTATTTATAAAGGCAAACTTTGACTTTTATAGGCAGAGCGAGATTATTTTCCCTAGCTAAATATATGTTTTAGTAAGTGTGCTAAAGGTACTTTAATATATGTGCCTGTTATCCGATGAGCTTACTGCAACAGCTGCTATTTATCCATGACGGCATACTGCTCTGAGATTGATGGGTGAAGGACTCACAGGAGCCAGCACCCGGGAGACCCTGCCCCGGCACCCCAGGCTTTCCCAGCTGGTGCCCCGTACATGGCCGGCACGGCGAATACAGGCGTGTCAGTCCATGGGCACCATCTGACCACGCTGCTTTGCTGTGGCCGTCTCTGTCCAAAACGGAGCCAGGGAGCAGTGGGAACACTTTTTGGTTGGTCTCAGTGTTATTGCTTATTGCAGGGGGTCCCAAAGGGAGCTGATGATCGAGGGAGGCAGGGTTTGTACAGAGCAATGGGAAGATACATGCTGGGAGCTTTGCCCAGACTCAGAATTCGGGTAGGGCCCTCACAAGAAAGGAGGTGAACCAAAGAGAAGGTGAGAGGGTGGAGGGTTTGAAGGCAAAAACCTGAGCCACCTTTGGCTTACTGCTAGGACAACTTCCTGCTTTGCGTTGGTCACCTCCATGAGCATAACTACACCACGTGTTGATGCTGTGTTTATTTTCTTTTTAATCCAACACTGATGCTTTTCCTTCCCTTTGTCCATGTCATCGGCTGCAGCGTTACCCAACTTCACCTGCCCTTTCTTCAGAGAAGTCCTCTGCCTCTGGCAGCGCCTGTTTCCCCAGGCTCTCCTGCAGCTACAGCTTCACTCCCACAACCATGGGCACTGAGGGGGTCATCTCCTGGAGCACAATCCATCTAACTGACAGGACGAACTTCCAGGTCGGTGCCTCAGAGCCGTTGTGTGATGCCTCCCCTTCCTCCTGCTTGGGGACCAGAACCTCCCTGGTGAGGCGAGGATGAGGATGAAGGGAGACATGCTGGTGCTGGGGCTCCTTGAGTCCCAGGCACAGTTATTTGCTGCTCCTCCATGTGAGCGTGGACAAATTTCGTGTGACTTGGCATCCGAGTCAGGAGTACAGGTCTTAAGGAAGGGTAATCTTGACCTGATAGAGCAGACCAGCTCCACCGGTGCTGTTCAGGTCCCTCACGTAAGCCCCACCAGCTCCAGCATGGCCACCCCAAAGGGTGATGGCAAAGCTTTGTGTCATACCACGCACCACACATGCAGTCTATATGATTATGGAGCAGAAAAAAAAAAGTGTGGTGTTTTTACAGAAAAATCTATTTGATCAGTGTCTTTTTGAGAAAAAAACTTAAAAAGTGGTTTAGAACTCCACTTTTGGACTTAAAAATGCCATGAATTTAGAGTGGTACCCTTTCTAGCCCTGCATCTCTCTGTCCAGCAGGTAATCTTCGTCACTCACATTTCAGAGCACTTCCTGGGGTATTTATCATTACAGTTGTTTCATGAAGCAGAGCAATTTAATTATTCCCATTTTTCAGTGGTGGAGATGAGGAATAGAGAACTAAATGATTTGCCCAAAGTTGTACAAGAAGTCTGTGGCAGAGAAAGGCTCTGCCCTGGGGCTTTCCTGCAGGACGTTATTGAGATTCAACTTCAAATATTGGACATTTTGATACATAAAACAACTGCTGCTGCTCCAGGAGATGGAGTTCTACCTCGGCTGCCTCAGCTACAGGCCAGCGTAATTTGTGGTGGGCGAGTGCAAGTTTATTTTGCTTTGGAAAAAACAAAAATACTCAAAAAAGAAGTAGAGACTGCAACCAGTCCAAAACACTGTGCAAACTGTGTCGGTAGGGATGTAAAATATATCACATGAGGTTACTCACGTGTATGTGCACATATATGCCAGCGTGTATGTATATGCACATATACGTTGTGTTTCTGCTTGTGTATTCAATCTCTTTAACCATTTTGGGCATGCTCTTTGTATTCCCCGCGACACATAAAATGTGGCCCCACAGGCAGAAGTCTTGCACACCAGGTTTAAGTCTAGAAGTAATTTTGTTTTGTTCACAGAGAAGTTATTCAGCTCTCGCAGTACGGGTTTACAGCCAAAGTGCTGACAGACTTAATTTCAAGAGGAATGCGATTAGGGCAATGTGCAAGGTAGCGCTGTACCGGTACCTACATTTATTGGCTGTGACAGTGGTGTAAGCCCAGCCGACCGAGGAAAAAACAAAACTAAGGCAAACAAACAAACCTCCTCCATCAGCAGACAACTTTTGCTTTTGGAGACACGCGTTAGGGGATGCGTGATGCCAAGCAAATTCCAAACCGGCAGAGATTCGCGTGTGCTTTTGCTAATATTTATTTTAGGACACATTATAACTACTGTGTGTTACTGTTGCTATGAACCCTTGGGAAATAAAACTGGAAACTGTGTTGTGGTGAAAGCCAAGAGGCCACAACTTTATTAAACACGCAAGCTGATGTACAAGGCGCAGGCGGGAGCGGTCAGTCCCGGCTGAAGGCGGGCAGCGATGCTGCCAGGCTCCCTCACCGGCACCTCGGCATCCTCCTCGCGGGGACGGGCTCCCGCGGGTCACACTTCGCACCTGCTCGTGTCCACCGCAACCAGCTCAGATGTCACCCTGCCAATATTCGCTGCGTGCGGGGACCCGCACCGCGGTCAGCTGGAGAGCGGGGATTATTCGCAGATATTGCTCTGAGAGGGAAAGGAAAATTAAAGAAAAACAACATTCTTCATAAAAAATTCTCTGGCGGAGTTAATCAGCTGCGTGTTTTGCTCCTGGTTATTTGCCTGGCTCTTGCTCCAGGTGATGTTTCTGCCTTGGCATCACGAGAATGCCAGGGCTCACGGTGCTTGGGTGTGCACCTCTTCACAAATGTAGAGTCTGGTAAAGCGAAAGCAAATGTAAAGCCCTGTCTTCAAAACAAGCGAGTACAGAATGGGAAAACATCCTTTGTTTGCTTACGAGACAGTAAAACCCAAATTTAATGAGTTTGTACGGTCTGAGCACCAGCCTTGTTAAAATGCTCTTTTCCCTTTCTTTTTGATCAAAACCTGCTATAGTCCTTTCCTAAATATTAGTCGTTTGTCTGCTGGGACCATGTTAATTTTCCATTTTGTTCTTCTACCAGCATTTTTAGGGACTGCATAACTGTTCTCTGGAAACAATTATAGCCCTGGTTAACTCTTCCTTTTCCCATCTTTTCTGCAAAGAGAATTACTTTGTCCTGGGTGTATGAGTCTGGTCCCTCGTTCCCTCATTGTCTGGGGACTGAGCGCTTGTGTGGAAAAAGAAAAGGAAGGCAAATTAATACCTTTTTCAACTTTTTTGAAGTTGGTAAGTTTCTGCGGGGGTTTCTATGGGACAGCAGATTGAGAAATGCGAGGCAAAGTAGACAATGTGCAAGGACTGAGTGGTTGGACTGGTGGGCTGTTACTGATATGTGTTTCTAGATAGGGTACTTGACAGCTCTCTGTAGTCAGAGCATTAAGTTACTTATTTTTTTAAAGTACTACATAAGACAATGGAGTTACTTATCTTTTCTAACTCACTGGATGCTCCCTTCAGATCTACTTGTGGGCAATGCCTATCTGTTCAGGACTCCCGACTAGAAGAGGATGAGTCACTAAATTCCATTGTGAATAATATACATGTCCAGAAGCAGAAGACGTAACCTCCATCCTCCTGTCTTTAATTTTCAGCTCTAATATAGACATATTTTCCCCACAGTTACAAGGGAACAGCAATGTGAAGGATGATTTGGTGGTAGAGGTCTTTGTCTGAGTGATGATAGTAATATTTTGCTAAGAGATAACACAGTTATTCCTTTTCCTTCACTGCGGCAAAGGCATGTGTTATTTCTAAAAGTGTGGAGTTAAATGCCCAAAGTGAGGAAATGCGTAGCCAAAAGCACTCTGAAAGTTTCTGGCTCTTCAGGGGTCAGATCCTAGAAGCCAAAACTCTTATCTGATAAAGGGAATTAGGAATCTCAATACTAACGAACTACTGTGGGACACAACAGTCAGCTCCGGGGGTCCTGCTATCCTAGGACATCAAAGGATGTTACAAAGCTTTAGTTTGTCCTCCCATTAGGAGGAGGATATCTTTGCATTGACAGTACACTCTTTTGATATTTTGATTAAAATTTATGAAGTTCTGTAATCATCTGTTCTTGCCACTCATTGCCATTATGATCCCTAAATGCTCTCTTCTGTGATTTTCTCCTTCTCAAAGGTTTCTGTGGTATTCACGTCATCTCTGTCTGACAAAATGGGAGGACAGAACATTTGTGAAGGCACTCTAGCTCCTAATTGGAGTGATGGTTGCATAAAGGGCTCTGGAAACAATACATTGTGCTTAGGAAAGAGGCCAAGAACGGCTGCTGTACCCTTCACCATAGTGTCAACAAAGTCGTGAATAGCTCAACAGTTAGGAGCAGTAAACAACCTAGCTAATCAAGGCTCTTCGCACATGGTGACAGTTGAGCATTTCTTACTGTGGGGAATTCTCCAATTACTGTTCTGATAAGATCATTCAGCACCACATTGGTTTTCACCTTCTTTCTGGAGGTGCAATAAGTTCTTGATGGTCAAATACAATCTTTACTGCAATGTCAGACCACAGGTCTTGCTGGAGGTCAGGCAATGCTTGAGACACTGAGGCTACACCCCGCCCGAGCCCTGCGCAGGTGTCACGTGGGACCCAGCGCTTGCCAGCGATTTCTTTCCTTCTTTCAAAGGAGCAGTTGTTAAAGTCTTTCTAACCACCTTTTCTCACCTCCTAGGAAACTCTCAGCTTTAAGGAAGACTTTTGAGAAGATTGTGGCAAAATAATTGGATCACTTTTCCCTGCTCGGTTTCTTACTGACTCTGACAGGTTAGCCTGACAGCTAAGCAGTAGGTGAGCTGGAGTGGTGAAACCAAGCTGCTTTTGTGTGCTGAACTCTTCTCCTGTCAGCGTGGCTTTTTTGGCCAGCAATGCAGAAGTCTGTTCTGAGATCCGAACATCAAACCGGACACCCCACCCTCAGCTATTGCCACAGCAAACCAGATCAGCTAATGGCAGCAAACATGATGCTGGTAATGCAGATGCAGGTATCAGAGGTGGTTGATGGACTTGACGGTGAGGGTAGACCCAGGAGAGGCTGGCCAGTTTTGTAGCTCAACTGAGGACTTTACCTGGTCTCTTTTGCTTAGGTGGGACTTTACAGGATGTACTGAAGAGGTTTGGGGCTTTTGCAGTATCCAGCTGTTCTTGTTATTTGTGCGCAGCAAGCATACTGCACCCTTTGCCTTTGTCTACAGACCCTGTCATTAATCAGACTTTGCCTTGATTTCTTGTATATTTGTCCCCTTAAAAACAGGCATTTTACATGAGGATCACTCTTCTAATTAGCCAGGGTTTGCAAAGAGTGTGTGATGTGCTGGCCTACCTATGAAAATTTCATGCAGAAAGTACTGCACTTGCTGTTGGCAGTGCAGTTTGAAAAGCTGAATGATGGTGCTGTGTTGTCCAGACTTCAGCCATACAAGAGATATGTTCTTCTGACTGGTAGCTGAGAAAACCAGAAGTATTTGGTCAAACTGCTTTAATGAGGTACAACGGGGCAACAGGATGTTCTTTAGCAGGAAGTCTTCGCTTGAGAGTTAATTTTTCCTTAGATCTTGTAGCACCCACCTTCAGTTGTCTCAAGTCTCCCAATCCACCAGTATGACATGGATGGTCTGGGCATGGCTTGAAGACCTGGGGGACAGGAGCAGATTTAGCTTGATGGAAGGCAGCTCTTTGACACTTTTGAGGAGGAGCAGGTAGGGTTACAGACAGTGGTGGGTATAGCGCTGAGCCTGCCCTGTTGAAGGAGAAACACTTGCAAAATCAGCTGTCTCAATTCAGGCTTCAAAACCATTAGCAGTAGTTAACTATTTGATAGACTTTGTAATGAATTTTACTTTTCTGTATTTGGCTTGTAGAGAATTGTCTCCAATGGTATGTATCTCCAGAGCTGCTGAGACTTCGTGCTTGCCCCTTTTCACTTTGGTCTGTATCATTTAACTGCGTCACTGCCTGTTGTTATTTTCTCTTTCTCTTCATAAATGGTTATTCCAGTGGCTTTCACTTTACTTTGGTGCCACATTTCCATTAATTTCTACTATTTTTGCCTGAAGAATCGACCATCCTCTCTTGAAACTCTCTAAATTCAATGTATCTCATTTAGCATATCTTGAATGCTCTTGCATGTGGGAAATGACAAAGAGTACCAGTTCTTGTATTTGAAGAAGAATCCTTTTATACCACATCAATCTAATATCCAGGATAAATTAAACCTTGACATTCTTTGTCACTGTTTTGTTTTTTTTCAGACCCCACTTAGATTTCTTGTTTACATAAATCCAATTATTTCATGGCTGTGAAACAAAGCGAGGGGTAATGCTGGCGCTGTGTGTTATTGAAATAGGTCTGCATGGAGGATGTTTTGGGGAGGATTTCATTCTCTGTATCCATTCAGACTTTGGCTTCTCTGCAAGACTTAGAAGATCCCAAATGTTGATTCTGCACACATAATAACTTATTCATAACTTCTTTATATGCCGCTATTCTTCCTCATAAATATACTAATAAAACTCATTATAGAAATCAAAGCCAGCTAATACAACATATCTGATGGACAGCTGTCTCTGGATGCATGAATTATAATTACGTGAAGCAAGATGGTCTTATTATGGCAGGATATCTTTCTCTGAATAAATTTCTGTTACTGGTGTGTAATCTTTTGACTCAGGCCAGATGATAGAAACTTGCCCAAACAAGTTCTCTACAGTATTACTATTGAGCTATGCTTTCACTTTGTGGAATTACAACTAGATAAGTGATGCTGGAAGTTGCGTCTTTGAGCAACAGTGGTCTGTGTGAGGTTGAGGGCTGGGGGTAAAAAGCAGCATTCATCATCTGAACTGGTCTTACCACTCCAGCCTGCTTTCAGGCTATAACTTAATGCCATACATTGATTTAGATGTGGCACTTGTCAGCCAAGAATAAGACTATAAGACACAGACATTCTAGGACTTGACCCATACTTTGTTGTGAATACGTGATTGAACTCTGAGCTGACAGACAGACAGAGACGGCCATTAGTGTGGGAAAGAGAATTTGTTCTGCCATGTAAGATTTCAAATTATCTTAAACTCTGCTCTGTAATTTAAGCTTAGGACTCTCTCAGCAAATTTCTCAACGGAATTGGACCAGTTGAGTGATTTTTCTAAACTTATTTTTCCCCCTCTTTGCTTCTGTACTTTGCTAATAAAAATGGCAGCATCTATTTTTGAAACATCTCTTGGGACTTCCTCTTCATGACTGTCTTTGTTTCAAGGGATTTCTCTCCTTACATCTCCAATATTCATATTAACCAGAGCAAACAGATACTGAATGCTGAAGCCACAAACCTTTAACGGGTCCCTTTGCTTTTAATTTGAGACAAGTTAAAGCATTTGCATGACAGTGATGGAATACTGGAGATCTGCTTAGGCTGAGCTGCAAGGGCAAGGACTAGAAAAGGGCAAACTCTCAGTGGCTATTTGCATTTCTTGCCCTGAAAGTGTTCTGACCCTTCTCCAACAAGCTGAGTTAACACTGAGCAATATGAACGTGAAAGACCTGGAAGCAGGGTTTGTGTCCTCAAGAATTTTAGTGAACACCTACAAACAGGAAACTTTCTCTGAAAAAAAGGAGTTTTCTTAGTGCTATGCCTGATCTGTCAGACAAGGTGCAGTACATTGTGTCGTCTTTTCTGCTTCTGATCTGCTGCAGATGAGAAAGTAATGGGGGATCACAGCTGTTACAGGAGAAGATGAGAGTAAATAAGCATGCAAAGTCTCTCCCTCTTTTACCCTGGAAGGTTGTCTTGTGTATCAGGCAGAATCAAGAATATCCAAAAGAATAACAAAATATCCAGAAAGTAAAACAAAACAGAAGAAAAAGCCTGTTTCTTGACTTTCAGGATGCATTAAGAAAAACAGAAATCCCAAACAGCGCTGCAGTCCTTACTAGTCAAAGAAGAATAGCTCAGATTTATATTTAGCGATAATGAAGGCATGATATGCACAGTGAGAAGCCTGTTTCTGTATTTCTCATATGTAAGCTTTGATTTAAACTATTTCTGCTTCACAAATGTACTTAACATCAACAAGAGCACTATTTACACTGATTTTTTAATTAAGGAATTTAGTCATCTTTTATGCTTGCAATTTGCCTGCAAGCAGATTTTTTATCTTCACTTCAAATTCATTCTGTCAAAATGGTTAGACAAATTGTTTATACAAACATACTTGAATTATGGATTATTTGTCATTTGTCCATAGAAAGATATTTGCTGTAGCTAGCTAAAAGTTAGGGATATACCTAAACTTTTCTTCTAACAACTTCTGTTATCGAAGCGAGAGAAACTGGTGTCTCAGAAAGATGCGTCTTGCTATGAGGATGAGGAAGGAGTGAATTCCCTTTGGTTGTGCCTATCTCTTCCTGTTCCCTATAGAAAAACCCTTGCAGACCTGGAGTTGAAAGTTTAGATTGGTTAAAGATATCTGCAACGTTTTGTGACGTTGTGTTAATTCAGATGCCATTTTTGGTTTTCAACAAACAGATGTCGTGTTTATGGACTGTTGCTGCTTCTGTCCCAAACAAGTCTCAACTCTTGCCTAAATTTTTTTCAGCTTTAGGGAAAAAGTCACTATTTATAAGCACCTGCATGAAGATATCTTAGGAAGAAGTGCGGGTTGTGGAAAGGAAAGATAATAAATTCTGGCCTGGTTTCTAGTTTGGTTCTAGGTTTATGAATACAGTCTTACATAATTCAGCAATTCAAAGAAAATATGATGTTGTCATGGAAGGACAGCAGTGTGATACACTGATGCAGGGGACAGTGTGGGAAATTAGGTCTTGTAATAAGAAATCACAAAAGGGAAAAAAAAAAAAGTAATAGAAACCTCAGAAAGCCGTCTGATGCTGGAAACATTGATACTCAGCAAGCACATTATTTTTCTCTGAAAAATAAAATAAAAAAAAATTCAGGTTACAGCGCTGGGTGAAAGCAGATCACTGGAAATTGTGTGGATAGTCTCCTGTGAGTACTGAGACTAAAACGAGAGAGCACACAAAGCCCAGCAGTCCCCAAGAGCACCAAAACGGGGAAGGTTCCTCTGCCTGGGGCCACCTGTGTCCTCCGGCTTACCCTGCTCCCACCGGGCTCCCTCTCCCATGCGAAAAGGGCTCCTCCTTAGGATTAGAGGGTGAGGGACTGGGCTGGCAGCTGTGATACCTCGGGAGATCTCTGCCACCATCCTCATTTGCGCAGAGGACAGAGCTGAGGAAGCGTTTCCAGGAATGCAATTTAAAGCACCAAAAACCAGAAAGCATTTTACGTGCTTTTAAACACAGGGACTGCTGATACCGTCACTGCCTGGGTTTGCCTACAAACAACGCATCCAGCTGAGTAATTTATTCTTGGTGTATAATCTTTGATGGCTGAAGAGCAGAAAATCTGTTCGATACATTGGGAAATGACTGCAGCTACAAGGTGCGAGAGTGGTACTTCATATCTATTTTGAAGCCAATACTGGCAACACCTGATAAACTGCTGGAAGAAGGGGTTTGTAACATGCAAAGCTAAAATTTGAGTGGCTAACAAACACTGAAGCCATTCCTAGGGAAATATAAAATACTGTGGAGTCTGGACTCCATTTATTTTGCCCTTATAAATTGCAGTTGTCCAAGTTGTCTAAATCTTGTCAGTCAACAAGTGAAGACTGAAAATTTCACCAGAGTGGGCAGTTTTGAGTGGGTCCTCCTTCAGGTGTATTGCAGAATATGGGGCCCCTGTGCTCTGATTTAGCCCGCCATGAGCAGGTGGATGAAGCAACAAAGGAGCAAAGATAGCGGCAAACAAGGAAGCAAACTTTTTCAAGCCTTAAAATAAGCTGTGTTTGGTGGTGTCTGAAGCCTTGGTCACCATTGCCAAGAGTCCTTGTGCTCTTATTCACTATCCCTTTCTGGAAACAGGGAGAGAAAGGCTTAGTATCACAGAATCACAGAAAGGTAGGGGTTGGAAGGGACCTCTGTGGGTCATCTAGTCCAACCCTCCTGCCCAAGCAGGGTCACCTACAGTAGGTTGTAGAGGACCTTGTCCAGGCGGGTCTTGAATATCTGCAGAGAAGGAGACTCCACAGCCTCCCTGGGCAGCCTGTTCCAGTGCTCCGTCACCCTCAGAGGGAAGAAGTTCTTCCTCATGTTCAGACGGAACTTCCTGTGCCTCAGTTTGTGCCCGTTGCCCCTTGTCCTGTCACTGGGCGCCACTGAAAAGAGCTTGGCCCCATCCTCCTGACACCCACCCGTCAGATATTTATAAGCATTTATTAGGTCCCCTCGCAACCTTCTCTTCTCCAGGCTGAACAAGCCCAGCTCCTTTAGCCTCTCCTCGTAGGAGTGATGCTCCAGTGCCCTCACCATCCTCGTAGCCCTCCGCTGGACTCTCTCCAGTAGCTCCTCATCTTTCTTGAACTGGGGAGCCCAGGACTGGACACAGTACTCCAGATGAGGCCTCACTAGGGTAGTGTAGAGGGGAAGGAGAACCTCCCTCGACCTGCTGGCCACGCTCCTCCTAATGCACCCCAGAATGCCATTGGCTTTCTTGGCAGCCAGGGCACACTGCTGGCTCATGGTTAACCTGTCGTCCACCAGGACACCCAGGTCCGTCTCTGCAGAGCTGCTCTCCAGTAGGTCCACCCCAGGCCTGTACAGATGCATGAGGTTGTTCCTCCCCAGGTGCAGGACCCTGCATTTGCCTTTGTTGAACCTCATCAGGTTCCTCTCTGCCCAGCTTTCCAGCCTGTCCAGGTCACGCTGAATGGCAGCACAGCCTTCTGGTGTATCTACCACACCTCCCAGTTTTGTGTCATCAGCAAACCTGCTGAGGGTAGTAGAGAGAAAGACTTGGGGGTTGGACTAGATGACCCACAGAAGTCCCTTCCAACCCCTAACATTCTGTGATTCTGTGATTCTGTAATATTATAACATTTATGAAAGGCATCAACACACAAAAAAAGCTCAATGAATGCCATTTTCACAGTCATCTTTCCATTGATAGGATGGGCATTACATCAAATATAAGACTAGGAGCAAACAAATAACTAGTAGGTTGAAATGGGATAAAGGTAGATTAAATCTCTGAAATACATAGCTACAGTATCTGCATGGTCTTAAAGTTGGTGGTTCCATCTTACAAAGTCCATTAGTACAATATATGGGACTGGAGAAATAACCATATAACAGGCAGCCTCGGGTGGCAGAGAAAGAAAACTTTCTGTGAATCAGGTCTGACAGACTGAAGTGCTCAGACAGCTAGAATTTGGGTACTTTTCTTCCGCTTCAGGCAGCCAGGCTTGTTGCTCCTGGGCTGAATGGGATGTGATGAGACTTGTGTTCCAGGCAGCCCAGGTACCTGGTGAGACGTGGGGCTCTTCTTAGTTCCCCTGGCCCTGGGGAACAGGGATCCCCGTGAGGGCAAGGTCTCTCTTGCTTTCCTCCATTTGAGAAATGGCACCGCACGTATTTTCTTACTGATCTCCAGGCTTTTGTGAGTCCCGTCAGTGAAATACATCAGGGTCTCCAGGAGAAGGACCCTAGAAGACATCCAGTCTTCATTTCTGCTAAGACTGTCCCCTGCAGCCAGGTGGGTGCCATGAGAGCTGGGGGTGGCCCAGAATGAGCCAGTGCTCCAATGTCGTTGCGAAGGGGGTTACCAGGAGCCATGCAGCCACCTCTGAAACCAAAACACGGTGGTTATTGCAGCGACAGTATTGAGCAGCAGAAAGGTTAGACACAGCGAGGGAGTTTACTATCAAAGTAGAATTTGAGCTTGACCCAAAGTGCTCTGAAAGAGTGGCTCACCCAGCAGTGGACAGAGGCTACAGAAGATCAAAAGCTGAGGAGAGGCACAAGATTTTGATAGGTGGGGAAACAAATAGATCTTTTTCTCAGTTATCAGTTGTATTGCTCCAAAGATTAACGAAGGGAAGGATTTAATAGTGTTGCTTTATAGTTTATAAGAAAGACCTGAATGTACAGATGGGTATCTATAAGTTGAAGGCAATCATTATTTTGTGGTGAAAATGAGAAGTGAGACTTTTACAGTTGCAGCACAGTCCAGGTGATATGTCTGTTGCCTTGGGAAGAATATTTATCGTGCTAACATAGACTTGGCAAGCCCTGTCCTTCTGCGTGTGGAATCGGCCATACAGCAATGTATGTGATCACCAGCCTGGTAGTCCTGATGCGCGAACAGGGGCAGGTCTTCTCCAGATGAGGTATCATCTAGTCCCATAATGAGGGACTATCTCTGCCTGGAACTCAAGTTAAACCCACCAACACTGTCACCCACGTGTCAGCCCACGCCATGCTCCTGTTGGTGTCCATAGGTGACTGTTCATAAAATTCACCACGGGTACAAGCACTTGTAATGTTCTCTATGGACAACTGCAAGATTCAGACAGAACAAGCAAATGGGTGATGAGCATGAGGAAAAAAGGAAATTACCATAGCAAGCAGGCAGCTGCAAAGACAAGCAATGTGCCCGGCTGACGGTATTGCAACCAGAAATTTTAAACTGCGTAATACGGGGTAAATAAGCCGATAAATAAAATCGACCTCGAAAGGCCACATGGGAAAGATGCACAGTCTTGATTACCTAATTACAGAAGGAATATTACAGAAATGGAAATAGTACAACAAAGTCCCATAATGACATCGAGATTGGAGGCTCCAAAATGGTTAGTGAAACTAGGTCTGTATCCCTCACAAAGAGAAAAGATTAAGAGGGGACCTCGCTGAGCTGCAGAGGGCTCTGGGGGGAACCGCAGGGAGCAGTGCCGCAGTTATTAGAGCTAATGTCAAATATGAGGACGAGGGACACGGCTCCAGTGAGGTCTTGCACTGTACAAATGTAATACGTTTTTTTTTCCAGAGGGTATATATTATAAGCTACCAGATGCTGCTCTAGAAGCAACCGATCTGACCAGATTTCAAATAGAGCAAGAAGCATATGGAGAGAGAGGGGGAGAAAAACAGTGTATTATGGAGAACAACTGTTAACCGGAGGAAAGTGTAGGCCTAGCTGGGCTTCCTGGCCTCCTGCCATCTTAAGATTTTCTTATGTCCCTGTGTAATCTGACTTATGATTTAGATGTTTCCTAAAAATGTGGCCCAGTGGTTGGTACATACTAGGCATTAGCCCAAGAAAATAATGAAAAAAAAAATGCACTGTATCTCATTAAAGAATTTTTAAAGGGAGACTTTGAGGCGCCATTTGCTTCTTGTTACTCATCTTTGCAAATGTCTCTTGTCTTCCCAGGCTCTGTCCTGATGTGTCAGTGTTAGCAGCCTGTGGATTTCTGAGCCGTGCTGAAATGGGAACTCGGAAAGGCCAACCTCAGTCAGTCGAGCAGCGACGGCAGCGTAAAGCAAAGGAGGAAGACAAAAATAAGATCAAGTGAAGTAAATGATACAAGGTCTTTTTGTGCACATAAACAGTATCAGGTGAAAAAATGTTGACTGGTAATGGCTTTTCAGGCTGCTATTGGGAATAAAGATCAAGCCTATATTTGAAATATTTACGGTTCATGTAACAGCATTTGTTTCTGTAAAATATTTTAAAAGAGAACAGAATTTATCTTTAATTATTTTTAATTTTCTTCAACAAAAAATTCCAATATAGATATTGCTGTAGGCACAGGGAGCACTGAACACCAGGAAGTGGATTTTGTAAACAATTTCTCAAAGCACTACAAAGTTTAAATATTAATTTGGCCATAATTGGCAGAGAAGCAATTAAAAATGCTACAAAGCGGACTTTCTCCCTCCTTTACTTTCTCCTCCCTTTTCATTTAACGACAGTATAGAAAGTAGATGTAAAACAATAGCACCCTGAGCAGTACGGCGTTCTAAGCCTAGCTTGCCTTAAAGCTACAATATGGATTTAATTTATATGCAAATGTAAGCAATAAAAAGCCAGACACTGTAGAAATTATAGTATTTTTCATAGATACTTCAGCACCGGCACACAAGCCAGCACTGATTTCAAACAAGGAGATAATAATTACTGGTCACTAAGCTATCTTTTTCTTTTAATATCTCTCTCTCCCCCCCCTCCCTTTTTCTTAACAATGTGTAAATTATTTTCTTGAGTGAGGGAGGGAGAGAGAAAGAGAAAGAGAAAGAAACTTGAATATTGGGGGTGAGTGAATGAAAACAGCCAGAAATATCTCCTGTGAGATTCAACATCAGGATAATTTCACAGTCTCGCTTTTTGACTGCTGTGTCCTGAAGCTGACCAGCACCATGCAAGGCTGATCAAAGGCCATCGGAAACATCAAGTAAGCCTAAATGGGGCTAAAGTATGCTAATAGAGAAGCTAAATGTACTTTAATCCTGTTATAATACAAGGTAACTTAGAGGCAGTGAAGGGCCTTGTTGCTTTTCCCCACTGGGTCCAGGACCCCTGCAACCCTTGAATAGAAGTTGCTTCCTATTCTTCGCCGGCCAGGGTACGGCTTTCTCAGATGCACACACAGTCCCCTCCTCCTCCGTTTACTAAGTGTCAACAGTCGGCTGAGCAAGACTTCTGCGCTCCTTAGATCAGTACCCTGTGACCTTCCACATTTAAGCACAGACCATTAAGCTAAGCTTTCCAGCTGTTGCCTGAATTATGAGGGATTTTTTTTTTTTCAGAGGAGGGCAGAGCTTAGAGGAACACTAGGCAACAGTTTTATATTATAGACCTGCTGCCACCCAACTTGCTATGCAGAGCAATGCACTTTTCGTGGGGCTGCAGCAGACGGGTGACGCTCGGTGAAAACAGGGGGCTGCTTTGAAGTGATTCAGACCCGGGGTTGTCCGCTTTCGGCATCATTGTCCTCGCTCAGGAAATCGTAATCTAATTTTAGGAAGAGGAGGAAACAAAGTAAACGTGACTGAGCTGCACTGCACTGTACTCGCTGGCTGGGATGGCGTCTCCAGGAGCAAGAGCACTCACCGGGAAACTTTCTTCTTCTTTTTCTTTCCTCTTTTTTTAGAAGCTGGTTTTGGTGCGTCCCGCACAACAGAGGAGAAAAGGGTGGTAGCTCTGCCCGCAAAATGATCTGCTTTGGTGGATCCCCCAAACCAACCACTGCTTGCAAACCCTAGATTAAAAAGAAGACTGATGTAATTTTAAGGCCAGCCAACTGCCTTAGTGACTGTATCAGAAGATTAAAAACAAAGGTTTCATTGAAGCACTACCTCCCACTGTGCAGCTGAAAGTCTTATGGCTGAGGCAAATGGTCCTAAATATCTTTCTGTTAAAGTACAAATTACATACTGGATGTATTAAGTTGTAATGGTGCTTTTTCAAGAGTCACTTTGCTTGTGTGAGCGCACCAGTAAAGATTCAAAAAAATGCAGACTGTATGACACATGGAAACAAAAAAGAAATCTGCCTTTCACAAAAAATGTTTTGTTCATATTAAATGCTTTTTTCCCTCCATCTCTCCCCATCCCCCAACTAAGCCTGGAGTTTCAAATGCCAGAACCAGTATGTACAGTAAGTCTTTTTGAAATCCGTGGCAGAGAAATAGTATCCTGCCCTAGCCAACTATTATCTACACTTACATTCCTAAGCCTTTTCCCTCCGTGCTAGTGCTGATAGGAACCCTTTAGATCAGTTGAAATGTGACTGAATAAAGATGCTCCAGAAAATGTCTTCTTAATGTGGAATTATCTTCCATTTACACAGGCAACATCCCTTAACTCAGCACATGTGCTACAAGGCTTCATGTAATAGAAGCATTCATATAAAACTTAGTGGTTAGCATTCATTCTGCTCCCAAACGATCAACAAAATTCTAAGTTAATACAGAATGTGCAAAGGAGTCGATGAGTGTGCACAAGGTTGCCTTACTGGGTGGGATGTGGGTAAACAACCTGTGTGGGAGCAGCGGATGAGAGCAGTGCCACACTTGGAAAAGCGGGCTGTGGTACCGGTGCTGTTCCTTGCCACCGGCTCCTTGCTGCTGCTTCTGTTGCTCACGCACCACCGCGCGTGCAAACACCCCCGTGAACAGGCACACATGCACTGTTACAGGAGATACGATAAAAAAGGAGTGAGCAGGAAAATACCAATAAAAAATAATCTATAACATCCTCTCATTGCATGATGTGTGCAGGACTGCTCAGGAAATCATCAGGTGATACGATTTTTCCACAGACAAAATTTCCAACTACTAAGTGAGACAGAACTACCATAGATGGGAACTGTGGATAAAAGTTAAACTGATTTGTGCTGCACTTTTCCCAGGTGCCTTTACATCTATCTTGTGCAAGTTGTTTGCAAGACCTTATTTCAGTAAACAAATTATGTAGGATTTGATAGACTGTTTTTGGGCAGTACAGAGTTAGTATCAGAGAAATGTATTTGGCAGGGACATGTTTAGCTTCTGCTGAAATATTTCAGTCCTCATCTGCTCCTGTTTACCTCTGGTGGGAATAGCTTTCTCATTTTTCGGTGTCTATCTACCTATCTGTTCCCCATCCAACAGTTATATGATTTGTCTGTCCTCCCCTTACAAGATTAACTGAATTGCAGTTGTATTGTAATTATCATCAGATTTTGAAATGAAAAGTGTTTGCAAGACGCTTGTCAGTTCAGCTGTAATTTTCTGGATTTGTTTTTAATTAACAAACGTTGTTCCCAGCACATGTGATGCTTGACTGAAATCTTTTTGTTCTTGCAAATACCCATACACTGTTTTCATTGCACAATACCTTTCCAAGTCTATTTCTCCACTGCTTTTTTAAAAATAAAAATTAAAAAAAATTACACATTCATCTGAGAGTGCTCAATTTCAGTCCGTAAGAACTCTAGAGACAGTCTTTGAAATTATTAGAAGGACACTAGTTCAGAGACATTGATGGAAAAAAGTAAGAGATATCTCCCCTCGCACCTCAAACTAAAATCTAAATTTAGGAGTTACTTTTTTCAGGTGCTCATAATTTACAAGGTAATGACCATCTGAGGTCAAATTTGACAGCTCATACATGTTTCTACTTGAGTTCAATTTTTAGTGTTTATTTAGCCTCTAAAATATCAGATTCTCTATTGCCACCACAAGAAAACACTACAGCACGAATACAAGCAGCCATAAAAATAAGCCCAACGTGAGCTATACATTAATGGCAATGGTCAATTGACACAGATGATTTATTTTGCTCTCTCACCTTTTCGTAATTCTTTACGGGATCTATGTTTATCATCAAACTCTCCTGGTTTCTTCAAACATTTAAATTTTGTCAAGATAGACAACTAACATTTCTTGTAGTTGTTTCTGGACTCGGCAGTTAATGCCTCATTCCCGTTTTGAGAATTAACGGAGGTGCTGGCAAGGGCAAAAGCCACTGGAAGGCAAGGTGCAGCCCTGCAGCAGCACAAGAGCTTATAGACGTGACTGAGTGACAGGAATTGTTAGAGCAAGTAGCAAAACTAGGGAAATTACTCTGTTGCTAGTTATCTGTTAAACTATATGCACTTTACTAACAGGGAGGAGGTAGGTGCGCTGCCTGTGCAATCTAATCTATAGCTCATACATACATAAAGCACACACTGTGTGGGGGATATTGCACTTCCTGACTGCTACGTTTTCCCACACTAAACATGGTCATCTTGAAAAATCATTACAATTACAAAGCAGAGGTGAGATGCGGTTGTGCCAAAAATCCCCTTTCCTAGGCTGTGAATTAGGGTCTACAAGTCCGAGTTTTGTATTTGAAATCTTTTGTCCCACCAAAATTTCCCAGGCCAGTTTTGATCTTATTTGACTTTCCTGTCTCCGGGATGTTGAGGCTGATTTGTGCCATGGAAAGGTTGGCAAAGTCTCCTCTGATTCTCTTACTGAGATTTGAACAGACTCAACATGGCTGCAGAAATGCAGTTCTGCACGCTGTACTAGATGGGATTTTATACACTTTATTAAGATGGTGCTCTTCTGAAATTAAAAAAATGGAGAGGAAAGCCACCTGGTAACACTAAGTGAGTTTGCTTCCTTGTGTTCTGAGCTGGGAGCTGAGCTGTGGTGTTTACAGTTTAGATGGGCGGCAAATTTTGGAGGAAGTCACAGCTGATTATTTTTGTGAATTATGCTTGGCCCCAAGTCCAAGAAGAAGAAAGAGCCAGTATATATTTGCCTGTGGAGTAACTAATTAGAACAATTAATCTGAGAACCAGGACCAGCTGTGAGACTATGAGCTGATCCAGGCATGCCCTCTACTAACTTGAATTTTGATCAACATTTAAAGCACCGTGGAAAGGACTGGGTCTGAGGTTCAGGTTCAACGTCCGTATCCCTGTTGCTGTGACGTGGGGTGAGACCTCGGGGAACGTGTTTTCCTCTTGTCTCTGAAACAGGCCAATGATATTCTCTGGCTTGTTGAGCAGCATGTTATGAATGAAAAGTTAAGTACGTTTCAAAGCCAGCCAAGACAAGAACTGCATTTTTCTTCCTAATGTCTATTAGCTCAGAGCAACGGAAGAATCCCACTTGCCACCAGCTCCCTTGCCTTGTTTGGAGACGTGGAGCCAGCCTGATCATATCCAGCAGATATTTGCTTTCAGAGTCACATGAAAGCAGAGCAAAAGAAAGATCTTTTGTGGGGGTGACATGTTTGGAAATATACTTGTCCAAAGCAAACAGCTCTTGTTCTTTCTTCAGCTAATTCACTGAAAAGATATTATTTTAGTCGAGAAAATGGTATCAGTTCTCCTCCTTTTCGGCAGGAGGGTGGCAGGTTTCCCATGTTGGTTTGTGGAAGGTATAATTTTGACAGGAGCATCTGGCTCCTTTGTGAGCTTCGCAAGCAATTGTGTGGCGGTGGCTTTAGGTCGGCCTCTGGTTGAGCCATGTGGGCAGCCCTTTGACACATCTGCGCTGCTTTTCCTGCTCCACTCGGTTTTGTTTTGACTCTCTTTTGAGCTCCCTAAATACGTAGCCTTGCTCTGCAGATTCCTCGGGACAGTTTCATTCACGAGTACTGACAAGGACTGTGGCTTTGCCGGGGCTCATGGATCCATTCTTACAGTGGTGCTGTGTCTTATGTTAGTCGACAGCTGCTTTCAGCAAGGTTTTTTTTTTTTTGGAAATCCTCTTACAGAAGGGAGAAGAGTGATCTCTGGATAGAGGAGCTTTCAGTCTTCAAAATAAACCATGCCAGGTTGTTTGAGAGTTTGTAACCGCTTGTGAGGCTCCCTGGTACAGTAACGCCCAGCGTGTTGCTTCTGCCCTGTTTAAACAGCCCATGCCTTTTCTCTTCTAGGTATATTTCTGGTAAAAAAAAAAAAAAAAAGGTCTGAAGTTCTTTTCTTGCTTCCCTCGGTACTGAGTGATCTGAAAATGTGCTTTTAGCCTGATATACCTGGATGCAATATCACAGCAGGTGTTTTGTCACCAAGATTGTGCTGGCTTGTTGCATTTGGCATAGGAAAGCGGTACAAGGGCGCAGGATGCCTTGGCTTCTGCTCTCCAGATCCTCTGGGAGGTTTGGGCTCCATGCTCCAGGCAAGTGCTGTTGCTCCTACCATTGTGAGTGAGCAGAAACTGCCCACTAGTTCAGCTGCTGTTGAGCTTGGCCAGCCACGGGTGGTATCAGCGAGGAGATGGGCAGGTGGAGAAGATACACTTCCCAGCCGGTAAGGCAAGGACTACCAAGCTTGGTCCTTGCTTCACACGTCCTTAGGCTGTATGAAGAGACTCTACTATGTTGTAAGCCTTGATGACATGGAGAAGAAGGTCTCTATCTCCTGCTGGTGAAGCATCCCCTGAGGCCAGCAGGAGGTGATGCCTGTCTGTCTCCAACCCTTCCCACGCAGGACTGGGTGGGGTGTGAGTTCAGGGGATGGCTGCTGTGAGCAGTTCATCATGGAGGTGAGTGCTGGGCAATACAGATCTAAATCACCAAAAGATGTGGTCAGGAGAGATCTGTTGACTAAAAGAGTATATAGTGAACAGGGAGAATGGGATAGTATGGAACTGGTTGTTTGGGCATATTTGATGACACTGAGAACAGTTTACAAATCAGTGAGCTGAGCTGTTTTGGAACAAGGTAGTTCATATTTATTAAAATTAGGGAAAAGCTTGGCTAAAATCAGTGTTTAAAGAGGAGACCATAACGGAAGGATATTTTAAAAAGTGATATGGAGACCATGGCATCACTGCATTTGGTGTGCTGGCTTTCTTTGGCGTGAAAGGACATAGAGACACAACACAAGCACAGAAAGCGAGAGTGCATGTGCAGTAAGACGGAGGGACGAGCCTCTGTATCTAGCAAATTCACTGCAGTATCAGAAGCATCCAAAAGCATTACAGTGCTGTTGAGAAATCGAAAATAACACACTGGGGAAGTACAGCCTATCTGATTGTGTAATGCCAGTGGAAAGGAAGAACAAAGCAACTGGTTCATTTGCAACTAACATGTTGAAGGAAGAGCAGTTACCAGACACTTGCCATGTGATGAGAGATTCCCCAAAGTACTTTATCAAGCAAGCATCTCTAAAGTCATCACTGATGTTTCTTTACAGAGCGGTGCCACTGCTGGTGTGAGATACACGCAGCAGAGTGTGTCAGCATGCCAGGCAATGGAAATGTTATCAGGGAAAAGTAGATGCTCCCCCACTCCTTGGTTGCCTCCCACCAACACAGAGTTTGGTTTCACATTGCTTTTGCTTTCTAAATTGATCTAACTGATGTAATCAGTCAGAAACACCCTGTTCCAATGTCACTAATGCCTTCCAAGGTAAGTGGCCTAATTAAGGACACTAATTTCATTGACTAAGACAAATTCTTGAGAGATATCTAAAGTGGATTTTAGAATAGGTCGTATGATTTTGTAAAACAATTAGCAGAGAAAGGCATAAGAAAACACCCATGTCAACTGGAAAAAAAGACTTTGGGTCTTCGAAATTTACAGACAGTGAAAACATAATTATAAAGGATGAAGGGCAAGGTGAGAACAGAGAAAACCTAGTCCCAGAACTCAATCTATTGCCAGACTCCGAACCTATGAGCAGATCAAATAGACTTATTTGACCAAAGCCAATACGTCATGGCAAAATGAATAAATGGGATGATGCGTATTTTTTAATTGTTCTGGAACTACATTTTGTTGCTGGAGGATAAAGCAGCTCAAAGAAGAAATAGTACTGATCTGTACGAATGGGCCACAATGGAAGGATGCCCAGTCATTCCCTAAGCCTATTCATTTGGCTGAAGGTGTACTTCACAAAAGGAAGCAGATGAAACCTGTGATGGGATCTCTGAAGTTACAATTAAACCACCATGAAGCACTATGACCACAGGAAAAGCAAAAGCTAGATGAATGCTTTTTATCTGATACTGAACCATTTTGGTAAGAATCATCTGGGAATATTATCTTCACCTTTGCAAAAGTGGTAGCCATTTCAAATATGAAGCTACCAAAAAAACCCATGCTGGAGTAAAAAATATTCAGAATCAGCAGAGGTCTCAGCACTAGAAAGAGCTCTTCTTAAGAAAACTTCAAGCACATTAACGGATCTCTTATGACCTCACATAAAGAGGTAATGATTGAAGTGGGCATGCTGAAGTTACTGTTATGTGAGTGACGTCTGGCCAAGGGATATTTCTTGTCTGCTGCTGCTTATGGCTTATGTCTGGTAGAGCATGGCAATGCAGGAGCATCAGCTGAGGCATAATGTCCTTTAGTCATGTCCAGTCTGCCTTAGTCACTGGCAGAGAGGTAGGAGTTGTGGGTGCAGGAGATCTTCATGAATGTTTGCTGACCTGGGAGAAATGAGTGTGTCAGCTCTCAGGAGGTTCCGTGGGAATCCACCTGGTACTGACTAGTTTGGACAGGCAAAAGGTGTATGGGACTTGAGACACATGCATTGAAAACCTTCATAGGGACACATGGGAGTAAAGGCAAGCACGGGGCAAGGTCAGCAAGAGGAAGTTAGATACACCTAATCATTTCTGTAATGCATAAATTGCTTACAGTATCATGTCTGAAATGCTAAGGATCAAATGCATCTTTGTTATCTACTGTTTAGCAGCATTTATATTGGCAAGAACAATGTTTGTGTAGTAGAGCTTGAAAAAAATCACTTTAAGATGGAGACTGAAAGCAATGCAAAAACTTCTAGACCACTTCACAAATGCAGCATCATCTTTGTCCCACATAGCAAGACTAGGTATCAAACAACAAACCAATGCTTAATACATAGCTATGATGTTTTTTATGCCACCATTCACTATCGTGATGAGATTTATGGGTGCAAATAAACAGAAGAACAACTTGTGAAATGCCTGCTAGTGAAAGTGAGGATGGAGGTGACCCAAGACACCAGGCGACTTTGGTCACCAGGAATATTTCACGGTATCATAGACCACACTTGGAGTTTGCTTCCAGACAGTTATAGGCACCAAAGTATGTTATAATTCAAGCCCTTAATTTATCCGAGTTAGTCATATTTCAAAACCGCATGTTGAATATCTGGACATTTCTAGCGAAATCTGTCCTCTCTCTGAACTCAAACAGCAATTCCCTGACATACCGTATTACAGCCAGCTTTGAGACAGGTATCTGAATGGTATAGAATACTGAATATCCAGGACATCCTAAATTTATGTTAATGATAAACTGAACTTTTTCATTTTCTTCTGTAGGTGTGTAACTCTGGCCACCTTGAAAAGTTTTCACAATAGTACTGAAGTTAGAAGCCCAGTACAGACAACTGCTCAGTTCCAACAGCAGTGCCCAGGTCAGTATCAGTTAGACTTGCTCAAAACACATCTCATTAAAATAGTGGTAGGAATGGCTTCCAGGTCTAATGACCTATGCATTGCATGACCCAAAGTTTGCTGAGAAAGTTAGTGCCAAAGCTGTGCTAGCAATGAGGAGGTTTTTCAAGAAAGGTGTATTGTAAATAACCCCGTGACTCAAATTTAAACTGAGCACACAGGCAGCTCGGTCTTGGGAGAAATGCTCGTGAACTAGTCTTTGTGCAACTATTTTCTGAAATATTATACTCTTTGCATAAAGCTTACTAATTCGTGATCTTTTTCCCCAATAATTTCATGTCAGCCACACCAACAGAAACATCACTTCCACCTGTAGAACACAGGACAAGAGTTCTCTCTATATCACTAAAAGGGTATACGAAGGGGAAAAACATAGGAAGTATTATGAACAGATCAGAGAGAAGGCCAGCGGTCCCCCCTATCCCAAAGTCTCAGATCTTGCTACTAACCTGACCTTAAGCATTTCAAGAAAACTTTTTAAAAAATTACTGCAGTCTTAAGCATTTCTTTGGCTTTCTATGATTTCCAGCATACCCCAAATAACGCAGCACTGTGTTTCCACCATAAAGCACCCTAAAATCTGAGCATATTTTTATCTTATGAAACTGCCAAAGATGCTTTGAAGCATTCATTTTGTAACCATGACTGACCCTTTTTTCAATTACATCACAAGAAAAACTTCTGAGAGCACTTCAAAAATGTCCTCAGACTTATTAGATGCTTTCTTTGTGCCTACAAGACCCAGCCAAGAACAGTCTCACACTCTCAGTGTATGTCAGTAAGCTTTATTTTGCATGAAGATTTTTACCAGTCAGTCAGACTGGTAAGTGAAAATGTGCTGCTTTGCATGCATGAACATAGACATGGCTTTAAGAAAATCTGAGATCACTCTCGCCAATAGCCCCGTTAATTTGTTTTTATCAGTCTGGTTGGCTGGAATGTTTGAGTGTTTACAATAGACTCAAGAGTATTAGGCTGAAAGTCTTTCTAAGGTACTACCAAATTGGACAGGGCTAAACAGTTGCATAGCAATTTCCAGCTGCTTCCTCCAAAATAAAAAATCAAAAATTCACGTGTGACAAAAAAAGTCTTAAAAAATATATTTTAGTTCAGAATCTTCAGCATTTTCCTCTCCCTTTTGCCTCCTATTGGTGCTTTGAGAAAGCAGACAGAGAAGCAAGTCAGAAGTCATGTGGAGTCCTGCATTCAACCTAAATTTACTCCTTTCTTTGGAGGCTAAGCTGCTTTCGGTAACCTAGCGCTTATTGAGGAATAAGAGCATCTAGCTGGGCTATGCCTGGGGCTTGCTGTGGGCGGCAGTGGTGACTTGTTCATATGCCCGTCCATCCCCCTAGGGTTGAAGGCACACGCCTGGTCCTGTGCACCATGCTTGTCATTTACCCTCTCATAACAGCACGGTTCCCAGGAGCAACAGAGGAAAAAGTTCATCTTGGGAAACCAAGTAAACAAGTGCATGGATTTGTTAGGAGAAAGCAACTTTACAGCATTTAAATACAAAAAGATAAAGGATGGTTAAACAGCACATTGCAAGTGATTGAAACTGGAGGAAGAGAGGAGCCACCAGGTGAACTGGTTGGTCGAATGAAGGTAAGGCAAGACTGAGTCAGGCTTGATCTCTGGAGTTTGTTGGGCTTATTCTTAGGGCTCGTCTACACAAGACAGCTAGAAATTAAGAAAAGGTCTAACTAAAAAGCTAAAAGGTTATTTGGGATTCATTCCACATGTATAGAGATATATGCATACATATGAGCCCCTTCTGGTATAAGAAATCTCTGTTTTCCTTCAGGCTGCGGTATAATCCGGGGACAAGGCCCTCTCATTTCAGCCCAGGACAACTGGTTTGCTACTGTTGTAAAACAACCTCACTTGCACCCTCAGGCGCACGGAGCTAGACCTGTTCTGCAGCTGGGGCAGTGGTGGCTGCTCACACCGTAGGTGGCACAGTTACGGGTGGTTTCCATTACCTCACCTAAGTTGCTGCTGCAATTAGTAGGGTAAAACAGAGTAGCTTTTCGTCTCCTGTCATTGTTACGAGCTTTTGCTTCCTTCTAAGTTGCACCCTTCAGCCATGATTTACGCTCAGATAGGAAATGTCAGTGGCTGGGTTGCAGCCTTACTCTGCTGACTGGGATGAGGGTTTGGAAGAAGGGTACTCCCCAGGAGACTGGATGGCTTTGCTGTAACAATATTAAACCTCTTGGTCAAGTGAGTACACTGGACACTTAATTTGTTGGTAGTATGAGAAGAGCGAAGGAAGGATCGTGTCTACTTTTGAGTGTTATTTGGCCATGGGCTAGTTCCTTGGAACTTGGCAGGAGAAGCCCAGACTCTGACCAGTTTGAATCTTGCAGCCATTTCTCACAGCAATCACATTCTAAGCCCGGATTAGTGAGGAAATGGAGAGCTCTGAGGAAGGGTTGCACTTGTTCCGTGAGTGGTGGCTGTGCATATGCATCTCGGGCAGCTCTTCACGCAGAGGAACGTTGCACCACTCTGTTGCAGGTTGCATCAGCTTGCAGTTAGCTTGCACGTAAAATTTGACTCATCAATACTGTTTAGCTTGTGATCTGGCATGGCAGGACACTGTTTCTTTTCATAGTCCTCTTTGCAGAGGCTGCTTGGGAAGTGCTTGCACTGGAGCTGCTGCGGTGCAGGGATGGGAGCTGTTCCTTATTTTCTGTGGAGCTGGGATTTTTCTCTGGCCGATGCCTGGGTGTTGGGCTTGCCAACGGACAGAGCGCCGTGCTCTGCCACTGAGCCTCCCCATTGATGTGGTGGGTGGGGGAAGTTGGCTCGGGAGTTGCCTGGTATTTTTGTGTTGCAGGTGTTGCTTCAGTTTGGGTGGCATTTGCTGCTTGTTTGTTTCCTGGCTCGTTCATTTGTGTACATCAGATCTTCATGAAAGGGTGCAGCACTCTCAAGGAGAGCAAGCAAAAGAAACACAAACATAAACATATAAGTTGAAAGAAATATGGGCGCGTACTGAGGCCTGAAGCCACCAGGGCTTTGCTCCGCTGTTTTGCTCTGTTGGGGGACGAGTCATCTCTGGAGAGAGAAGACGACATCCCTAGTTCCACCACAGCCATCAGCCCCATGGCTGCCTCCCTTTCTTCACCCTCCATCCATGCCAGTAAGCAGCTGCCGCAGCACACTCCAGGCTTCCCAAATTTGGTCCGATGCTGAGCTAGGAGTCTGAACCTGACAGATCTCGTCCGAATCCAGGAATGGAGATTTCTCCATTGTTTTTATCATCATTTCAGCAAGAGCTAAAGCCGAGTAATGCTCTAGGTGACACGACCCCACATATGCTGGTCAGTGAGACGGTCGCCAGCCAGAATACAGTATAGATAGATTTAGATATGCTTTGGGTAAATTGATCAGGCTGAATACAGGAGAGATCGGATTAAATTTTACGGCCTGACTCTTGCTGGAGGTGGGACCAGATGACCTAATGGTTCCTTCTGGCTTTAAAATCCACACATGCAGCAAAAAATGCTTACACTGATGTTGACAATCTTATATTTTTCTTTTAGTTGTGCTGGCACCCTGGATGTCTGTGTTACAAAGCAGTTATGAGGCTCTGCCCTGAAGGACAATCATACCTGTGGAAACAGAATTTTGGACTCTGCTGGCTTTAGCAGTTTACAGAATTCAGTTGTTCTTTCTGTTTATTGATGCAAATATCTGCAACAGCCATACTGAGCTCATCCAGTCTGGGGCTAGGGACAGCCTCACGAAACTCATCTGTCCAGTCGTAACCCAACTAATAGCTTTCTTTACAAAGTTGCATGAGCAAAAAATGTAGAGGGGAAAAATAAAAGACCCCAAAATAAATGTAAATAATGAGTAAACAGAGGACATGGTGATCTGTCCATAGAAGACCCACGGGCAAAAAATCAAGCTAAATTAGTCAGATGATTCATTCATTGTGAATTATTTTCTCCATTACTGGCTGCTCCCTCCACAGGCCGTGGAAGCTAAGATATAAACTGATAGAGGAAGGGTGGGATCAATAGAGAGAAACCTCTCCCTCCTTTCCAGTGAAAATGGGTCACCTGTCCCTACTACGCTGCTCTCTGGCCACAGGGCACCTCTCTACAGATTAAGCATTCAATTTCAGCTAATGAAGTTTGTTTTTCAGGGCAAAATTTTTCCCGGAAATGTTTCCTTTCTTTCCATCGGTTCTCAAGCCCGCTCTCGCAGTTTGGCCGGCTCCCTTCCCCTGTCCTGACAGCTCTCATTGTTCCCAGATGATGGCTGTTTGCCTGCCTATGCAAAGAAAAAAAAAAAAAGATGGAGTCTAAATTCGGTGGCCCTGACACAGCTGCGCTGCTGAGAGGGGAAACCTCCCAGTGGCTTCAGGACGAGCCCAGCGCGGGATGGGCTTGGTGCTCCTCAGGTGGACCAGGATGGAGGTGGCCTCTCCAGTTCTGGGGCACGGGGATGCTCTGCAGGCACCCTGGGGCTCCCTGTGTATCCATTGTGACCAGCACCTCACGGCCATGGGATGCGGGTTTTCCTGCTTGCCCCATGTCCCACACCAGCCCTGGTACCAGCCCTGGCGCTGGGAAGAACGACAGGGAGATCCGCTGCGGTCCTGCCTGCGTAGGAGGGTACCGATCTGCAGAAATCTGCCATGCTGAGAAACATTTCTGAGGCCCCTTGTAGCTCCTAATGAGCAATGATATACTCTGTGGCGACGTCTCTTCTGAATTTTCTTGCACCAAGCACAACCCACTGTTTATCATGTGACTATTTATAAACTGCTGCTGAAGCTTCATAAATAGTTTTTGCTTGTTGCACAAATTGGAGCTGAGCAGCTGGAAATTGTATTGCAAGTACAGCCCGAGCTGAGCCCACACAGAAATTACGCACAAAACTCCTATGGATGGTATTTATTAGGGAGCTGGCGGAGAAGAGTTGCCAGCTCTGGATGCTGAATGCATTGAAAACTGGGGAGTGTGGGGTTTATTTCCCAGTCCATCTTTAATTAATTACAGAGGACAAACCTTTATGTGACAAGACTGCTGGCTGGACTACCTGACTCAAAGGGCAGCTATGAGCCAATGGAGATGTTTGCTCCTGCGCTGCTGGTCTGAGCCCGTGCCAGGCACAGGGTGCAATTCCCCTGCCGTGACTCTTCCGTGGCCTACGTGAGGTCAGGCACCTGTGTCCAGCTTTTTGCAGACAGATTAAAAAACCCCCAAACAAACCACAAAGCAATTGGTGCATCGGGCAGTTGCCATTTCAGGTAGGGAGCTGAGGAGCGGACGAGGCTGGTGAAGGCATGCTCCTGACAGCGGCTCCTCCAAGTGCCCCAGAGGGAGTTTTGCGATGTTGTATACTCCTGGTAGATTTGTTTGCAAGTAAGTACCAGTCTTTATGTTTCTGCTAATCTGAGAATTTCTGAGCAGTACATGCTTGCAAAAAAAAAAAAGAACGCAAGACAGGTTAACATGTACTTACATTAAGTGCTCAGGAATAAAGAGCTTGGCTTCTGCAGATTTAAGAGCTTTTTCAGTCTGAAAAAAATAATTTCAAAGATTTTGTTTTTAAAAAAGGGTTAGGAATTAATAAAAGCAAGAAAATTCTACAATGGTTTTGTAAGTGACCATAGGTTTCCAGGCAGCTCTGGTATATACAAAACACAGTCTTACAGGTTCTGGGCAAAAGAGAAGACCTCACTGTGCATGAGAGCAGGGAGCGCGCTGGGTCAACACATTGGTCATGAAGTCCGGTCTTCAGTGCTAATGTAGTGCAAATACTCAACCCCATTTGATGGCCACACCTCAGCTACTAGAGGACATTTGTCATTATTAAACCATGATTCAAGTTGAGTTTGGTTCAGGAGACCAAGGGTAGATGCACTAAAACCTGCTGCTGAAGTTCAGGAGAAGGGAAACATCTGTTACAAGGAGCTTGAATTGTGCTTGTCTTGACTGAGATCCAGACCCAAACCAGCAGCCTACCTCTGTCTTTTGGGAAAATTTAAATCCAGAATCATGCCTGAATTTTGTGGCCAACATCACATTCACACTTAAAAGATTTCTGCTAATCCCTCCAAAACTCACTCCAAAAATCTGTCTATTAAAACGTAATCACTTCCCACAAGGTTGGCTAAAACCGTAAAGAAGCAAACAAACCAAAGGCATAACCTATAATGCACATCAAGACTTTGTTTTCTTTGGTTTAACAAAATTCTTAGTATATAGTTGAATAAAGCAGATGGTAGTCACCGGATGCACTGAGCCAAAAGATGCCACAGGGGCAGATCAGAACAACTTATAGCCAGGTCTTGAAGTCCCCAAGCTCCTGCTTGCTACCGTGCAGTGACCTGCTCTGAGTGTGCACCATGGTGCTGAGGCCCCTATGTCTAGGGGAGAAGACGAAAATGGTTAATATAAATGATTTTTTCCTCTATTCTTTTTTTCCTTCCTTTTTTAAAAACCCTAAAGTTAGAATAAGTTGCATGGGCAGAATAGGAATATATAGTTATAATACATGACAATGCAGCAAAATCCTGGGCTATGACAATTACTGTGCTACTGTATATTTTCATTTTATTCCATTTGGGAAATATATCATTCAGGTAAGAAAATCAGCTGGACAATGCAGCTACATGGAAAATATCGAATGCATGAAGACGCTCCTTTGCAATGAACTGCACACAGAGTGATATGGACAACAGTGTGAAATGGAGGCAAAATTTCCTGGTCTAATTGGAGATACAGTGCTCCCAAACGAGTGTCTCTCTAGAACACCCTTGCTGGCGTAAGTCACCTTCAGAGATCACTTCTGATATTTGAAGCTACAAGGGACACAGCTGGCGCTTCGTAGTAAGAGTACTCTGAAGCAGTGGAAGAAATCCATCACACCAGCCAAATTGAGCTGGGCAGCAAAAAGCATAGCACCTGGGAGGAGGAGCTGCTTGGGAAAGTAGGGGGCAAGGCTGAAAGCCACCTCCAAATTATTTCGTCCAATACTAGAAGAGCTGCCCAGTAACATGGGCTAGGCAGCCCTGACTAGATCAGAGCGAGCTGTTTTTGAAAGGAGGAAGTTAGGCAAAAAACACGTTTTGATTATCGTGCAGTGTTTTCAGAATTCAGACTGAATTATTTTGATTTGTCTGGTTGGAGATTTTTGAGTGAGTTGGGAGACAAAAAGAAGAAATTAATAAGGAAGCAAGCGATGGCTTGTCAGGTCGGGTTTTTCTGCTCTCTAGCCCAGCCATAGAGCCAGGGAAGGGAGATCTCAGTTCCCTCCTCTCCTGGGGGGAATGTGGACCTCCAGGCTCTGCTCCTGGGGCAGTGCTGAACTCAAACGCTGGGACAGGGCTGCTCCCAGCAACCTCTCCTGAGATGGGTCTGTTTTGCATAAGTAATTAAACACATCCAGATTGAGGGAGCTGAATGTGGGTCTCCTGCAGACTCTTAACTGTGGCCAGGTTAGCCTAAGACGGGGCTTTCATCTTGTTGATGAGGCTTCTTTTGTACAGGATACTGAGCCAATGTTTAGCAAGGGGGGGGGAAAAAATTCCCCAAGTAGTGGGATATTAGGCTTGAGGATTTCATTTTGGGTGGATGACAATTTTCTTCCTCAGCTGACGCTGCCAAGAAAGAATCAGTCAATTCCCATAATTCCTTTAACAATTTTGGCCTTCCATCTCCATTTACCTTCATATCTTTTTATTAAAAAATAGGCACTGTAATAACTTTTGTATCTTGAGAGATACGCATGAATTGTGAATTACTGAGTTTAATATAGCACGATCCTCTAAGTCTGTGCATGCTTTCAAAACTTGGTATCCAGGTCTGTGTGCAACATGTCAGTTATTTTGCCCTTTCAGTATCTACTTTTTTTTTTTTTTTTGGCTTGTGCAGTCTATTATTAAAAATTGGGAATGAAATTAATCTATTTTGCAGGCAATAGATTAAACAGAGCTGTCTCTGGAGAAAATGTTGTGTGTTATTTTAGCTGAAAAATAAATCCCAATGAAGATGACATGTTTTCATACTCAGGCATGTAGACCAGTCAGTGCATCTGAAAACACATCCAATCTTTTAATTATGTCTAGGCTTTGAGTAGTCAGTTCTGTAACAGTAATCATAACGTTGCCACACGCAGAAAGAAAAGCATCTTTTAAAAAATATTTTGCTTTGGAAACTAGGTGACCAGCTAACCTGCATCCTCGGATAACTGATAGAAAATGAGCGGCAGGGGCTGGCTGCGGGAGCAGCAGGCGGTGGGTGAGGGTCGGGGCTGGGCAGCTCTTTGCAAAGGAAGGACTCAGAGGCAAAGTTTCCCTTCTCTCCTTTGCATATGCATGTGATGGACCTGGCTGCTGAATCACATTGTTTCTTTGCTTTCTTAACAGATTTCACTGGGTTAATCATGTGGGAAATTTGGTAGTGGTGTACAGAGCGTATATCCAAACTTCTCTCTCATAATAAACTAAAAATTCCTTTAAAAGTTCCATTATTTTGTCATTTCCAAGAGAAGGCTCAAAGGTAAATGTTGATTTTAATATGGTTGTGGTGATTCTCCTGTAAGTTTTGCAGGTAGAATACCAACATATCTTACAATGAATACTTATGAGCTATTGATGAAAAACGAAGTAGTTGCAGGGCTTGTGGTGCAAGATCTGCCTTGCGTTTGGGAAGCTGTATAGACATCTTTATATTAAATGTATTCACACCATCTCAAAAGATCATGCTGGAACTGTAAATTGTAACCCTCTAGCAAAAGTTTAATGTTTATTTAAAGGGGGCATCTTTCTATTACATTGTTTGAACAGATCTCCTCAGACAATGATCATAACCTCGTTCACTTTTCCTTCACACATAGGTTATGATATCTATACTGTTCTTATCGCATGTGACTTCGCTTTTATGAGCTGTCTCTGGCTCTCACCTGATTTTATGCTTGAAGTCAATAGGGATAACGTGAAGCCCTGAACAAAATGACAGCCTCAGATTTTTGAGAGCTTCTTGCAGTGGTCAAATGTTTGAGCCTGGGCAGGGAGACGTGATTTTTGTTTTTGATGCACTGTGGCTGCGACCCAGCCGGATGGTGGGGGGAGCTGGAGGGTCCCCGCTCGGTGTCAGCCCTGTCCCCGCGTCACGCAGCGCAACTCGTGTCGGGGGGACGGGGCCCTTCTGCCCCTGTGTACGGGGGCTCCTGGGACCTTTGTTTCTGGGGACCCGCTGACAGCTGCGCCCTGCACAAGCCTTGTGGTCTATGGCTGGGCTGCACCAGCCCGCTCGCCTGGGGTGGGATTCGCTTCCCCTGCTCAACGCCTGGTCCTGCAAGCAGTCCCAGCTCAACAAGCTTGTGTTGCTGTTGCTCAGGCAGCCCACGTGCTGCCGAAGCAAATTACGACTCGAAACCAAGCTGCCTATATAAAGAGGCATATTTTTCCATGCAGAAATATAAGTCCATGCTGATTTTCATGAACATTTTAGAATCTTTGCTTTTGAAAATGTGACTTGTGGCTCGCCTGTGTAAATATACGTATTTTTTCGCTCTAAACCTAAAAGTAGACATTTCCCAAAATACCTTTAAGCAGAAAATTTCATGTCAGATTTGCACAGCAGATTTTTGTTTGTTTGTGTTTTTTATTGGCAACCTCCTTTAGATCTGTAATTGCCTATAACTCACACGTATTATGGAAAGGAGGCTGAAATCTGCATATAAGCTGTATGTATTCTGAAAGATGAGCCCGTCAAAATAATTCAGCAAAAAGTTCAGACATGAAGTTGGTTGCTGAGTAGCTGTTCCAGCCTATGCAAAACAGCTGCTACCCACTGTATGATGAGGAAAAAAAAGATCTCTCCAGCATCCTGATATATAGATTTTTATACCTAAGCTGTTAAATATTAATAATGTTACCCTTTTAAAATATTTAGGAACATACAAGCAGGTTGTTACAGAAAGCATATTTGGACAAGAAGAAACTCCTCAGCAAGGAGGTAAAAAAGATCTCAATCTGTACATCTTTGTGTGTATGGGAAAGGCACGTAAGATCTGTTTCCCAAGCCCAGCAATTCCCTCTCACTCTCTGCGCATTTGGTGAACCTGCAAGGGCAGCAATAACAATTCTGTACTACAGAGATTTCAAATCCTCTTCTATTTAGGTTCTCGTGCTGTGCTCTCATCACTGGGGTTTTGCACCTAGGAAGGGCTAATAGGTACTAATTATGATTATAGCGGCAGCTATTTTTGCTATACTTAGTGTGGTCCCATATGTTTAGGATTCTGGAAGACAAAGGGGACAAATTGAATGATTTTGGATGTGAAATTCATTTGCAGTGCTTTAATTCCTTAATCTAAGACTAAAGGGTGTATTGGATATGCTGGCCTAAGAGTGAATATGCACTGAGCCTCCTGGGGATTTTGTCTTATGTGAACTGGCCCCAAAACCTCAGAAAATAGTAGAAACAAATTTTTTCTTTCCTTCCCCCCCACTTTTTTTTTCAGCAGAGTTCAATATAATTTTGCAATCTATTCTGCATACATAAGGAAATGAAGGGCATGCATGAAGTTATTGCACTTTTGAGAAATACACACAGTAATGAAGAATCAAATTCTCCACTGAAATAATTGCACCAATTTCGGTGGAGTTAGGCCAGTAGGGAATCTGATCCTTAACAAACTTTTTCAAAGCCTGCGGAAGTTTCATGCTGGAACATATTCACAAATATCTAGCACTTACATGTTTGTCTTACAAATGAAAATTTTTTTAATTTGATTAAAATGCTTATAGAGTATGCTTTCAGTGGATACCTTTTCATATATTCTATAAAGAATTTAGTATAAATTCTTAAAAATTCTTTAGTAATTGTCTGAAGGCATATAACTAAGAATGTAAGACTGTTTCAAGCATGAAAAGAAATGAATTAAAAATCCAGAATTAATGTGACTAATTTCAAATTAAGGCTTACTTTTAAAAGATATTTTGCCAGGATAAAACTAACCTAAGTTTCCATACTTATGCACAGTTTCAATTTTTCTCTCTCTCCTTTTTTTCTTTTGCTGCAGGCGCAAGTATAATCTTATAATACCAATAAATGAAAAATACGCGTTGAGGGAATCAATACACTGATTGTATGATTTTTTTGAACAAGGTTCATTTTGTCGTGGCAGATTAATTTGTGTTTTACTTAACATAAAATTGTCTGCAACCTTAACTCAGAAGTAAATTGCTCTTCTAAGACTTTCGATTTTGTTTTTAAATAATTAACAGAGAAAGAGGAACTTTGAAACAGTTCAATTAATTTAATAACAAAAGCCTTTTGAGGTATAAATACAACCGCTTGCTCCGTTCAAGCAATACAATTAGCAATAAACGTACAGTATGAAATAGATTTTAGTATATATCTCAACCGAGGGACATGCCATCCTCACAGCAGCAGGAAAACACTTACACTTTCAAAGACGAACTAAATCCCAAGAATATTCCAGTTTCCTCAAAAGCCTGTGTTACTGAGCAATAATTTAAATTTCAAGTAGCTATTAAAAAATAGCAAATGAAGTGTGGAGAATCCTCCACTTGGACACGAGGGGAACAGATTTTGAAGTTTTATTTTTTAAAACAGATTTTGCTTTTTATTTACCTTCCCCTAGTCCGCCCCCCCCATAGTGTTCCTATGGAATATACGCATCACAGCTACTTAGAAGTTCGACAGTAAGAGCACAAATGTCAACCAAAGGGCATTATTCAGCATGAAACATCTGTACCAAGTTGTGAAATCATGGTAATACTATAAGGAATACGCTGAGCAAAAATTCCTGTGTCTAATATTGTTACACAATTTTATGTGATAAATAGCCAGAACAAATGCTCGTCAGAATTACGTTTTTGTTCTATCTTATTCTGCAAAACTAATTTGTGAATGGCCTCAAAGATAGATGATTTGCTAATTTGCAGATGTCTCTCCGCTTTCCTCTCTGTCTCTGGCTGGTTCAGGAGATTATGCATTTACAAACTCTGTGTGCATGTATAAAATATCTCTCTTAGGCATTTCTCCGTCACTCATCATACCATGTTTAAGTGCTAAATATATGTATTAGGCACACACATGCCCACCCACAAATGTGAGATACATATACATATCTACTAGCTAGACATTCAATTAAATATGTATTGTAAAAGGCTGAAGTGATTTCAAAGATTTGAAGACAACCGTGATGACAGTATATATTACTGTTAAATTCACCAAGGCACATCTGCAAAACAGACTAGGGACTTATCTGTAAATCTTTTCTAGGAAGCTAAAGGTAAACATTATTTGTTTGCCAGAACAGTGTGGAAAAAATATTTATGATTTTGAGAAACAGTGAGTGAAACGTTTGCTGAGGGAGTACTACATTTGCTTTTTAAATTAATTCATCTCAAGTAATCAGGATGGAGTTAAATGGAGTAACGCCACTGAACATTTCAGACTGTCATTTGGGGTGCGAACACTGGCACTCAGAGAATACCTTTTAAGCACAATACTTTCATGAACTCATTTTTTTTTCCCTGAGGATTAAAAAAATAATTTTTATGCACAGTATCCGTGGCCTTGTTTAATAATTTCCTCCCTGCTGCAGCTCACCTTTAGAAAGGATGAAAAGTTTAACCACATATGGTAAAAGTTTTAGCCCTGGGGGTTTTATTATTGCAATATTCCTTTTCAATTCACTGTCCACCATAACGGGTCTTAACCTTTCCTCTCTAGACAGACAAGCAGAGAAGTACAAAAATGAAACAAGCTATGTTTAGCAGAATTTTTACATACCATAATCTCTTTACCATGGTCAGGCAAGACTGGAATTTTCGAGATGATCTCTGATGGCACGAATCCATTGCAGGACAGAGCTGATTTACAGCTTAGCACCATTCTCCACTCTTCACTGAGAGTAAGTTAAATGACCCAAGAATAACATTAATATGTACTATAACTAGATAGAATGGTGGTCTAAAGTGTGGTCTAAGGCATTAGCTTTCACCCAAGGAAACTCAAGCTCATATATTGCCCAGAAATACTAATAAGGGTCAAGTATCATTACTATTTTAAGAGGTCGACAATGCAGTGAGTTATGGGGTAAGATAGCGAAGCAGGGCTCTTCTGCTGCCTTCTGTCAACCCTCTTGTCTCCCCACTGAAATGTTATGAACAAATCTTGGCTAAATTTGGACTTATTATTTTGCATGCTGTTTTGTGGCTAACCTGGTTTAAAAATACCTGCTGACCACTTTTCTTGCTTGGTTGGACCAATATGATTAACCTCAGCTAAGTCTCACGACAAACTTCTTCCATTTCTCCCTCTCCTCCCTTTCATCAGGGCAGTGGCTTCGGAATAAAAAAAAACTTGGGAGAAACCGAAGCCACAAGTTTGAAACCGAGTTAGTAGGGGCACTAAAATATTTCCCCAGTAACAAGAAAGATCTGACAAAACAATAAATAGAAAAGTAAGATGTTGAAATTATTTTAAGACAGATGCCTTTTTAAACTGTATTAAGAACACCTATCATGGAGCCTGATTCCAGCAGTTCCTCACACAGGAGGTATTTTATCTTCACAACATCTGGTACTGTCAAGGAGGTACAGTTGTAGACCTTACCAGATGCAGACACCCCATACATAAAAGTACACTAACAAATCATACCATTAATAGCGGCACAACACAAGTGTTTCTTATACATCCATGAAGACAACTATTCCTTGGCTATGGGAAAGCTTAAAGAAAAAAAGCCGCAAAACCCCGCAACAACCTCTAACAGAAATTTCTTGTGATTCCTAAAACATAAAAATAACGCTGAGAGCTTTATTTTCAGCTTTTTTATGGATGACTGACAAGAAAGCTGCTTTCTTCAGGGTGAAAAACTCCTTGTCCCATAAATCTGTGTGGTTGACATATCTAGGTAAATTTGTATCCTTGCTCAAAGGGATCACTGGTTTTATTCTCTATGGATATTTCACTCACTCTATGGTGGAAAGTGAGTTGAGGCAGAAAAAAAATTGCTAGATATTTGAAGGAAGGTTTACATTATTTTATATCGCCCACACTGTTCTGTTGTCACTTGACTTCTTTTATGAACTGTTTAAAACATGATACTATACTACATAAACCTTGCCCGCTTTTGAATATGCAGTTTGTTCCACACCCTGAAAGTCCTCAGCCCGATATTCCTTTCCTGTCCTTGTCTGTTAGTTGGACATAACTACATTAATCTCAACATAAAACATGCAGGTATTTGGAAGGTATGTGTTATATTTATATAAAACATGTGCTATGTTTCCTTCTTTAATATTTTATCTTTTTTTTTTTTTAGTCAAGGTGTCTCTGATAGTCTTTCTACTATAAATGAGCAGTCCTCTGTGTTTCAAGTAAGCCTTCTGCGAGGGTAAATCTGAGCGTCAGTGGCATTAATGTAATTGCCACAAACAAAGATTTAGTTTGCATACGTCTCACTTGATCCCTCCCCTTCACATTTCACCAGCAATAATCAATATGCTACAGGACTCGTCAGTACGATGCATAGGACTCACAAGAGAGGCAGAATTTCTATTTCTGATTCATTTCTCCTCTTGTGAACAAAATCCCCGCCGTTTAATTAAATGATTAAGTACAATAAATAAGTCTCAGAGAAATAACTCTTTTAAGATCAAAGCACTGTTCGATGTTTTGTGTGATCTTATCATAACAAAATGCACAGAACAGCAGCAAGCCGCAGCCCCAAGGAGTTCTTTCAGTGTATTTAATACGGCTCCTCTCAAAGCTGGAGTCATAACATGTTGTCAAGACCGTGTTTTCTATTTCTGCAACATGCTTTAAAATTTAATTTTCTCCAAAACACGTGCTGCTTCTTGGAACTGAAGAGATTTTAACTGCCGGCGCGGTGTTATGACAGCAGTGATGGTGGTGGTGCACGCTTGGCAGAGGGATTAGCTATGGGTCAAATCTTTAACCATCTGGATTTACCATGAGCTAAACCTTATTTCTGATACCTCTGCTTAGACTAACTGGAGAGTGATTCCCTTTTCGTCCTTTCGAAAGTTTGCCGTCTGCTCTCCCTGCGCAGTGGGGCTGCGGAGCCGCACTACTCCTACCACCCTGTGGCAAGCCCACGCCATGACAGACACAGACACCGCTCCGCCCGGAGCCCTGCACAGTCCTGTGCCTGCTTGTGACTGATTCTAGGAACAATTACATTTTTCTTTTTCTTTTTTTTTGTTTTGATGCATACAACACACACACAGGTGCAGAGCGCTAAGATGAGAGCAAATCTTGTGTAAAAGAGATTACTAATGCCAAACTATTTTTGGATGTGTAACTCAAACTATATTGAAATAATTCTTAAATATTGCAAGGAACAGACTCTGGTTCTGTACCTGAACTATTACTGTATTATAGAGATAAAAGACCTTAAAGAAAATAACAGGGTAGTACATTAGGCATGTCTATTTGCTTTACCTAACGTATTAGGAGATGATGAAGACAAAAAGTTATCTTGATCAAAAAAGAAAGGTTAATACAATTAAATTTTCTCACTGCATGCACATTTCACAAATTCTCTGAATTTTATATGTTGCAGATGGTGTTCAAACAAATCAAGAAGCTGAAGCTAAAAAAACCACACCAATGGAGAAACTCATATATTTCTTCAAACGATAAGATGAACTGCAGATGTTTGTTGAAGCGCGCTGCTGACGCAGGCGACCTAAGAAGCAAAGGCTTAAAAAGAAGAGTCCAGTTGTGTTTAGCACTGGCCAACCACACTAGCTGTCACTGCATGATTTATGAAGGCTGCTTGCTAGATTTTATGTTGACAGAGAAATGGTGATTAAAAAAAATCTGACCAGTTACCTGTGTTAACAGGGAACATGGCAAAGGAATAGCTGCAGCGTAGCTTGCACCCCACTTGCAAGTTTAGCTTTTCTGGACAGACAAAGATATTTAAGCAGCATAACTCACTTCCATCAATCTTTCAAAGTTTTGACCAACGTGCCTTCATGCTTCTGCATTTTGGCCACATGGTTCTCGGTAGGGCTGCTAAAATACTGTGCTTGTCTGACACCTGCAGTCAAATTAATCCAGAGTTAAGCCTGACAAAGTCACTAAAAGGAAAACAGTTGTCTGTTTAAGAACTCGGGAATCAGAGAAAAGAACAGCTGCCCGATACATGGTTAAAAATCATTACTGAATGTTCAAAAATTATTTTCAAGATTATGCTTGATAATGTTTACAAAACCTACAATTAACTCGATGTTTTACTGGGGGGAAGTCGCACCCTCATGTGTCAGTGTTTCCACTCAGAAAATCACATATTCTTAGAACTTGTTGCAACTTGGCTGTAAATATTTACTCTAGACAGCAGCTTGGTATACAAGGTTGCAGCCCAAAAGCAAATATTTCATAGCAAGTTTTAAACATATGGATTTTCCCATTTGTAAATGATTCAGGCAGCCTTTCCCCTCCCTTAGAACTGCTAACTCAATCTATAAACATAAATATACCATTTCAGAGGAGAAAGGATGCAAATTACACATCAGTGCAGCAGTCCTCAGGGAGTTTATTACAGGGTAATTGGACCAAACAAGGGCCAACTTCTGGCCTGATTTACAGCCTCAACATGTCTATTGACATCAGCAGAGGTCTAAGGCAAGGAAGAATTTGGCTTTAAGGGGTTGGAAAGAGTTTGAAATTCTTCCAGCTTAGCCTCCCTGGGCTAACTTCTCCTCTGAAGAGGCAACATTATAAATGCGACTTGCTGGCAACTCGACTTGCTGGCTTCAGAAGGGTGTAACTCAGAGCAAGGCTCTGCCTCCTAAGCGATGCTTACTCATCAATTCTGAATGTGGCTCCTCTAAACAATTATAACTCTCCGCAGATATTGAGTAACATCACAGGGTATGTGTGGTTTTCTTATGTAATTCCTTGGGCTGGTTGCAAAGCAGAGCTCCAGGCTGGAGGCCAAGTCACACAGAGTATGAGCAGCTTCAGAAATAACCACCATTCAGGTTTGTTTACTCTGAGGAGCTCAAGACGGAAACCATCAAATTACGGAAAACGAAGTAAGAAACCCGTTCTTGTCAGCGTAGTTTTTACAAACACTTCCTCAGGTCCCTCACTTTTCCGTGGGGTTAGGAAGAGGGCGTTGGGGCAGGTTAATGTGGCTACCGTATCCTGCACTGAGCTGGGTTCTTCTACCCTTTATTTCTGTGTTGCCATCGGAATAGTCTGCCCGTCTTGGAGTGCACTGGAGATGTCATAAAACACTCTGCAAAATGGGAGGCCAAGACTGCAACTGTCAGAGGGCGATGGCTCCGTATGGCTGGGGCCGATGCTGCGGATGGCTGGCACCATGTCGCAGCCATGAAAGGCACCCGAGTATCAGTGTGCTCACGTAACAGTTAGTGACAGACCATTTTGTAAGGTTTGTGTGGGACTTTTACACTGTCTACGAATATTCATTCAGCTACAACTCAAACTGGAAGTGACTCAGAGCGACTGTTTCATAGGCCATGGCAAATTGCTTGGAGGCTTCTACGCAAATGTCCATAGCATTATATATATGTATTTCAGATCACCGTTTTTGTGGTCCCAGAATGGTTAATAGAGACCAAAGGGCAGCAGTGTCTTCATCTCAGGGTTGATATTCAGTAATAAGGTGCCGGAGGTCCACCTTTATTTTAGATTAACATGTAGGTCAATGTCTCTGAACATACAGTATTTTTCTCATTTATTTGTGTGCCTTAATTTGGCATTGGTATTTCCCCAGACTTCTTCCAGTAGGTGCTCCGAGCTACTCTGTGGTTCTGTGCTTCTCACTGAATCTATCATAGAAACAAACCCTGGCAGTTGAGTCTGAGTCAGATTTTGGTTCTGCCAGCCACGGAGTTTATGAATGTACCTAATGACAAGTTTCTGCAGTGTGCCATCAGAAATGAGAGGTGTTTACAGCGTAGTTATGGTTATTGTTAAACACAGGAAATGTTTGCAAACATGTCTTCAGAATTCAAGGAGGGTGCCTGGATCTACCCTATAGATGGGCTGCTTCTGTCACTCTGTAGCAGCTATGCAAGAGCGCAGGTCTGTACTTATCTTCTTTAGATATTCAGTGGCAGCAGTGGGAGCCGTTGGGTGGTGGATTGGATGGAGAGAATTAAATCTGGTGTGCAATGGGACTTTTCTACATGCTTTTTGACAAATTTGATATCATTCCAAAAAATGCTTCATACGACAGGATTGGAATCTCTGCTGTGTGCACTTACGCCGTTGCCTGCCTGGAGATTTTCCTTTGGTTTAGTGTGTCCACCTGTGAGTATCTCTTGTGCCTTGTCCTATACCTCTTCAGGGTAAAAAAATTATTTGTGTTTTCTCTTTGCATAGGACTTCAGAAGATGGGAGACTGGTCCAGTTAGAGGAAGAGCCCTCAGTTCCCTCAAGGGTGTGGGTGACCTTCTATTAGGGCATAGACTAATACCAGAAAGGTATAAAAACTCGCCTTCAGGGAATGCAAAATATGCACAAGTGACTTAGCTCAGCTACAGCTTCGAGTATGCTTTCCCCTTTCTTATTTTCTTTGGTGGAGAACGTGATGCCAAGTTGCTTTTCTGCCCGAGACTATGTGAACGCTGTCTTCCACCTACTTCTGTGGGACACGCACATGACAGAGTCTGACTTTATAAACTCTTACCATCCTTGGTAATGTCATTCCTTTGATAAGTCACCGTATTAAATACCTTGCCACCATATTAAATACCTTGCCTGCATTTCATATGTCATTAAAACTTTGATGAAGAAAAGTCTTAAATAGAAATAAAGTATTATGCTATCCCAGCAAGCTGCAATGGCATCTCTTTCGTCCCTGAAAGCGTTTGCATAATAAACAGCGCTATAAAACTATTGTTCATAATGCTTGTGTTATTCTTGCTCCTGATAAATGCACTATTGAAATAAACTAGCTTTCTTAGCACTAACGATCGTTTGATTAAAGAAAAGTTTCTGGTTAACATTTTGTAACAATGTACTAAGTAACTTTCAATTAAATTTTTCTATATGTGGAGAAAATGTGTAATGAATAAATCAGTAAAGACTACATAATGGAAGCCTATTAGCAGGGTGAATATATTCTTGTAACTCAAATTTCTATACCACTTTAGTACTATCTTCTATCAGAAGAGAAGGTACAATTACCAATTTTATCTTATCTTAGGCTTATTATTAAAGAGTAGTAAAGGAAACTTCATTCCAGAAGCTATAATGTGATTTTTGATTAATGGTAGGATTTTTATGTGACAAGAATATTTCTCCTAGGCAAAGTATGCACATGTATCTTTGCCTGAACTGACTTGTTTCTGGCAGGCTTTTCACTGGCAGAAAGCTTTGCTTCTCTATAAACATATGTATTTTTCTGTATGTATAACAGATTTAAGTGTACAGGATCTAAAAGAGTCTGAACTGTATCTATGCTACATGAAAGGGTTTAAGTCTTTACTTCACTTTTTAATCTATTTAACAAGACTCACTAAACAATAAACACCTCCCACTTTATCTTATGGATGTCAAAGTTTCAAAGGGAAATGTTACAAATATGAGCAAAATTAATCATCACTTGAAGTGTTGTAAGTGGGTCTCATGCTTGTAGGTAGGTGCACTAGTTACAGTTATTGGAAGATACATGTATATAATGATGGCCAATGGGATGTCTGAGAGATTATTTAAAATACTTTTTCAGCCTTTAAAATGTTTCTTAAATTTATTTGCAATTGATGGAAAAGGGTATCCATTCAAGGTTTGCTGTTCTTCAAAGGATGTGCATAATACTTTGAAAAAAGCAAGGTTGGAGTGTGTGAAGTGAGAACTAAATCAAGCTTTCACTAACACCAGAGAAAGAACCGCATCAGATTTTTCAGTTTGCTAAGCCTTGAGATGTTAGCATTTGCTTGCCAAGTCTCAGTTGCTATTCACCTGTGTGCAAGGGACAGCAAATAGTCCCAGCCTATACGGACGGTACGTGTAAGGCATGGGAGTTCGTGTGATTAATAGGTTACCTGCAATTACTGTTTAGCCAAGCACAAATGAGCTAAGAAACACAAGAAGGCAGACCAGTGTACCTTGAGGGCATGACCTGGCTGTCAGTACTGCGGGCAGCCGAGTCAGCCGGCAGCCTTGGGTTCGCTTCTCCGTCCCGCTTTCCAGTACCTCTGGGCTCCTCTGCAGAGAAAGGAAAGAGCTCTGTGGGAGGCAGCGATGGAGAGTCTTGCTCGGTCATATGTGCTCTGTGTCTTACCTGTCCTCATAAAGCAGGATATTGCTGGCTCCTCACCTTGGCACACGCACTGCACTCCACAGCAAAGGACCTTTGGCCACAAGAGGACGGGTTGCACGTGAGCAAGTCCACTCTGCCTCTTTGGTTTTCAGGGCTAATGAGAACCAAACCTCCTATAGATTCATTCAAATATGTGACTTGAAGTTCTGGTAATTTTGCCTCTACCATCTTTTTTTTTGTCTGTTTTTAAAGAGATTGTTTCAATTCCTGGCTTGAACTGCTATTAAAGCATTCAATTTTATTCTTAGTCAAACTTAAGGGAGTTGCTCTGGATTTCAATAGAAGAACCAAATTAATTTAATTTGGCCTAGCTTCCACTCCAAAGCCTCTATTTTCTTTTTTTATCAATGTATGTGATTGTTTTTTTATTCTATTAGTGTACACACAAAACCATTTCTCTTGTTCTTTTGATTTCTTCCTACCAGATGTATTTTCCCTATATTGTCCTTAATTCCAAATAGCATACAGGTTACTTTGATTTCCCTTTCAATATATTTTGTTTTCACACATACATCTGCTTTCATATAAACATATATTTATGTATTTGTATACATGCATACTTATCTGTATTTATGTAGTCAATACATAAATATACATTCATATATATTTGTATTCATTTGTACAGGTATTTAGACGATAACTCCAGGCTAGCTCATTTCTAACCAATTCTCCCATAAACTGGCACTGACTGTATATTATTCTTTGCTGTCCACTTTTTTAGTCTCCGTTGCCAATATACATTCTATGAAGTGAATGTACACTGAAAATGCATGGAGTCCTGACGTGTGACACTGCTGCTATTTGCACTGTGCTGAATAGAAGGTTTGGTTCAAATTCTGCAGATGCCGGTGGATATCATTTCACGGAAAACAAGTGTTTGCGTCAGACAGGACATAAGTGTAATTCCTGGAACTCTTTCAATTGTTCCAAACAGGCACATTTTTACTGATCTCTTCAGACATCAGTGGGGTTTCTCTGGAGTGGGACTCCTATACTGTTTTAATGACCTGAGATTTGTTTCCTTCCTTGAAAATAAAGAAAGAACCAAAGTCATGTTCACACTCTTCATTCCTTAAAACCCTGGAAGAGTCAAATATAGTATGTTTGCACAAGAAAATGGCTGTTTCTGCCAAACTATATGGAAGCAATATCAATTCAGGTTGTACTGAAACTGGCTAAGTGAACTTGGCCAGCAGTTTTTGAACATCCATGTTATTGCATACAAAACTGACGGTGATTCACTGGCTGCTCCTGCTGCGTTCTCCACAGTATCTATAAATATACATAACATATGAAACACCTTTGTAAAGACTCTTCCAGCTTGAAGACCTTCTATCACCACATAAAAGCCTGCTGTTGATTCAGCTGCAACATGGGCTACCAACACATCTTCCAGGGCAACTACAGGACTTTCAAACTCTGCCACTCAAGTTTCCAGCAACACTGTGAACACAGTGCAGACCTTTAAACGTCCCTTTTAAAAACAGAAGGAAAAATGGGCCTTTCAATTAACCCCACATTAGTAGAAGAAAGATGATGGCATAATTTTAAATGCCTGTTCTCTCACGTGCAACGGCTGCACAGAACCATTTCCAGCTTCCCCGGTCACTAGTCTCTGAACAAATACAAACAAAAAACAGTAGCAGATCAGAGCTGAAGAAATTTATTCATTTCCCTTCCCCTGAAATATTTTACAGTCTTTCATTTATTTGTAAAATCTGTTCTAAAACACAAAGCCCCTTGAGATCTGGCATCTTGTTTTCAAGAGCCTCTGCAGGGAAAATAAGGTTGAGGGCGGCCTCGAGAACAAAAATACTAAAACGAAATGGAAGATGACATCTTCAGTTGTATAGATGTCTAGAAACAGATTTAACAAGATGCACTCATTTTCTCTTTAAGACCCCACAAAGGGTTTTCCATCATGCAGTGTTTGCTCCTGTATTCTCGCTGGTTTTCCCCCCGTTCTACCCTATGGTGCATTCTGCCCATTGATTTGTACCTCTGCCCCATCACAGACTGGTGTCTCTGCCGTGCTCGTAATCCAAGCCAATGAGCTGTGATTCTAAGCAATACCCAGGCAAGAGAGGTAGCCCCTCAGCTACCTGCAGAAAATACGCAAAGGGCGGGCACAGATCACCTCTTCTTGTCTAAGGGTTCCATGGGAAAAGGGGAGCAATGATTATGATCTTTTAATTAACGTTACATTTAATATAGCGTGAAACAAGTATGTTTGTTTTGGGGCTGACAAAACAGTCTCAAAACCGAACCTGAATTAATAGAATTGCAGACTTGGAGTTTGAGAGGTTACATTGTTCAAACTCCCTGCACGGGGGTTTGCCAGCACAAAGAAAAGGGCTTAGACACCAGTAACAAACGCTACCTCACTTTGTTTTGGAAAAGGTGGCTATGCTGTTCTTCTCTTTCTTTCTATGCTTATCCCCACACAGACAAATTCCACGAGGACCTTTGTTTGGGCTTCCTTTAATGTCAAGTGTCGTGCCACAGACAGCTCATCAGCAACATTTCACCAGTGTGATAATCTTTGCAGGATTTGGGTCTTTCACCATGCTTTGGCAAAAAACACTCTCCAGTTCAAAAAATGGAAACAGTTTTGGTCAGGTTAGAAAATAAAAAGCAAAAGTGTTCTGCAGTCTCATGGTTCAGACCTGTATCACCTCCCTGAGTGCACAGGGTCTTGCACACCTGTGGGGCGACAGAAAAAACCTACAACAGCCAAAAGTAATAACCCAAGATTTCAAAATAAAATGCGAAGGCAGATGTGAAAACAGACCATAAAGCCTGTGAACTATTACACTGAGTATGATCCTCCTCCAACTTACAACTCGTGTAGATCAGTTTTCCACTGATGTAGGACTGATACAGACCTGATGTAGCGTAGATTAAATCCCTATTGAAATCAATGGAGTTAGACAGGTATCAGACTTGAGGCAAAGGAGTGGTGAACTAATCTGATTATCTCAGAGTTATGAAAACATCATGTATTTGCAGAACTGACATACTTTGTGGTTTCTGCTTCTTGACCCTCCAAACGTTCCCTTATACCGAAAACACATTTGAAAACTTTAAAGATTTATTGCACAGGCCTCAGTTCAGGTAGGTAATTAATTGTGATGACTATTTACTTTGGAGCTGCTTTTGTGTGTGTTTGGAGGAAGAAGGAAGTTTGCCGCCAGGCAAGAGGGAATCTTTGTTTTGCTTCATTATAATTTGTAGCTATGTCACTGGCTGATGCACGAAGTTATAGGAATAGCTGCTGTTGCATTTTCTTTGTGAAAATGCACTGAGCATTTCATAGTGCTCAGCTTTTTGCTATTTTTTTTGTCTCCCAAGACTTTGGCATCTGTTGCTGTCAGATAATTTGTAGGACTGCCCACTTGACCCCTAGTTCATAGGTCATCAGAATCTATATGAAGGGGGTTATTCTCTGCTATTGTCGAGCAAGGGATTTGCATCCTAACTCCTATTAATGCTTGTAAATCTCTCATGCATCAATGACGAGAGGAGGCCTAAATTACAATCATATTTGCTTATGAATACTACCAGAGCCCTGACAAAATCCAAACAGGCATGGAAGTGGAATATTTGAAGAATATGAAGTTTCACGTGAAGTCTAACAGGAATCTGATCCTGCAAGCCTACAGGAGTGCAATTAGTGAGATACCTGGAAATATATTAATTCTTTTGAGCAAACAAAATGGTTAGGAGAGGTATTGCAACCTCGTGGCAACGAAGTCATACACTAGAGAAACAGTTGTCTGACTATATGTGCTAGCAGAGTGAATTGCATCAAGTATTAGACTTGCTGAAATCAGACAGACAGCTACTGAGAGGAACTCTTCATCACGGGCAGTTATGCGCTTCATGATTTAGCCTAGGAAAATGAACAAGGTGAAATCAAATCTGTTTCTAAATACTATAAACAGGCATGTTGCAGTCCAGTTTCTAAGATCTATGTTTTATAATATCCATCTTCAGTCCTGACTGCAGACATGTGAAGTAAAACAGGTATTTGTTTATGATTATCGGTGCGCAAACACCCATGACCATCCATGTCACCTTCCTATGGTTGAATCCTCCTTGCTCAGCTCGTGGTATCTGTCCAAATGCCTCTCCAACTTTCAGTTTCATTCGAGAGATTTACTTGCAGTAATGATGTCAGTGCTATTACGTGCCAGATTACTATAAGCATCATGTCAGCTGCCAGATCCCAAACTGTCTTCTTGAAATGTGGAGTAGTAGCGTGCTTGTTGCATGGAAATAAAGGAAGGAAACAAGTTTCTCCCTAAGTAGAAAAGGGTGCTGTTACGAATGTGCTTGACAGTCACAGTGGAAGGCCAGGTATATCCTACTCAACTATCTGAAAACAAATGCAATTTTACTCCTCTGCATATGTAAATTGGCAGATTTCACCTTGATTTACATGAAATCTGATGTACCTGTATATTAAAGTTATTAAAGGCTGTTGTTACAGGCACTTCTTCAAACGGGAACAAATCCTATGACAAATCCTCTGTACACTGCCTTTATTCAGTTACCATTGAATCAAAACTCACCTTGAATCCTTAGAGTCTGTATTGAGGAAGGAGTTCAAAGTTTGGATGACTAATTGATTGTGAGTGATTTAGTCACTCTAAATGCAGAAAAGTTCTCGGTAACCATAGAAAAAAATGATCTTAGCACAAAACAAACCAGAATTCAACCTCAAGTCTGTATCTTTGTATTAATTCGACATACAGTTGTACATATGTCTTCCTTTTTTTTAAATGTCAGAGTCAAAGACAGTACAATTAGTTAACCTGGAATTAAAACCAGCGTATACTTACTTATTCAGCTCTTTCCATGATAAAATTAAGATATCTAATGACTGAACAAATCAGAAGAGAACTCACAATTTTATCTCTGGCTTTATCTTGTCAGAATTATTTACTGCTTTTTTCATCCTGGAAGAGCGCACCTGCACATACTCTACATTTCCCTAGATGGAATATAAAGAACATACTCCTCAGGTTTCTAAACTGAGGTGCTAAGGGCCTGAACAAGCAGTCTTGACTCCTGCAAGCAGTCCCTTTGACTCACATGAGTTAGGGTTGCTGGATCAGTCTGTTATATATCACTGCATTCATTGCTACAAAGGTTACAAGTTCAAAAATGGAACAAATCAGAACAAGCGCTACTTCCTAGAAGTAGTAGTCTATTATTTAAAAAAATACTTCACAATGGCTTTCTCTTGTGCCTAAAAATGTTTTTTCTTGTAACTGAAAAAGCTGAAATATTATGTAAAGAATTGTTATTTATAATTACTATTTATTTATTAAGGATTTTATTGCCTTCTTAGACATTTACCAATATTTGCTGAGATTTGCTGAATTAAACTTGTCGCTTAATTTAGGATCTGTTTCAGTTTAGATATTCATTATCTGGATGTTTCAAAGAACAAAAGGGATGCCCCTGTCAATGTAGGTAGCTAAGACTGGACCCACTCTGGACGTCTTGTCTTATTCTTGATGCATGATGGATTGTGTTACCTGCATAGGCATGTATGGACATATACATAATATATTCCGTATCGTCTGATACATGATTAAACCTGTATAATCACAGAGAAACAAATAAGGAATACAAAGAAACACTTAAAAACAGTGTTGTGCAAGATGTGCACATGGGTTTAAGACTCTTTCCATTTTATGGCTACTATGCCCTGTCATTTAATCTCCAGGTTAAATATCAGACTAAATCACTCTTTTGCAGGAAATAATAGAAAAACAAAGAAATGTAACTTAAGCACAATTCAATTAGATGCAAGGGAATTGAGCACCTCAATTCTTAATGAAATTAATGATCTTTTATAATCACAAATGGCCAGACCTTAATTTTACTCGCTATTTAAAAGATGACACCTAGAGTAAAGTCATGTCCCATAAACCATTAAATGTCTCTGGGATTCAGAAAAGACTGTCCCTTCCTGGATTAGTAAGAGAGAGTCTTGACACACCTTTAGTGCTTCCAATACCAAGACAGCTCAATTATGACTACAAGATTTTGATTAAAAGGTAAGTGGAGCATCCCAAAGCCAAATGAGATCAAGCAAAGGGCATTCGTTAGCTTCGCTGGAATATGGCATCTGCCTAAAAGTCTTATCAACAGCCATTGTCATACATGATTGCTTTGGATTTCTACAATTTTGGTTATAGGTAAGTTCAAGATAACAGAGGAGTGACTTTTAGACTATGTTAATATTAGATAAATATTAAGAAAGTTTTTCCTACTATCTAAGCCAAACCTACACGCTTTCCCCATTACTTTGTGTTAACCACCTGAAGAACAGCTTATTTTACTCATTTTTTCCAGCTATCTTTTATGAATTTTATGGCTATTATCTAGCTCATTTAGAGGTTTATCAGAAAGAGTTTGAAATAATGTATTGCAATAGTCTGTTCTAGATGTCTTCAAAACAGAAATCTGTCCAGCAACAATCAAATGAGTTAGTATTGGCTTTCAAAAAAACACTCTTTGACTGATAAGGAAAAATAACCTTCCACTATCTGACTATAACCTGAGAAAGCTACTAAGATGTGAAAGTCCCCCCCAGAATTTTAGTTACTGAAGCTGGGAGGATAGGGATTCTTGTGCAATGTAGGATTGCACAAAAGGAAGCGGCCAAATATCCTGGGATTCTGGTTTGACCCAAATAGCTACAGACTGACTTGTTGCATTGACTTCCAAGATTGTATGAAAGATGTAAAATGAAAAAGTGGATGAAGCGATATTAGAAATAGCAATGTATCATATGCTGAACAATAGTAATATTCTGGCAATAGTTTTACCCTATTTTGCGAACCATGTAAGCTTACCAAACTGAGGAATAATCACTTTTTCTTCATATCCCTTCATTATACCTTTCTTACAAATAGTTCTTGACAGCAGAGTTGTTTCCCAAAACTTCTAGAGTAGAAATTGTATATATAGAGAGACTTTTGTTCTTTCCATGTGACCCTCACATTATAACCAGATGGTAAATTACTGCATTTTTCCTCTGAAAGGGCTGGGAAGATGTAGCCCATACTGACTTAATCTGAGGTTGATGAAGTGGTTTGTATGTGAGACAACAAGATTAGATTATTGCAGTATATTAGTTTAAAGTCTTTCTGACAGTGCCTTGTGTTACCTGGTATTAAACTATGAATCATCTCTGCATGCATACCACAGGCCAGATTCTCCCCTGGCATAAAATGATACAACTCCATTGATGTCCCCAGAGCTGCCCTTGCCAACACCAGCTGAGGATCTGGCCCTTATCACACAATACACTATTGAAATGTCAGTCTTTAGAGCAATTCACCAGTTTGATCTACCTCATCAGCCCTGGTTAGTCATGCCCTGGGGGTAGCTGTGATAATCTCCATTCAGTCTGTACTTCTGGAATGGAATTGTTTGGAAATAATGCTTTCAGCTGCACACCTTGCTTTTGGGAAGTTTGCCAAGAGGTTTCTTGCTCTGTTTTGAAATAAAGACTCACATCTCCACTGAGATTTTGGCTCTATTCCCTATTGCAAAATTTTCAGTAAGTTATTAGGTGTATCATTACCCCATTTCATTTCCTGGCTGTTCTGACTACCATCGTTGTGCCTGTACACTGAAACCACCAAGATCCTTTCCTCAGTCCTTCCCGTGAAAGCCTGATCCAAATCCCACAGAACTCCATTTGAAGTTTCCCAGAAAACTTTGTCAGATTCATAGGAGAAAATAATGGAAGACATCTAAAGTTTTTGATCAAGAAGTCTTCTATGCCTTTGGTTGAGATGTTGAAGTGGAGCACATGGGAGCAACAGGGAGCTGAGGCTTTCATTCCCACAAAGTCTTCTACGGGTTTTTCTTCTATGTCTGTACCTGCAGGAAGATAATCTCTTGGGGAGGACCTAGATATGGACTTTTTCTTTTTTCTTTTGGAGCATACTACTTGCTGATCTTAATGAGCAACTGCCTTCACTGGAATCTTTCTACAGATTCCTCAGATCTGTACTTCTCAAATAGAGGGAAGACTTTGAAGATGTGAAATAACTGGGTCTTTGCAGTTCTTCTGTAATATCCCAGAGCAGGATACGATGCTGATTCATATTTCTGCATTCTCTGTGTTCAGTGTCATGAAGTGGTTCCTTATCAGGATCAAGAGCAAGAGGAAAGAAGAGCACACAATCAGTTTTCTTTGAATAATGCACACAGTTCCTGCTTTGGATTGAAGTAGTTGCCTAAAAAAATGAGATTTTTCTAGAAAGAAGGAAAAACTGAATGCACTGGGAGCATCTTCCATACAAATTTACACATTTTTGAAAGCTGATAAAGTCTTATTTTCCTGAACACAAAGAAATCAAACAGTGTGAGGTATTTCCTTAGCCCACACCTCCAACTGGCAAATAATCTCTCTCCTTCTATCTGGACTTCATGCTTGACTTCTGCTGTGTCTCTGTATGTTCTCTGCTTCCCTCTCCTTACCCTGTCAAGCCTTTGTATCTACACAATTCACTTTTCTGAGTGGCCAGGCACTTCCCTTTGCTTTTTGGGTGATGACATGTTTCTCGGGTTTGATTTGCAGACTGCTACAGTTTCATAAGTGACTGTAATTGCTTCTTTACAGCTATCTGAAATGAAGGACAGCTGTTACACCTCAGGCTTCAATAACATTTTGTCTAGCCAATAACAACTTCTTCATCACCTCAATGAGGCAGCTCTGGTCCTAAACACTCTGTTGGCTTGTTCTCTGGACACTGACATGTTCCTGAGCCTGCTGTTTTCCTCTTCTCCAGCTGCTCTGGTATTTCCTTCATCTCGTACAGACACAAAAGTGCTCAGGAACAATGTCAGTGAAATACACTTCAGAGCTTGCCTTTCCTTTGGGTCATAAAACGTGACTGTGCTTGGGATGGAGATTGCTTTGTTTCACTGCTTGGTTCCATAAAAGAGCTTTGCTGCTACCTATATTAACTATTTTAAGTATAGCACACTTCTTACTCTCAGAAACTTCCTGGAGGTTGTTTCAGTCTCTTTGCTCACTCAGCCTAACAGCTTGGATGCCTGCTGGGTCTTGAGCAAGAGGTTTCACCACCCTGTCCTGTGTTACACCCTGTGCTTTCTCTGAAGTTATTCTTAATGTTAACGGTCTTCAGTGGAGAATCCCTAAAGCAAACGTAGGCAAAATGAGCACCCATCAGAAATCATGTATGTTTGGTCCATCTTTTCATCTTTTCATATCTGTAAGACAGCCTGCCTGCGTATGCTGCCCTGTTAGGACCAGAAGCTCAGGCACAGAGGCTGGTTGAGCTTTTTGTCTAAAACTTTATAGGGAGCTGTTAGAGCAGACATCAGAGAAAGCGGAGATGAAGGGCAGAAGGATAAGAAATAGGGGCGATAGTGCTAAAATTCCAGCTCCACAAACTTTTTTTTATGGGGAACAGCACTAGTTCTTAAAAGAAAGCAATGGTGCTTTACTTACAAGTGTTTGAGAAAGTTAATCAGCCAGTCTTTGCCAAGTGTTTGGAAATACATAAGGTGAAGTGTGCTGTACAAGCATTCTCAGTGGGATGGCTGTAGAGGCTGAGACAGGAGAGAGTCAGGGAGATATTGCCATCATTGGTGTCTGTGTCCTTGAGGAAATCTGCACAGGTGCAGGAATACTTGTGGCATCCCTTTAGCTGTTTTACGGAGACCTGATGGGAGAAGTGATGGTGTGGTCTTCTGCACATGATACCTACTCATACACAAGCCTTTGCAGGGAGCTCGTGTACCCTGTGTGGCTGTACGCGCAGCCTTTTGGTCTGGTGGGGGCACAGGAGTGGTGGTGCCTCCGGGAGCATAGGCAGAGACAGAGGTTTTTGTATGAGGACCCAGGCTGCACTGAAACTCATTGATTATTAGTGTCAATGTGGTGTGGCCACATTTCTTCAGAAATCTTTAATGCTGCTGTACGTCTTTGGCTTTGCAAGGCTTCCTAAAACCAACCCATATATGTGCCCAGAACTTGTAGTAAAATTCCACACTGAGAAATGCAACTGCCTGCCAGCAAATGCAGCTCTGCAAGTGTAGCAGGGAGAAGGATTCTTCAGGTCTCCTCCTGGTTTTGGAGGTTTTAGATTTTTGCTACCGTAGATTCAGCCCCGGTAAGTCACTTGGGAATCCTGCCTTTGTCCTGTCACGGTTTAAAGGACATGTCCTCATTGAGATGCAGACCAGATCACAACAGAGATTTTAGCAGATTTTTAAGTAAAGTATCAGAAACACAGCCCTGGGAAATGAGACACTTGGCACTAATAGATTTAATATTCCTCTTGTCACATAGTATGTTGCCTTACCAATCTTTCAGCTGCTCGTACAAAAAGCACTCTATGAAGTTACTGCTGAAGTCTCTTAAATGCATCATAGTGGAATACACAGGAGAGTTTTAAAACACTTCCTTCAGAACAGGAAATTAATTTTTTCCCCAAAATTTTGATCTAATGTTCATAGATAAAATGGCAGAATGCAGTGAATATACATATATACACACATTATAATGTGTATAGTATACTTATAGAAATATTTGTAGCAAAAAATTATTATTTAAAAATTCTGAATACTAAAATGAAAATTTAAACACTTTTTCTGGTGAAAACATACACAAATACAAGTGAAATTTTGTTATCTACGTGTATTCACCCTTGCTTGGAATGCTGTGAAAGCTTCAGACTATTTAAACAGTAATACTTTGGTCTCCTAGAAAGCCTAGCAGGCTTCCTTAGGTTTTTTTTCAAGCTCTTTGTAGAAATTAATTAAAGCTGTGAGAAACTCCATGTTCTTGGTACGCCTTACACCTGTTCAATGCCAGCTTACATGCCATGTCTAAGGTCAAACAGCAAATCAAAATCAGTAGTGGAATTGTGATATCAACACTTATGAGACACTCCTGGGCTGTTGGATATTATCTTCCACCAGACCACACCATTAGTTATAGAAAATAACTTTTGATTGCTCAGAGAATGATCCATCTACAGGAGCTGTTATTACCATCACTATAAGCCTGTGTGAACTTCAGCAAATGGTTTTAAGAACAGATAAACCCAGACAGAAGGAAAAAGCCCAAACTTGTGACAGTGCTGTTGACGGGCAATTTTGTTAAATCTGGTTTCACTTTATTTGGGTTATATATTCCATTTCATAAAAACCTTATCATAAAGTTCTAAATCTGTGAAGAATGACATTAAGCAATACTTTATTACCTCTGCCAGTCCATTAAAATAAATTTTATCTATCCCTTCCCCTATTATTTCAGGGAGTGCAAGTACTTTGATATATTTAGGCATCATTGCATTGGTGTCCAAGGTTTATTCTGTAATTGCTGTTGTGCAAATGAGACATTTCAGGAGCAATCAGCTTTTTTCTATATGGCCCATCACCACAGTCTATAAACAATGTATAGTCTGCACAATTTGTAACATATGAACTTTTCAACAATTTTATGGGCACCTTTTTGGTAAAGACAGATGTCAGACTGCACCCAGTTTATCCATACCCTGTAAGGTGTTCCCTGGCTTCCTAATTTATTAACAATGGTGGTTTGTTACAATGACAACTTGGAAAAACAGATTACTTAGAAGTTATGATGAAGTAATTCTGCTTCTTGGAGCCTCTGTAATGAATCACCATTTTCCCTCCCTCCCTTGACCTAATTTCCAAATCCTATACCTGTGCAAAATATTGTGATGAGAATTGTGTCTAATTATCTTCTAAATTTTTCTTTTAATTGCTAGAAGGATGCCCATTCTTGAATGAGGGAAGTATTCATGATGTAATAGTGTTACAGAGTCCTTGAAATCTAGATTAATTATTAGTTGTGTGGACTTCTGAGAGTTTTTGATGTATTCATTTGCATTCACAAAGATGGCTTTTTAATTAACAGGAGTTTTTGAACTTACACAAATCAGACTTTTGCGAATGTCCCTAGAAACGTGAAAAGTGTTAAAAGTGAGAAGAATCGAAGTTTTGCTAAAACGTTACCTCCTATTGCAAACACTGAATGCCCAAAAACATTTGAAACACCAGACCTCATGTCAACAGCTCTAGTGGATTTCTAATACAAAGTAGAATTATTAAAACTTGCATTTGTTAACTAGAAATGCTTTGCTTTCAAATACCATAGAAATGCTTCTGTAGCAAAGAGCAGCTTAAGAATATCTGATTTTCATTTGAGCTTCCATTACAGTGTATGTTTCTGCCTTTACCAGCAAGATTGTTTTTTCCTCTTTATAAATTGAAGCCTCTTTTCCAAGGACTCCAATTTTAAATGTTTCCTCATTGTAACTCTTCTGATCCTTTGTCACCACCTGAGACTTCTGGTTTTTCTTTGAGATCAAGAGAACAAACCAGAAGCTCTCAGTCTCCAGGTCTGTTTCACAGATTTATAAATGGTACCATATTTTCTGTATTATAGCCATTCACTTCTTAATGCAGCCTAACATCTAATTTACAATTTTGACTGCTGCTACTTATTGAATTCAAGCAGATGTCTTTACTGAGCTGTCCACTGTGATGCCCAAAACATTTCCCTCAGAAATTCACAAGAAATTCAGGTTCCAAAAGAGCGGATACATAGCTTAATTTGTACCTTCTAGAGTAAATGAATTTGTAAATAAGTGGAATTTCACCTGGCAGAATACTGTCTGATTTCCTCATTTTGTGATATCTACCTAGAGGCACTCATACACCTCCCTGCCAGGACTGCATAATTTCAGTTTTCATCACATGAACAACACCAGCCATTCTCCACAGCTATGGTCCCATTCCAGAACCATGCCATGGTGAGACTGGAACCTTTAAACCTCCACCATGGTCCTGTCTTCTCCACAGTTCCCAGTTACACACGAAACTGTAATCCAGACTTTTAGGTGTCTTTAATTGGATCTTGTGGTGAACTTCATCAGAATCTCTCTGAAGTTTGTATAAAAGAGATCCACCAGTCTTCCTGCATCTCCTGTTTAAGTCTTTGCAAAACCCTCAGCTAGAGTACAGTAAAGAAATTCATTTTTAGAAGTGATACCTCTATATTCTCCTAGGGGGATTAAAACACACTTATTTGTATTTATTTCCTCCTATGCTTTTCTTGAAGAGAAACTAGTCTGGGATGCCTAACGTTACCTTTCTAGCTTTTTTGGTATGTTTAAACTAGTCATTATAACTACCTATCTAGCAAAGTACCACATCCACTTAGAGCACATCTGCTTCATGTTTCATTTCCAGAGGACATCTGCACCATTTCTTGGGAGAATTAATGTTTGATCTTAATTTGCCCAAAGCCAACTAAGTAGTTGACTGGATCAAGGACATTTCCTGTTTGTATTGTTGTTCATGTACTCTGTTTTCAGGTATTTTGTCTCTGACGGTGTCTAAACTTCACAAAGTGCACAGGAACATGGCAATGTAGATATTAATCTTTCAGTCTGATGGCTAACGATCTCAAATGCTGCTCTGGTTCTCACCCTTCTTATTCATGTTTTCCTTTTTGAAAATGATCTTCTATTATGAAGAACTCAAATAATTTACTTCAGGATCTGGTTACTTGTTTTTCCAATTTTCTTGCCGTCCTCAGGGATGGCACTGTATATTCCCACCTTCCAGAATTCTTTCCTTCTTGGCCTCATCTGGGATAAGTTTAATTTTCAAATTACATTTTCTTTAGCTTGAATAGATTTTTGCAACTTGGATTTTGACTGTTTCTTCCTGGGTAGCTTCTCTGCTCTGTAATTTTACTTGGCAGTGAAATGTGAACACTATCCATGGTTCTGTCAGCATTTCTTTAAATATATTCTGAGTTGATTTCCTTTCCTAAATTTTCCCTGTAGTATATTTCTATGGAAATAAACATTTTAAATTTTTTTTTCTTTCTTTTTACATGCATACACATCTAGGTATAAACTGCATAAAAATCAAGTCATGTTTATTCATGCTATGATTACAGTGCTACTTAGGGTCTCACTTCATGAGCCAACTTTTGTCCCACAGCAGAGGTGCTGCTCTGAGAAGCAGCATTTCATGCCACCCAGTTTTTGTTTTTCCTGACCATCTTCTAAGGCAATGTTCAACCCCGCTAAGCTGGGACACCCAAAGGCATTCGTTCGTTACCAGCCTTTGTGCTGCCCACCTCCCAGTGACTCCCAATGACCTGCAGTGATGGAAGAGCTGCTATTGCAGTTTTGGCTGCCCTCTGTTTTGCTGCGAATTGGGAATTATACCTGTGAGGTTCCTATGTCATGGTCTGCATGAAGGGGACCTTGAGATGTCTTGAAGTTCTCTGTGAAAAATAAGAGGAAGGAAAACACATGCCTGAATATATAATAGCCGTGTAGTCAGGGCCCAGGAGATGAGACCAAGGGGTCAAGTTGCAATTGTGTCTGCTTTGGAGGAGCAGCTTGAACCTGCGCTTCTGACAGCTGGTGAAAGCTGCAGTCAACAGACTCTCGTGGAGGCTGTAGTAGAGCTGTCCCTGCTGCTCTTCTTTTAGAATAAAAGTAAAGATCTAATAGTATAAAATGTGAGCAAGATAACGATCACTGGTGTCTTCACTAATTTCTCTCTCTCTCTCTCTCTCTCCCCACACACCCTTCCAGGTAAAAGCTTTATTCAAGTTAGCATTTTTTCCATGAATGATTTTGCTTTCTGCAAAACAGACTCAAGTGGAAATACCAGACAGTCTACAAATTCTCCTGAACATGCAATTCCATCCATCCATCTCCTTTTAACCTTCATTAGTACATATCTGCACTCAGCTTCAGAAGATATTTTGCTTCCCCACTGGACTGCAGACATCTACCCATCACTGCTTTTAAATACAGATTTTACTCATATGATTAGACTCACAGTTGGTGCGGAACCAAATTACTTGATCTAGCACTTTTGTTGTGTACAGGTTTCATCTGGTTTTGACATTTCCCCAAATCTTCGGTTTAAATAAATCTTCCCAAAATATTCATGATCTTCCTTGAAGGCAGTCTGTTTTCATGTTGCTTAAAATGTAAACCATCCATGCAATGTAAATGCAAACCTCCAGGCAATTCATTTTCTAATTTGTTTTCTCCCGCATTGGAAACTCAAGAACGTGTACTTCATTTACATCTATTATTACTATATTATAGATATTGTTATTATTATTAACATTATTATTATTATTTACTCTGGGGGTGATATGTGCCCTCAGGCAGATACATTGTAAATTGAAACCAGATGTCCATCGAGTTGATGACATAGATTTCCAAGCACAGCTGAAATCTTTTCCTAAAATTCACAGTGCTGCAGACGAACTAACGTAAGTCTGTGTGACAAACCGGCAACAGAGCGTGGCAAGACAGAAATAATGTCACATGTCACCTTGTGATTACACAAAAAAACTTCTCACAGTTTTAGGTTTGCTTGTCAAACGCAGAGTGAAAATATAACAAACAAGAAGGGAAGGTAAGAGGCTACGGTAAGATTAGAAAATAGAAAAGGTACATTCGGAAGCCATTAACAAGCCAGCGCTACTAACCGAAGCTAGCTTTAAGATAGTCCCTCCAGGGAGGATACTTCAAAGATACTCAAATAAAAAAGGCAATTTATTGGCTAAGCGATCTTCTTAGAGGCCCCAAATTTCCTACCCAGCCCATTTGTTTTTCATTCCTCTTTAAAATTTAAAGTCACCTTTGCAATTGCTCAAGATCTTTAAGGAATTTTTTTTAGAAATTATACTAATTGGCCTATTTTTACTCCCCTTTCTTTGCCCTTAAAGACTGTGAATCTTGGTGCCTAAAAATAAGTCGAAGTGAGCTGAAGTCTGTGATCTCCAGATGGCTATCAGCAAGAGAGTTGTTTTACACCCTGTGCTTTGCGTGCAGTTACCTGTGCTCTCGTGCACCAGAAAGTTTAACCATTGCAGCGTAGTCAAGAACAGTAACACCAGAATGTAGGGCACAAACCAGCCCCTTGCTACGGCTATTGCCTACTGAGACCGAGAGGTCTGAATCCTCCCATTAGCCTCTGGTACTTTGATTTCGTTCTAATCTGCTGTGCGATATGAAATGTTGCAGCAATTTGAAGAAGAACTGAACGAATCCTCCTGCAAAGATCTCATTGTGAACCAGGGACTAATAACAGCATTTAACACCTAAAAGATATTATTATTATTATTATTATTTATATTCCATTAGAAATAAAAACTCTGAAAGTTCTGAATCTATAAAGATAGATCTAGAATAATGAAGAGAAAGATAGTATCTCAACAAGCTATTGCTACGTGCCTTTTTAAATGATATTTTAATTTTCTACAGAGTTTTCAAAAATCTTGTGACCAGTACTTTGCCATCGGAAGAATATGGCATTTTGTGCCACGTGAAGCTAAGAGGCTGTCACCGCGCCCCCTTTTGTGGGCATTCAGAGATACCCAAAGCGAGCCCGTGTGCTGCGTTAGCTGCCACGCACCCGGGCAGCACTCTGCCAAGCCAGCGTGCCCCATTCTGCTCCAACGGTACGCAGCCTGTACTAGTGGGACTGAGTTGATTTTCTGCTTTCCCTCTGTTGTCTTGCGCATGGAGGAGAGGAAAAGCATGATCTCCAAGACATCCAGCTGGGAAGGACATGAGGAGATACACCCTGTAAAGAAATTAACTGTGTGCTTAATATTAAATATCTGAATGTCACTAAATTTGTATGTGCTAAGTGGCGACATTTTTATGGGACCATAGAGCAGGTTTAGAACCTGAAAGCTCTCCTCATAAATATGGACTTCTGTTCTTCATGGGATTGATCATTCGTTCGTATTTCTTAGAACAGAAAATGGAGAAACGTGTAATCGAACTGTTTAAAATTACTATTTAACACCAGAAGTCTGCCAAAACACACAACGGGGCTAAGCTTGTATCATGTGCACTGTTCCGAGTTGAGAATGCATACAAATGCCTGACAGATTTAGCTGTGAGTCAGGACATTAGGGTGTTACTGTACTTTTGATATCTGGAGCAGAGGCTGGCATTGGCAGCAAATAAAGCCTTCACCTGCCGCCCTTCACCTATATAATGCTGCTTTTATTCTCATCAGAGCCTTCTCACTGAGCAGGAAGGAATGGGTTATTAAAATATTCAACCAATATTTTCATTAGCTTGCTATCAAAAGGGGGATTTACACATGATAAGTTGAGATGCTTGTATGCCTATAGCAAAAGAGAGTTTATGGCTACCAAGTGTTAAATCCTTTGTAGATTAAGCCCAAATTATTTCCTAGATATCAAAGGTCCTTTCTTACTTTTCCCTGAAATGTCTGTTATCTCCTGTATTTATACACTCATGAATTGCTGGAGCCCTCCCTGGGTGCTGATTCCTGCCTGCATCGCAAGGGCAGAACAGGGCCAAGCACAGCCCCAGTCAGATGTCCACCATCGCTGCCGCACACGGGTGGGTGGATGCCTGAAAGTCGGAGGATTTAGCCCCACTTGACATCATTTAATCCAATTTCTACTGCCTATCTACTCTTGCAGGTGACTGAGGAGGACAGGGACAAAGCAGGATCAGGACCAACACAGTGTCTCCTAATATCAGTCTACAAGGGAGAATAAAAAATGACATTTCAAATGAAGAAGAAAAAGATCCCCCTTGTCTAGCTTGTGCTGAATGCTTTTCCCCTATGCTCTTCCTCATGTTTAATTTTTAGTCATTTGCACTCTGATAGAGATCAAAGACTTCTGTCAAAATACGGTTTGCACTGAAGTAGGTATTTTGCAAACATATAGGGAGACGTTTTTCTCCCTGGGTGTCTTACAGTTTAAAACTAGTCTGAAAATTATTTATGGTAGGAATGATTCCGACAGATTTCTGCCTCTCGATTGCTTGCATTTTTAATAGAATTATCCTAAATTAGTCTATTTTCCTTTTATGTGTCCACAAAATGCACTTTCTTATAATTCTTGAGTTGCAGAGTAATTTAGCAGCAACAAGCACACATACGAATGCTAATTCATAAACTGTTACAGAAATAATCAGTGAACAGGTTCAAAAGATCTGAGCTATTGTCGCATGATGAAATACTGTTCTGCTAGAAGACATTTTATGGGGCAGAGAAACATTCAGTAGCCTTTAATAATTTTATCTGAATGAAATAAAACAGTGAGTTTATTAGGAAAGTAGGCAAAATCTCCAAATCAGACATGTCCAAGAAAGAAGGAACAGCTTAGTCCTCAGATATATCTCTGTATTGTTTTATTTGCACGAAGGAAATATCAATTGCAGGTTGGCAGCAAGCAGTTGTAACCTCAGGAGAAGGGAGTCTCTCCTCCCCCAGTCAAAGAGAAATATCATCTGATGTCTTAGCACTTCAAGTCCCTCTGCTTTCTAAACAAGTTAAGATGCTTCCTGTCGTGGCTTTTTTTTTTTTTAATAAGGAAAAGGTAAATCCACTAGGTAAATTTCAAGCCCAAATCAACCTTGGCTTTCCAAGCTAAAAGAAGGATGCTTTTCTGTCAAGATAGCCATCTGTGTCACCGACAAAAGATTTCAGAGATGCTGCCTGTCCTTTTACCAAAACCAAACAAGCACAGGACCAAAAAGGCTCTGCTCTCTCTAAAAGATTTTTCTGTCCAGATTATTTTTCTGCTTGCAGCTAAGGTCATGCTCAAACCTGTTTCCCCTCAGCTTCCGAGAAACGCTGCCTCTAACCTCCACCATTGGAGAGATCCATGAGCCACAGCAAGATTTTTTTCTCCCCTTTCACATCCCTGAGCTTAACAACCCATTGCAGAGCCGACAGTGGTGCGGTATCGTCCCGGCACGGCTGTCGGCAGTGGCGGTGCGCACGGGCTCCTGGCACAAGGAATCCCCGGCAGCCCTCCTCTATCAGAAAGCACCATATCCTCCACTCTTTGTTGCAGCGGTTCCTTCTCAAAAGCTCCCACTTATCCCTTACAAGCACATTTGCCACTTCAAATCTGCTTCCCCATGGGACTTTTTTGCTTTATTGTAACAACCTGTTTGCGTTTCCTCGATTGTCCAGCCTTTTGTATGCAGCTTGGGAAAAAAAACCCTCCACCTTTCCCTTTCAGATTCTTATTTCTCTATCTGGAGCTTTCTGCAAAAAATCCCCCATGAGGATGTTGCTTTTATTGCTGCTGTATATTTTTATCTTGCCATTTTATACCCAACAAAATGCAGGTCCCCCCCCATGCCACCTCTTCTCACCTTTGGCCAGCACTTCCTTCCAGTTTTAATTACCATTTCACTTACCTGTTACGACTCTACGCAGAATCACTGACACTAGAAAACATGCTGCACATTGCTCTCCTGTCATTGAGATGCTGGCTAGACTGGTTGTTGTCTCAGCCATAGGGACAGGATTCCACCCAGAGACCCTAAGCAATTATCTTTCTCATTCCCTTTTGAGGTTGGAGCATAGTATTGGTAATTAAATTCATACTTCTGTTTGTTTTGATTTTTTTCTATATGTTTCCATTTACCAGAAACCTTAGGCAAAGGATTTTCTACCGAGGTGAGGAACCAGGATCTAAGGCTGGTTTGGTTTAGCTCCGGAATTCAGTCTGGATTTAACAGTTACTTGGCAAATAATTATGTAATTTTATTTTTTGAAAAAAAAAAAAAGAAATTAAAAATGCCCTAGATGTTTTGCCAAGCAGTTGAGAATTTATTAGGTCACATTCACAGTTTGCTACATGAGGACCTGCTTGGAATGTATTAGTATTAGGGAAAGTTATTCAGCGACTGAAAATGAACTCCTGGATAAAACCAGCAAGAAGTGGACAGGGGAAAGAGAAATCCCCTGGGATGGGTCCCCTTGGCTGGAATCGTTATCTCTGCTTTCTAGTTGGCCAGCCAGCCGCTCTTTTCTCTTTTGCATTTCTGGGCCTTGCTTGCTACCGCACGCTACAAAAACCAAGCAAACAAATCTCTCACTCGGTATTTTCAGGTCATTTGCCAAGCTCCAGCACTGCTAGCTGCCAACCCCGATCTGGGTTTTCAACTGCCCAGGCCCATTCTTCCTGCCAGACCACTTTTTCCTATACAGCCGTGCCACCTACCTCCACCACTTCTCCATTTGTTTGTCTCCAGTTCATTATTTCTCCATTTCATTTCACTGCAGAGGTCTGATCCAAAGCCCATTGAAATGTTTCCGTCAGCTTCAATGGGCTTTGAATCAGGCCCAATGTCTTTGTCTCTTCCAGGCGCCCTCAGCTGCCTCTAGGTCAGTCTTTCGTCTCTTTCTGAGAGGTGTTTTCTTCCCTCCCCTTTTCATTCTGCAATGCAATATGCCGTGAAACCTCCTCTCCTCTGCACAGCCCACCTGAGCTGGTGAAGGTGATCTGAGAGCGGGTGAGCGAGAGGAGCTGGGTGAAGTTATAGACCTTGCTGTGCATGAACCTTGGCTGAAGGTAGAACCGCCTTTCAAAAGGCTTAATATTTTCAATTACTTTTAAGATGGCTATCATATTTGGCAATATTTCTTGAATTTACCATGGTTTTATGTAAATGAAACAATTGCCAGCTGTATAGGAGATGCTAGGGTTAAAGCAGACCAGACAAGCTGAAGGTCTGGTGGTGCACTGGGCTGCTCGTAGAAGATGGGAGTTTAACAAGTATGCTGTGGAAGGGGACAGCCAGAGCCTTGGACAGTGTACAGATCCACTGAACTCAAACGGACTTTGAAGATATACAGCAGAAAAATATTTGGCCCTGGGAACACAAACATAAAGAAATAAAGGTGATTCACACCTTTGGGGAAAAAAAAATCCCAATTGCAATCACGGATGCAGTTAAAATTTCAGCTCATACTGTTTTTTTTTTTTTTTTTTTTTCTAAATTACACAAAGGATTGTTATATCTCTTTTAACAAAATAAAACTCCAGATGCAGGAACTGGTTTTAGCCTATCTCCATAAAACATAGTTAAGGATTTTCGCTTCTGCTAAATGTCTTTTTCCTACCATAGACATTTTTCCCCCATGTGGAAGACTTCTCTACCTTTCAAGTATCCTGCCACTATAGCTGGCTGTTTGTTTTTAACAAGATCCTCTTTTAACTGCAATCGAAAGCCTTTGTGTTAAACTCCAGCATAATCATTTCCCCCTACCTGCTGTGCTGACAGCCTTGTACATTATTCAGGTCTGAGCCCGTCTCGCTGCTCCTCCACCCCTCTATGGACAGGGTGATCTGCATTGCTGGGAGCCGCGACGAGCACAAGAGCTGGGTGTACTTCTCTGATGTATAGTGGTATGGAGTAGACCATATCAAAAGCAAACCTCATCCCTGCTGTAATGCTTTTTCTCTGGTCTAAAAGGTGAAGCTGGTATGTTCACATCACACAGGCGTTGATAATTTGAAGTGTTAATTTACTCATTCTTGCAAATACTGGGATTGTCTGGGATCTGGTAAACACCCTCTGAGTTTGTGACTGCTCCAAACTCCATTGAAATCAGCAGGAGTCTTTCTGAACTATTGAATTGCAGACTTTCCTCGGGGTTGTGTACAATGCCACAGACTTAATTACCATGTTCCTAGCTGGGATAAATATGCAAATGGACTTTTCAGCTGGAGGGCCTTAAAATACAGGTTGGACACATGGCAACTAATGACTTGATTTGGGCTATATGCAAACATTTGCCAGCCAAAGGGCTGCGACTATTCCCATGGAAGCAAAAGGCACAATTATTACCAGCTCCAGGGAGAGTGAGACTCGGATGCCTTCTTTAAATAGTGGCCAGTGTTCCCAAGCAGCTCAAATCTGTCAGCAGCCTTTCCTCAGCCTTGCCTCCTTCTCCTGTCCCTGATCTACTGTGATAAGAAAACGTCCACGACACAGATTTTATCATAAATGCTAGAGATTTATGCACCTGCAGGTTTCACAGCTGCAGGGCAGGCGCCTTATTGCAAATGCAGCTCCAGCTATATTCAACACACGGGTTGTTTTTGCAAAGAAATGGAAGCCTTTCCCCAGAAGGAGGAAATCAGCATCTTAAATTTACCAACATAACCATTCTCCTCAGCATCTCCTACATGATACCACCACATGCTTTCTGTAATGGTGCTGAGCACGAATTCAGGCTCTCTCTCAAACCATTAAAGCTTACTCATGTGGCTGATGGTGAAGATTAAGAGAAGATTCAACCCCACAAAGCTCGGCTTGCTGACTCGGCTCTGTGGGGCTCCAAGGCCAGCTGTAAGCAGACTTGTTAAATCAGCTTCTGTTACGGGACAAAAACATCTGCTGGAAACATGATGTCCCTAATAATTCACAACTCCCATACCATATTTATGAACATTCATAGTTTGTTTGCGACTTTTTTTTCCTATCAAAGAGTTGTGATCAATAAAGCACCATTTCAGTCATATGCTTTTGAGCATGGTCCTGTCTGAAAATGCAAACCATGACTGGTGCAGTGTTTAAGCATTTTAATGCAGTATTTTTCACCCATGTAAGAAAGCTTGGCGTGTGTGCAAGGAAAGGTTTCACTCTAACTTCTCCCTGAGGGGCACTGCAGCCAAGTACAGAGAGGTACGGCAAAGCAGCATGAGGAGTTAGGAGAACAGGCCACTTCACTGTCACCTTTGCGAAGGATTTTCTGCAAGGTGATGGAGGAGTGGCAGTGAGAGGTGGGTGGCAGGAATCCCTGGGAACAAAATTTAGCAGAAAGCCGCCCTCCCTTCCTAGTCACCATCTGGACAGTGTCTGCCAGCTCATCACTAGGATCCCCACAATGTTCTCTCCTGAGACACAAAGCAGAATATTTGAATATCTCCCCGGATTACTATATTGTTATAAACTGGAGAAGGTGTAGCACTGTGGTTCAAAATGAGCAATTCCGTGCTGATACTTTGTGTCTTAATTTTCTGTGTGCCTGCAACCAAACAGAATCACACAGAATCACAGAATGGTAGGGGTTGGAAGGGACCTCTGTGGGTCATCTTGTCCAAACCCCTTGCCCAAGCAGGGTCACCTACAGCAGGCTGCATAGGACCTTGTCCAGGCGGATCATGAATATCTCCAGAGGAGAATCCACAACCTCCCTGGGCAGCCTGTTCCAGTGCTCCGTCACCCTCAGAGTGAAGAAGTTCTTCCTCATGTTCAGACAGAACTTCCTATGCTTCAGTTTGTGCCCGTTGCCCCTTGTCGCTGTGCACCACTGAAAAGAGTCTGGCCCCATCCTCCTGACACCCACCCTTCAGATATTTGTAACTATATATATTAGGTCCCCTCACAGCCTTCTCTTCTTCTGGCTCAACAAGCCCAGCTCCCTTAGCCTCTCCTCGTAGGAGAGATGCTCCAGTGCCCTCACCATCCTCGTAGCCCTCCGCTGGACTCTCTCCAGTAGCTCCTCATCCTTCTTGAACTGGGGAGCCAAGAACTGGACACAGTACTCCAGATGGGGCCTCACCAGGGCAATGTAGAGGGAAAGGCGAACCTCTCTTGACCTGCTGGCCACACTCCTCTTGATGCACCCCAGGATCCCATTAGCTTTCTCGGCAGCCAGGGCACATTGCTCGCTCATGGTCAACCTGTCGTCCACCAGGACACCCAGGTCCCTCTCCACAGAGCTGCACTCCAGCAGGTCCGCCCCAAGCCTGTACTGGGGCATAGGGTTGTTCCTCCCCAGATGAGGGACGTTGAGCTTTCCCATGTCAGAAAAATAGCCTGTACTTGGATAGTCAAATATGAAAACTAATGACACCATTTTTTTGCATGAAGTGAAATACCAAGAGTCCCCTGTGACTAGGAGGTTAAAAAGGACGGGAGTTTGATGGTGCTGCTCCATTCATGTCTGCAAATCAGCAATTAAGTGATAATGATAAAATGCAGAAAATCAGTTATTTGTAAGTTGCCTTCTAAATTACTCCAATTAGTGTTAGCAAAGACATCTAAAATGGAAGTTTGAAAACACGACAGCAACAATATTACAGCAACAATGTTGTGCACATTCCAAAGGAATTGCAAAACCTTGTTGCAGCATTTGACACCACAAAAATACCCTGGGAAAGGAGAAAGGTTCAGTGGGCAGAGTAACAGGCGACATAAAGGAATCAAGAAAAACAACCAATAGACCTGTATTAATTCCACTTTTTTTCCTCTACATATGTTTACTCCAAAGAAACATATAACACTAATCAGACAAAGAAGGATATTGATGAACAAAGGTGGATGACAGAGAAGTGAAAAATAATTTGACACAGAGATAAAAGGGAATTAAAAGTATAAACTAATAATGTGCACGTGTGTGTGTCCATGTGTAAGTATGAATGCATTTGCAATTGTACAGACATATGTGTGTGTATCTGGGCAGTAGTTGAAAGCAGTAAGAAGGAAATCCATTGTTGCCTCTTCAATATTATGTTTGTAAAAGAAATCACACGAAATCACGGCAGTACCCAAGTACTTGCATTGCTAAAGCATCATCTAAAGAACACACTATATATATAAAAAAAAAATTCCTTCCTTGTTGATACTGTTGAGAATCAACAGATGTATGTGGAAGGAGAGAGTTTTAAATGATCGTAGGAGAACCATGTAATTTATACCCTTTCAATGAGATGACCAGAAGAGGAAAGCTCAAGGTAGCTAGTGCTGGTGAAAATTTGTTTTATTTTTGTGAAGTTGCTGAGGACCATACAGGATGCCTGCCATGCATTAACTTGTTTGGATGAAGATTCACAGCAGGTTGCTTCAACATATTGGTGTCCTCTGCAAATCATCTGGACAGCTGGGACCATGAAATTTACCCAGATCCAAAACAAGTTGACCCTCACCAAACCTCAGTGCCCTCTAAGGCCATATGTGCAGACCACTTCACATTTTGCACTTGTTTTGCCACTGTGGAATGACAAAAATGCTCTTGTCAAGTGGACATGAGATTTTCACGTCCTTTTCCACAAAAAACATGTCAGCAAAACTTGTCAGATGTTTTTTAACTACAGAATTATAGACACATTTTCCCTCCTTTTTTAGTGTCATCTTCTGTATTTGAAATAAATAAATAAATAAAAGGCAAAAGCCTATTTGAGTCAATTTTGTGTTTCTGAACTGAGTATAATCTCATCAGTTCAGTCCCATCATTTGTAGTAAACTATTTGCTAATCTAAGACAGGTGCCCCTGGGTGTTAACATTTAGTCTTCTAACAGAAAAGTGGGTGCAAAGTTAAACCACATGTTCTACTTAAAAATAAGTGAGGTGTGATTAGGCAAGGTCTTTAAAACATGCGCCCAGACACACACACATGCACATGCACCCACAGTTTGCAAGGAAAAGATGCTGACTCTTACAGGCTGCATTGTGTAGTTATGGTCTGCACTTAACTCTTTGCCAGGTGGATCTCTCTGTAGAAATCTGAGGGGCAAAAGGTTATGTTGAGCTCATTACTGTAGACAGCTTTTAAAACAAAAGTGATAATGTGGACATTCCTAGGATGATGTGTTTCATTAATATTTGCCTGCTGCTAGAGTGTGTGAAGAGCTTTGTTCAAAGGAAACCTTACAGTTTATTAGAGTGATACCTGTTGGAAAAGTAAATAAACTATGGATGCCTTAACATACCCATTTAATAGTATCTATACATCTATCTTCATTTTTATGACCAATCTCTGATCTGTTGAACTTTACTTCTTATTGATAAGAACAAATAGTCTAAAAAAAGTCCACCAATTCTCAAACAATTTCTTTTAATGTAATTTCAGATTGAAAGGGGCACTTATGAATGCCTAAAATCTGGAGCGAAGACTGCAGAAATCCAGCAATTCTAGAACTATGTTCACTGTCTACTCCCTTACTTTTATACATAATGATATTCAAAGGCTTCCAGTTCTGAATTCTGCCCTTTTTTTTCTCAAGGGGATCAAAGGTGTCATTGCCTGGGTGGGTTACAGTGCAGTGGAGACTCATGGCCAACATGTCACAGTGCCACAACTTCTAGGAGCCTGCTTCCAAAATACAAAGGGCACAGAGTACTCTTCTTGTATTTGAATGAATTATTGAATACTGTACAACATTATTTTGAGAGGTAAAGCACAGGAAACACTGTCAAATTTTTCTGTAAGAATGCATTTGAGGCTTTATTGCAAATATTTTTGAAAGAAGGTAGGAAAGAAGATTTTTACAAAAAATTGAAAACAGTTATTGCAGTACTGCTAGTAGCTTTAAAGTCTGAACCTTCATAGATCTAAATGTCTTCAAATGTTGGCAACAGAGCAATGGAAAATTAATGACAGTATTTCAACAGAAATGTTCACATCATCCGTTATTTGAGGATCACAGCATTCCAGGGAAATGAATAGTTTATCCCCATTTTACAGAAAATGAGACAGGGAATTTCCACAACTCACAACCGTTCAAGCCTTACGGTGACACCATCACAAGCAGAGCCGCTTGATATCTGCTTTCTTGTCTACCTATACAAATTCTATGCACACAACAAATTATTATGGCATATACGGCCTTCGAGTGGTGAATTATTTACATCTGTACTTGAAGCCTTGTTTCAGAACAAAGCTATTAAAAATTAAATATTCTCTCACTCCACAAAATTGTATACCAGAACTATACTCTGTAAGTGTAAGGAAGAACTTCGCTTATTTGTGAATTCAAGTACATGTTCTTATACTGTCTTATCATAGAACAGGAAAGAGTTTGATCTAGGAAGGGATATGAAGATATTTTTTATTGGCAGGCAATAGGAATAACCTTTAGGAATAACTAAGATATTAAGAATGGAAGATTTCAATGATATTATATCAGATGTAGCTTGTCAGTCATATGCTTCTGGAAAGATTTACAGATGATGTAGGAAGTAAAATGAAATTGTTAAATCAAAATTGTGAAATGAAAATTGACCAAACCCAATCTTCTTCAGAATTCATTTGCACTGGAAATTTAAAACATATTTGCTTTTTGCTCCAGATCTGAGAAACACCTACCAGAAAGCCGAGCCATCTCATGAAATTCAAATTTAGGCATCATTACTTATCCTTCCTCACTGAGCTCACTGAAGACCTTGGAGCACAGGCGCACCTCTGCTTGCCAAAAGAAATATTTCTCCCTCCCTAAATGAGAGGACTGCAGTGCACTGCAGTTCAGACTATTGTTACTTCCCTCCACCAGGTTGAAATGGAGCAGGAGTGGTCCACAGATCTCCGTAGTATGGAGAAATTCACCCTGAGACTGTAAATGAAGCCTAAACAAGACTTATGAAATATCAATCTATTACAGATGGGTGGGTTTTTTTCCAGTACAGATTTGAATTTTCACCCCTCTCCTCCTATCATATGTTGCTTGTTTTAGTGGTTGGCAAGAGGGAGGGGGAAAGGAACTAACAACATGTGTGCCTATCATCACCCTGACCACTGTGCTTGTACATCTAACTCACTCCCCTATGCTTTGTCTGCTTTTTGTCTTCATCCTGCTTAATCCTGTGAACACTTATGTGTGTGTAAGTTCTGCCTGTGTTGACTTCAGCTGGACTACTCATGAGAGTAAGGCTGCAAACACAATGCTCACAACACAGAGTCCTTTGACTGTTTCCTTAAGGGAGAATTGCCCTGCAATTAGGTTGGTGCAAAAAGAACAGAGGCAAAAGAAATCTTCTGTCCCCGCCAAAAAAACCCAACAAAACAATACCTCCTCCTTCTAGAACATCAGTACAAGAGATGTTTCTCCTAGAATACAGGCTTTTTGGAGACAAGGTAGAAGGGAAGAAGGAGAAAATGTGTGAAAGAACAGAGACAGAACATGGATTCTGCCCCTTGCAGCTTTCAGGCTTGCTAGCGCCCAAAATTGGGGTGGGACAAGAGTTACAGTGACTCCCAAAATGGCTGATGCCTTTCCCGAGGAGCAGGCTGCCAGCTGCACAGGAGATCCTTGCACTGAATCTTCTTTCTCCTACCTTAGCCCCAAGAGTGAAGCTAGCTCCAAGACCTTCTGAAAGAAAAATGCATCTTTTTGTAATTGTGCAACACCTAGCATGGTGGGTCCATGCGACAGCACAAGAAATGTTAAAATGAAAGTAATATCTATTTCATTGAGACTAAATTGATGTAGTCCTCTCTTACATTCTAATTTAAAAAAACAATCCAGTTGTACTTCTTGTACTCAGATGCCCATATTAACCAGACTAAGGATCAGTTAATGGGCAGGTGCTCTAAAAGCAACTGTAAATGCGCAATTAACCCATTCTTAAGCAATGCTATTCATTGTCTAGATTACTAAAAAACTTTCCAATTTATCTCCTTTGCGTAAAAACCTGGCGTTTCACCTGAAGTATTTAATCAAAAAAGTGCAACGTATTGTGAGAAGAAATGTCTGCTGGAAAAACAAACACTGAGTCAAAAGTTTTCAATTTGTATTTTTTATCCAAACACATCTGACTAGTTCAGATGACCATTAACAAGCCCATGGTTCCCTGCCCTGATTTGCCTTTCCTCTAATGGTCTATGCCAAATACTATCAGCCTGCACTCCAGCACTTTCCAGGTGAGAAACTGGGAGAATTTTCTTGATGTGTTCATTAGGAAAGGTGTAACTGGCCAGCTGTCTGGCTCACGGCAGCAAACACAAGAACACAGGGCTGATTTGGGTTACTTAACTGACACACTTTTCAGTAGAATCCAACACAGGTTGTATGCACTGGAATAAGAGACCTGGATCATTCTTACAGAATATATCAAAGAATGCAATGACACTGAAACAGTCTTATAAGAAACGGAAAATAATTCACTGAACCTTTCAATGCAGATCCATAGCTAAGATGTCAGCACAGTTGTTGGATGCAGACAGGGAGGATGAGAAGATGTGGAGTTGAAATTACTCCACAGGACAGTCATCTGAGGACCTAACTCCACTGGCAACATAAGGTAGTTGTGGATGTCTACCTGCATAGGCTCCAAGAGTTTTGTCATGGAACCCCTCAGGAACTGAATTGAGTGCAGGGTGAACACACAGGGCCACGGAGAAGTTAGAAGACATCCCAGCTGTTCTTGTAACTAGTCTGCAGATAGTTTATTGCCTGAGAGACTGAAACCCAAGAATAACACATGGAGCCGTCCTAGCTGTGGATAAGCAAAGGCAGAGAAACAAAACTGGCTGAAGGATTCAGCTATCTAGGGCTAACATTCATACACACTGGCTAGCAAACTGTTGTCAGATATCAAGAAGAAAAGTGCGTTTATCTTTAAAAGAAAAAAATTGACTATTAGGGGCTGTCAGCATGCTTTCAAGGAATCCTCCTTAATGTGTGCTGGATGAACTAGTTCAGCATTTTGACTTCCACAACGATCTCAGCTGTGGAAGCCCACAGCAAAAGCCACAGGGTTCTGACGCCGTAGCTGTTACATAAAGACCCTGTTCCTCTAGCACTATAAATGCAAATGATTGTGAAAGGATACTCTGTGAGGTTCAGTAATAATTCAAATCACAAATCCTTCTGCTATGCAACTCATATAATATCATATTTTTTATGGAAGCCCTTCTCCCCCTCCAGAAGCCATTAAATTGTTATTCATATTTTAGATTAAAAAATTCAGGAAGAGTATTAAAAGACAGACAGCAATAGCAAGCTAGATTCAAGGCTTGTGTATATGCCTCATGCCTACTATACTCAGTGCTCCTGCTCTAGAAATATAATAAGGAAGTCAACTGAACAGCACGAAAATGGATGTAAACATGGAATTAAAAAGGTCAATCTCCGAAAGTACAATAGCATTTTAAAGGGAAAAGTGTGTCATTTGAACAAACACAGCTGAAGGCAAGAATTAGCACCTTATGTGTAATCACAAAGATCAAGATAAATAAGGTTCATAGAATTATTAATTCAGAGCTTGTTTGCTCTGAAGAACAGTGAAGTAGATAAACAGGGTTGTCTCAGGCTTAGCACAAATTTCTCTACTGAGTGGCAGCAATGGTTAACAGCTAGTGGTTTTTAAACGCATTACTAAGGAAAATAATCATGGTACAAGGATCAGTGCTACTGAAACTCTGGCTACAGAGCTCCACTGATATCTGTCAACGTATGCAGGTGCAAGGGGAGACATATTGCTCTTAAACAGCTCATTCATTTTAAGTCTCAGTTCATTTGCTACTGAAAATATGAAAGCAGTACACTGGAGAGAAAAGCTCTGTTAATACGTGTATCCTAGCTCTCCAACAAGTAGACTTCTTTTATAAGCTCATTCATGTGGTTGGAAAGGTGGTGAAGTTTTGTTTTGGATACTTCACTAGTATAAAGTAGTATGGTTAAGGTTTTTTGACAAATTTTTTTTTTAATGTACAGCTTATTTATTCCCCCCAAAATGTGTATTTTTTTGCAGCTCTTGGTGATGGATTTCACCTGATGAATCCAGAAGTGTTAGAGAAACCTGAAATGAGATCAGTCATTAGTATTAAAATGCAGAGCCCAGCAAATTCAGAGAGAAGTTGACATGCTCAGAAACAGTGCTCTGCCACTGAGGAGGAACTGAGCTTCTCAAAGTGCCAGGACTCTGAGTTGGAACTGCAAGAACTGTGGTGCAATTGGAGCAGATCCGCAGAGAAAGCCAGTTGGTCAGCTGTCCACACCAGGTGTCTGAGAGGTTTTGCTTTGGACCGCCTCTTTGAGCCAAAGATCCACCAGCACCGGGATGTGACAGCAATCAGTGGCTACAGAGTGCTCGGTCTCCTGGACTGCATCTTCCAGCTTAGCTCCTGCCAACCGAAATCCAGTTGGCATCCTTGGGACCGCTCCGTGCTATCAACTGAACAACAGTAAGTGACCGCAGCCAGATTTACTTCCAAAGCATGCTCCAGACCAGAACTAAGCTGCCAGCGTAGGCACCCTTGGAGGGAAGTCCAGACACACACTGTTCACTCTGTGAGCTTTAGGGGAACTGCATAAAGTTCAAACAGCCACAGTCCTGGGAAAACTGAAGTGAAGCTCACTCCTGTGAGCACACAAAACAACATTGTAAGCTTTTTTTGAAATTCCAGATTAATTTCTTTCATTTAGAAGTTATGGATAAAGGAGAATTGGAAAGATCAAGACTGTCTAGGTGGGAACAGTATAATAATGTTCCTTCCATGTGGCCAATAAGACAAGACATATGAAAAGATGCGTTAAGTGTAAGAGTTAAAGGCAAATTCCTGTTAACATTGATAAATCTAACTGATTTGACTTTCATTAGGTCTCCTCTAGCTGTCACAGAATGGCTGCCATTCAGCATGACAGTATTTTCTGCTTTCTTATAAGTGTGATACCATTAGCTCAGAAGTTCTTTTATTATTCTAGAAAAGTACTGGTTTCATACTCATTAACTAAATCACTGGGACTTTTTAAGGCTAGAGTTGCCTCTTCAGAAGGAACTGCCTACAGCATTATTAAATGCTTTCTTGCACCCTTGTGTCCTTGATAAGAATCAAGATATTGCTCCTGTGAAGCTAAACCATGAAACTTAGTTTTTACCACTGCTGGCATTCTTCAGCAGTCGACTGCTCCAGGCATTAGTGCAAGAGCCTTCTTGCAGCACTCCGGGTTGGGGTCACAGGAGGCTGGGGTTGCTACAGAGGAGCTCCCTCTGTGCCTTGCTTCCCCTGCAATTGTCAGAAATAAAGAGAAAAAAGGAAAGAAAAGACACAGGAGTGCAGAGATAAGAGGCAGAGTTCAGCTTTTCTTTGATCTCCCTCTCTGTTGCAGACAGAGCAGATCAAAGAATAGAGGCATAACAGAAAGCATGTGAGACGGGCATGCCTGTAAGAGGTTGTCAGACGGAGAGCCTTGGCTCTGTATTTTGGGAATATGGCTGCCTGATGGACACCGCATCTTCTCCAGCAAGAGCTACAGCAGCCTGGCTGTAGGGCAGGGCCTGTTTTTGCTCAGAGGGCACACAGCGTCGCATCAGCCTTTCCTCTGGCCAACCTTCCAGCTCACCAGCACACACCAAGAGTGAACACGACCTTTGCTGCAAGATTGCAGTGGAATTAGGCTCAATTTACACGAGTGTAATTCAGTCCAGGCCCATGCTTGGAAGACCTTGCTGGAAGAGAAATATCCTCCCATTATACTGGAAAAGCAACTTGTAGCAACAAAACTCCACTGTCCATACTACGACTTTTCTCAGGCTTGCCAAACAAAGTCAGGTGGAAACAGCAATAGGATATTTTAGCCAGTTTACCTGCAATGACATTGAAAGCTTTTGCTTGTGCCAGTCACAGATCACACCTCATTCTACCCTTGAACGACACAATTATGCCAGAAAAGTCTGCTGTGCAGGCTTAAGAGGGAAAAAGTGGTTCCATTTTATCACATTGGATTTTTCTCATTAAACTTATTTGGACTGGGATTAGGCTATTAGAGAAAATTTAACCCCAAATGACTGGAATGGAGAGAAAACCAAATTAAAATATTCTCATATGTTACAAAGGAAACAGCCCCCAAAGAAATTATAGAAAATATAATAATGTATAGATTTATAGGGGGGAAAGAGGTAAAATCGTAGAATAATTCGATAAGTTATCCTAGTCAAAATAGCACAACCTGAAACAAAAAGAAAAGAAAAAAAGATGTTTAAAAAAATATTTGAAGTACTTCCTGTACTGAGATAATGCTTCTTTTGTTGCTAGGATCTGCACTATTCATATTTAATAATCCAGAATTTAGAGTCAATAAGCTTGTACTACTAAGGTAGTACAACTTAGATTTTAACAACCTACATATAAATCAGATTCAAGGTGAAAATGATGTCACTGTACCTGAACTAAATGTCTATGTGGGGTTCTATTAAATATATAAGTAATCAATACAGGTTTTCTTTGCATTCTTGCCTCTTAAACATTTGTATGTCTTCAGAATCTTCGATTATTTAGTAATTTTGCTACTAATTTGATTAGAACTTTTTAAGCCATCTTTTCCCTCAAACTTTGATTTCACTTGAATTTTACAGAAGCTGAGTGCTCTTTAGCACAGTTGGCAGAATGGGCATAAAAAAAAAAATCCAACAGTTCTGTGGACATAGGTGACCAGCAGTTGGGGTGGCCGAGAGGTCTGGGGGCAGTCAGGAGGCCCCAGGGTATAGCTCCATCAGGTATATATTGTTTTGCTAGTATGTCCTCCTTCCTCATTGTCTGGAGCTAGCTTTCACTCTCTTTCTCCTCTCTGCCTTTCTTCTGATGACTTCTCTTTTTCTTCTTTCACTTTGCTCTTTGTTTATGCTTTCTTTTTCTAACCTGTTTTTATCTCACTCTTCCTCTTGGCTTTTCCATAACTGTTCCCATCTCCTCACGTAATGGTAATCCTCTCTCAGCTTCAATCTTTCTCCCAGTCTTCCCAAATTTGGGATTTGGACTATTTCTAATTCAACAATCTTTTCTTCTCACCAGTGTGTGGAATTATCCGTTATACCCTCCCACCAACTCCTAAATTATTTTCTATTCAATTATCTAGCCTAGGCTGGACCAGGAAGAGCTGGTAAGGAATGGCAGATTTACCCTCAAAGGTAGGAGAGGAAGGGACAACCCTGCACACTCAGCACTCTTACCCTCCTGTAACAGAAGCACGCTTGCTTCACTCCTACTTCTTATCTTTATCGTATGACTTTACTCGTGCCTTTACTCCTGTTTTGCTATTGTCTTGTTAGGGCAACACAGACCCAACACTTCTCCACTCCTATCCAGCGTATCAGTACACAGATAGGTATCAGCTTTAATTACCACTACTCAGCAAATGTAACACAAAAGGACTCAGCTTACACCCAGTTTGCAGAATTGCTGAGCACTCGCAGCTCAGACTTGATGTCAAGGTGATGCAGAAGACTGGAGCGGAACAAAAAGAATGGTCAGTAGCAGGGTCAGGGCCAGGATTCACCTCTCCTGGGTCCTACTGTCTAGGTCAAAGCACAATAACAGCGAAAGTCACCAATTTCTTTCGTGTTCCAGCCCTGCATCTGGCCATAATCCATTGTTTGGCAACTGGTCGATAGGGCCACGATCTTTTTCTGTGTTGCCAATGCTGGTTATTGTGTTTGGACACCAGATCTATGGCACACATATGTTGTGCTCCCAGGTATTGTGTGCTGCTCTTGGACTTCAGAGTGCTTAACATTTTTGAAAAACCAGTCCCATAACGTAATGAATTGGACAAGCAGCTGAAGCATCTTCTGCCTGAACAAGTTAATCCTTACTACTAGAGAAATGAATAATACTGTTAACTGAGATAACATTTTGGTCAAAAAGAGAAAAAAACAACCCAGAGCTGAAAAGAAATAAATCCAAGCAGCAGAAGTCTTGTGTATTATGGAGCTGTTTCGACACTGTGTTGATTTTTCAAAGAGTATAAACTAGCAGCCCTTTTGGCTTTGAAATGTTTTAAGTAGCTTTTTATATGACAGTTCCATGAGATATTCATTTGTCTGCAGCAGGCTGAGGGAAGGAATGACTGGATCTCCCAGACAGGAAGATATAAACAGACCTTGAAGAGGTCAGATGAATTCATGTTTCATAACAGGCTGAAGGGAGCCATTGCGGAGAGGTTAAAGCTGGTTAAGCATTTTTCCCTATGAATCCAGAAAGAGAAGTTTAAGCCTCACTCTAGACTTGCGTCAAAGATTTCCCTAATCAACCCTGATGTAAATGACTATTTAGTACTTCAGACCAGGAAGCCAGAGGCAGGCGGACAGAGCACGAGATGTATCGCTGCTTGCATGTTACTTTCCACAGGAAGATGACTTATTAGTCTGATAGGTTTGCGTTGATACTTGGCCCTTCATATGAAAAGAGAAAACCAGCTCTGAAGCATCAGTGTCATTGGTCAGACCTCCATGGGATTGCTATGCTTATACACAAGGGTGCCCTAGCAACACAAAGCACGTATAGTGCTTTAGAGTCAATTTGATATCTCTCATGGCTAGGGAGTGTTTCCCTGGTGCATATTTTAATCAGTCCAGTTTGGTGAGTGATGAAATAATATATTTTTGTACAATTTATTACAGGTTGGAAGAGAAAGGACGGTCAACAGTCAGACTGCCAATACTTGTAACAAATCAAATCCACATTTTGGCTTAACATATTAAAATATTTATGAATACTAGTTTTCCGCCTCTTAACTCTATAAGAGGTTTCTAGAGAGCAAAAGAAAAGTAAATTATCTTATAATGCCAGCAAACAATTGTAACAAATCTTGTCTTGGATAAATACACTCCTTCTCCTTTACTTCCCGGAACTACTTCAGAGTTTTTCCAAAATAAGGGTTTTATCCATGAAGCAGAAAATACAGACTATTATGTGGTGGGAAACATGCTAAAGGCAAGCAGCTGTGGCAATTTGAGACTATTTTCAAACACAGTCATCTTGCTGCTCTATGTGCAGTTCAACACATTTGACAATTTAAAGTTTGCTGCTCAACTGACTGTGCAATGGGTTTCCTTCACAGCAGCAGGACGATGTGCTGGAAACCGCCTATTGCATAGTATCCAAAACAAAGCGATACCAAACACTCAAGCCTGGAGAAGATCTGAATCCCTTCTCATGCAGATACCTCCCGAAAGTCATAGGTTGTCAAACCAAGCCTTCTAATTATTGCCACTGCTTGATTTTTCACTTTGATATTGCACATGCAGTTCAAACTACTGCCAAGTTCAGTAGCTGCACAGTGGCTGATAAACTTGTAAATGTGTGCAATCTGGGGAAAAAAATTAGATAGTTTCACTGATACTTTCCCTGCACCTGCAGTCCTTATGTTTGTGTTAAAACTGGACTTCAGGCTAAAAGATGAGCATGAAAGGAAATAATTATAAATTATCTGCATAAAATCTGCAACAAATTACCTATAAAACTATAACTATCTAAACAGGATGACATTTACTTTATAGGTTCATGACTTCCTTTCTTTAAAGTTAGCTAAGAAGAGAGTAAAGTAATTACATTTCTCTTTTGATTGATTAAACATGACATATATGCTAATATGAAAGTAAATTCTGTCCTTTGTTACCCAAGCTTCTGGTTTAAAGCAATTTTGAAGATAACTGATATAATCACATCAGTGCTGCCATTTCTAACATATATGCCAAGAATGTAATTCCTCTGCCTTTTTTCTCCAATAGAGAAAGCATATTTTATCCTTCATGTTTTAAATTTTGGATACAGAAGTCAGATGATATTACAACCATAAATCCTCTGTTTCTTTGCCATTATATGTCAGGAAAGATCTATGCCACCAGTAGAATAAATAGTTATGCCTTTTCGCAAAGGTTGTCCTGCTGATTTGAGGGAGATTATTCGACTGAATAAGGTTGATGGGATTTAGTCCAGTAGGGAAAATAGAAACACCTGCTAAATTTCACTTGAAAGTACTAGACAGTGCATAACAGTGCCCATCAGATTCACCATTACTTAGGTCTGGCTCCAGTGTCAGGAGACCCTAACTACAGCTGAGGCTTATGGGACTCCACCTCCATAAACTTCCCCTCCGCCCTCAGATTTTCTCTAAAATTAAAGTTTTAGCCATCCTCTAATTCCTTGCCTTGATGCCTTTAGGCACTCTAAGCTGTTTCGCTTGAATATCAGCATAACACTTGTGTTTATGGAGAATGGATGTGTCCGCTCTTTGCTGTCTCTCCTGTAAATGATACGGATTCAATTTCCCAAAATCTCTGAGGCTCCTCTTATGGGTTAGATCCTCAGCTCTCACATTGTCTGCTCGTGTCACTTCCTTTGATTCTCTAGTCCCATCCTCCTCTTCTGTAATTGTTGAGACCAAAACAGAGCATGATATTCTAGCTGCAGTCACACTAATGCTGAAGAAAAATGAACTTCAAACTCTCTGAACTTACAAGAGACGTCCCAAAAATACCGTCACCAATTACGTGTGGGTTTTTTTTTCCTAACACTGCATCATATTACACACTTAAATTAAACCCAGTGGACCAAATTCCTCCCTGGATTAAGTTTAGTAATGTCTGTGGAGTCCAGCGAGAGAGAATTTGGACCAATAGCTATCAACATTTCCAGTTCCCTCCCCAAAGCAGTGCTCTTTTACTGAACATTAATATTTCCTGCAGCTTATTAACTGCATGTAGAAACTTGGGAAGAATGTGATCCCAGTGTTCAGTTTCCCTAATTCTCCGAACAAACACACACACACCTCCCTAGCAAAGGTCTGTCCATTTTCTGTCCCACCCTCACATTCCTCCCTACCACAAAGACGTCTGGCATTCAGGTTAGGGCTGAAGCTGCAGCAAATCACTACCAGCATGCAGGGAAAATGGATTCTCCAGTAATACTGGTTTTGGAGATTATGACCCTCAAGGTAAAGTACAACAAAATGTCAGAGGTTATTTTCTGTCTTGGATCACATACAGGCTGTAACATCGGCAAAATGGGTGGCGGGGTGGGCAGCATGTGCTGGGAACAGGGAGGGGGAAGTGGGCTGTGGTCCTCTGGCCTGCGGCAGCCTCCTGGACGTGGGGGGAAAGCTGGGGCTTTCAGAGGGCAGCTACTTGGCTTTGTTGCCAAAGTATAATGTGCAACTACTCTCTTGGGTACTCCAACAACTAAATCTCTTTGATTTTTAATGAAATTTCAAAATCTAAACAGAGAATAGACTTGAACACAGCCCTACATCAGAGGTTTCAGAGACTGTGTTATGGAGGTATCAGAGCAGCCTACAGTATTTTCACCTAAAGGCAAGGACAGGATACAGGCTCTTGTTTTGGTTCCTGCCCTCTGTATTTCTGTTTTTCTTGGCTAGCTCTACTAGCATTGCCATGGTTTTGTGCTTGGTGTGTTACACCTGAGAGGTATAACAAAGATGCAGCCTAACTTCGTTTCTTGGAGAATTGCAAACTACTGAAAAAGGCTTCCAGGGAATAAAAGCTTATGGCTTGAAGTAGAGTCTTGCTACTGGAAAAGGAGAAAAAAAGGTTGATTATAAAATTTTAAAAACACAGAATATGTTAGAGGGGAAAAATATTTCCTAAAGTACAAGCACAAATCTCTTAGAGGAAATTAGTATTACCCAAACCGCACTATTCACAGGGCACTCTCAATTCATTAGAGAGATTTGTCAACAAAGGGGAAAACTTTCATGAATAAGAAGAAAATTTTAAATTTCTTTTTGTAGATGATCTACTTTACATAGCCCTTAAGATCTGCAACACTTGTAAAAGGTCCTATAGTAACAGTGCTACAGAATTACAGTGCCAGGTCCTTGACTTTTGTACAGTATTGTATGGCCTCAGTTTTTTCTTGGCACAGTGCTAATTTACACTAGTTAAAGATCCAGACCAGAGCAGTTTTCAGGAGGAGATGACTGATTCATGAAGTCTAAGTGACTGAATACAGAAGTAATTCGTTAGCTCCATGTTATATATATGAAAGTTTGATCAGAGATGACTGCAAAGTACGGTGCATATAGGCTGAAAAAAAAAGAAAGTAAAAGACAGAATAAAATTTAGGAAAGCCCATAGCCAATTTGCCTTGAATTTAATGAGGTCTGCAACTTAATTTATTTTGGAGTGATTGTAAGAACAGCCACATTCTAGCATTGACCATGCATCTTGGTTTTCTGGAAGAAATATATTTTATACCAAGTTCACTTTTCTTATATAGTGTCCAGATAAACTGTCTCTGCCTAATGTACTTGTTTTCAGTTCAGCTCATCTATGATGCAGAAAACATAGCTGTTTCCTATGTTTCAATTTTGGGTTTGACTCCCAAAGAACTCCTTTTGACCGTTAGTAGCATGGAAAAAGTCCTGCTGGAAGATAAAATCCATAAAAGCCACGTCTCGAGTGAGCTTATGTCGGTTCCAATCTGGGAACATCTGGATGGTACAAATCTCTGCTTCCCCAGCGTACATTTAAATTTGTATTGGTGCTTTAAATCCAAGGTCTTAATTATTACATAATTATATAAAATGATAGCACATAAACCGATCTTTCCTTGCTATAACTTCTCTAGGCTTCTGGAAATCTTTGGTTGGTTTATTGACCGGATTGCTTAGCTCCTGCCTTCTCTATCTAGATCTGCACTGGTGAAACACTGCTTAACCCTTTTCCAAATTGTTTGTCAGGAGCACCTGTAAAAGGAGTTGAGAAGTAACCCATTATGTGGTGCTTACAGACCTTGTGTAGATGAGCAGCTGTGGTCTGATCTTTGAAATAATTTTGCCTCTCTTTCTTTGGCCACTTCCCAATAGTCTCTTTTCAGAACATTGTCAAAGGTGTTTTAAATTATTTTTTTCTTTCTTTCTGAGCAATGTGCCTGAAAATCTCTAATAGATTAGGGAGGTATGTTTTTCTTTGTGAGGTAGACACTGTCTTTATCCTATTATGATTCTCATTTATTTATTTTTGTTTCACAAAACCCTTGATACTAAGAAAAGAAATTGGTGTTCAATTCCCAGGATCATCTGTAGTTCTCTTATTAAAGATAGTCACTGGTGATCAGGCACAGTAGTTGATTCTAATGAGTCTGAATTTTAGGGTTTTTAGCAGTTCAACCATTTCATTCTTAAGCTCCTTTGGAACCCCTGGAAGTATACTCCTCTATTTTAATAACTGGTGGTTCTCTAATTTTTTCCTTCTGTTCCAGTATGTCCTCTGTTGATATTGCAGCCTCTGACAGTATCTCATCTTTTTTTCCAGAAAAGAGAAGGTACGTCACCCATCATCCTCGATGATGAAGTCAAAGGCAAAGAAATCATTTTGTTTCTCTGCAACGTCTGCATATTCCTTAATTGCTCCCATTAATCCGTGGTAGTCCAACAGACACGCAAACTTTTTCAATGACTTTCTGGGCAATCTATCAAATCACACTAAAATGTCGCTGTAGGTAAGATACACATTATGATTTGACATGTGTTTTCACATTTTTCATAAGCAACTCCCTGCAGTCTAGGTAAATCATTTTGCATAGACTGTCTGTATGTGGTATTTAACTTGGTCTGAAAGCAGAGCAGGCGCAAATGTCTCTCATCACAAATACTTCTAGATATTCCTGCTATCAGTAATGCCTAACATTTTTCATTTGGTGTCTTCAAAGATTTTTGTGGACATGGATAGACATTATTGTTTCCAGTATTATAGACAGGAAAATGACCAATTTGCAGAAGAGCCTGGTTTGGGAGAGAAGACTCTGACAAATCCTTGTCCTGTTGATGCCACTGGTAAAGCTCTCACTGCCTTCACCAGACCTACGATTTCATCTGATCTCCCACTCTTCATCCCCAGCCACACGTTCTTTGATGGTTAGCATAATCTGACAACATGGCCATGTGTTTCTCAAGGATAACTCTTGTGGCAAAATCAAAACAAGTTATATTGTTTCTTAATAAGTGGTAAAATATTTTTTCCCCTAGACAACTATTAAGGATTTGTAGACAGCATGGGAAAAATGGAAAAGAAAGACTACACTCTAACTGTGTAGTCATAAATTACATGAAGTACATTTCATTATAAAGCACTACATTTTTTTCTAATCCTTTATGAATTCCCTCCATTTACCCTGGGGGGTTGTAATGTAAACTGACATCTTATTCTCTTCTCAAAAAAATCACCAATATTCTCTTAGAACTTTTTGCCAGGAATAGAAACAAGCAAATAAAAGCAACGCAACCTAGAAGGGAAAGAAGACTCTTTTTTTCAAGAAAACTGTAACATCTGTGTGACAGTGACCAGGAAAAGTTCAAGCATCATATGTACAGAAGTAATGATGACCGTCCTCCTATCTGTTTAGTTCTATGAGAAGGGGTATCTAGATGTTATTGTTGATGTATAACTCTCTTAAAGAATGAGAAATATGCTACAAATATTAACCACTTGCTATTCATATAAGATGTGTATTATTGTTGTGATATACATTGCCTGACACTAGAAAGAAGAAAGAAATTGCCCTTTCATTTTCCTTAGCTCAAATCATTGTGAATTTTCATCTTTTCCTCTTATTTGAATCAGTTAAACAGCTCAAAGGCAAGTTTTCTCCACTCTTATTTTTTTATAACATAGAAGACTGGCTTTGTACCCTTGGGCTCCTTAGATTTAATATCAAATTCTTACCTTGCACAAGGTCAGAAAAAAAAATAAAGCTTATAAAATTGGACTCATATGAAGAATGAGTTTCTATCCTTTAATATTATGAAACAATCTGCAAATTATTTAAATTAAGACAACCAGCACTCCAACATCTGCAAGCAAAATGCTTAAATGCCAAATGCAACTTTACTGGCATAAGAAAATAATAAGTGGAGTTCAATTTGTGTCAGCATAGCTCAGGAAAATAAGATATCATGTCTTGCTGTCTGCTTGATGTCAGCTTCTCAGATTCAAACCCTAATGCCTCATCTTAGGCTGTCCTTACTGGAGGCTGCCAAATAGCAAGGTTCAGCCAGAGTTCATGCAGCTACTACAAAATAGCTTTTTTTCCCCTTCTCTTTTTTCAATCATTATGAACCTTCTGCTTTATATTGTACACACTTGATTATATCTATCCTTGAAATGTATACAACTCTATTAGCTTCTTCTCCTATTCTTTTAACATACTGTAAATTCCTTTCTGTGCTTAGTTTGTTTTATAGCTTACAGAATTAGGCTTTTAAACTTTCACTGCACAAAGGAGATTAAGTTGTGTGATAGACTACAAGAAGAAAACAAAGAATGGGAATTTGTATTAATACAAAAAGAGAAGTATGAATACTTCTCTCACTTAGTAGACTCTTGTCACTTTTCTACTAAAATATTAGACGCTATCACAACCAGGTCCCAAAATAGAGGGAAGATGGTTAGTCTTAGGAAAGCAAGATTAGCACCTCCGCAAATCACCCATTCTTGTTCATTTTAAGCAGCCTAACATCTCATCTCTCTTTGATACTGATATTTCGTCTGAGACATCATGCTAGCTTAAAATAAGTAACTTCAATAGTTTCATTTTCTTAAATTGTTTAAAGTTGGCGGCATACAAAATTACTCTGAACAGAAGCTGGGGGACAGATAAGCCAAGAATTTTGTGATAATATGTATAGTTTAGTCCTGTCAAAATTTCCAGTGACACAATAACATTTTAGAGATCTCGGCAAAGCTCATAGTAATCTGCTTCCAGTAAGACAAAAACATATGTGTAGGCTGGAGCATTAGTCATGATATACTAACACGTATATTTTGAAGATAACACGATCCTTCTGTAAAATAGTGATTGAAATTTTCTGAACACTTTAGTCACAATAAATATGCAGACACATAGATGCATTTATGCACGCATGAAAACACATACAGAATGTAAGAAATTTCAGTTCTTCACAGTGCTGCAAACAGTGCAGTTGCAGTAATTGTAAATTAATTGATGAGAAGTTAAGAAAAGCAGCCGCCTTAATATTTTCTGAAATATGACGAAGATTTAAAAATGTCTTCGGGTTAGTCGTATTTCCTTCCATTTCTGACTAGCTGTCCTACTTTAAGCGAAACAAGTTTCTTCACTTAGGCTCCTTTATTGTGAACTTATCTGGTATGAATTACTGAAACAGATTTGCAATATTCAATGTCTGAACAGATGAAGCACTTTAATACCTTAGATGGCTCATTTCTGGAAGCAGCCGGAGTGGCATATTCTCCAAACTTTAAGATATTTTTTACAAAATTCAAAGGCGATTAAGATTAAAATTCCCAAATGTGTATTCTGGATCCCCTCCAAAAACATTCAGTCATTATTGGATATTGTCTTGATTAAAATTCCTGTTGGTTTGTTCTATGGTTAAAGAGTAATCTTGTATCTTAACTTTCGGAATGTATTCCTATCATGTGATGTCTATGAAGTCCAAATTAATATAAAGGGATCGCTCTCCCTAAACAGCATGGGAAAAGGTTTAAAATGTTCAGATTTCAGCAAAGGCAGCTCACAGAAAGTATTTTGCACTAACATTACCACTTAGCTACTGCAAGATTTCTTTCAGGAATAGCGACGCTTATGTCCAAAGATTTGCTATAACCTTTTCAAAAAATTATAACTGAGAATAATATGTGTATTGGTCATTAACTAAAACAAAACAAGAATTATTACTTTTCTCCTGAGTAGCTACCCTTTCCACAGAACCCTCACATTTGTAAAGAAGCTACAGCCATTCTTGACTGAACTAAATCTCTTTGCTTAGTGTTTTAAAACTTAAAAAAAACCAATCCAGAAATGCTCCCATTCTCAGAACTTGTTTCCCATGGACTCTGGGACTCCAAAGCCAAAATATTAGATCTTGAGCAAGATGTGATTTTCCCACTCTATTAAGCCATGTGAGATTCCATTCCCAGTTTCCAACCACCATGGGACAAAAAGCAGGAGAGTTTTCCCCATGACTAGCAGATCACATGACCTAGTCCCAGAGCTATAAGAAGAGGGGACACCCTTGTGCAGGGGCCACTTACAGAAGAAGAGAGTAGCTCAGAGATCCTGCTCTGTTATTCTCATACCTGAAGCTAAGCCTTTAAGTACTGCTTAGCCATTGAAGTGTTATTTAATGGTTCTCAGGTGTTTCTCATTCATCCCTGATGTGTGCTCTAGCTAATTGAGGAGGAATCTTGAACCTGAGTCTCTGATAATTCATGAAGTACTGCAGAGAGATTTGGTTTTCAGGTCTTCTGGAAATAGTAGAACTAGAGATTCAATTTTGCGCCCCATGAAGCTCTCCATGGAAAAGTTTCATCAACATTCAATGTCACAAGCTAACAATCAGTTTTTCAAAAAATCAGTATTTCCTCCCCAAATTTTTTAACTTAGAATTCCCCAACAAGATTCCGAGGTCAAAATTACATTCACTCTAGAACTGTTTCTACACTGAAATTTGAAAAAACATGATTGTAGGACACAGGAAAGGGGAAAAAGAAACATTTTCTAGCGTCCCTGAGGGACAGTTTTAAGTACATAGACAGCCTGAAGTAATTGAATTGTGTGACAAGTTACCTAAAAATTGCAAGAACCATATTACAGTTAATCAGAATTGGAATTGTTCTCAGAACCTGCCTGCAGAATATTTGACTTGGTTGACAATATGAAAAACACTGTGCTTTCTGAGCAGAAGTTCTCGTACTGTATATTCTTTTCTACAGAACGAAATAAACCAAAGCAAACATATCCTTCCGCAGTGCCTGCAGTTGCCCAGATTTTCAGGAATCCACCTGGTGCCCATAATATTGTGTCCACAGCTAACTGTTACTGTGGTGAATGATGAGTAGGTGCTTTCTTAAGATGAGCAAAATACGGAAAGCTAGTTTTGAAACTTGGGATCTATGCAACACTTTTTTTTTGCAGAGATGGCTACATGGCAATACGCGAGCAGGTGGAAATCCCAAGCTGAGTAAAATGCCCTTACCTTGTTTCAGCTGTCCTTCAATTTAAAGTGCACCCATTTGTCACTCTAAAAAGTGACTTGTATAGGCCAGAAAACCTGAAAGGCAGCAAGGATGTCAAATTCTATGCTTTATAATCTTCTCCTCCTCCCCCTTTTGGGTATGTTTTGAGATTGTCTCTTGGCTTTTTGCAGTCTGTCTGCCTATTTGTGTAATTACAGTGCTCTATTTTTGACCAGGATGTCATGGAATGCATATTCCCCCAGAGAAGTTTTCCCATTTCTAAAATGCCATGTTCTCAAGGTGAAAGTTCTGCTAGTTTGAACAGATAGGACTCTCATTTAGGAGGGACAAAGGCTGGGTGGAGGAGACAGAATTCCTTCCTCAGCTTCGAAATAATCTTAGAGGCAAGACACTGGGCTATGATGGACCCACTATAGGTATTTATTTCCATGTTTTTAATTTATGGGGATTTTAGGTTTCTTTCATGATTTGTTGACTTACCCAGATCATAGTGTGATAAGAATAAAATTCCTAAAGCCTTCTGCATTTTCGAGTGAGACTAACCACTTCTCCCTCAGTCTGTGGACAGATAGGGCAGTAGCAGTGCATTATTCGGTTTTTAACAGAGTATATGCTTGCCCAGCAGGATCCACATCAGGGCCTAAGTGCATGCTGGGGTAGCTAAGGAAGAGATGTGTTTTCTTCTAAATGCTGGAATTGGAACAATGGAGCGTATTTGGCAGTTTAAAAGTTAACTTAATAGTTTAGGAGTCTAACTTTCAGCACCTATGTTCCAGCCTGTAGACTAAGGTTACTCATATGAGTCACGGTTACTCATAGAAGATAGTTTTATTGACTTCAGTAATAATATTCCTTTAAGTAAGATTTTCACGAAGTATTTTTTATGGGGGGGGGGTGGGGTGTATATTTCTTCGTAGTTTGGAGGTGATTTTAACACATTTTGGATCTGCCTTTTCATGTGCAACTAATTATTGCTAATTTTACTGCTAAGTACTTTGTGGTTCCTGGGAGACATAGCTTTGCAAGACTAGAAGATTTTTAATGTGCCAGTGAGTGGATAGCAAGGGGCTGTGAGTGTTTGTTCTAGTTTTTGCTGTGTTCTTTCTTGCCTTAACACTTACTAGGTCTTTAATAGCATTGTTTTGATCTTGTTGCTACTTTGTTGAGAGTATTCACGTAGAATACACAAGTAGTTAAGCGGTTAAGCCTTTGTTTTAAATATTAATGCCTTCAGGTCTTTGCATACATGAAATGTATGTTCTGGTTCCAAATATGGTGAAGAAGCATCTGGTGTTTCCACAAGTACAGAAAAAGTGGAGACATTACTCAATAAGGTTAGGCGTGCACTGAATTTGGATCTAAGTCCCAGGTGTACTTCTAGTGGTAGACAGACATGGGTGACAGTGATGCAATGCATTGAAGCCTGGTCCCTGTCTCCTGCATTGCAGTTAACACCCTAGTCACTGCCTGATGAGTATATATAGTGTATGTGTATATAATGGACTGGTAATGCACGACAGAATGCCAAGGAAGTTTCAAGACCTACAGCTGGAACAGGTTCTGATCTCAACAGAGATTGGGTTTTCAATTACATAGAAATTTTGGCTTTTGAGTTTTGTAAATTCAATGTTTATCTCTGGATATATGAAAGTTGGGTTCCCCAATCCTTTTCCCGTCCTCAGTGATACAAAGAACGTGTGTGCACCTACAGCAGCTGTCAAAGAGTGCTGGCATGAAAGAACACTGGAACAACCACACCAGGTGAAACTGTGTAACCAAACTTTCAGCACCTGGTTTTAACTCAGGTGAGGAGTTCGCACAGCTGCATTGTGCATTTTATGAAGAACCACTTCCTTCTGTTTGTTTTGAAGGTGCTACTTGCTGGCTTCCTGAGGTGCCTTGGAAACGACTGTGTGCAACTGTCTCCTATTTACCCTGTCTAGGTCTCCACAATCTTATAGAGCTCCTCAGTCACATTTCTTTCAGATTAACAACCCTTTCTCTAGTCGTTCTGTAATTCTAATGTTTTTTAATGACTTCTGAACTTTCTCCAGTTCTAGAATAAGCTTTCATTAAATGAAGGGATTGGGAATAAGAGGCCAGAGCTACATAAAATATTTAATATGTGGTAGCACATTGGATACACAGAGGCATAATAATGACACATGTTTCATTGCTTTTCCTTCCTAACAACTCCTAGGATTTGGTTTGTTTGTTTGCTCCAAAATGGTGAACTGATGTTTTCATAGAGCTGTCTGTCATTCCTCGGCTCCTGATTGGTAGTGATCAGTGAGAGTCTACCAGTGATTTTGCGTAGCCAAGATTATTTTTTCCAAACATACATCGCTTCACGGTTATTTACAATGAATGCAATACACTGATTTACGTCAGCCAATGACTCAATATCATAAGTTCCTTATGCACTTATCATCCTTCTCTTTATTGATGCAAGACTCAAGAATATTCCTCTGTTACACCTTCACTATGTACCCCCAAAAGAACCTTCAGCTCTGTGTTCCATGCAGGAGCTCTTCTCCATGGCTTATGTACAAAGGATTTTCTTCATTGAGTAATTCATTTTAGCGGAAAAATATCTTAATGCAGTAGAAGTGCCTACTGTAAATTTTTGAGTTTCTGTTCTAATTTTACTTATTTCTTCCCTCTTGTCTACACATAATAAGTTGGTTCAGTTTGTTTACAAACAGCCAAAATAATGTGGAGCCTGTTAGTTGGGTTCTCCAGACACTACTGTAATGAATAAAATAAAGAAACAACAAAATATATTACCCTAGTGACAAAGCAGTAATTCCCTGTAAGTAGTTTGCCACTAATATTAGGAATGTATTTGTGTAATTTTAGCTGTTGCTGGGGAGAAAAGAGTTTTGAACTTTTTCAGAAAAGAAAAAATTAAGCACTCTGTCTACATTTGATTTTCATTTCATCTTCCCCGTATATTCCCCATATATTCTATTTCTTTCTTTGGAAGTCAACCAGCAAACCAGCTCCATGTAACTACCTTCTTCCTTCCAGGCCTCCAGAAGTATTTTGGTTGAAAAAGATGTTTATGGTGCTTGTTGTACTTGTGTACTGTCTTCCTCTTTTGACTCCATTGGCTGTTTAGGCTTTTAGTGATGAGTCATTACTGCATGTTTGTACAGAGCCTGGCACAATGCAGTCCCACTCTTGTGCAGATGTTTAGGTACTGTGCTAAAAGATGTCATTATTCATTGCAACAAATATTAATGTTATTTGCTATAAGTGATTTAATTATAATATACATATCAATTTAAAACATATATCTATATCTCAAATATAAATGGTTTAATCAAATGTCCAAATTCTAAAGGCTTTAAGGTTTTCATTAAAACCCCAAGCTTGAAAAGGCTTGCAAGTTTGGAGGCGTTCTGTCTGAGTTCTTCTTGCAGAACAAGATCAAAATTGAGAGATAAACTACTAGGATTGTCCAACTAGTATTCTGGATGTGGTTTTCAATCTTTTGTTCAAAATGGTACAAACCAAAGAAATACACATGCAAATCTGAGGCCTCAAAACTTGCTACTGACTTTAAGGAACACAAGCTCAAAAGATTGCTTGCACAGTTCTGTTCAGCCCCACACGGGTAGATCATCATTGTAGTTGCAGCTCTTCCTGGACCTCGTGTGCTCTCTGTGACGGCAGTCTTGCACATCAGTTATTCACAAAATAACCCTCAAAAGGCTTAACACTTGTAAGTGAAAGAATTACTTCAAAATTTTCAACAGCTCATGAAGTTCTACACTGAAAGACAATACAAATTGGTGCACAAAGATGATCTCCCCTATCAAATCTTAAATTTGTAATATGACATAGTCAAAATCACTGTACAAATTCTCAGCTGTTTTCCCTATGCTGTCACTTGGTAAGACAAAAGAGAGCCTGTTGACTTTCTTTACCTGTATAACTTGAAAGTAATATTGGTGATGATCCCATATTTTGTAAGTACTCTGGATATTTTGAATCTATTCTACAGTCTTAGTCTCTGTAAATTTCTGTCAATTTAATTCTTTTTTAGAGTTATATTTGTAATAGCATGCCTCATTTATACATCTGGCATTTGTTACTCTCTGCTCAGCTAAGTTGGGGTACGTTTTCAGTTTTGAATCCTGTGTGACTATTTTAAAAATGAATTAAAAAGAAAATAATTACTTTTTAAAGTATGCTTGTTTGGAATTCCCATTGACTTTAGACTATTTCTGAATACATGTTTCTCACCACAGAAATAAAAAATTATGCATTTCTTTTCAGAAGTACATTCAAGAAATATTATGTATACAGCTTCATTGAACAGCCGGTTTGCCATGTGAATTTTGTGAACAAGAAGGAAAAATCCCAAATTCAGTGCACTTATAAGCTTTAAGAACATGTATGAGGTACATACATAGATCTCCAATATTACTTGATACTAGCCCTGGAAAAAATTTAAAAGTAACACAGTTAAAAGATAAAAAACTAGGGAAAATGTAAATAAAATTTTTCAATTTTCTATGTATTCATAATTCCACTTATATAACAACTGCAAAATAAATCGGTAGGACTAAAGTGAGATTAAAAAACCCTTAAAGTTGTAGATCAAAATTATATTTTTCTGAGGTACTATTTGGATTTATGAAATTCTTAAGATAAGCTTTAGTCTTTTAAGCACAGTTACCACTGGGTTAAAATCTTTGCTCAAGACATTTGCTTTCACAATTATTTCACTGGTGAACCATTGAAGTGCATGGAAAATGAAGAAAAAGATCCTGAAACAGTAGGAATACTGGGAAGGCTATTCTAAAATATGCAGAAGAGGCTCTCAAATCGTATCCAGTTTGCCCACACCGCGGGTAGTGAGAAATATAGACAATTCCCATGCAAGGTCTGACATGCTTCTAGTTCACCGCTCCATCATCACTGCATCCTACAGATTCTCTCACTTGTTCCTGATGGCAGGCGGTTATGGAAGCCTAGGAGCTAGCGTTATTGTGTTTTCTCTGCTGGGGATACAGCGATGGGAGAAATCTGCTTCAGTGCCGAAAGCCCATAAAAACCCTGGTGCATTAACCTCCTAAAGGTTAACCTCCTGAAGTGCTGCTGGGTAAATCTCTGTAGTTTACAAGTGATTCTGTCCAGCTGTATGGAGAATCCGTGCTCATCTTTCCCCAAAACACTCAGATAAAAGCACTATCACATCGGTTTTCATCCTCTGGGACGGAGCCAGATTTTGAGAGCAGTTCAGCAGCTCCTTTCCAGCCCGTGTAGGATGATTCCTCCTCTGCTTCCTGATACTGTGTCTCCCAAATATTTGGATGCTTAGAGACTCCCAAATATTGGCAACAAACTGCAAAAGTAGGTCCGTGAAGAGAACCCATAGCCACAGACCTACCGATGGTGGTCTGAGGACAAAAAGCCATGGAGGTAAAGAAAATGCAATCTGCAGCACAGTCCCAAATGCACATGCTCTGAACTGCTCTTCTTTCTCTGCAAAATCTCCAGCTACTTCAATTCCAGAAGGTTATTTGGTAAACACAGAGCAGTCTGGATTTAAAAGACTGCTGTGTTGCAAAACTCAGACCCAGAATTTTTGAAATGCCTGAAGTTTCCTGACATTTTATTCAAAGAGATCTCAAAGATCATTAAACTTAGAAAAACCAACAACGTTTTGTGTGTGTGGACACTAACATGACACAGATGCAGCTGCTGCTGTTGGAAAAGTCAGCATTTCCCAAAGACACTACACAGTGACCATAGCTCATTTCTTTGTTAAGTGTATTGGGGTAAAGAGTGGAACATCACATATCTCTGGTTTAACTTAGCAGATGTTATTTTTTAGTAATGAGTGAACTATAAATGAGTTTCTCATTGTACAGCCATACTACAGTGTTCACACAAGTTGGAATGTTTCCTAATTCCTGCCTAATATTAAACAGCAACAATACAGATCAAAGATAATGCATACAAATTTGATATTTACAGTGTCTCCATGCCTAAAAAGAAGAGGAAGAGTGATATAACCATGTATAAACAAGAGTTATGGCATTTTCAAGGATCAACTACCTAAATAGTCAACATGTGCACACGTATAAGTTTAATAGTTGCTTATTAAAAGATGTAGTAAAATATGAGAGTGTACTGGCAGTAAATAGATTAAAAGTCTATTAATCTATTTTCAGAACAAAAATATCTGGATCTAACACATATATCTATGAATCACTTTTTTAGAATTGCATTTGTTAGGTTTTAATCATGCACAATACTTACTTCCACTAAAATAGCCATTTAGGGCTACAAGGATGATGAGGGGACTGGAGCATCTCCCCTACGAGGAGAGGCTGAGGGAGCTGGGCTTGTTCAGCCTGAAGAAGAGAAGGCTGCGAGGGGACCTAATAAATGCTTATAAATATCTTCAGGGTGGGTGTCAGGAGGATGGGGCCAAACTCTTTTCAGTGGTGTCCAGCGACAGGACAAAGGGCAATGTGCACAAACTGAGGCACAGGAAGTTCCGTCTGAACATGAGGAAGAACTTCTTCCCTCTGAGGGTGACGGAGCCCTAGAACAGGCTGCCCAGGGAGGTTGTGGGGTCTCCTTCTCTGGAGATATTCAAGACCCGCCTGGACAAGGTCTTGTGCAGCCTGCTGTAGGTGACCCTGCTTGGGCAGGAGGGTTGGAATAGATGACCCACAGAGGTCCCTTCCAACCTCTACCATTCTGTGATTCTGTGATTCTGTGATTCTGTGTAAATGAACCGCAGGATGTAATAAACACCCAGTCCAAACAGTGTTTTGATAGCAAGATGTGTGTGACTGATAATTGAAAAACACATTTACCAGTCTCTTCACATAAACACCAAAATATGAACTGACAATTGGGAAGCAGAGAGTTTCGATAGCTTTGATACATGTTGGCAGGACGCCTGATGCCGGAAACCCAAATGAAGCGTTTGCTGGCGCTTAAGACAAATACTGTTTCATCGTCACTGTATCAAGGTAGAGGAATACTCAGAAAGAAGATCAGAAGAAAGCATTGGATTTGGGCTATAATCAGAGCACTAAAATCAATGTTGGGAAACAAAGTTGGCTACAGTTCCAGTTCATGTTAGGCAGATGTTTATCATTTTGCCTTCCTCTTGTTGGTGTTAAACACCAGAGCAAGAAGGAAAAACAGAAAAAAATAATCAGAGCAAATTGCAAGAGGGGTCTTCTTTGGGAGATCAGATAAAGGGCAAAGTGTTCACACTGGGGCAAAGATTAAAATCCTGTGGAAATGGAGTTTGCTGAGAAAATGCCACCAGACCATCTGCGGATGACTGACTATGCTGCTCCTGCCTCTACTAAAGCAGAGGCTAAAACACCTTAAAAACTGCTTTGCTACCTGCTAGTGTGGGGATCTACTACACAGACAGAGGAGAAACACAAAACTTTTATATCTCATCCCAAACCACATTCCACTCCGAGCTAGAGAGCCTGTGAAATGATCATCAGATTTGTTCCAACGAGAGCAATTTGCATTAAGTAAACCACTTCCTTAAAGCTCTTGAGGGACCGCTATCCATGAAGACATTTTGGCAGGAGTACAATGTTCATATGGAACAAGAGTAGCTTGGTTCTACTTCAGCAATGCCCTGCTAGAAAGTATTCCCTGAAGACCCCTTAGTAGAACTTACCTTGAACATAGTTACTGTGACCAGTTTTATGCTTTAGGACTACTATATCTTTTTTATATTCAGTTTATTGACTACATAAAGAATTACTTTCCAGGTGTTAAAATTTCCCTCAACGGTTTCAATCCCGTAGAGAACATACTTGTTTTTATTGACTTTCCATTTGGGTAGTTTTCTCTTCTAGTCTTAAAATTAATCTTCATCATGTCATCATGTGTACCTTTGGCCAGAGATGAACCCTACTGGGTTTAGGAAGTAGACCACAGCCTACAGGTTTAAACGGTGCCGTCACAAAACTGTGTGAATGGTCGTAGAGGTACCTATAGAGATTGGTGAGTTTGAAAAGAACCTTGTGCATGAAAAATAAACATATAGAATTAGTGCCCTACATTTGCTATACCAGTCATGGTGTATTCATGAAAATTTTTGTGCTTGGTGCAATACAGTCCTGAGCTCTGGTGCAGTGACCAAAAGATTGAGCAGGATTTGGGGGATAACCACTGCAGGATGGTGACCTACAGAATAAAGCTTCAAAAACCTCTTGCACGCTGATTCTCTCAAACAAGTGTTTCAAAGCTTTGAGCATGGAGAACCACGGGGAGACAGTAGGCTGCCCCATGCCAAAGTCTACCAGATTCATTGTTTTGTTCAGTTGAATGCCCATCTCTGAATTAATCCAAAATGGGATGGAAAAGATGTTGGGAAAAAGTGCTAAAACTAAAAAAAGGAGTTGTTTAATTGTGAAACGCTTAGCTAACTCCAAACAAACACTTTGCGCTTGATTTGCGCACGTTCCTGCACTTCGAATGCTCAGAGTGCCCTGCCCACGGCAGGTGGTGCCAGCCAGTTTGGGCTGTTGGGAGCAGTGTGGGGATGTGTTCCCACACAAACATGCTCTTGCTGCTCTTTGTTCTTGAAGTCAAAAATATCTGCAGCCTATTTTTTTCTGATTGGAGGGAAGGAATAAATAAGCTTTGTTGCTCTCTGTAAGTAGAAAGAGGGGCCTTGTCTTCCTTTCCACCCTTTAAATTAGATATACATTATTAAACCCAAGACACTATGAGCAAGTTAAAACCTAAATGCCGCCACTAAATTTTAAAACACCTCTCTGCCTCCTACCTGCTCAACCCTCTGATGCGCTAAACAACTTCCAAAGCCTTCTTCTGACAACTCTGCGTCCTGCAAAGGGCTGGTCCTATCTCTGACATACCAAGGGTCCTCAGTTCTCACCGGTCTCCGGCTGTCACTCAGCCCCGGCAGGATTTGGCCCTACATCTCTGCCCACTCCTCTGTAGTCCCCCATTTCACAGGGAAATGAAACTTCGTACAGGGCTGTGTTAATACTGGTTTGACCCCTTCACACTCCATATACAGTTAATTAAGCGTTTGAAGCAGTTCTGACAGATATTTTCTTGAACGCGTATAATTAAGTTTTAAATTCTTTCATTGCAGTACATGTTTTCACCGGGGTCTCACAAATCATCTGGTCGTTTCTGGGGTCCTGATTAGAATCTTTCATGGGAATGGTCTAAAATGCAGGGAGGAAAGAAAATGGTATACATTTTTTGCCAGCTAATTAAAAACTACTTTCTTTCTCCTTTTTTTCATATTTGTTTCTAAAAGTACATTTAAAGCCTGTGATTCTCACTGGAGAAAAATGAATAGGAAAAACCTATTTTCAGATATAGTGTGAACTAAACTAAAACTTTACTGTATTTGAACTAAAACCAGGAAATCCATCAGTATTAGTGGTACAAGCTGTTCTTCGTATTAGCCCGAACTCTGCAAGCAGACACTGGAGTTCCTGCACTACAAGGTCAATATGGAATGGAGAACTTTTAAGTGAAAGAACAAAGAATAAGCAGAAGTTTCGGAGAAATAAAGTTCTGTGCTTGTAAGCCTTTCTGTAACAGCTACCTTTTTATACGACTTTGAAGAACTCATGGAGCAGGACTGCCTCTTTCCTTTCAGAGATTATGCTGGCTTCACATCTCAGTTGACTTCTTTCTACCCTGCAAGGACATTTCAGACATCCCATGTTTCACCTCAGGTTTATAACGAAATTCAGCTAAAAAAAGACTAAAATCTCAAATTCCTGGTTCATTCTGGCTGAAGTTATGTTATCAGTCAGTTGGTGGAAATCTGAATAATGCAGGGAAAAAAGAACTTAAAACTTGCAATTTTCCAAATGTTACCGGTCTTTTACACAGTGGCCTCTTTACCATACATGCTCTTTCAACCTGTTTCTTCCACCCTACGAAAAAAGTTATCCTGCTGCAGTGTAATTACCCAATAAAAGGAAGCACCAACTTGAAGAGAAGCCAGCAATCTTGCTGTGCATTACCAGGGCCATGCACAGAAATGGCTGGTAGTTAAAAACCTGTGCCTGTTCCAGTGACAATTTCAGTGACTTCCAAATCCCATATCAAATGTGAAATTCATCTTTTCAGAGTTTGTATTCAGTGTTCTACTTCATCAGGTATAAATAGTGGCTTCAGATTTTGAGTCCTGCCGAACAGGGGGTTGGATTTAATGTCCTAGTTCAACCTTGGCTCTTCTAATTTGTTTTCTTCTCTACTGATATGTTGAAGAAACTGAACAGATACGTTGCAAGAAAGATTAAAGACACTTCACTTCCCATTTGCTTGAAATATCTGCTGGTAAATAGTGCACATAAGTAGAGATACAGCCTAAAGCAACACTCAGATGACTAAAGGGTTGCATTATCTCCAGAAGTTCCCACTGTGCTGTCTTAATTTACATTTTGCAGCAAGAGTTTCCAACTCTACACAGTAATAAATGTGCAGGAGTAGAAATCACAGAAAGGAAGGAAATGTTGGCATCCAACTTTATAACTTGGACAGCACAGTGATAAATAAAATCTTCTATTTTCTGCAAATTGAATATTACACAGATTCCCCCACAATCCCTCCTCCTAAATAAATAGTTGAAATAAACACCCTTGGAGTTATTTTGCACCAAAAATACATGAAGATTCAGGGCATGACTACATGTGCTTGACATATTTCACATGTGTAATTTATGCAGTTCCCACAGTCTTGGGGCAGAACACATGTGTTTCACACATGGACTGTGCAGTCCGTATTAGCTACGGTCCGTCTAGGTGTACAAAGTGGGCAGATGCAGCGTTATTTGCTGAGCCTTTAAGCATGGTAACAGTAAGAAATCCTACACGAAACTTTATTGCTGCTACTCGAGACTGTCGACAAAAATCTGGAGACTTCAAAAGGGAGTACCTGGCTGTAGCTCTACCTTGCATCTGTGTGTATGTGTCTGAGTGCGTATTTCAGATACTCTGTTAGTGACACTTCCCCAGGATTCCTTTTCTGGCAATATGCTGACTTTTCAGACCATAACGGATTAATTGATGGGCCAATGTCAGAGGTCATCCGAACAGAAAAAGGAGGGAGAGGCTGCCTGGTGGGTCCCAGTGTGCGAACAGGTTTAGCTCTGGGAAAGAGGATGATAATTGTTGTATCATCGGACAGAAGGGCCACAATGAGGTTTCTCTGAACCTTTCCCCACACCTTTTTGCAATTCTTGATGACGTTTGTCTAGTCTGGTTTTAGGAACCTCCCACAAGGGAAAATCCAGTCTTCATGTGCTTCATTACCCTTAGTGTTCCAAAGATTCTGCTGACACCCAACTATGTAACTAAAAGAGAAGTCCATGAGTTTGTGTCTTGTCCATGATGAACATGGAGAACAGATTATTTGCAACAGAAACTTGAAGACTGTACTGTTCACTTGTTCAGTCCTCCCTCCAGGCTGAACCATCTCTGCATTCAATCTGAATTTATCTCTTTGCTATAATGCAAGTGCTTACCTGGAAAATATGCTTGAAACGGGATTCTGTTTGACTCTGTTGTAGCATTATTCCAGGAATTCATGTTAATTTGGCTGGTCTATAATACCTCTGTCCCGTTCTTTTTTTGAGGAAGGGGCTGTCACCAGGTGAGAAGTAGTTTTGTTATATATTTTGCTTATAGTAAGACATTTGTACTGTGTTTTCCATGATGTTCTCGCAGGGAAGCTAAGGAACCATACTGGCAAGAACAGGACTCTTGCTCCCACATCATGGCCGGCAGCCACCTCGTGCAGATCTAACCTGCTACCTGGAGCCTTCTCCCTGTGCAGAACTGCGAAACAAAGACATGATTTTTTTCTAATGATGTCCTCTTCTCCTTCTCACAAGACATGGAATTTGGATTTTGGTTGGCTGAGCAGGAAAAAAAATTAAGCAAAGACATTGTTTTACCTGACTTTGCCAAAGCTGAAATTCCTGTCTTCATTTCCTACTCTACGTATTTATACTAATGGGTATATTCACCTCTGAATCTACTAGCTCACTGCTAAAATCCTTTTATGCCACCAGGGCTAAAAGCACAAGTATTTGGCTAATGTAGCTATGGATATGCTGGTACAAGTTCAAAGATGCAGAAGTGGTTACAGGACTTTTGAGCAAGATAAACAAGCTTGCAGTTACAGGAATGCCTCTCCTGTACTTAATGTGTGTGCCTTAAAGACTATTCCTACTTTAAGATTTTCTAAGGTGTCACTGTAACCTCTGTAAGGCAAATATATTCTTAGTTGAGGTACAGCTAATAAAGTATTGTTTGGGAAGTTTGAAGAATTAATTTGGACTTCTTTTCAGTGTCTGGAGACATAGTTATGAATGTCCTCAGGTTTTTGTATAAGGGACACTTCCATAAGATGTAGGGGGAAACCACCACAACATGGCTTGCCACAGAGGAGAAGACAAGAAACATGAAACTACGAGAAGAGCAAAATTCTTGTCAATTAACCTGTGTTAAATGGAATAAATTTTAAAGACATGAAATAAAGTACATTTCTTTGGCAATATTCAGAATTCAAGCACCGTCATGATGTTTCATCATCCATTTGTGTCTTTTCTCTTCTAAAGCACTTGAAAAATCTTTCCAGTCTCAGTTCCAAGATAAGCTTTTGTAATGACTTATGATGATAATCCACCTAAGGATGTAAATTACTGGGGAGAACAGACTCAAAGATGTTTGACAGACTTATTTATAAGGACTGTCATTTCTATGCAGTTCTCCAACTTTCTTCTAAGCTTACCTAATAATAAAATATTCTGTGATTTAAATATCATGGCAACCTCCTCCAAAGCAAGTATGTCCTTTAATAGGGTGGGTAAGCACATTAAATACTTCACCTGAAGGCAAATAATGATACAAACTTGTGAACAGATTCAGGGAATGAAAGCTCTCTAGTGAAAATATTAAGCACTAGTCAACACTATCTAAAGCTTCGGCAAGACATAGTCTATGACAACAGGAAAGTTGCTTCTGGCAAAATTTACATTTTCATTCCATAATCACCTATCAGTTACCTTGTTTAGTTTTGGGGTATTTTGTCTACTTGTTTTTTTGTCTTATGAATTGCAACTGTTGTTCTGGTCAAAGGACCTGTGTGACTTACTTGACACAACTGACCTGCAATGTAATAGCAGTTTGATGAATTTCACAAACACCTACAGAGACCTTTGATTTTTAATAATCTTGTTTTTTGAGGAAAAATATGATTCCTGAGTGAAATTGGAACAAGTTACAAGTGTGGGGTTTTGCTTTCAAGAGTTATGAGCAACTTTAAAAAGTCCCTAACATTACCAACTATTCAAGGCTAAATATGGAGAGAAATTTTCTTCAAATGGTTTGTATCACAGTTGCCGCTAAACTGAGGTTAAGTATATTCAGTAACAAGAGTCCAGCTGCTACTTTTCTGTATTTGTTTCTTTAATTAAAAATAAAAATGTGAAAAAAATTATATCAATCGATAATTCCTCTATGTAACTTGTAAAACATATTTTATATACAACTTATTTCTCTTAGACCACTTAGAAAATCTTATCTTGCAGTATTGTAGCATTCCCCAAAACACAAAGACTCCTTATTAAGGTCCAGAAACTTTAAGGCCAGAAGGGATTTTACTAACAATTTCCTCTGATTTCGAGAGAAATACCAAATAAGGACTCCTATTCCTCATCTGACTTCATACCTGCTTTTTACCATTTGTGTATTTTTTTTAGAAACATACTCAGTCTGGATCTAAAGAGGAATACATTGGGAAGAGGTCCTAATTCTAGACTGCATTTCTAACATTACAAACCAGACCTCACAGTGTTTTTTTTTTACAGTGCAGTTGCACAACAACAAAGAAAGACTGTCCATAATGAAAAAAGCTGTATTTTGAAATAAGTTGTCTGAAACCTATTTCACTTTTTGGATGCATGACCACCTTCCCAGTAAATTGCATATAGACCTTCCCAGTATATGGTAAATGGACCTTCTCATTCTCAGTATTTGTCACCATAAAGGATAGACCTGTCCCATTTACAAATGAAGGTGAAAGACAGGGTACAGCTATTGGTGATAATCAGTGAAAGAATGCTCTTCTAGATTTGCTAGGTTACGGAAAAATCTATGAACTTTATTAAGGATTCTTGTCAATCATTAATGCTGATGTATGAGTTTAGACCCATTAGGCATCATCTATCAAATGCATTGCTGAAAAAGTTTATCATGACAAACTCTTGGACTAAACAAAAAGTTTTGATTAGATTTATGGAAAATTTGGTTTAATTCCTCTGGAAATAAACCCAAATGCTAGTATGTTAACAGTGTTACACTGAAAGGTATTTATAGCTTTTATCATATGGGACTTTGATCTATAAACAACTACAGACTGACCAAAAATTCATGAGAAACACTCTTCTTTCAAACCCAGCTGAAGAAACAGCTAAGTGCTTTCTTGTATATCGATAGTTCAAACAAAACTTATGGTGTTAGGTTGCATGATAAAGACACATACCTAATCCCCTGAAAAAAATTCTCGAAGACTGATGAGGAGATTGGTGAATTCATTCTTTTTATCTGCAATTATTTGAGCATGTGGAGGAAAGAGAGTGAGAAACGCTCAGCAAGAGAAGTAGGTGCAAGGATTGTCTGGGCTCTGTGGACATTGAATTCAACAGAAAAGCAGGTTTACAGGTTTGTGATCAAACAAATCGCCTTCTTCTGATGGTTCTTTTGCATGTAAGAAAACAGGGTTTTGAAATTATCCCTGTAAATAAGGGAGACTGCATGGAAGAAGGGTGCTTTTGCTTCATTGTTTGCAAGGGAAGAATCCTGCATATTCATTTCAGTAGCAATTCACTGGAAGAAAGATGATGTTACAGAGAGCTTGCCATCCACTCTCTCTCAAGCCATCGTTTTGTGATTGAGACCACAAAGAAGCAAAGAATTCTGTTATCTGGTTCTGCTGATGCTAGGTCATGGAAAGCTAATCTGAGGACTGCAGAGGTAGCATGTGCCATTCCAAGAGGGCATAAGATTATGGTGGGTACAAGACACCATATCAAGGTGTTGGTATAATGCTTTAGGTGCCAACCAACCTCCCCTTCAAGGAGGCATTGAATGTGCTTGCCCAGGTTAAGTTTTGCTAGGACCCTTTTGAAGACTTCGCTTCTAATGTGAGTCAGATGAGCCCAAGAGTCATCTCAAGATCTTCTTTTGCTTGGTCAGCATTTGGAATAAAAACTTCCAATACAGACTTTGCAATAGCCAGTTCAGATAAACTGGGGTGTCAGCAACTTACTAAGAGGCCTTTCCTCTGAGTTTTACACAAATTTATAAGCTTTATTTCTGCATCCAGCTTGCTGCTGTCAACCCCTCTCTCTTCTCTTTCTCCTCAGTAATGTCTCTTGACCTTGGGCAAGCAACGGATTCCTTACTACTTGTTAACAAGAGTTAGCAAATGACATATTTTCCAAGTGAAGTCGGTGGAAATCCCCTGTCAGCTGTGAATTGTACTATTTAAATTATACTACTGTGCTGACAGATTCAGATTTGCTACTAATCATGTTTGCAAGAAAAATCCAGGTATGGTAGAAAATTATTTCTTACAAGCAATGCTTTACCTTGGAACAACTATAGAGAGAGGTTTTTGGCTCTGCGAGTTATAGGCTTCACCGGCATTTCACTTAATCTTTATGATTATCCACTTACATAAACTGTGAGTGGGTTTAAACTTTCCACACTGCTCATGAACCAACCAGGTGAACTTCTCATGGTTTGTGTTTTGGCCTTTGGTTTCTCTTTATATGCTTTCTTGTAACGATTAGGCACCAGGTTCTACTCATGTGTTCAGGTATCTCTCCCCAGGCTGAGTACAGGACGGTGGTTGCTGCCTGCACATTAATGGTGGCAGGGCCCAGGAGAGCAAGCTCTGGAAAACCAATTTGGTGTCCCCAAACTGGCGTGTTGAAACAAAAGTCACTAGCCTGAGTGGTTACCAGGTGCCTGGGTAACTGTTCCAAACTCTGGCCTTGGGCCAGGGGTCACAGTATCCCATGCCTGTATATAAAAATGGTAGATTTGGAGATATGGAAACTGGTGCTAGCAGGGTCTTTAGGAAGATAAAATGCAGTCTTGTATCTGCCATTTACACATGGATGAAATTAAGTTCTTCATCAAGATGACTGAATCTTGCCCTTTCCCAAAGGTAAATGTAACTGCAGCAGAAAGCTGCATTGTACATAAAGATACCAAGACAACATCCAGTCCAAACCAAACCCGCAACTGCTGCTCACTTACGAGGGGATACGACTGCAGCGCGGGTGAAAGGAAGGTGTCTTGAGTTCTCTGTGTCCAAACCGCCATGTGATCAGGCAGCTCCACCAACGTGCTGAGCAGGAATACCATCAGGAAGAGACTGTGGTGAGAAGTCTGGCCCCATCTAAACCAAGATCTAGAGAGCAGAGTACCAGTGCTGTAGCTGGAGTTGAGGACCGGAGTATGGCTTCGATCACGCACAGTAGTCGTGTGAGCAGCAGACTTCATGGAGCCTGGTTTCCTGTGGGTCCTTCCGTCCACCTTCTCTGGTGTCTAATAATGCTACCGCGTCCATGCTGCAAGATGTCCTTCCGGGAAGGGCACTCTCTTGTGTCTCTCTCTGTCTGTCCACGCCTTCTCCTTCAGCTCTTGGGGAGATAACATCCCTGAGACCCCTCTGCCCGTGTCAGAGAAGGAGGAGGCTGCCTAGCAGGGCCAGAAGCTGGGGGTGGAAGCGGGACCGATTAGCAGACGGTGCATGCTATTAAGTAAAGTTTGGTGCTGTATGAACCGGAGTTAAAAACCAGTATGAAACTGGAAGTCTTTTCCAGATGCAAACAGCCTGATCCTCACACCAGTACCGCTAATCACAGTTTGCCTGTTGACTTCTGTGTCCTTTGGAGCGGGATCTGAGTTCTTTTGGGCTATGTCAGCTATCGTCGCTGTCTGCAGGGGAAGGCAGCGCTAAACAAGCCCAAGTGCCTGATTCCCAGGATGCCAAATTTTGTTTTGCAGTACAGTGACAGAGCAGTGGGGTGGGGAGAAATAATCATGGTGTTTCAGCTATGCATGCACAGTCTGGGTGTCAGGAGTCCCCCTCACCAATGAGCAAGCAGGAGCCAGGGTCTGGCAGCTGTAGGCACTAGGTGGTCTGAATTGCTCATTGCCCTCTTGAACTTCAGTGCGATAGCAGGCTCTTAATCTTGGATGCTATAGTTGGCGGTCTGTACAGGGCCCTTATATCCTGCAGCTTAAGCAAAGACTGTAAGAATGAAAAGTGGTATAATGTAATCCACAAAGAGGGAATAGGAACAAATATTTAGGAATCAATCTTTATTTCATAAGCGGTATCAAGTAACCAAGAAGACCTCAGCAGAAACTGACCATGGAAGCTCCATAGAAATGCTCAGTACTCGACTGTAATTTAATTAGCTCTCAATAGCTTCCAGAAAAAAATCTCTAAACCTGCATATATTTAAGATAAGCCTTTTGTTCCATTTGTAACCCACAAACTGACAAGGAATCTAGGTCCCTTCCCCCTTCTCAGACTCCATCCTCTTTTTATTTTGTTCCCCAAGTCACAGAACTTGATGCTTCTCTTTTTTTCCCCTGCAGTACTTTTCTTTGACCTCATTCCCCCCTCCAAGTAACTCTATCCTGTGCTGCTATGTTCGTGCCCAGCCAAAGCTTTATAGATGGCTTAATTATTTTCTTTTCTCGAAGAAAATTCAATCTGATCCCCAATGCGCATAGGATAAAAAAAAATGAATCAGCTGGGAAGCTGCATTATAAAGGGGGAGGGGTAAAAGAAGTTATGTAAAATTTCATGTCGCTGTCAGACTGTTTTCATAGAATTTGTGTTTGAGATTAAATTAAATCCCTAAAACTGCTTTGATAGCTTCATACTTTGGGTGAAACAAAGCAGATGCATTTTACCCCAATACCATGCTTCTCATCTCCCCTTGCAGAGAGAGAATGAACTGCTCTGTGGAACAGTTCTATATACTTACAGTATTAAGCAATTCTTCTTTTCCCCTGGCATTGGTATTCTTTTATTCAATTTATCTGTACTATAGCTTGCATAATATTTACCAGATGTTAAATAAATAATTTAAGATAACACAGTCCTGCATGACAGTTGTAACATTTTGGGTCATCTTTTTGTTCAATTTTTTTAAAAAATCACTTCAGTTCAAGATTTCAATACAGTTCAACTCAGTGGTGACACTTAATACTTTTTCCTCTCCTTTAATTTGAAAGTAGTGTTCCCCAAATAGTTCATTTGCCATACTTTTTTTATCTTTAACAAGATAAAATAGACATAACGGGTTTACTATTTCAGCCTGATGCCGGCAAATATGAAACCAAAGAATATGAGGAGCCAATGTTTTTTTGTAAAAGCCAGTGTTGTATAATGAAACCAAATGCACGGCTTGGAATTTAGAAAGAAATCCTAGTGTGAAGATAAAAGGACATGAAAGATAGTAAATGCTGAAATGATACACCACATAATGGTATACTGTCAAGAAAGAAAGATAACATGATAACTTACAGAGCCATCTCAAAGCCTACATAGGTACTTGACCTATAGTTTGCAAGGAAACAATCTTTTTGTTTCATCTGGCTTATATTAAAAATAGGAAAAACAAAACCCTTATTTTTTTCCACTCTCACACATATGGTTTAAAATCCATGCAATTTTTAACTGTCTAAAATTCTTTTAAGCAATTTAAGACAGAAAGAATTATTAAATCACTTTTCCATTTCATTTAATGAAAAACTGCACCACTGCCGTTGGTCTCTGTACTATCAATTTTAAAGCTAGTAGGGCTCCAATTGGTCCTATGTGCAATCCATCATGAGTGGCATCAGATTTGTTTTGCCCAAGCTGGGTACTGTTGAAGGTAGAACTGAATAAAACTTAAACCAATGTGTAAGTTAACTTTGAGCAAAGCTTAAAATATTTCCCTTCTCCATCTCTTTCCAAGTTTTGAAATGTGACAGTTTCTCAGTCTTGTCTCAAAGAGTTTCCAGAGCCTAACGAACCTCGGCGTCCTCAGTCCACCTGCGCACAGGGGACTGCCCTCCTCCTCTCTTCTGCAGGACCAAGCAGCTAAAAAGCTATCTAAGAAATTCACTTATTGTTATAAGAGGAGAAGCAGCAACCTACCAAACCAAATAATCTGGTTTCCACAAACTACAGGTTCAAATACCATTAGATTGAAGTCAACCTTTCATGTATCCCACGTACACAGTTATAAACAGCTGTGGTTTGCATATAAATGCTCACAGGTCTGCATTGCAGCTGAAACTGCTTGAAAATCTTCTGTGAGTAGTTTTTTTGATAGCAAATTGGAGTTTAGACTTAATTCAAGTTCTCCTGGGTGTTCTTCTGAATATTTTAGGAAGTGTCCACAAAGCACAAGAATCACCTCAAACCTTCCTAACAATCATGCTGAACGTATCCAGGTCTGACATCAAGCCTTTGGTTTTCAACTGAAAAAACTATTTTAATTTTCTGAAAGCCAGAAGATCTTTGTCTTCAAGGTTATCAATTAAAGAACTTTAATCTTCAACTAAAATCTGCACGATGACAGTTTTTTAAGAAAACAAGACCTTATCTGTCCCGCAATTAAAGTCTTGTAAGATGAACTCGCCCCAGTTTCCTTGGCTATAATGCTCATTTTCACTGCAACGATTCAGGAGGTTGTTTCTCAGAGGTGCTGCATTTTTTTTACCCTGTCCTAGAGCCTAGACCTTCTAAATCTTATACTCTAATCTCCTGCTCTTCACAATAGCAAAAAGCAGCTGTATTACTTTGTAGGAGACACTTTTGAACAAATAGGTAGCTAGTGGAAAAGGAAAACCATGACTTCTGGAAACATACACACTCTACAGCGGAAGCAGAAGGTGCTCAAAACCTGCTGAAGCTTTTGGAGTTTGCCTGTGAATCCTGTTTCAAAGTGTTACTTGCGACCCTACCACTGGAGAATATAAATCTGTACCCTAAAGAGATGACTTGCTTTTTCACTGGGATCGTTGCCAGGAAATAGACTCAGCACGACACATTTCAAGGGCTAAACAATAATGGGTAATTGGTCACTTAATTAAGAATTATGGGTTTAGCTGGCAAACATGGTATCTGAAGGCCCACGGACAGTTTTTCACAGGCATGCTTCGGTACTTATGCGCAGATATTTCTTGCTGTGGGGGCCCGCTTGTAGCTTCTGGCTGCTGCCTTGCCTTGCAGCTCAGGGTACTTGGGAGGGAGGGAGCAGAGCAAGTGTTGCTCAGTGCTCATCGTTACAGCAATTCAGGAAATAAAAGTGAATGTCTCTCAGCACAATATATTCCTGAGAGCCCAATCTGAATGAGCAATTCATTGGCATGTTTCTATTTCCAGCAGGGTCTGTGCCAATTAAGAGGGCTGCATATAAACCCTTTTAGTGATGTACACTGGGAGGTAAAAAATAATGATAAAATACAGATTTATTTTTTCAGCTATTCCTTTAGTAATAGTGGGAATGGAGCAAAGTGAGCCTACTGTCCTCTGCTTTCACAGGCTGTTTCCATAAGTATCTGGCCAGATAAGAGGTAAATTCTTATCTGGAAGTGCAAAGAAACTTTTTTTTTATTACTCATGCATCCAGGTGGGAAAATAAATGTTCTGCTGCAGCCAAGATTTGTTCTTGTATTTGGAGAATTAAAGGAAACCTTTGCATCATTATAGCCAGGGTGTCTTTTTAGCTAAGCATCTGTTGCTGGCTGTGAGAAGGGTAGGGGATTCTGAATTAATTTTAGCTACAAAGAGTTAAGTCCTTTTATTCTTTTAATATGAAGATGGGACAGGAGAGGAGGGCACACCTGAGGGAATCAAGCCTGTGGGATTCTGCTTTGTTGAGCAGGAAGGTAATAAAGAAAACAGCTGAAAGGACCCCAGCGACTTTCAGAGATGAGCAACTTCGTGATGGTCTCTGTATTGCCTCGGTCAGAGCTGCAGAACCGCTGTTTTGTACATCCAGTTGTGGTTTTATGCTTTTTCCTTTGCTACGTCATGGCTGCAATGATGCCTTCACAGTAGCTCTGCTCTGAATACATGAGCTTCTGAGGGAGGATTTCAGCCACAAAGTGGGGAGAAGCTACTCCTGCCCTGGGAGGAGCACGAATTTGCCCTCCACTGAAAAAGAGACAGGAGTTTAAAAAACAGCGCTGTTCCCATAAGAGGGAACAAGGAATTAAGGTGCTTGGAGCTTCCCAAAGAGGTCATCCTGGGAGGCGTCAATTGCTCCCAAGCACCAGTGACTGCTGTATCGTTGGCAGTGTGGGATCGCTGGGCGGTGGGCACTGTGCAAACATGGTATGATCCTTCCTCGAGCTGAAAGCTGCCCAGAAAAAATGAATGCATTTCCAATTTGCTGAAATGTTTAAATTCCAGCTCTTGTTTTCACTGGGATGCAGAATGAACCTGAGACCTTTAGAAATTTTCAGTATAAGAAAAACCAGACAGATGGTTTTTGCACTATTTTAGTGTAGTAAGTGACACTCATGCAAAACCTTGCTCTAAGGACTTAATTTGAAGTTTCTTCTGCATAAGGGCAGCAGCCAAACCACAAAACTGTTGGGTGTCTAGTAACAGGAGGGCAGTGAAAAAAGCAGAAAACATCTCTCTTTCTCTGGTCTCCTAACAGAAGTCATGTCAAAAAAATACATTCCTGGCCAGCTAGGATGTCACAAAAGCTTCTTTAGACAGAAACCTGAAAACCAGGAGAGATCCTTGATGGTGGTGTGTATCACAGGTTAACTGCCAAGAGTGCTCCTTATACCACTGAACAGGCCTGCGTTAAAAATACTTACAGAAACATTTTTTTTAGAAGTACCAAAAGAGCAAACAAAGCAGTCTTTGGATGACCTCTTGTTTCTCTTGACTACCAGTAGCGTTTATTAATCTACAGCATATGATAAAGTCAACTGTTCAGCTGGCTCCCAGTAAACTAGACTCCTTTAACTGACAAAGCCCCTGCCATCTAAAAATTTGGTTCTTTTTCATATCATACTAAAAGACTAAATAAAAACCAATCTTCTGGAGCAATATTGAGATATTACATCCAGATGAAGGGTGGGTGTCATAAGAGAACAGGCTGCTAGCAATATTCTCTAGGCTTCTTGCCATCAGCTTGGGTTAAAGCAGTGTAGCCGAGGTAAAAAGTAAAGCAGTTTTTATTCCTGCTGACATTTTAAAAAAGGGAGTAGAGGGCACTTCATCAAGCTTTTTTGTGATATGATTATTGACCTGGAAGTAAAATGTTTATTGTATTCTTTGCTTCCTAATACAACACTTGTTTCTTTTTAGAAAGTACAACGTTTTTTGTAGTAAATATCTGTGCTTTAAGAAGGGGGGAGAAAAAAAAATAATTTAGATTCATGCTCGGATCGGATTCCAAATGTCCATGAATGTGTGTAATGGAAGGTGGAAATTTCATATTTCTCCCCTGCTAATTTCATCAGGATGAGTCTGCACTATCCGTTCTGCTTTTCAGAGTGTGTCAGTCCTGCCTGGAAAAGCTTTTTATTGTGTAATGGCAGAATGTTGTCCCTACTGTGCTGGGTTATTGAAATAAAAAGCAGAGTTACTACAGTCAAACCAACGCAAACCTTTGTACCAAGCTGACAATAGCATTTACCCTTCTCTTCAACTGATGCAAAAACATTTCCGCCATATGAAAGCTATAAGGCATTAAATAAAGAGCACATTTAAATGATGAGCTGCACAAAGAAGTCCACCTAACGACAACCCAGTCAGCTAGCACGGCAGCTGCTCCAGAGTTTTTGCAAAGATGGGAAGGCTTACACTGCGCAGGTTGTCACACCAAATGCAAAAATCCACCTTAAAACGAATCTTTCCAGGTCAGTCCTGCAACTACACAAAGCCATGGCCTGGGTGAGTGCTGGTGATCCTCTGGTCACACAGGCTGTACGATCACTGAGCATACACGCTATATGGTGCGGCATGGCTCAGGGAGCTGTTTTCCTGATTTATGAATCCAGTTTCATGAAGAATTGTCTATTTTTTGTTCCTCTCCTCCCATTGTTATTCTGTTTTCTATTCTGCTCTTCCCCTCCCCACAGCAGAGAGGGGACTGTCATAACACAAGAGATACCTAGGGAATACTGAAGCAATGGTAACTAAGGCACACCAGGGAAGTTGAGGGAAAACGCTGTACTGATGGCTAAGTGCAGCAGAAATATTCTGTATATTGTTAGTTCCATCTCATCCTGACCTTCATATTCCCTCCAGGGCTTTCTTCCCTGGCATACAGTGCAGCAAATACCTAGGGAATATTGCAAAAAAACGAGGGAACATTATCTAGTTACCTAAGGCAACTGAAAAGTTTTAAAACTGTCCAGCGTTGTTGTGTTTCACAACTTCCATTTACCAGACAATGCCTGTCTCTCCAAATATCCACATCGAAACGCAGAGCCAACAGGGAAGTCTGAGCGCTGTCTGTGTGTCCTGCCTGCATTCAATTAACAGACAAACTATTTGAAAGGAAAGTGATCAAATGGAATGAGTTTAAAAAATATAAATGAGCATAATGTTTTTACAATAGAAATTTATGCATTTGCTGAAATGGGGTGGTTTCTAAGCTTTTGAAAGCTATGCCCATTCCCTTGGGAAAACAGAGTCTTTATTTCTATTTATTGTTTGTATTAGATTTGGGCCTTCTAGGCTCAGTAAGGGATATTTTGCCATGTGTTGTACAAGCACAGAACAAGAAGTCCTTCTCAGAAACAGCTCAGAGCCCAAGTACAAGACATAAAGCAAGGCGTTACAGCCAGATGCAAAGAAATAACGAGTTGCTCAACATGTTCAACGTAACGTCTCCAGCTTTGCCTTCTGTCTCCAGTTGTACTCTTCATGCACTGCCCTCTAGCAGATGCCCCATCTAGTCTTTGAAAAAGCAGAGGCCTTCGTAATACGATTGCGTTTCTTACAAGCTGTAATGAATGGCAAACTAGTTCGTTATGTCTCTGTTTGAAACAGCATGCTTCTTACTGGCTTCAGGACACACAGAACTTGGTAGTGTCAAGGATGTGGTTCAGCTCAGGCTCTCTGCGAACTCAAACCAAGGTTGCTGAGCTGGTTACATTTGGGCCATGTCTCCAAGGGCAGGATTTTTTTTTTTTTCCCCGCTGGAACTGGAACAGCTGTATTTTAAATGAAAGGCTAAGCCTCAGGAAAATTAATTAAGAAGTTGAGTCTTTACGGTCAGCTGTATTGTATGTGTGTTCCTCATGCCAGTTGCAGATACTCTGTATGGCAATAATTTGCACTCTCAACAACTCTATTTAATTTTAATTTAGTAAAATGATTCTGTTTAGCTACTAAAGTCATAAAACCAGATTAAAACATCAACCCAATGAAATATATTGAAGTGTGTATTTAATTTTATGCATATGATTGCTTCTATTAACTTCCATTTCTATGTTTCAAAATAAGGAAATGCTTAAGTGTTGTAACCACCACTGGTTTCAGTACTGATAACAAGGCCAATGGAATTTCATCAGCAATGAATTTGACCCACTGCATAGAAAAAAGGTGAGAAAAGCTTTGAAGGATTTGAGAAGACTCAAGACTTTCCAGCTCAGTCAAAAGATTGCCCAACATATGCCCCTGAGCAAACTTCTCTGGAATACTACTGTTCATTTGCTTTGTCCTGTTTTGCATGCTTCATCCTGGCAGAAAGAATGACCCAGACATCTTTCTGCTTGCAACAGAAATAAATAATAATGGAAACCATAAGGGAATTAGGGATATTTAAACGTTTATTGTCACAATGGGGATGAGGCACACTTTGCTATGGAGAAATGGCAACTAAGATGGAGCTATTCAGACAAAAACAAAAACCCAAGACTCTTCCAGATTTCCAGAACCTATTTTTCTTGAGGGAGTCAGCAAAACTCTAGCTTCTGTGATGTTTCTTTCCATAGCCTATATAGCTGTTGGAGAATAAGTCATAATTAAATATGTATAATAGGAAAACATCATGTTACATACATATTCAAGAGAAAATGTTAATTGATGGGCATAAGGGAATTTCTAGTGCAGAATCTGACCCTCAGAGATGCTGTCTTTGAGAACTAGCTATCTAGATACTTATATTACTCCCAGCACTATGATATCTGGGGGCCTTGCAAACGTTAATGAACTTATCCTCACAACCACCTTGTGAGGCTGGGAAGTTTTACCATCGACTTTAAGGGAGTACAGCCAGGCCCTAGGCATGCAGTAGCAGCCACAGAGGAGCTCCAGAGGAATCATGCTTGCTTCAAACAACATTAACTACTTGTTGGATAATAGCTGGGGATAATGGCACATACAGCGTCTGGTGGGTTGCCCCTCTCCCATAAATAATTTGGAGGAGAGAGCCTATGAAACTCCAGTGAGAGAGGTTTTGCAAGGAAGTAGGGGAAATAATACTGCTGAGCTATGGATTCCTGTCTCTCCTCCCTTCCCACCATGAAAGCCTGATGGCTTTCAGTCATTTGCAGTTGTAGAAATATGTGTGTGCGTGCGCATGTGTGGGAGCGCGTGCATGTGCTTAGAAATGAGGAATGACATCAAGGAGGGAAAAAAGAGTATTAGACACATTTCCTATGGGTTCAGACAGATATGTAATGAAAATACAATAGCTATATTTTTGACTTTGTGTCCAGTTTCAGCCGTATTGCTCACTACAATAACCATCAAAATGAATCCTTCTGTCAACTTCAGCGTGCGAAAGGGCTCAGCCCGTACACGTGCTCAGCGCAGGAACTCAGGTGGGAATTGCACAGGCACCTTTGGTCGTTTTTCTCCATCAGAAGGTCACATATCCCATACAGGTGTGGCATACTGTTTGAAGGAGAAATGACTTTTGCACATATCCAGTTCACCTTTGGGGATGTAATTTAAGAAGGGACTTTTTATAAGACACAGTGCATATTGGGGCACAAAGGAGGAAGCAGCCTGACAAACTGAACAAAGCAGAGACATTTTCCCTCTCTCCTGAACGTAAAAACAGGGAACTTGCAAAGCACAAGTGTGCATCATAAATTCCAGCTGCTGTCACTCAGCGCTGGAGAGGAATACAGGGGAATATCTGTTACGAACAGGCATCACCACGGTGAGGTTTTTTTTTCCTTCCTGGCAGTCCAAGGCAGGTTTGTGTTTAACCCTACTCACTGTGAAAAGCCAGTGGCCAAACTCATTTTGACTGCTCTGGGAATGAAATGTGAATACACAGTAAACAGCTTGGCTGGAGGAAATCCTCCCACACTTTGCTTCTGCAAGGTGGAGACCTGGAGACCTATGCAAGGGGGTCTCCAAAATCGAGTGTACATGTGCGTAGCTAATCCCCCCATATCCTGAGGGACTACACCATCCTCCAAGGATGTCTGATATTGTCCTAGCACTACAGAGGACCTCTCAGTGCCTGTTCTTGCTGAAGTGCAAGCGTTTGTCCCCAGAAATTTGGCTGCAGGATTGGGGCACGGAGTGTTATAACCATAACCTAACCAGCAATTTTGTTTCTACTGTGCAAAACCATCATCCAAACAAATTATTTCTGCATTTTTGCAGTCAGATCCTGTGAGCCACCTTCTCCCTTACCTTTCTAGAATGGGAGGTTTTGAGCTGTTTTTAATGTGCTGATAGGATGCACTTAATATACTGCACATATGGAAGAGAAATGGGGAAAAAGGAAGCTCCCACTCCCCCTGAGCAGCTAGAAAAATACACTGAGGTTCAGCTGGAAGCAAAACATGGCATTTGAGTTTTTCTTGTCAAGGAGGAGGATGTTGCGGATAGCACATAGGACAGATGTCAGTTTTCCGTGAGTTGTGTTGTACAATTCCTTAAGGCTCTTTTTTTTGATATAAACCCCCCCACTGACTGCAGTCGGAGTTGCACGTGTGGAAAAATGACAAGATGAGTAAACAGCAGGAAATTTGACAAGCTGGCTTGATTAAGCTTTCGTTGAGCTTTGCAGCACCTGCCTATCTGTCTCGTGAAGCCGTTCCCTAAGTGAGGACGAATTCTTCCTTGCTCTTCCCTACATGCTTTCCCAGGCACAGAGTAAGGGATGAGGACAACAGCCTCTGCACTGGGATCTGGGGAAAGGGCTAGTTAGAAAATATGCTAGTTAGATGATTTTTCAAATAAAAGAATAAACTTTGCTTTTTCTGGGAAAATTTTCATAAAGCAGCTTTCAGATTTGTCCCCATGATTCTGAGACTGCTGGTTAGAGAATATTACCTCAATTTTTAATCTTTCTGGGACAGGAGTGTCTTTACTCATCCTTTGATGAGTGCAGAGCAACTAGCACAACAGAGTGCCTGGTTTCAGGTGAAGGAAAAAACCCAGTGCAAATGAGCAGGAAAAAATAAGACAACTTTGATAACTCCGAAGTCAGAGAATGAAACACACAAAATAAGAACCTGGGTCGTCTCAGAAAAAAACTTAGGAACCTTACCTAAAAAATGATTAAAAAACTGTCTCAATATTTATGAAGTGTTTTCAGGTAGCTCTAAAGGGACATGGTGTGCAACCACATTGTGCCACTGTGGGATTTTGTGTGTATTTAAAGATAAACCATAAATTATCACATTCTTTTATTCTTTGTTGGGAGCCAAAATTTTGTCCTTTGTTATTACATAGTTCATTTTTCCTGAATCAAACATTTTTGCCAGTATTTAGCACATCACAAATAGCAGCCCATGTTAGACTGGGAAGTTCAGTCTGGGAGTTTATTTATCAGAGGCACTTTGCTAAAACAAAATCTGACTGAAGGTCTGACCTTTTCAGCATTGGATTAAATCAACCATTAGCTCCGAAAGAAGTGGTAAGGTAAACTCTGTCTCAGTTAAATACATGAAATCGTATGAAATGATTGCCACATTTTTCCTCAATGAATTTGTGATTTATTATATTCTTTCTTTTTGGAGTTGAGAGAAAGAAGGTTTTAGTGCACATTGACTTAAACCCCTAGAGTCTAAAATGTTAATGAACATGCAAACAAGTTGTGCTTACAAGACTGTGTTGTGTTAAGCAGTTTGAAATTAAGCTAACTCTCAACCCACACTAATATGGTAAAAGTGAGTTTGCTTGAAAGGTAACAGATTCTTTTAATTCATAACAAAGAGTTCACATTAACTCTGACCAGTTTTGTTTTCTTTGAAAAAAAATGAAGATTTAGCAATACTGAAGTGTTTTCTAAATTAATTGTAGCTTTGCCAAATAGTCTGGAGCAAAACCACAGTGTCGAAACACTGTAATGTTTTATTTAATCATTTAAAACACAGAATGCTTGAAATCAAAAAGATTTTTTGTTTTGAAACAAAAAATTTTTACTTAAAAAGTACAGGTGCTTTAAAAAAATTCTTGAATTTGTGAGGATTTCTTCAATGTGAAACACTTTTTTTGATTCAGCAAAACTGTTGGCAAACCACTAAACTGTTTTTTCAGAGAGTTTTGATTGATCTAGCTTTAATGAGAAATTAATTTTCTATTTAGAGGATAAAAGCTGTGTTTCTTATTAGCATTGGTATAAAGAGCCCTAATAAAGATAAGACATTGTTTAGGCACAGCTGTCAGCAGGTCGGAGGAACGACAATGTGAGAACCTAGGATTCATCTTGACCTGCAAATCTACCTGAAAACTACCCTCACTGGGATTTGAACTGACATCTTTTGTAGCTGCTCTTCCCTGCACAAGGACTAGGCTATATGAAAGAAACTTTACTTATTTTCTTATTTTTAAGGACTGGGCTAAAGTTATAAATTCATCTTTAAATCAAGATTTTGAATGTCTAAACTCTGAGTCCAGAGGTGGATATTCTTCTAGTAATTAAAACCTTCCCTGCTTATTCAAGACCTCTTTGTCTCTCCCCCTCTGCCAATTTGACACTATCAGCAGCTTTATAAACCCAGTCTCCTCCTCTTCTTTATCATGCTACACTTCTCCTGTTCATCTACTGCATGGCAGCATTTCTCTTTGGATTCAGGGCATGCCTTCATCTCCCTCTCCATCTTCGTTCTCTGTTTTGGGTGTTATTGAACTAATAATATTTGTCTACAAGAATGGTAAGATGCGTAACCTGGTAGAGCACTCCTACCTTCATGTAACGGCACCTCCTAATTATTTTTCCCTCAATGTCTTCACAGGAATGATAATGTATTAATAAGGCATCCTGGCAGTCTGCTCATCTTTTGCCTATAGAACCAATATGTCAGCGACAGAGGAATTAAGAATTAGAAATGTTTTATCTGTTCTATAATGGGAAGGAACAGGACTAAGAGCAGGGAGAAAGAGAACAATGCAAGGCAAAGTTTGGAAGACTATAGTTGTGAAAATAGTATCTGAGGAACCTACAGAATAGGGCTATGATTACAATCTCAGCAAAAATAAGAGGCATCTTTGGCTGATGTAAATCTGTACAATGTACAAAAATCATTAACACAAGGAAGGAGCTGAGCAAGTGCCTTCTGCTTGAGGCACAATATTCATGATTTAGTAATCTCTGCTCTCTTTAATGGAGCTGGGCTGATATTCACCAGGTGAGAATCCAAGCCCTCATCTCAAAATCAAGATGGCTATTGCATATCTCAGGTAAAATCTGTGCAACTATTGCTCAGAAAAAACCCCCAGCCCAGTTATTGATTGTTGTTATTTCACTTTTGCTTCAGGTTGAGGTGTATAAATCTGCCTGCTTATCCTGAGCTCAGCTTTCAGAAAGCTCAGTGTACTTGCTCATGGGTTGTTATCTGTTGCCTTCTTAAATTGCTATCTGATATTTTATTGGCCACCCAGAAGGGTAATAAAGCAAATAATGTGCTGATGTCAAAATGCAACTCTGGAAAAACATTTTGGAGTGTGTTTGTGTCTGGGTGTGCACATGTGTGTTTGTTTACAGGAAAACTTTTGCAATGAGCGTATTCAGCACAACTGGATCTGAAAGACAGAACTGTGAATCCAGCCAAGAGTTCATTATTTTCTTTCACAGTTTGTAGTCATGCTGAAGTATATTAAAGCAAAAATGCCCTATTTGGAAAAAGGCTGCTGAAATTTCATTTCAGAATCTCAAAACTGCCATGTTTCCTAAACAGTCCAGTCTCCCTGCATCCTTCAGATGCTCAGCAAAACTGACACTAATGTCACCTGGACAAGGCAACATCAGGCTCCAGCCTCACTGTGCCCTGAACTTGGATTTTGCTGAAGACTGGATCTGAGTCCTGTTCTGCAGCAGAGCTGGGAGAAAATCTGAGTCTAGGTAAAATTCTCAGTGTTTCTTGAGTCCTGGAGCTGCAAAAAGGTTTTTGTGTTGATGACCAGGGCACGGGCTCTTAGTCGAATGCTGCCTTGGCTGGGGCAATATTTCTTTAGACCTGACAGGCAGCACGCACTTCATGATTTCCATCATGTTTCACCATTTCTGATAAACTTTTTGTCATCAGAAAGTTTCTGACCAGCCTTTCTTACAGACAAATGCTGAATCTGACTAGCTTTGGGGATTTTTCTCAGCGCAGTTCAAGTTCCTTTGCCCAGATCTCTTTGCTCCTACAGAAAGATACAGTAGCGTCTTCAAATATACTTAGCTTAAAAACATTTCCAACAAAACATCATGTTTTACCCACAAGCTAATTTTCATGCATGTTTGTATAGATCATATTTTATGGAAAATAACACATATTGTAGCGTAGGTAGTCAAGTGTTAACTGCATATAGGAGGCATATGAAAGCATTCTGGTTTAATTTGAAATTTACTCTGTTCAGGATCACCTGGATTTAAAATCTGGGATCACTTTGGGTGTTCCTCAGCTGAACCAGAGCCATGGGGAGCACAATATAGTAGAGGCTGCTAACACAGAGATTGTGAATATTCAGTGCACTTTAGCCTATGTCCGTGGATTCGAAGGCAGTTTGTAAATCAGCTTCCCATTCTATGACTTCCATTGCTGAGCTCTGAAGTTCAGTCTGGGCAAAACTTCCAAAAACAACAGATACCAATGACTTATTCTGGATATTTCAATGCTAAATAAGAGATGAATATTAAATCTAAATGGTTTAAAAAAAAATCTGCACTGTATCTCGATGTACAGGCTGTGAACGAATGAGAACAAGGGAGGCAAAATCAGACATTCAATGTATCAAATGCAATAAATCCTCTGAGGCTAATCAGCCCTCCTTCCCCCACTAACCTCAGCCCCATGCTATGCCAAATAGTGAAAGCAGATGTCTTATGAACAGGTAAAAACCAATCTGAATTCCCATTCCCCACAACTGAAACGAAATGTAGGGTTTGGGGTTTTGATTTGGGAAGCTTCCAAACTGAACTGCATGAGACATTTTATCCAAAGCCCTTCAAAGAAATAGCCCAAAAAGAGGAATTCAATTTAGCTGGCACAAGGAGAGAAGATCTATTGTAATATGGAAGAAATTCAAACGCTACAGGAGAGCAAAATGACATCTCAAATTGCTGTGATTTATCTTGCCTTGCTCACCTATATTTCTTCAAAATAGCAAGATAACAAACCCAGTTGTGATGCTTAATACACAGAAATCTTCCCCTTTCCCTGTCCCTTTTTTTCTTCTAATTTTCTTTGAGGCATTGCAACTAAAAATGCTCCATCTTTGAGTTTAGAAAACAAAGTCTTTCCTCTAGAGTACACTGTGATCTTCAAATTATTGCTCTTGGCATCCATCTGTGCATAAAGAACGTATTTTTAAGGTGCGTCACTCCTCAAGAGAATGTAAATGAAATAAGAAAAATATTGTATAGGAATAGCTGAGACAAGAATTTTCCAGGTTTGTATGTGTGTATTACAGGTTCATTTTCCTGACTAAATACTTCAGGAGCCTACCACTGTGATTTACATCTATCACAGAGACGGGTTGGGCTAACACAATCTAGTTCCTTGTTCTCTGACTCATGGAGTCACTGGTTAGCCAGTTTGAGATGAGTCAGATTCAGCAGGCATAAGGTGACACTTTCAATAGCATCGTGCCTATTTATACACGCAATAAAACTGGATGGAAAGAGTTGTTTCCATCTAATGGCTTTTTAGTGACTGATATGAAATCCAATAATCTCAATTCACTACCAGTTAGCCAGATAGTTATACCCAGTGTCTCCCAGCCTACTTCGGATCAGACACAGCCCGCTCTTTGCTCTTTATTTTGAACAGACTCTGCCCAGGCTTCAGTGTGCCAGATAGGTAACCTTTTGTACAGCCCTTGCCAGCCTCTGCTGCCCAAACCACAGCACCCATCCTGGCAGAACGCGCCTGTGGGCAGCCCGTTTCCCCCACATGCAGAAGACCAAGGGCAATATGCGTATAAACCGGTGCTTGTGTTCCTCCACTGGGAATATCTGGAAGAGCCAAACACCAGGTGAGGTTGATTTTCTCTGCCTGAATTTTACATCTACTTAAAAGTACTTTTTGATTGAAATAATGCTTCCAGGGAAATGATGGATTAAAGGCTAGAGCAATGTGGCTGGACAAAGCTTCAGGTGATGAGTGCACCATTTCCAGCCCTTTGCAGGACTGTTGAACCTCAATACGTTATTAATAGAGTTTTGCAAAAGGACGTTGGAGATATTTTCAGAAAATGGCTGAGAAGAATGCCTTTTTTTCCTTCCTTTTTATTCTAAAACTTGTACCACTGAAACAGCCCTCATTGCTGGAGCAGGTCTCATACTTGCATCTGTACAATTGTCTGTACAATGCCTTCTGTTGTTTGGGGATCTGCGGGGGAGATAACTAGCAGGAAAGGAATCTGATCTCAGTGGGTCTTTGTGAGAGTTTTGATGCAACCTTTAGCTAATTAGTTTCATTTAATATAAATTCTCATGGCTGAAGTCCTCAAGAGATGGGAGGACTGTTCTATGAAAAGAAAGAGCTCTTATCCGTAGCAATGCTTTTGTATGCTCTATCTTCTTGGGGGAAAAGGAGTAAGAGGTAGGCTGTGAAAAGCCACTGTTGTCAGAACACAGTTGAAGAGTTGGGTTTTGTCATTCCTGTGTGATATAAGAAACTAGTTTGTAAAACGTATATCTGTAAAATTCCCATTGATTCCTAGAATAAAAATGAAATTACTTGTACAGCTGTAGAAACTACACCTAGTTGAACTAATGCTGTGTTATATTGAACTTTCAAAGTCATGTTACCATAACCTCACTACGAAATGTTTCTCTGTCACGGCTTCCCTTGACCACAGCCCTTGTGGTCAAAAAACCAGTCCAGAAATGGAGGTGAGACTTGAACTGAAACCTTGGGAAGTCAGAATTGTTGCAATAGTCTCAGGGAGCTCAGGAGCTCAGAGGTGTTTCTGTAGGTAGCTGTATTGCTCAGCCTAAGACCCTCTGCATTAGCTGTTTCAGAGGAGCCTTTAGAGCAGTAACCCGGACATGTTTATGTGGTATAGGTAAAGGAAAAACAGAGAACCACATTCCTGTCTGATGCTCAGAATATAAATCTGTCAGAGGAGCCTTCGGAACAGATTTTGGCTGGGAAGTAATGAAGTGAAGGAACTGTAGGTGAGTACAGATGACTTAGTAAACTAACGTTATGGCTGATTGGGGAATTAGCAGAACTGGGGAAATCTAGACTGGAACATACCCTGAACTTTCTTTGCGACTATCCCACTCGAGTTTGCTGAATATGAGTATTTCCTTAGAGTTAATGGAGATACTGTAGACAAAAAGATCTGTTGCATTTTGGCAACTTTTTGCATCACTTGCAAAGCTCCTTCCCTCCTGCTTCGCTCTGACTTTGGGTGAACTGAGAGTCGTGCTAGCTGAGCATCTGCACCGTGCCCCGTGTACAACTGAGGTAGCATGGGGGTGGGAAAGGGCCAAAAAATGAGCCAGGATCTCCCTTCTCTATCGAAATTCAGTCTGCCTTAGTGGAGGGTTGGCACGTGGTAAGCAATGCTCAACGAAACCTGGGGCAGCTTGGAAAGCCAGAGCTTGAAACACAGGACTGGTTCCTTTTCTACTACGAGTCCTATGCTCCAGAGAAGAACTAGGATTTAACTGATTTAAAGTGAAGCTGGATTTACTTAGTTAAAAAGTAAGTTGATTCGTAACTGGTTGAGAAGCTAATCTTTATGATCCTAAGGTAATCTGAAAAAGAGATGGCAAACATATCACTCTATTTCATAAAGCCTGAGCTTCCTAGGCTAATACACAAAGCAGTGCAGAGAAACATATTCTGCCTTTTGTACTGCATTTCTCAAAGATTTACCAGTAATCAAACACATCTAGAAAATGGACAATGCCTTTTCAAAAATTAACGGTCCTATAATTTGCTTTTTGAGTGGCTGTTTATCCCTGTTTCTTCCCACTACTTTTTTCATCTCATCTCCTCATCTTTTCATTCCTCTTTCTCCATCTTCTTTTCACTCATTTGCTTAATCCTATGCCACTGAGCCCCTCTGTTCATTTTCCTGTTCCTTTACTGTTATTAATTCTCCCCACCCAACTGTTGCCTGGGTTAACTACTCCGCTTAAACAGTAGGATAGGAAAAGCCAGCACTTATTTTGAGAAGACCTTATGGGGAAAGAGGATTCATACTGTAATCTCAGGTGAGGGTCTAAACATTTCCCAAATTCTCTGACCCCTAAATATGAATATCATTTGACTTTGAATAATGAGCTATTCGTTCATCTCTATATAAAACCTCATGTATCCTGACAGTTCCCTATTGCCTTCCTGTCTGAAGTGGCTCAGGAGTATAAATTATTCTAGCGAAGGTTGGCAGTAATTTATGCTCGATAAATTGACTATAGATCTGCTTGTTTCAGTAGGTAGCATGGGAAGGACTTATACATTTTGCTAAATTCCCTCATTTGTTCTCGGACGGTCTACTTACCGTTCTGGGGCTGATCATGAGTCCCACACCTCCATGATAGGCAGGCACTCATATGCCTGCAGTAAAACCACTCCTGTGAGTAAAAAGTTACTGGTGTAAGGAAAAGGTAGCCAGGCTGGCCATTGAAAAGTCACTGGCACAACAATGTGTGAACTGGAGGTCATATTCAGCAAAATGTGCAAAGGGCAACTTCTGAAATGGCTGTTCTTAAAAAAATCCCCCTCAGTTTAACTGGCAGAAATTTACTGGACCTCTTTAGACTGATTTTTCCCATAAGAGCATGAAACAGATAGGCCATGAAGTTTTTTTGTTTTCGTTTTTTTCTTTTTCTTTTTCAAAAGTAAAATGGACTAGCTCCTTAGTAGGACTTCTGCAAAAAAGGGTGATACAATGCTTTTGTCCAAGGTGCAAAAGACAGAAAGTAATTCACTACCTTTCAAGCACAATTTATTATGGGTCCAGGAGAAAGGTTTCACTCATGATCATTACGTTTTAGTGGTGCAGATGCTGGGCATGATGAACCAATGAGGCTTATCAGGTGTGATAACCAAAACAGATTTTCTTTTGTATCTGCTGTCATTTCCTCTGTCTCATCAGGAAACCTAGGTTTTGGACGCTGACTACCATTTGATAAATATAGACATATTCCTTTATTGTTCTGCATGGAAATTACCACCTGATCTTTTATATCAGAGTGATGGGAGCAATTATCATGCCTGAAGTTTGATGCAAGTTGAACCTGCATTCCTGGGCCACGTTGGAGCAGCGAGGACAGCTCCTCCTGCCTGGGCACAAGCACTCCCCTTTTCCTTCCACGGGTGCCTATAGTCACAGCAGCTGTGCTAATGCAAAGCAGTGGCCCAGGCAAAAGCACCTCATGGCCCATGCGTGATCAGTGGGCCCCAGGTGGTCACCTCGCATTAAGTGTATGCACAGAAATTTTGGGGCCAGATCCTGCTGTGAACACTGCAAAGGCAGATCTCTATGCAGTCTCACTGTAGACAAAAGATTTTTGTGACTGCAGGAATCTGTGTGCAAGTACAAATCTGGTTTACAGGAATCAACATAATTAAAGAGCCAGTCTTGCAGTGCAGTGTAAGTCTGTCTCTGTTGATCAACAGAAATGTGGCTGTTGAATTCAATGAATCCATGGGGCCACCTCTTCAGTCCGGCCACCCACACAATTCAGCTTTGCTTTGCTTTGCAGTTTTATAAACTTTATTATTAGCGTAGCACCTGAATGCCTCATCTGCTAAAGGCTTTGCAGCGTGGTGAGATGTTCACAGTGAGCCTCACCGAGGGAAATGGAACAGCAAAACACAGCACTGGTGGGGTTTGCTGACAAAGTGTTTTCAGTACTTGTCAGTTGTACAAACTGAGGCACCGTCGGCCTCAGTCTATACTGCTCAACCAGTACCTCAGCCAGACCAGACCACTGCTGGGCAAAGGCAGAAACAGATTCTCTGACACATCTAAGACCTAGACTTACAGATTAATATTGAAACCTCAGAGTTTCCCCAAAGGCAAGGAGATGTATAGACTTTGTTGCACTAGATGCCTCGGTGCACCTGTATCACTAAGTCTGTTCAACAACTTTCCAGTGGGGACTGAGTCTATATACCTACACACATATATATATACAGTGTACACACACACGTATACACATATGCACCCATATCCATACACATGTGTAATTATCTGCATTTCATAAAGCTGCCTGTGGTTCCAATGACAACTGAGGATTCACAAGTAGTGCTCCAAATGCCAGCATCAACCTAGGTTTATGGAAAATTTGTAACTGCAAAGCCTGATAGGACAGCGACAATATTAGTCCCATTTTCAAATAAGATCAATCAACATTTATAGCAAAATGAAGATCAAGCCAGTTATATGCAAATTCAGTTTTTGCAGGTTTTTGGCAGGGCAGAATTACCCGCCTGGACAAGGTCCTCTACAGTCTATTGTAGGTGACCCTGCTTCAGCAGGAGGGTTGGACTAGATGACCCACAGAGGTCCCTTCTAACCCCTACCATTCTGTGATTCTGTAATTGCCCCCTCTCCTCTCCTCTCCTCTCCTCTCCTCTCCTCTCCTCTCCTCTCCTCTCCTCTCCTCTCCTCTCCTCTCCTCTCCTCTCCTCTCCTCTCCTCTCCTCTCCTCTCCTCTCCTCTCCTCTCCTCTCCTCTCCTCTCCTCTCCTCTCCTCTCCTCTCCTCTCCTCTCCTCTCCTCTCCTCTCCTCTCCTCTCCTCTCCTCTCCTCTCCTCTCCTCTCCTCTCCTCTCCTCTCCTCTCCTCTCCTCTCCTCTCCTCTCCTCTCCTCTCCTCTCCTCTCCCCTCCTCTCCTCTCCCCTCCCCTCCTCTCCTCTCCTCTCCCCCCCTCTCCTCTCCTCTCCTCTCCTCTCCTCTCCTCTCCTCTCCTCTCCTCTCCTCTCCTCTCCTCTCCTCTCCTCTCCTCTCCTCTCCTCTCCTCTCCTCTCCTCTCCTCTCCCCTCCTCTCCTCTCCTCTCCCCTCCCCTCCTCTCCCCTCCTCTCCTCTCCTCTCCTCTCCTCTCCCCTCCTCTCCCCTCCTCTCCTCTCCTCTCCCCTCCTCTCCTCTCCTCTCCTCTCCCCTCCTCTCCTCTCCTCTCCTCTCCCCTCCTCTCCTCTCCTCTCCTCTCCCCTCCTCTCCTCTCCTCTCCTCTCCTCTCCTCTCCTCTCCTCTCCTCTCCTCTCCTCTCCTCTCCTCTCCTCTCCTCTCCTCTCCTCTCCTCTCCTCTCCTCTCCTCTCCTCTCCTCTCCTCTCCTCTCCTCTCCTCTCCTCTCCTCTCCTCTCCTCTCCCCTCCTCTCCCCTCCTCTCCTCTCCTCTCCTCTCCTCTCCTCTCCTCTCCTCTCCTCTCCTCTCCTCTCCTCTCCTCTCCTCTCCTCTCCTCTCCTCTCCTCTCCTCTCCTCTCCTCTCCTCTCCTCTCCTCTCCTCTCCTCTCCTCTCCTCTCCTTTTTATTGTTTTTCTAGCTTTCATTCTCTTTTTCTCTCTCTCTTTTCGTGCCATTCTTGTGGTTTGAATCCAAACAACAGTTATTTTTCTCTTTCAGCGGGCATGCTACCTCTACAGGGTATATGTTTTCCATATGGAATTGCATGTGGTCTGCAATTAGGGTTACCTGTAAGTTTGAGAATGTGAGACTGCAGCAGACAGCTGTGAGTATTTCAAGGGAATAAAAAGACATCTCTTATTTTCCCAATCACTTTACAGTGATTTTTTCTTTTTCTATGATTAAAATAATCAAATAAGTTGTTCCTCATCCTTCCTCCCTCCCCCCCCCGCTTAATGTTAGTAGCTCAGACACCAATGAAGATTTACTCCCTGGTGCCAGGATAATGGCCAGCCACAATGTCAGAACTTCCATTTTATGCCCTACAGCCAAAAAATTAACTTCAGCAAAAGGACAATATATCTCCTCCCAATGTCCCCCACTCTCTTCATCAAATAAAATAAATCTTCTGTTGCATTAGACATATTTAACTCATTCAAAAAGTCTAGGATTAGGTGCCCTCCTTCTTATCTCACTTAAATAAGCCAAATTAAATAAACCTCTGCTCATCATTTCAAGCAGGAATGAAGTTAAACTGAACATCTAATATGACTGTAGCTAAGCTTTGGGCCTTGCTGCCAAATTCTCAAGCAGATAAGGCCTTCTTGTTCCCTGCTTCTGCAGGGATCAGTGCAAAGAAATTCAGTTTCCAACCCAACCAATTCACAAGGGCTCTACACACATTATATCTCAGTTAGTTGCTGTTGAGGCTCAAAGTGCAAAATACTTACTAGATCTGGATTTTCTAGAGCTTTTGTATACAGCCTTAAGTCAATCTATCTCATCTATCAAGGTTAATCCCATGTGTACTGAAATATCTTTGTGCAGATAATGCTGATTCATAGAATGTCACCTGCCCACTGAGCCGTGCCAGAAGGGCTCACTTTACTACCCATCTTTACTCATATTTTTCACATACTAGTTCAAAGTCAGTGATTCTTTGGCATTTCCTTTCGATTATTATCTTTTGTGCCTTTAATTGTAAAACAAGCACTAACATGTTTTGACATTTTTTTCCAAATAGTTGGCCAGCAACTGGTATAAAGTATTATCAGAATTCCTTCAATGAATGGACAGTGAGACTGAGGAAATGTTTTGTCAGGGAAAGGGGGGAGGGAAGAAGAAAGATAAGTTGCTGTCCTTCAAACACAATATCAGATAAGGATGTCTCCTAAGGAAAAAAAGAGCTTAAATTGTAACAGGAGCACAAGTATTCCATATTTAATTGCAGCAGCTACTGGTCTTTCATGAAGGGAGCCTCTAATCAAGGGCTTTGATTATAAGGAACACAGCTGAGATAAAAATCTTATACAGCATTTTGAAAAGAAAAATTCCTCAATCTGGTCTTTTAAGAACACATTAGGTAGCACAAACTACAACAGTGTTGTGAATCAAGTCCACTTTTCAACAAGTAGTCCTTTTGCTTTGTTTACCTAAAATGTGACATAGTGTCTAGTCTATAGAAAAACTAGTTCACCCAAACACTGGCACAGGAAAACGTTTAAACAGGCAGTAAGAAAGGCCATTAGGATGAACTCTTACACTTACATGAGACATGCATTAAATGTGTTGCTGAAGTAAACCCACCAGGCTGGTGGTCTTCCTTCAGTGAGAAAATTCCCTAGACCCACAACACAAGGACATATCCCAGCTCATTACAGTAAGTAAAAAGTGCATAGTCTTCTTCCGTCTCACTTTCTTTACTCACTCATTTTATCTCTTTTTAAACTGAAGATTTAATTCTGCAAACTCTTAAATCCTTCTGTAACTTCACACATGCAAATTGTGTCATTCTAGCAATATATAGATCTATTCATGTGAACAAAGTTGTGGAAGTTGTGAAAAATTGATGGGATTGTCACAGAAATTTAGAAAGCTGGTAAGACCTAGAGCCCATAGAAAATTTGTACAGCTTCTAGCACAAAGGGTCTCCACCTGTGGCTAGTGTCCATTTGTGTTATTATAAAATGTAACAAAATTGAGTTATCTTTCAATGAAAATGTAAAGCACCCATTTCTAGGTTGGGTGATTTGTTTCTGTGATGCTTGGGAATATTCAGAAAGCGGCAACACAAAATACATATTTGAGAACAAATCCAAGGAAATCTGGAGCCCATAACTACTCTACAGGGTATCTTTAAATAGTAAGCTGTGAAACAAACCCTAAGCTGAGATCAGTCTAACTATCTAAACTTTAAATTAAAGAGCAGTTATCCATCTGTCTTATATTCTGTGATTCTTCTCCGTGCCTACACGTGAAACCCTCTATCACATCCACTTGCTTTGTTCACCAGCTGCAACTCGAAAAGTTTGGTCTGTCTTCAGAGCTGTTTTCATCAGTTTCAACTTCATTTTCTTTAACCCAAATCTGCATGGGTTATGTATGTGTGGTTTCGGGAATCACCAGGCTAGGCACGGAGTAGTTTATTCTGCCTCCTGATGCTCAGGCTCCTATGGCTGTACAATTTGTGCCGAAGTGATGAAAGAAATCTGCTTGAGTCTGAATGAAACCCAGTCCTTTGCTGGCAACTTGGTGCACGGTAAATATTGGAGAACCCGAACGGCAGAGCGCAAGTGAAGTGTTGCATAGCTGTAAAATTGACACGCAGTTGGAAGATGAATTGCTTCCACTTGGGGTCTGATCCAGGCTGAGCGAGCTCAGCAGGACTCTTTCCAGTGGAAATTAATTCTGGACTTTGCTTTCAGGAGGTGACTGGATATTACCACATCTCTGATTCATGAATGAGAACACGGGATGGTTCCCACTGCATTTACTGCTTTTTTCTGTCCATCTGTCAGAACTTAGGAGAGAGTTGTTGCCTCGACCTTAGAAGTTTACTAAGTTAAATCCACTGCTGGCATTAACCTTTGCCTTTGCGTGAATGTGCAGCTGTGGTTAGTAAAATACTGACTCAACAGATCCATGCAATACGGGGACTCATTTAAATTGTGCCATATCTACTGAATTTCCTGATAAAAATACTGTTTTACTACAGTACTTAGCATAACGCAGTGCAGCCCAGTTAATGGAAAGGGAGTGAGACTCTTCCATTATCAGCAAACGTCTGCTCCAGCTGCCCAATACTTACTACAGGTGATGAAGTGTGAATCAGACAGAGTGCAGCTCAACTTTCACGTGCAGGATTAGCTGGCATGGTTGCTGGTTAGAAAAATAATCTCTTCACCATTAAATTGAGCAAATTTGATCTGGAGTCAAAGGAGCACCCTACAATGCCATTCTTCACAGTGTGGCCTTTTAGCACAGAAGCATATTCGAGCCCATTTCCTAGTTTTTAATGGAAGAGCAATTCCATTACTCCCTTTGATACATACCAGCAGAGACTGGTCTGTTAATACGTTTTTTTGCCCAGTTTGTTGACAATTCTAGGACAGTTACACTGACTTTTTTCTTTCTTCCCCTCTCGTTAGCCATGGCAAAAAAAAAAAACCAAACCAGTTTTCTCAACAGAGATCACTACCTGTTGATTTACATGCAGTTAAACTTTCAAGGCAAATTTAAGTATCGAAATAGGACTCCCTTTATTTACTTTGAAGGATGGTTCCCCACTGAGTTGGAAAAAAAGAGGAGAAAATGGAAAGAAGCTGTTTATAAGAAACATTTGAATATAGCAGGCAAAATTCTGCTATAATTTCTGCAAAAAGATGGCATCAGATCTGGGTCTAGCAAAAAAAATTCAAGAACATGTTAAAATATTAGTACATGAACAGGTTTTTTTGCCCTTCTTCAAAGGGCTATATGATATAAAACATGCTTGTAGGATCACCACTACTTCCATGCTCCAGTTTGACAACATGACGATGTGTCTGGCTGGAAAGTACTCAGTACTTGAAAGATTAAAATTCAGAAAAGACGTTGAGTAGGTAAGTCTTCCAGTAGGAAACATGCTGGATTCCAGTGATTTTTAGCCAGGGACTTATAGCCAAGGGTTTTAAATATTTTTTAGAACCAGATTTAAACCTCCAAATCTAGATTAAAGTATGGGCCTTGGGCTGATTTTGTTTCTCACTCGTCCATGTAATTAAAGCTAGAAAAGATCAGCCTCAGACTCTCACATTGTTCGCATAACGAAGAAGAAAGATCTTCATGGGAACAAAAACCAACTAAAACCGTTTTAATCCCGACTCAGCTATTTTATGATTTTCTGAGGACTGATTTCATGCCTAATTCTGATTTTGAATATGAAGCTGCACATCACAGCGTAGCTGTGGACAGCAGCTGATTTTTTCCAGAGAAACGTCACATGTCCCTGAAAACAAGCACACCTTCAGTGTTATCAATCAAGGTGATAATATATAAACAAACCAGGCACAACTATCTCTGAATCTTGCAGTTCAAATATGATAAAGCCTAAAGCCCTCTCTGCATCATTTTGCCTGGTTAAATATTGCACAGACAAGACAGGGCTTCTCTTCTGATAGTTAATGAAGTATCTCCCCATTTTCAACTCATATGCCTAAGCCTCTCATTTCCTTCAGTTTTTTGTTATTAGCTATCTGCAGCTACTGAAGTAGAGACTAAATAGTTTTTTTTTCAGGCTGGGCAGAAGGCAAGTCTCTATGTAAATATTACTTGTTGCTACCTGCTTATGTTTTATGCTTGTGACTCACCACACTTTACAAATCTGTCTGGCGTAAATGTTTCATGTGATACTATTCTACGGCCAGCTAAATATTAGCTATTTGGATAAAATATTTAGGAATCTTTTGGAGAAAAAAACAACAACCCATGTCTGCTAACTCAAGCTGCAGCGAGCCTTTCTCATCATGGCTTCAGGACTTGAAATAGTACTTTTCCATTGAGATCCTTTTCCTGGTTTGGTCGTTATGATCTTCTGTGTGAGGACAGTCTTGCTGTTTCAGCAGGCTGGGTCTCTATAGTCCACATTTCAAGCACTCTGTTTCTTCTTCCACCTAACTGCCCATGAAAGAGTTGCAGGAAATGAGCCAATAAATAACCCCAAAGAAATAAATTCCCTTATCAACATGGTAATAATAATCATAACCAAATAAAGCCTTACTGTAAGTAGATTTCTAAATTAATGAGATTTCATAAAGACTACCAGAGAAATTTTGTTGCTATAGATTTTAAATAGAAGATGAGCAGATATTGCACTGAGAGAAGATTATATAAACCCCTTGTGTTATATAGCTAATAGAGCCCCACTGTAAGATTAGCATCAGAGAGAGGTCTGCACCAAGACTCCAGGCCTTTAATATCCCAGATTTTGTGGAGGACTGTGAACAAGTCCTGAACCTGAATCTGTAGCTCGGCCTCCTGCCTGACACTTTACAGACAAGCATCTGCCATGACTGTGAGGTACAGTGCTGTGATGCATTTTGTGAAAACACATTCTCTGACTAAAACATTCCATTACAACCTCTTGCAGGATATTCCTTAATTGTAGGAGCAGTTGACTGACATAGAAAACGGGATGTTTTGTTTAGGGTAGCTGCTGTTACAAGATGATTATACAATGCAATCCACCAGGATATATTCAAGCAAGTCTGAGTTTTAAAAAACAGATTCCTTCTACAGCTGTAAAATATGCTCCTCCTCTGAACACCAGAGCTTAGTGTGCAAATTCAGTCTAGAAGAAGTGCATGACTCATACAAGGAAATACCTCCTGGCAGGATGCATAATCGTTCCAGGGAACTCACCGCAACTAGGGATTACCGAGTTGGTCTGAAAGCTCAGAATAAACATCTGGTAGGCAGCAAGAGCATATTGTTTGCTTTTATGCCAGGTTGGCTTAAATTACTGAGACGGACATTGCAGTGTCATTGTTATAGTTTGGCTGCGGCCGGCAACTAAAGCACCACGTGGCCGCCCCTCCCCCCGCTGGGGTGCGGAGGAGAATGGAAAGAAACAGGCAGAAGCTGGTGGGTCGGGATAAGGGCAGTTTAACAGAACAGCAAACTAAGGGAACAGCAACAACAACGATACAGATAAGGGGAATACACAAAACAAAACAGCAGAAAGCAGAGAGCAACTCTCACCGCCTGTCACCGCCGCACGCTCCCAAGCAGCGAGTGAGTTCCCGCCGCCCAGCTCCCCCCCAGCCAGAACCCGGCATGACGGCACACGGTATGGAATATCCAGCTCTGTTTGGCCAGGTTGGGTCAGCCCATCCGGCTGTGTCCCTTCCTGGATTCTGGTGAAAATTAACCCTGTCCTGGCCAAACCCAGGACATCATCAACTGGAATTACTGGAGGCTGAGCGTGGTAGATCACAAGCTTTCTCTGACATAGCAAGGAACATACTCAAAGCTGAATAAAAAATAATACTTAGCCACCACCAAACAAGAGTATTTTAGAGTTTCACAGAAATCAGTTCTAACAACATTTATATTCCCTTTTTCATTGAGGTTGTGAATATAAATAAAAAATTTAGTTGCTGATAAAGTGCCTAGATTATGTGAAGGTTGGTGGAATAGTAAACAGTAATAAGGAGAAGATAGTCACTGAGAGGAATCAGGTAAACTTGGCAAATCTAAACAAAGCTGACATCAACAGATCCAAATGCAAATGCAGACACTCAGGATCCAGAAACGGAAGCCATGCTTATAGAAAGTAGGGCCAGTATCCTGGAAAGTGGTGATTCTGAAAAGTTTTTTGGATAATAACATATGAGCAAGAGAAGTTGAGCTCCCAGCTCAAACGCGTGGCAAAGAGGGCTTGTGCAATTCTGGGGTGAATAAGCTAAGGCACGGAGAGGAGAGGGATATGTTTCTCTGCAGTGATTAGACTTCCTAAATGCAGCTGTAAAATCCTGTTACTAGAAAGACATTGCTGTATCACCTATAAAATATTGCCATGTGCCTTTAGAGCCTACAGGTCTGGTGCCCGTATTTTTCTGAGGATGTTAAAAAATAAACTGATTATAGAAAAAGGAGTGTAAAAATCTATTCAAAGCCCAGAGAAAATGCTGAGAGTGACAAACTTGATGTTCGGTTTGATTACCTTGTCATTTGATCACAATATCTAAAATACCTTTTTGGGAAACTCAGGATTTTTAATTTACAATGAAAAGGAGTATGAAAGACTGATGATTTAAAAAGTATATCAGATAAAACTAATAATAATTAAAAAAAACCCAAGCAGAAAAAACTTCTTGGCAGTGAGTGCCATGAGAACTGAGGGATTCTTTATTTCTTGATGTCTACAAGGTAAACCTACGTTCCATCATGAAAATTATGCTTTGCCAAAATAAAAGTGCTTTCATCAGGCTCAAGTGATTGGTCTAAATGGAAGAGTAACTGGATGAAATTCAGCTGAATGTGATACTCAGGAGAATAAATCAGATCACTTAATGGCACTTCTGCCCATAACTCCATGAATATTCATATAAATAAGGATGATGAAAATGCAGTCAAACTCTGCTTTTGCTTTGCCTTTGAGCTATGTTCACGTATTTCTTGTGCACTAATTTAAAAAAACCTGAGCTCAAATGAATGAACAAGTATCCCCTGGTTTCCCAATGCCATCTAAAACCTGTAGACTCAGATCTAAACTGGCTCGTTTTATTATTTTTTTTTTTTTATTTCAATAAGCTTTACGTAAACTAACTTGATCCTGTCAAATTTTAGTATGTGAAATTATCAAAATACTACTTTTAATTGTATCTGCTATCATCATGTCTTAGGGCTGGAAATTGGGCTTCTGGATGCTATAATAATACACACTATTACAAAAACAAAGAGTAAAATAGGAAGTTTGGGGTCACAGCTGCAAGGCTGTTGCCAAATCACTAACCTCCTCCCGCTCCAAAACAGCAATAAAAAATCATCTCTAGAGATTCCAGCACTGAAGGCAACAAAGTACAGTAGTTAAATTTTGAGATGGAATCCAGAAACTGCCAAAATGAAGATATGCAATCTCCACTTGGGAAGAGGTGATGAAAACCCGAGTACATAGCCTGACAAGTGAATCATGTCAACAAAAAAAAGCAACAAAAATCAACTTGTAAAAAGCATCTCTGTGTGTCAAAATGTTCAAAGCAGTGGACACATTGCTGAAATGAGTTCAGTAAAGATGAACATCTCATCATAGCTTTCAGGAGTTGAAGCTGCATACCAGAACCGGAATGAAATTCCATATCGCCTTGCAGCTGGTAACATAGGGGTGATAACAGTGTGGAAACACTGCCTGTGCTGGATCCAGATTCTCTGCACTCAGGAGAGCGATTGTGTTTGATATCCGAGGCACTCGAAATAAATATGAGTATGCTTATTCTTAGAGGTGCACTGGAGAACGTATATGATACGCAAGGAAGTGGGAAGCATGCAGACTGGTTGCTTGTGAGAATGGTGGGAAAGGCGGTGAGGTTTCCTAAAAAATCTTTGCAGACTAGGATGACTTCTGCAAACCAGCTCGGTTAGGTGACTTGATTGCAAGACAGTATTGGTAATTCCTGTAAATTCCACGTTCAGCCTGCTGAAAAAATCCTGCTTCTCTAAAGCCATGGGCAGGTTACTGGAGCTTTAGGGGTAGGACCTTTCACTGGAAAATAAAAATACCTGTCTGCTTTCTGGGAACTATTCTTTATCATTGGGACTATTGTGTGTTGAAAAAGTCTTAGAGACAACTACTTTTTGGTTTAAATGGTGGTTTCAGTGAACTAAGAAGCAGAGGAATCAGCTCTTAGTAATCTTGCACACTATCTAGTGGATGGCAAATGTATAAGAAATTGGATGGATTTTCAACAACTTTGAAAAAATTAACTATAAATAAATTAATGCTTATTGCTTTGACAGGATGTGGTGTATGGACTCAGATCATCCGTCATGTTAACTGTGTTGCCTTCATTGGAATAACACAGAATTCAGTTTGTTTCCTTGCTTCACAAAATAACTAGATGCAAGAAGGTATGTAAAGGTAGAATACATCTGAAAAACACAACTAAAGTAAGATGTAGTAGCTACACAGATATCAAAATCAAAGATGAGGCTAAACAATGATTTAGAACTGTATAAAAGAGGATAGATTTAGATTAGACATAAGGAAGAAATTCTTCACTCTGAGGGTGGTGAGGCCCTGGCACAGGTTTCCCAGAGAAGCTGTGGATGCCCCTCCCTGGCAGGGTTCAAGGCCAGGTTGGATGGAGCTCTGAGCAACCTGGTCTGGTGGAAGATGTCCCTGCCCATGGCAGGGGGGTTGGAATGAGATGGTCTGTAAGGTCCCTTCCAACCCAAACCATTCTATGATTCTGTGATTATTACTTATTTCTCACTTGAATACTTTCATGTTTCAAATGTAACTTGAACATTCAACAGTACTTGGATTACTGACCTAAGTGCTGTTAGTGATCATACGCCTGTTCCAGTGATATTTCCTCTCATATGTTTTGTTCTGATTCTGAATATCTCTGAGCTTTTATACAAAAATATGAGAATGCAAATTACTAGATGTTTTGTAAAGGGGGCTGATCAAATTACAGATAATGTGGAAAAACATATTAAAACTTAAATTAAGAGTATGCAAGTCAAAGATGAAATAATTTCACATAATAAACCAAACCAAAACACCAGCAAAGAGAAATACATTTTCAGTCGACGTGTATTAGGGAAAAATAGTGCACATTATTAAACCTTCTTAGTAATGTTTTTTCAAGTAAAAGAACCTTTTTCTACAATTTCTCTATTCTGAAATAATTCATTCAAGAAGTTTTACGTGGTGTATTCAATAGGCAGTCCTAGAAACCACGGGAAGAGCAATTTTGAGAGCAGTGTTAAGAGACTGGTTCTGCCAAGCCTAACGGAGGCACGTCAAAAGGGCACCAAGCCCAGCCGTGGTTTTTCTGTGTACCAAGCAACATGAACACGATGGGAATGTGGCCAATTCAAACACGCTGTGTTTCTGCTGAAGGAATAAAAGCAAATGAGAATTTGTTGCTCCTATTATTCTCTCTCATTGCTCCATGCTAGGCAGTGAACAGTCTTCTGTTTTATTGTTGTAGAATTTAAAATATATATAAATACAATTGGTTGCTGTGACTCTGAATTATTCAGCTGCTTCAGCACATGCCTGACAGCATAAATAGTCCCATCTGAATCAACAAGACTATTTATCCCCTTAAAAGCAGGCACAGGTTTAGTATCTGTACCAAGATGAGATACTGATTCCCATTTTTTGTGGCTCGGTTATTTTCTGTCATTCTTCTCTTTCACTTCTTTTTATTCAAATAAACTATTTCTATGTAAAACAGGAGTTGTGCTAATAAAAACTCCATGTCCCAAAATGTGCAACTTTCTCCCTCAGGAGTTACCTTAACTCACATGAGTAGTCCCATTTGACTTCAGCATTTATAATGCCAGTAAGTAAGAGCACTAAATCTAAGTCAGGGAAGCACACTCAGACCCTCAACTGTCATTTAGTCACTGTTACTGATACCTGATAGACTCACGGAGTAAGGAAACCAAAATTGTAAACAAAAAAAAAAAGCCCCACAACCCCATTTCTATAACGAGCTGAGAAGCTGGGTGCAAAAGGTCAAAATCTAGACAGAGAGAAGATTAATATTTTCTCTGTGTCCTTCTGTTGTCTGTATCACCTGGAGCAGGCAGACCTGGACTTTGTTACAGGTAAATAATTACAGTTGTATCTGCCATAAATATCCACTTGAAGGGGCTACTGCAAAAAAATTGAGATTGTATCTCCAAGCAACTGTCAAATGGCTAGAATAAATTTAGAGGGCTTGAAATACTGATGTACACTTTCTATCACAGATATCTTTTGGTCTAGACTTTCAGGCTGCATTTTGACAGTACACATTGGATGACTGAGAAATTAGGGACTCAGGACCAAAAAAATTACATAGTGTTGGCACTTGTGGTTTGTGTCTTCTTTACCTGTGGTACCAGCAAACAGGAAGTCATTGCTTCACAGCAAAACCAGAAATATTAACGGGACATATCCTTTTGCATTTAAAACACAGAAGGCAATAAATCTTCGACAGTGATGGCAAACCTAAAGAGGTCACTGAGTAATGGTAAGCACAATATCTGTACTTTTCAGTGCTATAATAAATCTGACAGTGCTCTTTTTCAAAGTTGGGATGCTTCTGTACAGACTGAAGATCAAAAGTTTCTTTGCCCCCCAAAAGGAAGAAAAAAAGCACACACACGCACTGCAATCACCTGTTTTTAATTTTGCATATATAGTGGAATATGGAACAATAGAGAGTGAAATAATACTCCTGTCTCTTTTAGTGTGGGTGATATTCTCATAAGCCCTGAGTGAATGAGAAAAATCTGTCCCTTATTTATAAGAACAGATAGGAAAGTCATTCAAACTTTGAACTTCCTTGTGTGTTTACCCACCCCTCCTCCTACTTTCCCAAACACACACTAAAATATCATTATGGGGTTCTTTCCTGGGCTGACCCAAAAGCTCTAATTTCATTTTAGATCATCACCCCAGCAAAGGTAGCATCGACCTCCCCATAGCCGTATCTGACCATACCTGTTTTCAGGGGTCATTCTCTGCATACTGCTGAAGACTCCCCTCAACAATTCTTAGGTCAGTTTAGATGCTTTCTGGGCTGCAATCTAAGACATTAATTCTTCAGAGTCTCCAGCCTGGAAATCTTTTCCTTAATACGTAACATATGTAGAAATATTGTGTTCCTTGGAACAAACATCTTGTAGACACAGAACAGTTCTACCAAACAGGCGTATTTCCACCTGCACTTGCAACCCTGTTGCTGTCCCCACTGAGGCTGAACTTAGCTGCCTGGCAGTCCAAAGCTATGTAGACTGTTTTTCTAATAACTAGTGTAAAAGTAAGCAGCAAACAGTATAGATTGATTTTTTTTCTTTCTTTGTGTGTGTAATTGTGGATCTAGCCAAACTCCAGAGACTCTTTCTTTCTGCTAACCTCAAAACCAAAGTATGTTAATGAAATATAGGAGAAACTAAAGAGTGGGAACTCTGTTAAAAAAGCAGCCAGATAACATCTTGCAAGATACTCCTTTCACATAAGTTACTCTTTTCATTTGCCACTTGCCATGGCTCTTTCCTCAGTCATGACTTACCTAGCTTAGAGGTCAGGCCACATGTTGTCGCTTAGCATACTGTGATAATCAAAGGAAGAATAATAATCCAGGAACATCCAGCAGAACATGCTGAGAAAAGCAGTATCACTGAGGTACCAACTGCAGAGGGTGAGGAATAAGCAGACAAGAAACCCAGCAGTTGAAAGGAGTTGCCTATGGGATGTGGACATAGACATCCATCTTTATAACTGGACCCTAGGACCTGCTTTGGGCCCAGGTGATGGGTGTTTTTCAGTGTGTCTGAAGTTGAACTGCAGCCTGAGTATTATCTGTCAAGCCTCTGTCTCACCATCTATGAGACTGAAGATGCATAAAGGCATGGTAGAGAGTTCTGTCTGCAGTCTTTATCTAGACTTTGGGAACTATTTATACTGCTTGCTTATATTAATCTTTTCCCACTTCTGTGTTACAGTAAACAGAAGTCACTTGTAGGGAACCGTCTGTATAAAAGGTTCTCACAAGAGAAAGCTGTAACCCATGGCTGTGGCTCATTTTTCACATTGATGTCCAGTAAAGCAAGCTCAGTCTCCTGGGCTCTGATGACTGCTGAGCAATGTGCCCTCTTCACTGTCCATGTTCTCCGCAGCCTAGTCATCACCTTGCCTACTCCGAAACATCTGCTTCTCCCACCTCTCTGATAGTGATACAAATGATAATTTTTCAGTCTTCCAGCAATTATCTTAGTACTTTTTCTCGTGTTACCATTTCATTGCAGAAGGAGCTCCCTGGGAACAACCACCATGCCATTAAATCTGTCTTCATGACACTTTACTGTCTGCAGATGGTGTTTGATAGACTTTGCTTTTCAAAATGAGCATTTCATCCTTTGAAAATTGTTCTGACTGCATCTGTGAAGTACATCCATTATCCTATAACTAAGGATAGTGTATAGATTTATCTATTACCTCTCTTTATGGACTAAAATTCACAACTGGCCATGAACTACAGATATTGTAATAATACTTGCTTGACACTGGTCAAATATCTGCTTCAAAGTGCACTGATATCAAGGGTAGGACTCCCCTAGGCATTACATGAGGTGAATAGATTCTCGATCTGAGTCATGATCTAAATTGGCACGAATTTTTATGCATACAATTTAGGCTGACAGAGTTTGTACATTACTCATTTGCCACTGTATGACAGAGGGACAGCTCTTTTTTCACCAAGCATTGATCGCATCTTCAAAATCTTGTCAGTGACTGTGGAGCCTGCAGCCAGATGTTTAAAGGTTCCCAAGACAGAAAGTTTTGCAGCCTTTGTTTGCATTACATTTTGAAAAGAACATGGTTAATACAGTCCAGGACCACAACAAAGGTTATTAACACTGTAGTTAGATATGCATGAGTTATTTTAAACTTCCTGAACACTATTATTCAGGAATCTGTCCAGCTAGTAAGTGTAAACAAGCTAACAGGCTTGCTTTCTCCTCCCTCTTAGCATGAGTTATACACCAGTATAATGCATGAATTCTAGTGTAGCAGAGGATACAAACAGACCAAGCTGCAACTATTTACTTAGATTTCCCAAGCAGAAAGGAGGCAGATTTAATTCTCTCTATTACGAACAGTGAGGCTTAGAGAATGACTAGAGGAAAACTCAGCCAAAACACAAATAAGACCAAGCCACTGTTTGAATGTTATTTCTATGATATTTTCCAATTCAGAAAGTTAGAAATAATTTAAAGATATTTAGGTCTTTATGTATGAAATGGGGAGAGTAGAGGAAGCCTCTGTTGAAACATGCAGCTGATGTAGGTCGTATTAACACCTATGGACATGTAAATGTCAGTAGGTTACCAAATCACATATCTAAATTCCGCCTGAGGGTAGTATGTTAGTAACATTGACTTATACTAGTCCAAAATAAATCAACTTTAATATATTTGACATTGTGCATGTTTTTCTAAAATAAATGCTTTACAAAGCCAATTGTGCTTTTTAGACAGAAGTTTTCATGAGTAGGACAAAGACAGCCCATCATCTAAGAGCCCCCTTCAAGCATTGCTGTCCTTACCTGGGATTTGCAGAGCTCATTGACCTCTCCAAGGCACTGAGACTTTACATGCACTTTACTGAAGTTGTCACGGTGTGTCTGCTGTTCCTGTCATCTTGTGAGTACAGGAAATAAAAGCGACATGTGGAAGAGTCTAATTTCTGCACCAACATCCAGGAAGCGCAGCTGCACTGAGGTCTCTAGAGCTTATGTACTGGGCTGAGACAACAGGGCAAGACTACGAGGAGCACCAGCAATGTGCTGGTAAAATGGAATTATTTCATTCCCTTGTTCCTCGGGCTGTTCCAAAAGTTCAATGCCACTGCTACAGAGCTCACTGAAGCAACACCAATTCAGCATAAAACTCAAGGTAAAACCTAGTTTCCTACCTCTCTGAAAGAGTGAAGCAAGGATTATGTGTGTATCTATGCAGCCACTGATGTGGGGTACTCTGCTCCGCTGATTCATTAGCTTATGTCTAGCTAAACTTACTTTCTTTTGAGAGACTGAGAAATCTACAGAGTCCTATAAATTCCATTATTTCTTTACATTCATTATGGCTACCCATTACAGGCACTACCTGGGCATTTTTAGGCCAAGTTGGTAAAATGGAAACGGAAGGCATGAACACAATGGAGCAATCACACTCACAGTCTGTTACTTGAGTAGAAGGTTGGCTGAAAAAGCCATTCTCCTAATGGGTGAACCAAAGCCATCTCCTGTTTTCAGGCTGCCAGAATGTAGGAGTCTAAATGTAAGAGTCTGGGCTTGGCTTCAGCTGCAGTACAGAAACGTGAAAGTCAGCCACCCTCATAACAGCATGTGGATTTAGAGACATAGATACTCATAGTGCCTACTTCAAGCATCTCATTTAGGAGCTCTTGATCACCCTGTGGAGGAATGACCTCTTTTTCGCTGGTGTGTGTGCAGCCCAGCAAATTGCCTGCAGGAAGCACGCTGACTGGTTTCCGTTTTTAATTTCCATGGTGAAGGAGCAGAATAGCGACCTGCCGTTAACTGCAGGAATTCCCATACGAGGAAGGCTATCTGAGCTAGAGAATGAAGCAGAGAGAACATCTCAAATGTTGCATCTTCAGCATTTGAAAAGCAGCCACTATATCTACTTCCCTTGCTATTGCCCCAAGAAGAAAAGCTTAGGCAGTAGGCTATTTGTAGACATGATTTTCCTAAAATATACAGTTCTACTTTTGGAAAAAGTAGTTGGGTGCAAATTGATGACACTTCTCCTCTTACATCCTAAATAATCACCTTTTGTACAGATAGAGGTACCTGTAATACTAGTTTGCAAACAAGTTCTTATGGCAAGGGCTTTATGAATTCACATAGTGCTGTTCATCCAGGGATTCCAAAACACTTTATAATCATGACTTATGTTACTTTACAAGGCAGAAACTAACAGACAGAATATTCAAGACCCATCCTTGTTGTTGTAAAGACAGTCAATAACAGAATCGGGAATGAGCCCCATCTCCCAACTTAGGGTTGTTTCACAAGGTCACAGATAACCCTGTGAAGGGAGACGAAAAAGATGACTATGTTTCTGCATTGGCTACGCTTTTTGTCATCAAAGAGTTAACAAATCTCACTTACACAAAAGCTGGCAGAAATACAAACACTGACGTGGTCACTACCTAGCACACTCAGATAAGTAATATTCCTGTTCAGTAAATTAGCACATTCATGAGTTATATACTTCTGTTTGTCAGCATTTTTTCTTACCGTGCATAGACCAGATTTCCACTACATCATTCAGAGTTTAGCAGGAAACAAAATTAAACCCTCAGTGTTTTCACCACCATAGAACTTGCAAAGTCATTTTTCAATGAACTTAACAGGTTATCTTGGACAAGACTAATAAATGGTGAGTGTTGCCTTTGACTTTGCCTTAGCAGAACTCATTGTTCATCTAATTTTTGCAACACGTTTCCTACCTCATTTAAAACCGCAGCTAGAAGTGTTTTCCTGTTACATATTGCAAACAGACATATACAGTGACTCAAAAGCTTGGATCGGGTTGTGCAGTCAATATAACTTTTGGCAAAAGTCTGAGAAGCCTTTTTCTGGCTGAAAGCTAAGAATGGCAAAAATAGATTCTGATTTTACAGTCACTGTGACAAACCAGCTTCCAAAAGCTTCACAACAGCACAAAGGGAACAAACTAGCAAAAGGGAAGGGAGCTGAAAAGATATATATTTTTACTGAACAAGACTTAAATTCACCATCTTTTGAGGTTTATGATGATCTTATATCATTGCATATGGCATGCACTGGACAATGGCAACCAAGAAGTCAGCTTAGCTTGCAACCAGCCATTCTTTTCCAAAGCTTTTCTGTGAGCTCAACACATTTAATTCACAATCACTTACAGAGCTTACACAACCCTAGAAAATAACCTAGTCTCCTGAATTACCTCTTACCTACAAGATATAATTTTATTCTATTTCATATGATTTCATTATCTTATTTTTGTCACTTGATCTCATTTTTCTTGGGGTTCTAAAGGATTTAACAACGAATGATAAGAATGAGATTATCAGCACAAAAACAGACAATAATTAAATGTCAGTCATGTCTGTGACAGAACAAATGCAATTCTGTATCTCACTACTTTTGGTGCCGGCTAGTGCAATACTCATTAAATATTTTTACCATTAATGTTGATAGTTTCGCAGTTATTTCAAACAGATGAAATACATTTCGCTTACCTACCCTTCACTCTTCCTCCTCTGCAAATAAGTTTTTTCCAGTGAAAGATTAGCATAGTTGGTACCAGGAATTTCAAATGGGATTGTTTATGCATCAAAGATTAAGCATTAATAGCAAAAATGCACTCACAGTATGATTGCTTTGTGATGATTAGAATATAAATTGATAGTTCTATATATACAGACACACACACACACTGAATTATATGCCTTGTGACGGTATGCCTTTTGCATTCCTCTGACATCTGATAGTCAGATGCCAAGTCACACACATACTTGTCAATTTGTTTTATCACTAAGAAGTTTGTCTATGATGTTGCATGAAGCTGACAACCCAGCACACTCAGAATCCACCTGAAAACGTTACCCACAGAAATATCTTGCACTCATAGAAATGAGGGGGAAGGAGGCAGCCTCTGCCCCAGGATCAAGAAAGCAAAAGCATTAGCTTCACACAGAAAACTAGTTTTCTCATTGCTGATGATGAGAGGCACATGCTAAGAAATAAATTAAGTGAGCACAGTCGGTGGTGGACAGAAATTCTTTTCTGCAGGCTCCGCTCCACCACTTATGAGTTATGGGGTCATCTCTAACTTGTGAAAATAACTCACATATCACACTCTCCCTATCTGTACGCTTCTTACTCCTCCTGCCTGTGGAGCTGGTGCAAAAGCATCGGAACTGGACAAGGATCCAGGAGACAGAGTGACCATTCAGCAAGCAGTCCTATGGCAACTCGATCAGGCTTGCGGGGCTTGTGGAAATGCCAGCCAGTGAATGCCAGCCCCTAGCTCTCAGTGTCATTTCTGCCCTTCATCCAAGGGGAAGACACTCTCGAGCACAACAACAAATGGTTATACAGGGTTGGAGAGGGGCTGAAACACCACCTGCGCCATGGCCCTTGTCAAACCCCCCCCAGCCTTCAGAGGAACAGAAATTTCCCAGGAATATAGCGAGCAAAACAACCAGATAAACAACCAAGCTGACCGTGAAAGCTATGGGAATAAATAACACGGTGTTAAGCACAGGCTAGGCTAAGTATGTGAACCTTCAGTCAAAGTTTTGACCTCAGCTTTCACAGACAGACCCAGGCTCACTTTAATTGCCTGGTTTGAGGCTGGAAGCAAACCAGCTGCTGCTGCACAGAGCTCGGCACAGGTTGCAAACTCTCCCCGAACAGGCAACACTCAGCTCTCTGCTGCCGTGCTCGGGTCGGCCCCACGTACCGGGCAAAATAAATCTACTCGTTGCATCCACCAGAATTACACAGCTGGTAACTGAGCAGTAAGAAATTGCCCTGAAAGAAAAACTGCCCCTCTGGTTTTGGTAATGTGGGCAACTGCCCGGTGTGTCCCTGTGATGGGCTGGGGCTGGCTTTGATCAGTTACACTGTTCTTTAGCATCTGAAGCAGCTGGTGTATAATGTCCTTCTCACTCCTTTAATAGGAAAGGGCTGCCTTTATCCATGAGGCAGGATCATGCTTATTATCATGTTAATTAATACATTTCTAATGAGAAGCTGTTTCTCCAGTTTACATAGAGCAAAAGTGAAAATTGAAATGATTTTGCTAATTTAAAAAGAAATTATTTATAAAACAAGCAAGGAAGAAACTTGAAAGAGCCAAACAAAAGGAAAAATATTTGATCTAATGAAATGCTGGTTAATTATCCTTTTGTTCACCCTGTTATATCTGTTCCCCATTCCTAATTGTCTCATCTAATTTACTGTACTATTTACAACACAAATTATATTTTACTCTGTATCGCATATGGGGTCTTCATAATACAATGCAAATAACTACTACTAATAATAACTGATGTAGAACTTTTGCACTGTGAGTCTTTCTAAGCTAGGGAGCACAGTATGGGTGTAGCATCCAAGTGTAACTTGTTTCTGCCTTGGCTTTATCAATGATAGAGGAACAGAGCTCAAGACTTTGCAGACTTGGTTATTTCTATTCCTCCTGTGCCAGGCCAGCTTCCTCATGCTCTACAGCTTCCTCATGCTCTACTGTTTTCAGACCTAAGATCATCACCTGAAAGCAACCTTTCTCTAGGTTAATCCTCTTTGGCATCTGCTGAAGGGAACGAGCTGCATTAGACAGTATTAGCTGCTGTCTGTAGGAGGGCCTTTCCTCTCCTTTCTGAGGCTGTCCAAGAAAAGGTTTGTCTGTCTGATCTTGATATCACCAATACCTGTTCAGAGTCCAGGAGAACAGCGAAGCCACTGCATTTCTGGTGCTGAAGTGCAATGCATGGTGTTCTCTGCACAGGTACAGCTTCTTCTAGGAAGGTCAACAGTCCCTCCCCATTCCTCAGAATCTTTCTTTTGGGCGTCTCAGTGTTTCATAATATACTTGTTAAGTAACTGCATAAATTATTCTTTTTCATCGTAGTATGACACAGATGCTTCAAGAGAGGCTGAGGGCTCACTGAGATAGTGGCTCTAACGCACTCAGAGTCAGAGGCTTTAAAGAGCTAACAGAAGACAGATAACAACATTTCCTTTCTGCCACCTGTTAATTCTTTTTAACAGATGGAGAACTGGAGAATGGAGAGATTAAAAGCCCTGATACAGGAAACCATATTTTTTCAAGACAGTGCTTAAACACATGCTGCTGTAAGCACAGGCTTCTGTCCCAGTGAAACCGAGCATGCGCGTAAATAGTTTTCTGACTCAGGATCTAAGTGACTTTTTCGGGGTTATAAACGCAGTGGAATGAGCTGCCCCTGAAAATCCCAGGTCTTTTCTTCACATAGTCCATTTGCAAAACCATAGCTCTGGAGAATGCTGGTAACATCTTAGGTTCATCAGCTAGAGGGTGACAGACGAATCTCTGTGTTAGTTACTTAGGTAAAATGTTTACTTCAAGTTTCGGTACAAGTTACAGATGTGAAATCAGGTAAAGGTAGAAAAATAGAAGCAGCAGTTAGTGGAATCGAATTTCAAGTCTTCCACAGATTAAGCTGCTGTAAATAAGAAAACAATGGGAGTTACCTGCATTTACAATGCAAGTCAGAAAAGAATCAGATCCATCATCAGTTACAGCATTGTGCAAACCTTTGTGGCACTTCTACTCACCTTAAGATTTTATGCCTTCATTAATTTACCATGAAAATGATAAAATGTCCAGAGTTGAATACTAAATCTTTCTCAGTTCTCAATGTGTCATTGGCTTAGAAGGCAAAATACTGCATGTGAAGCTGAGAAAGACAGTCCTGGGGGAATGACAATGAACTGAGAATAGGGAGAGGTCTCCCACAAGCTTCTGCTTGGACCTTGGGCAAGACCCTGAATTCCCCTGTGTATCAGTCTCCCATTTGTGTATTCAGGAAAATAATCCTCTCTTCTTCCAAGGCTTTTCCTGCTGTGCCTACTTCAACTTACTTTGAGAAACACGAAGGTAATGCTGTTTTTAACTACCACAATCCCCTCCTTCCTTATCTCATATTAACTCCTTGCAGAACGGTACCTGTTCAAGCTCTCGCAGAAAGCATTATGCAGAGCTTTAACCTCATAACTGCTGCATGTCAAATCTGCCAGTAATTTCTGGACAGGTTTCATAAAAGCGTGCCATGTAGTCTCTTGTGGTATGGTAAACAACTAATGCACCCATTGCAGGTACTATAAAAATAATCCACAAAGTCTTCCTGTGCAGCTACAAAGAGATTTTAAACTGAGATAGGGAGTGCCATAGCTTGTACCTTCCAGATGTGCTGCCTTGCTCTCCATTACTCACGCATACAGAAGTGAGACCTCCATACCATCTCCATGCTTTGCTTCTCTTTCTCTGGTGCGTAAGCTGCCTAGAGAAAAGGGTGTTTTCCACTCTGCCTACACGAAAGGAATGTAATCTTTGCAGGGGACTTTTATTAACCTTGCTGTAAGTTTAGCAGAAAATATTTTTCATCTTTATTTCCAAAAGTCTCTGTATATTACTGCACATACACTTAAAAATTAAAAGCACTAAAGATTTTTAAATTTAACCTGCATCTAAGCATTGGAGAAGTAAAAGAGATTATATGAAAGTTAGAGTGTTCTACAGCATAGTAAGGGGAAAACACTTCAGTTAGTTACCAAATGGATGCTCTTTAGGTCCTAATTCCATTAAAACCTGTGTCTGTGCTGCTTTCATGGAGGTTGTTTTGCTATCACATGCAAATTCCTCATTTTTCAAGGAAAGCTTTACATAACCTGCCTATTTGGCCTTAGTTAGTCATGCTACAAAGATTTAAAGGCTTTGAAGATTATCTTAACTAAAAAAAGCTACAAGAACAACAAGGCACTTTCTTCCAGTCACTGATCAGGCTTCTAAAGAGTAAATAATAACGTGAATTTTAAAGACCAAAAAGCAAAGAGAAAATATTTAATAGTACAACTAACAGTGCAGCATACCTTCTGCAGAAACCTGTCTGCTTTACTTTCCTTTTATCAATATTGCCAAGAAAGTAAATTTGTCACTGTACAGTTGAGAATTTCTCAAAGATCTACTTTAATGTTTCACGCTACATTTGCAAAACAAGAGTAATAAAAATAATGACACCATTATTACTCTTTCCTTTTGTTTTCAGTTCTTCACTTGCATATTTGAATAATGAATTATATTCACATTATCTCTACACTTTTGCTCTTGACTTCCTCTGCTGGCTGAAAGTAAAGCTATTATCCAGTTGTCAGCTCTGAAGAGCCATTCAACACAGCAGCCAGTGATCCTGACATGTAGATATACTACTATGCAAAATTATCTAGAGTACAATTTCAAGCTATATATGAGAAAATAACCAGCCAGCATAAAAATGAATCTTCAGCTTAGGTGAAATATTAAAAATTTCATCAGGGCCACTTTCGAACATAAATAAGTAGACAACAGAATTAGTTGTGAATTAGGCACAAAAGGCTAATTAACACTATTGTATCGTCTTGATTGACTTAAAGTCTATTAAATCACTATTTTATTGTCTGAATCTCTGAACCTTACAGGAAAAAGAGAACCTTCTTCTATTAAGAGGCCCCTGTTAATTCTCAGATCTGCAGCTTTTGACTGAATTTCATTAAGACTCATTCCACTAACCAATACTTTGCACATGTAATTTCCTGATAAAGGAATGATTGTTTGTATCAGTTCATTTATAAAGCTTTTTTACCAAGTGCCATGTTAAGTTATAAACAAATCACATAAAACAAAACCCACACAATTTTCCTGTAGTGTCACTTCCCTCCATGTAATTATAAATATAACTGGAGCTTCAGATGGAGCCAGATTTTCATGATGCAGTGGAGGGGCAAATGCAGCCTAGCAGCAAACATTCTCAAGGGCAAAGACTTTCTTCTCTTCATGCTCAAGTATTTTTGTCAGGAAACAATAACTGGAGGTTGGAAAGGTGAGGAGGTGCCCCCTACCAGACAGAAAGCAATGTCCCCAGGATGGCATCAAACAAAGAGGTACCAGAACAGACAGGAAATCAGAGCAAGCTACTGTGCTTGCTTTGAAGAATTGACTAAGCGAAGAGCAGCCTCTGCCTCTGTGGTCCACATTTATTCTTCTGAATTAGCTGCCTCAGTCCCTTTTCTACCCATTAGGCCTGCTCCTGTTTGCATCACTATATTGCGAATGCTCTTCAGATTTTTGAAAGTGAGGAGACAAAACCCTGACTAGTCTTTAGTGCAATACAAGATGGAAACAACTGGTTATCTATAAAGAGTGATAAGTGTGTCTTGTGGATCTCCTTTGGAGCCCATCAATTTTACTGAAATTTAGAAAGGGCTGCAATGATTTGAAATGCATTTTCATGGATTGCAGCTCCTGAAAGTTTACATCTAGAAGAATTTTAGTTCTTTATGATTTATCTAAGATCATGGAATGAGGATAACCTCTTGTCCAGAAAACTCGAACAAGTTCTCGTTCTCCTCCTTGATATCTTTTTTTAAAGGGATTTGAGGACAGTAGCCATTCCTGGATATCTGGCAGCTTGGCAAAAGTAACAGTACCTCTTTTTGGTCTGTGGACTTCAGCACGTCCTGGGCAGAAGAACATCTTCTACAGATCAATTGTATAGTGCAAGCAAAACGAGTTGGATGTGTTCAGGAATGTGCCAAAAAATGTCGACACATACACAATAACCCTGATATGCCTGGCTTACTGCACACTGGGAATCCATCTCCATAATGCATGCGTGCATATTTCTGCCTGGGAAATCATGGACAGCAGCATGGCAACCCTATGCAGAAAGTCCTCTTTGAAAGCCATGCTCTCAAGCCAATGTTTAATTCATTAGGATAGCCTTCCTTAATCAGTGATCAGTAGAACTACTTAGCTCATGATGCATTAGAAGACAGTCTAGGACACTCCTTTGCAAAAACGAAATATATTAATTCACAGGTCTTACAAAGAAGGAAACAAGATGAATGGAAATTAAAGTAACGAATTCAAAGTTTAGCCCAACTGTTATTTTTTGCAAATGAAAATCACTGTGGCAGCACAATTTGGCTTGTGGACTTTTCTTTTTTACCTGTAAGATGTGGCAAAAAGAACTGCAGAAGTTAAGTAAAAATTAGATTGTGCTGATTCTTACTATGTTTATCTTCTACTAACCATAGCACTATCCACCTGATAGAAACAGCAGTCTGTGTTGCTGGCTGAATTCTGGCTCACCTCCCTCAGTGAACCACTCAGTGCACTTTCACATCCTGTTATCCTGTACTAAAACCTTTTCTGTGTAAATTTTTAGAGAATTGAGCAAAGGCTAGAGTATAAGCAATTTGCCCCATGCTGCGTGTCACTGAGTCATGGCTTGCATGTCCTTCCAGCAGCATCTTGATCCTTTTAAAGAGTCTTAGAGTGCTGATAATGGGCATACTGAGTACCCATAGATGGTATGGCATGTATGCTGACTTGGAAACAATAATCAAAGTTAGTTGGGATTCCTCCAACCTAACTTCTGCACTGAATTAGGTATCCAGATACCATCTACAGCGTGAAAGAAGTATTTCAGAAGCATGATTTACCTTGCCCACCTTACACTAAAAGCACCCTTGAAACATCTTTTTCTGGACTGAAGAGGCAGCAAGACAATTAACTCAGGTGTAGTCACCTTAAAGCACAGACTTCTTGAGTTAGATGAGAAAATCCCACACCTAGAGCCTACTTGTTACTACTTATATTTAGATATATGCTTAGAAGTCCTTGGCACTGAGATAGAGGAGCGCTAATATTGATTGCCTGCCTTCAGGGTTGTAAAAAAGAGCTAAGAGCAGTTGGGTGATGTAGTACTACAAGAAGAGGAAAGTGAGTCCTGCTGCCTGATGTTGGCTTTTGTCTGGAAGCTGGGAGGCTTATTTCCAGGTCTCTGCCTGGGCATGGTCTTTCTGCAAATATCCTTGGGTGTGTCACTCAAATCCTTCTCCTCAGTTCCCATTCTGTAAAGTGAAAGCACCAGCACTTAACTGCTTCACATGGGTGTTGCCAGAACAAATCTCAGGCAATTTGAAGAGCCCTGATGATATACTTGTGAGAATCAGACAAACGCCACTGATGCAGGAAAGAAAGAGGATTAAAGAAAGGACAGCAGAAGTGTGAACTCACATCTGAAATTAGCACAGGGACATTTTAAGTTTCAAAGCAAATCTTTTGGGTCGTTGGTTACACCAGTCTACACAGTAAACATTTTACCTCATAGAAATATTCATATGCTTTCCCATCCCAATACAGTATTTCTTATATTGAAAAAGAGCATTACTTTGTTGTTATGGCTAAGAAGTTTTCTGTAATACTGAATTAAATAAAACTTATGATTTCATTATTAACAAAGAAACAAGATGGGATTAATAAAAGAGCTAAGACACACACTGACAAAGTAGGGACTTCTTTTTGTTTAGACAGAAGTGACAAAACTTGTATTACTGAGCTCGTTTGACAGAAATAGGTGCAGTATGCCAGTAAATTTTAAATGCATAAACAATTTTGGCCACAGCTGCCTTTGGAAGTCCAGAAATATTGAACACCAGCTGGAGTATCAAGGAGCAGTCATGAAAAAGTGATCTTTTTGTCCCAACATTCTCCTTCTCTAGCTAATGTCATCACTGATGTGCTCAGAACCATCTGAGCCAGTTACTCTTCTTTCAGATCCTGGTTTTATCCAGAACATATGCAGCTGGGAAGATACATTTTAATACAAAAATCACAATACAGTTAATACGGACCGGGTAGCTCAAACTTTCAAAAGAATTGCTTCACCCAAATCAACAGTACAAACTCATTTGTCTGGGTTTTTCTCTGGAGATTGGCAGGTAGCAAAGTGCTTTATTAAACTTCTGTGGCAGCAAGTGAATGTGGCACTAAAGCTATATTATTTTTGATTTACTGCTAGAAGACAAATCATGGCCTTCATACTGAGCAATCAAATATTTTCATAATATTATTCTTGTTCGACTGTTTTTTCAATTAGCAAATCCAACCCCAATGCAAACCAACAAAATCCCTATATTTTCCAGAAAATGCGAACAGTAAAACTCCAACTACTTCGGACAAGGTTGGTAGTTATTGCTACCTGCATTTTCCTAAATAATCCTCTCCCTTACCTTTTGTGCCAAGTTAAACCTGAGAGACATGTAAAGTGGTAAATAATGGCATTTGAAAAAAACAAAACAACCCACCCCACCACAAAAGCCAGGTATATTATTGTTACCGCTATCTCTTGCATCAACACAGTCTGTGGTGGTTTCAACAAAGACTAGGGCCTCACTGAATTAAATTCTATACAGACTAAGAGACTGGCCAAGGAAGCTTCCGGCAGAGCTTGGAACAGACCACTGTTCCCACCACCCTCACCAGTAACTATCTTCTCCCTTCCTCATGCACAGAGGATTCACTCAGAACAGACCTCAGGCCCCATTTAAAAGGAGAGTTCTATTTGCTAACAGTAATTTCTCATTCAAGCTCATCTTTCGGCTAGATTCTTTCCTTCTCTGAGTTTTGTTTCCTTGCCTATTTCTGTACTTAAACCTAGGACATAATTAGTCCTGGGGACAATTTCAAGCCTGCTTGTCCTTGAAGGCAATTTGCATGAGAATTGAAGCTGGCCAGAAACACTCTTTTCTCGCAGGGTTTGCATCCAAGGAGGAGCGTCCAAGCCTTGCAGTCCCACTGAGGCCCTCCACATGGTATCACCGGAGGGAAGGGACACACATGCGTGGAGACCCCATGCTGCTGCAGGGCATGGCACAGACCGATTGCTCCCAAAGGCCAACTTATGCTGCACTTAGTGTGATCAGCTCCTGTTCCCCTGCATCTAGAGCAGTGTATGATGTCCAGGCTGGACCTGCCCTGCTGAAGCAACCCCAGCTTTCCAGAGAAAATCCTGTCCTGCAGCAATCACATGGTCATGTCTGGCCGGCCAGCCCTTGGATTTACCTTTCCTTAGAAGCCAGGAAGGCTGCTTTAGACAGCCTGGAGAACTTGAGTCTCTTCCACCTGGTTTGACTATGAATTGCTTGCTTACAGCTTTCTTTTCTCTCCTGAGACTCCTTTTTCAATGTCTAATTTCTCACAGACCTTTTAAGCACTCAGCTCTGCCAAAAAAAAATCTGTGTAGTCTTGCCCTGGGCCCTGAAAGTGGACCTTGGTCTTGCATTAATTTATGTAGTCATTGTGTTGCTCTCCTGCTGGTTTCTCCGACAACTAGCCATATAAAAGTGTAAAATGGCTATCGGTATGCTGGAACGATGCTTCACCATCAATCACATGCACTGTTGGCTAAATTATACCCCATATTCCTAGATTATTAAATACTTACTCCATATCTACCACATGGTCTACTTATCTGACACCCCATTTACAAAAAAATATCCAGCACTCAAAAGTAAGGACTTTTATAGTTAAGGACTTCATAAATCTTACATTGCCCATAAAACAATACATATGCACATGGCCACACATTTTACTGACTGTAAGCTCTGGTCCCTTGTTTCCAGACCTGGAGGGTTTTACCTCTTGGCTGTCGTAAACAGTCCCCTCCTGAAATACCTTCATCATCTTCTTAAGCAAGAAGAGCTGTGTGTCTTCACGGACACATGGTACCTACTCATGATCGCACTGAAGCTGGTGACAAAAATTCCCATTTCTACACAAGAAAAGTAGGACCCATACCTGACATGAGTAAAAACAGACTCAAGTGCTAAACCCTCAACAGAAAAATTTTGTAAATAGCCTTGCTTTACTCTGATTCAGGTTCTTCCAATATAGCTGGAATTTGGAGTTTCAGGAATATTTAATTATATAGAAAGCCTTAAGAGGCAATAACAAGCTGATTTCTGAGCTAATGGGAGAGAAAATAATATGAGATTAAAATCTAAAAATTAAATAGAGGGTCATTCTTTTTAATGACTAATAACTCTCAAAGAATTTAAGTTTCAATTAAATTCTGACTCCAAAGGTATTTATGTAGTCACGAAACTATTTTTAAATATTTCACATTCAGAGTGCTCCGGTTTCCTCACTGGTTCTGGCTAACGTCAGACACCATTGTGATATCTGAACAACTTTGCAGAAGCTCTATTTTTTGCTTTTAACCTCTTGTTCAAAGCAGTGTTTTTATTTTCTATTCATGTCTTTGGAGTTTTTAATGATTTCTTAGAAAATTCTGTTGCCTGTAGCAGAAATACTGCAAAATTTAGGCTGCACCAGGTTACTTGTACCTTTAAGTACTCAGTGAAAAGAGGAAGTTAGAATTTGGTGTCTAGAGCATTCAGGTGGGAAAATAATGTAAGACAGGCAACTAACTGGGAATCAGGGAATTATTGTCTGCCCTGGAACAAGGGAATTAAAGGGCTCTTCTCTCTTGCATGTCAAACATGTTCATTTCATATGATTGCAGAAAAAAGAAATGTGGAAAGCACCCCTTTTCATAGCAGGACACACAGAACAGCACAAGGTAGCCACTAGCACGGGTCTAGGAATGCACATATATTTTACTAGTGTAAGCAAATATAGATGCTCTCATTTGGCAACATGCAGGCACATGACTCTCAAACGTTAAACCCGAACCCTTTCACACACATTAAGAGCAGAGCTGTATCAGCTAACATCTTGCATTAATTTACATAAGCAGCTCAGGGGTTCCCAGGTTGAAAGCACTGTGTTTTTCTAGGAAAGAAACCCAAACAAACACCTTAAGTTAGAATCCACCTAATGTTGGAAGTAGGAGCCACAGCTTATCCAATTCATGCCTGGAGCACTGAGGTCCTCTGTGAGAGAAGAGGTCTCCTCTCACCAGACTGAGAGTGGGCCTAGTCTTCTCCGGGAACTCTACAAGTCCTTCATAAATCCTTGTTTTAAGAAGATGCATTATTATGTCTCCAGAGTCTGCAACCTCAGACAGGTTTCCATTGCGTGAGACAGACACCCATACTTTCCTGCAGGCCCAACAGCAACTGCACCTTAGATATGCCAGCGATGAACAACTTCTCTTCTCTCCCAGCTGGAGGCACAAACTTCTGTTATCACTAACTACACAAAATGGACACTATATCCCACTGTTCTGATGGACTGCAAGGAAGAGATGCAGCTCATGTCCATAGTCCTTGGGGTTTCTTCTGTTGTTATTGGTGCACCAAGTGACCAAGATACTTCACGTTATGTTTTTGCCTTGAAGACTAAACTACAGAACTATGTGGTCCTTTTCCCAGGATAACTGCTGAACAATCGAAAATCAAGGGGTACCCTGAAGATCCCTAAAGTTGGACGGATCTTGCTGACCGAGGACGACTTTTAAGGTTATCTTATAGCCTGAGTAGGCATCCCTCATCTGGCAGAAAACAGCACATGAGTGGAAGCCCAACACCCTGATTTACTGGTCTTTCCTTTTATGACAACCTTGTGATGAAGGTATGCCTGCTCTACCCAGAGAGCCTTGCCTTGGAAATATGTGGTTTTGAGAAGAGGTCAGAAGAGAACTCCTCCTCTTCTTTGTTTTGGTTTGCTGCTTTATTTTCAGGCTGAATTGTGGTAGGTTTTAGTTATAAGAGATTGTATTTTCATGTCACCTTTCTTTTGGATGAAAACCAGAGAAATGTGGATGAATTTTTTTTCATGAAAGCATAATTTCTCATCCAATCTCAGGAAAATAATTATAAGAATATTTTACAATTATGGAAAAATTGTTTTGAATCAAGAATGGAGCTCTATTACTGCTCCCAAACATATTGACATGTTTTGTTTCCTCCCCTATAACAATCCGGACTAGGCATCTTTGCTGTGCAGTCAGTATCTCAGACCTTCCCAGCCTGTGAAAAACAGAAGACAGCATATACTCACTGCTAGAAAAATCCTTAAAGGAATCTCTGTAATTACTTTCAGAAGCTGTAGTTCAGAACTTGTGTCTCTTCTACAAAATTATAAAGGGAAAAGATGCACAGGAAATCAAGAATAACTTACTCCTATTAATTAAATTTATGTTGGGGTAGATACTATAAATTTTTATAGTAAGGGATTCCTGGATCCAGTGAGTAAGAAAGAAGAAATTGCATTTTTATATAACTGTATTTTATGTATATATATTTATAAAATTTTATATATTTTTTTGATTTTACCAAATGGGAATTGGGGGTTAGACTAAGGCTTTATTTAATAAAGAATGACGCTAGGTGTTAAAATTTCAGATGCAGGAAAAATCAGCTTGACTCCTCGTGAAATATTTGGAGAAGAATTTGGCTCTTTACAGTAGAGGCAAGTGACCCTGAGTGTTGAGCAACTGGCCCTTTGGAGAGCCAAGGGACATACAGCACACTGAGCAGCCGCCTTAAATGTAGAAATTCACTCCAATCTGCTGGATGGGGCTTTGTCCCCTTGGCCTCAAGCTGGGATTCCTGCTGAAAGTAGACACATGTGCCCATTGCGTCAGAATTTAAGAGGTGATTAAAACCTCCAGAGGGCTGAAGCCCTTCGCCTCCCTATCCTTTAGGGTGTTGGCTGGACTTCTTCCTCAAGAAAAGAGAGGGTCAGGCTCGGTTTTGCCCACTATCAAGTTATGTTATATTGAAATAGACCACTGTCACGAACCCTGCTCTGCGGAAGTCTGTGGCTACAGGCACCCTGCTTGGAATAAAGTACCAATGGCAACTGGGTGCCTACAGAGCTAGGTAATGGCTGGGAAAGTGTTGTCAGGTTTACAGCTGCATATATACTCCAGATTAGAAGATGACTTTCCCTTGGTAGAGGAGGACTGCATAAGGGATCGCTTAGGCAATCTGGACGCCCACAAATCCATGGGCCCTGATGGAATGTACCCACGAGTGCTGAGGGAGCTGGTGGATGTAATTTCTGAGCCACTCTCCATCATCTTTGAGAGGTCCTGGAGGACGACACAAAACCGGGAGGAGTGGTAAATACATCAGAAGGCTGTGCTGCCATTCAGCATGACCTGGACAGGCTGGAAAGTTGGGCAGAGAGGAACCTGATGAGGTTCAATAAGGGCAAGTGCAGGGTCCTGCACCTGGGAAGGAACAACTCCATGCATCTGTACAGGCTTGGGGCGGACCTGCTGGAGAGCAGCTCTGTGGAGAGGAACCTGGGTGTCCTGGTGCATGACAGGTTGACCATGAGCCAGCAGTGTGCCCTGGTTGCCCAGAAAGCTAATGGGATTCTGGGATGCATTAAGACGAGTGTGGCCAGCAGGTCGAGGGAGGTTCTCCTTCCCCTCTACTCTGCCCTAGAGAGGCCCCATCTGGAGTACTGTGTCCAGTTCTGGGCTCCCCAGTTCAAGAAAGATGAGGAGCTACTGGAGAGAGTCCAGCGGAGGGCTACGAGGATGATGAGGGGACTGGAGCATCTCTCCTACAAGGAAAGGCTAAGGGAGTTGGGCTTGTTCAGCCTGAAGAAGAGAAGGCTGCGAGGGGACCTAATAAATGCTTACAAATATCTGAAGGGTGGGTGTCAGGAGGATGGGGCCAGTCTCTTTTCAGTGGTGCCCAGAGACAGGACAAGGGGCAATGGGCACAAACTGAAGCAGAGGAAGTTCCATCTGAACACGAGGAAGAACTTCTTCACTTTGAGGGTGACGGAGCACTGGAACAGGCTGCCCAGGGAGGTTGTGGAGTCTCCTTCTCTGGGGATATTCAAGAACCGCCTGTACAAGGTCCTCTACAACCTAATGTAGGTGACCCTGCTTGGGCAGGAGGGTTGGACAAGATGACCCACAGAGGTCCCTTCCAACCTCTACCATTCTGTGATTCTGTGATTAAATGCCACACGAAGGATCTAGACCAGATTCCCTGTCAATCCCTGCAGAGAAAACCAAAGCGATCCTCAGTGAGTCCGCAGCACAGTTTGCAAATGAAAACCAGCACCTCAGCTCTTCACTCACAATTCCGTACTGTCTCCTCTTACTGGGGACATGCTGTAGATGCAACATCAAAATTTAGCTTTGGGTCTCAAAATTTAAGTAGGACATCCAGAGTCCGTTAACTTAAAAATACATATACAAAGGTACAATGGGAGCAGAAAGACTATAACGCAATAGATTAAACAACACCATCCTCAGCTGGTGTACACTGGCATAACCATTTACACCAGTGAAGGGTTAGAAGGATTTCTTCTTTCAGAGAAAGAAACTGTGGCTGAACTCATAAATCGGTTAGTTTAAAAACAGCAGACTTGATAGTGTTTCTGCTTTTAAACCGGCTTGTGATTTTGGTTGTGAATTTTATGCAACACAGCGGGAGATATAACAGTTATGTCTAACATGCACATGCACAAGTTACATACACACAATATACACATATATTAACATATCTCCATTTTCTTCATTCCCCACAAATTAAAGTGACCAGCTAGATGTTAGTCCTTTCTGAATTAATCCTGTCTGAATCGCATTAGTGTCATCTTCACTATACACCAGTAACCGCTAGGCTATAAAAATTACGATATAACATTCAGAATCAATCTGCAAATATATACTAATTCACACTGACCTTTTTTCAAGCTGAGGCCTTTTTAGCACTCACAGTAGGTTTAACATTGCCCTACTGAGAGTTATTACGAAGCAGTCAATGGTTGTCCATAATTACATCATGCAAATGACATTTGCTTTTTTGTTTGAGCTTATTCCCTCAGTTGTTTCCTTCTTTTATCACACTCTTCACACATCTGTGTCCCTGAAATGGCACTGCAAACTCCTCCTCTTCTGGTCCCCAAGTTCCTTTTTCTGTCTTTTCTGACTGTCACGCAGCCACCGCCAGCAGTTTGGGCTGGTGCGGCAGTGACATATCCCTCTGACATAGGTTATGTTGCCAGCTGGTTGGAACAGGTGTACACTGATTTTACCATCAAATGGCAACACGCACTTGGCTTCCTACCAGCGCACAGGCATGAAAAACCTGTTCCCTTAAAATTTATTCCGAGATTGATGGGCTGTTCTTTGACACAGCACCCAGAGAAAATTTCAGTTCCTAGATTATTTCTCACCATTCGGGCTTGTTCGACAAGAGCAACAACAGAAAGTCACAGAGAACTTTGTATTAGTGAGACAAATTACTCAGTCTTTTCCTCTCTTTCTTCAGCAAAATAAAATACATCTTTGGCTGGAGCAGCATGAGCACCCAACTGCTTGTGAAACACCCAATGCTAAATACCTGGCTTTTAGGAAATAATAGGTGCAAAATATGAAGTAACATTTTGTAAAATTCCCACCAAAAAGGCAAAGGAGGTAACAATAGTTCTTAATATCAAACTGCTTAATCCGAATAAAAAAAGTCAATGCTAGGATATGGCTCAATAGCTGTACCTGCTCACGGCTGTGTCCTGCAAGTCCTATTAGTGAAAACACAGAGAAGTTGAGAACACCAAGCAGAGCAGCTGATGGTCTTCATCTTCCCAGTGTCACCCACAGTGACGGTGCGCTGCTGAAAGTACAGGGCTCATCTCAGCTCTAAAATACATTTCAGAGCCTGAGCTCATCTTTTTATTCTGTTCCCAGAGTAATAAGTAATGCTCTGATTAAATCTGCGATAGAAAATAATCTAATACTAAAAATATCGCAACTTCCATTAAGCCAGTTCTGCAGTCTTTAAAAATCCAAGGCAATTAGACTAGTTTACATCTGACAATATGTCTTGACTTGTGAATACTTTGGGAAATCCTTGTTCTTCACAGCTGAGAAATGGCACCTTCCACTAAAAGCCATTGCTTATATTATCTTGTTAGGGCATCCCACAGTAAACATTGGATGGGAAAGCAGACTTTTTAACGACAACCGATCAGAAGGTCAATGGCTGCAAGTCACAACTAAAGTAATCAAGTTAGTAAGACAACGTTATTTTAGTCTAAAACCAGCTGAAAAGAAGTGCAGGAAGGAATTAGTGCACAGTTCAGCTGTTCTTGTTCTTAATATTTTTTCTCCTACCAGGATAATTTTAAACTTCTTTTTCCACGCTCCTTTTTAAATGACAATTTTCCCAGGGAATTTCCACACATCACATTCCTAACAAACTGCCTATGAAACAAAGTTGCCTGACAATGTATTTATTAGAACTATAAAGAGACTTCCTTAAAAGGCTTTTACATTAAAAAAAAAGTATTTGTTTGTAAGAAGTGTTTAAGCCTCTGTACTGCTACACAACATGATAGGGCTGGTGCCATGGTAACTACCGTGGTGGTTTTTTATTTCAACAGCTGACTTTCAGGAGTGAGAATAGCTACCTATTGCCCTGTTTTCTACAGTATAACATGGCTCTGTCCCAAGGAAAAACAATGAATTCAGAGCTGTTATCTCATGTGGACTTGGCAGCTATATTTTTTCTATATAGTAAGTGCAGTTCATATAGAAAAGGTCTACAAAACCTGTCTCAGAGCACACAGATCCTTCAATAACTTGGTTTGAGATCAGCTTACAGTTGCATTTTTTTCTTTTTCTTGATCTGGTATTAAGGACAGGAGGTGTCTGAAAGAACTTATTATGCCCATATACAGCCTAGTATAGGAAAAGACCTACACATTACTACATGTTACTTATAATTGTACCACAAAGAAGACCTTTTCCTCTAAATAGTTAATTGGGACGCAATACTGGTTATTTTAAGCTTTACAAAAGAGCTCTTTACATAGTAGAGTGGCTGTTTTGTGCAGCTCCTATGATAAAATTCTCACCAGTCTTAAAATGACAGATGTAATATTACCTTTAATAAGTGTCTACCGATGCATGCAAATTGAATTAAATAGTGGGAGTACAAATTTGTCCGATAATTAAGATAAAAATTCATGTCAGCTTAAGCCCTGGTGTATATTAGTAACCCTGTATACTTCTTTTTCTGTGTTCTCTACCAATTACTTTTAGTGTTGAACTCTTGATTAGTGTAAGATGTAGTCCTTTCAAAAATTTTAAACTGATCTGTAGAAAGTCTTAAACAAACAAAAGACTACTTTATAAAGCACTTTCAACAGAAAATATTATATCCATAACTTCAAAGTCAGAGAGATTTACAAATTGCTCAAAATTCAAATTATCCCATATTTGAGTAAATTCTCACAGACTGTAATAGAAATGTGGAATAAAAAGTGTGGATATACAGTAGAGTGAGCAGCAAAGAATTTCTCCAACCGGTGAAAATGATCACTATTTTGGAAAAGGTCTCTGTTTCATGTCAGGGCAAAAATCTACCATCAGCCCAAGTTTTCCACAAGCCAGTTATGAAATTTCCTTTTGGATTTTCTCGTTAGTTTCTCTTTGTAAACATACCTGGAACTCGAAATTCCACATTTCTATAGTTAAGATTCTCACCTAGGACATGAAACAGACAGCTCTGGTGCTTGAAGCCGGGTTTAAACAGTTCTTGTAAATGTCCTAAGTCATGAGCTGCTCTTGGATAATATCTTCCATGCTATCATTTTTGTCCTGAGATGCTTTCTTGGACATGACACACCTTATAAAAATGTTGTTTAAACTGCTACAGCCCCAAGTAAGTTGTAATTACAATAAAATGTTTCTTTTCAGCCAAATGCTATAAAATCAGTAGTAAAATAAAAAATCCCTATCAGCTCTTGGCATAAGTGGATGTACTAAAATTGCCTGGAATATGAATTTACATTTGTTTAGAATTCATTTTAAGTCAGAAGTTTCTTACCTAAACTATTTCTGTATTATGCCACATCGTTAAAGAAAACCAGAATCTGGGGTCATTTAAGGCTAATCATTCCACTGTAGAAGGGAATTTTTGCTTGACATCCACAGTGATCTCTTAGGTAAAGAATTTGAATTCACAACACCAAAAGCCTGAGACATATTTCAGAAATAAGATAAAATTGGAATATTTTCCTGAAACATCTCAATTTTATGTTTGTGAAGATCTACAGCCAAGGCTCCCAGGTTTTGGTGTTGCTAATGTTTGAGGATGAACTCTGGAGGAAAAGTCCATGATTGCTTTGCTGATGTAGTGAGGTGTCCCACGAGGAGAACCCACCTGTTGGTCCCAGACTAATGGGAGTCTCCTGAATTTAGCTGGTCTTCCAAGTATTGCAATATTTGAGGACGGGATATAAGAACAAGACTGTTTGGATCTTAGATTCATAAATGATGTTAGTGTTCCTTTAGTGCCGAGTAACAGAAGATGCGATTTTTGACGCACTTGGGGTAAGTTTAGTCCCTTTTTGTGTAAGATACAACATGTGTGTGTTCTCCAATGGTGGATAAAGACTCCTAACTAACTTTGTAGACATTTAGTGAGTTAATCATCTGCCAAAAAGAAATATTAGCTGGTCTGAAAAATCCAGTGTCTTTTGTTTAACTGCTTTGTTATCACTTGAAACCAAGCAGGCCATCATCACGTAGTCTTACAGGCTACATAGGCAGAACAGGAGCTTTTAAAGTAGAAAACCAAACCAGACCAGAAACACTGGATAGAGACAGTTCAGAGTTATTTAGACCCACCCTCAGATGGGGAGCTGAAGTCCACTCTTCTGCTGCAGCCTTACAGCATAGCTCACAGAATCACAGAATCACAGAATGGTAGGGGTTGGAAGGGACCTCTGTGGGTCATCTAGTCCAACCCCCCTGCCCAAGCAGGGTCGCCTACAGCAGGCTGCATAGGACCTTGTCCAGGCGGGTCTGGAATATCTCCAGAGAATGAGAGCTCAAAATAATTACGGACAGGTCTGCTAGTTGCTGTAGCATGGATCGCCCACCAGCTCCAACCACAAATCTGCACCGAAGGCCCGATTTTTCTTACAGGAGCCTGCCCTGCTGAAATCACTGACAGTGCTCCTAGACATACCCTTATTATTGCTCTGCCCACCTGCAAAATGGAGATAATAGCACTACACTAGCTCAGAGGGATGTCGTGAGGATAAATACATTAAAGATAATGAGGTGCTCAAATACTATGGTAATAGGAGCCATATGAGTAAGCTTTGCTTAAATTCGTGTATGTTAATAACAGTGTTCGTTCCGTCTCTGCCATAACACCATACTTGGCAACATTTTAAGAATTATAAAGAGTCATACTGTATAATGAGTGAGATTATAGAGCTGAATGGACTTGGAAGCCAAGACTGGCCTAATAGAGCGACTAATACCGACCCTGTCATTAACCCTCACCTCCTTTTCCTGCCGCTCCCAGCACTGCATCATGGCCAGAGAGCCAGCACCAGGCAGTGCCCGCACCCTCTGCACATGCCCCATCCTCACATCTGCCCAGCAGAAATGAGCACATCCCCAGGTAAAATATTGGTTTGACCTTACTTAAACCAAGAGAAGATGTCCTTGATATTTCAATATACTGGAGGGGGTAGAATCACATCCCATGCTAAGACATCCCTTCTTCAAAGAAATGGTACTAGTAAGGGATCTCAAACCATTCCTGAAAACGCCTAAATACTGTTTTTTTCAGGTCCTTTGATCACAGAATCACAGAATCACAGAATGGTCGGGGTTGGAAGGGACCTCTGTGGGTCATCTAGTCCAACCCTCCTGCCCAAGCAGGGTCAGCTTCAGCAGGTTGTAGAGGACCTTGTCCAGGCGGGTCTTGAATATCTCCAGAGAAGGAGACTCCATAACCTCCCTGGGCAGCCTGTTCCAGTGCTCCGTCACCCTCAGAGGGAAGAAATTCTTCCTTGTGTTCAGACAGAACTTCCTGTGCCTGAGTTTGTGCCCATTGCCCCTTGTCCTGTCACTGGACACCACTGAAAAGAGCTTGGCCCTATCCTCTTGACATCCACCCTTGAGATATTTGTAAGCATTTATTAGGTCCCCTCGCAGCCTTCTCTTCTTCAGGCTGAACAAGCCCAGCTCCCTCAGCCTCTCCTCATAGGAGAGATGCTCCAGTCCCCTCACCATCCTTATAGCCCTCCGCTGGACTCTTTCCAGTAGCTCTTCATCTTTCTTGAACTGGGGAGCCCAGAACTGGACACAGTACTCCAGATGGAGCCTCACTAGAGCTGAGTAGAGGGGAAGGACAACCTCCCTCGACCTGCTGGCCACACTCGTCTTAATGCATCCCAGAATGCCATTGGCCTTCTTGGCAGCCAGGGCACACTGCTGGCTCATGGTCAACCTGTCATGCACCAGGACACCCAGGTCCCTCTCCGCAGAGCTGCACTCCAGCAGGTCCGCCCCAAGCCTGTACAGATGCATGGGGTTGTTCCTCCCCATGTGCAGGACCCTGCATTTGCCTTTGTTGAACCTCATCAGGTTCCTCTCTGCCCAGCTTTCCAGCCTGTCCAGGTCATGCTGAATGGCAGCACAGCCTGCTGGTGTATCCCCACACCTCCCAGTTTTGTGTTATCAGCAGACTTGCTAAGGGTACATTCTAACTCTTCATCCAGGTTGCTGATGAAGAAGTTAAACAAGGCTGGGCCCAGTACTGACTCCTGGGGGATATCACTAGTTACCAGCCTCCAACTAGAGTCAGCGCCGCTGATGACACCCCTCTGAGTTCTGCCATTCAGTCAGTTCTCAATCCACCCCACCGACCACTCATCCAGCCCACACTTCCTGAGCTTCCCTAGGAGGATATTATGGGAGACCGTGTCGAAAGCCTTGCTGAAGTCGAGGTAGACAACATCTACGGCTCTCTCTTCATCTACCCAGCCAATCATGCCATCGTAGAAAGCTATCAGATTGGTCAGGCATGATTTCCCCTTGGTGAATCCATGTTGAGTACTCCTGATAACCTTCTTTTCTTCCACTTGCTTGTTGATGACCTCCAGGATAAGCTGCTCCATCACCTTTCCCGGGATGGAGGTGAGGCTGACCGGCCTGTAGTTCCCTGGGTCCTCCTTCTTGCCCTTTTTGAAGATTGGCATGACATTGGCCTTTCTCCAGTCCTCGGGCACCTCTCCTGTCCTCCAGGACCTCTCAAAGATGATGGAGAGTGGCTCAGCAATGACATCCGCCAGCTCTCTCAGCACTCGTGGGTGCATTCCATTGGGGCCCATGGATTTGTGGACATCCAGATCACTTAAGCGATCCCTCACACAGTCCTCCTCGACCAAGGGAAAGTCATCCTCTCTGTAGACTTGTTCTCTTACCTCCAGGGCCTGGGATTTCTGAGGGCCAGTCTTAGCACTGAAGACTGAAGCAAAGAAGGCATTCAGTAGCTCTACCTTCTCCGCATCGTCCGTCACCAGGACACCCGCCTCATTCAGCAGTGGCCCCACATTGTCCCTAGCCTTCCTTTTGCTGCTGATGTAGTTGAAGAAGCCCTTCTTGTTGTTTTTGACATCCCTTGCTAGCTTCAATTCCAGGTGGGTCTTGGCCTTCCTCATCACATCCCTGCATGCTCTGACCACATTCCTGTACTCTTCCCAAGTGGCCTGTCCCTCCTTCCACATTCCATGGAGCTTTCTCTTCCACCTGATCTCTGCTAGAAGCTCCTTGTTCAACCATGCAGGTCTCCTGCTTCCTTTGCTCGATTTCTTTCTCAGGGGGATGCACCGATCCTGAGCATGGAGGAAGTGACATTTAAAGAGTGACCAGCACTCTTGGATCCCCCTGCCTTCGAGAGCCCTGGCCCACAGGATTCCTGCCAATAGCTCCTTGGTAAAGAGCATTTTCCATTTTTTTTATCCTCAGTCTACAGATAAAATGAGAGAAGGAAGATGGGATTTATCACTGCTTGAAGCTTCAGGAGTCAGCTCAATATTTATTTTAATCTTTGCAACCGTGTGAGGACTTGCAGGCTTGATCACTTGAACCCATCAATAACAATATGAAAATCAGTATTTTGGGTAGGTGTTGCAATAACAGAAACAATTTCCCTGTAACTGTGCCAGCAGGAGCTGGAAGTGAATGTTCAATTTAGAGCAATCTCTCGATGCCTCTCACCACCAGCGTAGATACAGCCAGATGTTCAGTGAATTTATTTGGTTCTTCCTTTGATTGTTCCAGCGGTCTCCATAAAATGATGTGGGGGAGAGATGTCTGTACCACAAAACAACAATGGCATGAGAGCAATGCAATGACTCCAACAAGCCACAACTACTAGTGTAACTAATGGCTGCAGCAGGTACCATAAATAGTTTCCTCAGACAGAAGGAGCTACAGCCATCATCTTACCTAAGGGCTGAAACAACAGGGCTTTGGGGAATCCGGAATTCCTGCTATCCTTTCCTGCAAAAAAGACAGTAAAAAACCTCTTCTGGGTCTACATTCTTCTCTTCAGCATTTCTATAAAGGGTTACACTGGACAATACACAGAAGAAGTGTTGCTTTCTCTGGAAAGCAACAACACATGGTAAGCGAGATGCTTTTAAACAGGTTGAGCACAGAGGGGCTGAGTTTCCCTGACCTGGTCTACGTGAAGAATAAAGTCGCTGGAAGGAGCAGCCCAGGGTTGTTCCTGGTGTTACTCTGCAGTGCTTTTCACTGATTGTTGCAGAAGCTCTACCTAATTACACCTGTGATGAATTTGTCTTATCTGCTGTAGACCTTACTAAGGAGTGTTTATTAGAGATTGGTATGCAATGGTGTATTCTCTGTAATCCTCACAACTAGGTCACATAAAATGCAAGCTAATGACAAGGATCGGCCTAAGTTTTAACATCCTTGTCTTCGCTGGGCTTCTTGCCATTTTTTTTCTGAAGTAGTGTGGTTGGTGAGTTAATATACATAGCTATTCAGAACTATAAATGACTATTTATCCTGCAGCCAGTTAAAAATGTTCAAACCATATCACAAATGAGGGTATACAGGGAAAATGGCTAACTGTGGTCTTTAATTTGTCAATAATGATTTTAGACCATGACCCTTAATAGGACACTGTCACTTGTGCTGTGATTTATGCCTAGTGTGATGACATCAGTACCAATACTGCTGATAAAAGAACACTTATATTGAAGCAAACAGGATGATGAATGGAGTACAAGTCTACTTACTCATTTCATTACTGACTCTTCTGTTCACCACAGAGCTAATGTAGCGAGTCATTGTCTGCCTTGGGAGTATTTTGCAGGTTTAATTTAATGGCACAAGTGTGTGATACGTACTTCAGTCCTGGGGTTTGAAATGGCACAACCATAGATTAGAAATATATGCATGTGGCACAGTTTACCTATCGAACAGAAAATAACTTTATGTCATTTTTTTAAAATGGAAAAAGGCTAGAAACTACTTCTCTTGTTTTTTCTGTGGAATTTCCAGGGTTTACGATAGCACTTAATTCCCCAACAAGTCAAATTTCTGCATATGTTTTATAGAGTTGACAAAAATAGCAAGTAACATTACCAGCACAGTTAAGTATGCCACACATGTTTTTTAAAGGTACATGGTGGTTTTTTAAAAAGTTTTCCACCCCAAATGCAGAAGCATTAATATATAGCCATCTTTAAGAATGTTTTCATTAGCAAACATTTGATACTGAAACCTTTGCCGAAGTAAACAATGTAAATGTTAACATTAACCTTAATCAGAGCTATTTCCTAAGATATAAATACTATACTAATGAAAGAGTCTGCCAGGATAATCTGGAGAGCAAAGAAATCCCCTAGGACTCCTCAAGCGTGTGTATGTCACCAATAATTCTGCTAGCCCTTGAGTGCTAGTGACTTTGAATGTAGAGAAGGGGAGGTAAATGCAGTTTTATTAGTGCAGTTTTATTGCTATGGCCAGCTGCACTCTTTTCTCTATAAAAGGTAATTACTTCCAATAGTAACAAGCTAATTGATTGCTAATTAAACCAATTGGCACACTAACTGCTGTCAGAAAGTGACAGATTAGCTGGTCATGTGACAGTGTGTTAGTAATGAAAAGTGGACATGGTCTGAGTGTGATTGACATAGCAGATGAAAAGTGATTTGGGATCTCCTAGGTGGTCATGAAGAGGGCATGGAAAACATGATTGATTCAGTGGTGACTGTCAGGGAGGAAATGAGAATTGAATGGGATTCAGTGTTGCCCTGGAACCTCACCACATGATGCTCCAAGTTTTTTCACATGTAAATAAGCTAGACAGGGCTTTCTGGCAAATGAAAGGCAGGATGGGGGAGGAAAATGGGTGGAACAGAAAGTGAAAGTTAAATCAACAGAATTTACTTAGACACTTCAGTTTGCTTTGCAAAGTGGAAACAAACCCACAAGATTTTAATAGGTATAAACTTCTGAGTATCAGTATTTCAGTGACTAAGGTTATGTCTTAGTGTGTTATTTTCATTAATTGTGAAGGTTTATGAATTAGTTTAAGAAGTCCTCATAAAATGAAAGATAATTTTTAGTCTGTTGCTTTAGTTTCCAAGAACTCTATATACTTTATAAAACAAAGGAGAGGAAAATGAAAATGATTTGATACTATTAATATTGCACTGAAATGTTCATATACAGTTACACATATCCCTCTCTCACTCTGTGTCTCTGTCTCTTTTAGGCATATATATATATTTATATAAAAATATAGTAAGTTCAGTATCACAAAACCAAATTGATTTTCTAAAGACTAAAAGCTCATATCTAACGATTAACATGCATTTATTTCCAAAACTTAATATTATAAGGTGGTCAATAATAATATCTCAAAGCCCAGGCTTTTAAATAAAAGGGGAAAATGTTCCTAACATTTTTGCTGGAAGACGTTCTATACTTGCTATATAGTTATTGCCATCAAACTTGAGTAAGAGTTTCTGAAACACCAAAATTTTTATGTAGTCTTTAAATAAGAAATACCCTGTTAATAGCAGCAGCTCCTAAAAAATGCTGACATTTAACTGTAACTGTGAAGGTATTATCCAGATACTTCTAAAAAGGAGACAATTATTACTGTTTTATTAATGTCTAAGATGGTATGAGCCAGGGCTTGTGTGCTTTATTCATCCTTTCTGAAAAGAACTGGCACTGTTAAGGACAAGTGCTCTTTGGCGGTGCACCCAAGCCAGCTACTCCTTAGGGTGTTTTCTATTAGCAGAACCAGACTGGCATTGTTGTACAAGATGAGTGGACACAGTAATTAAACCCCACCACTTTTTGAAAAGGAGATGGGGCTTCTGCCCTCATGCCTTTTCTCATACTGCCTTAGTTAACTGCTTTCAGGATGGTGTGGGAAAGAGGTACCGGTAATTATGACTGATTTTACTTTCTGTAATAAAGAACAGAAGTCAAAATAAAGATTCACCTTCTTCCAACGCCATAGCAGCTTGTCAAGTCACTGAATGAGGCCATGACTGGGTGGGAAGAGACAGACACACCATCTAGAGGCTTTTGTTTCAGCTAACTGACAGAAAGTGTGATTAGAAAGACGCAGGTGATCTTTTGTGCCTTAGTTTTCAGCCAGACTGTTCGCCAGTGCAAACTAACATAGTCTTACTGCAGTGAGTGGTGGGATGCAGATCTTCGACAGAGTAAAATGCAAAGTGCGTGTTCTGCCTCCCTTAACTCCTGCTAAGTCTCCTCTGGATGCCACATTGTTATCTGCAGCTGGTAACTTGCTTTTTTGCTTCCTTCTTCTTCTGTTTTTGAATGGATGTGAATGGGCATCTCTTCTAGCATGTATGTACCACCCCAGAGGAAGGGAAGAAGGACCTTCATTGACAAGAATTTTAATTTATTTCATCCAAACATGCCTGGACTTCTCAGTTCTTTTCTCCCTCAGACATGAAAATTAAAGCAAAGGGAAAGATACTGGAAAGAATCCTACCCATAAAAATTACCCTAACACTTTAATGCTATGCCTGAATCTGTGAGTTCTTATGTAAAATTATGCTCCGGATTCCTCTGTAGCCTTAGACAGCCAATAAGCACCACCCCTAATTAGGTAAAGTACACGTTGTATGAATATTTGCCAGAACACATTACAGGGTCATTGCTTGCTCTGAGTATTCCTTTTTTGATTCCAGTTTACAGACTACAAAGGATTTTCCCTATCAAAGAGCTTTCTATTAGGATGAGTAACACTGGTGAAATGATTTTTTGATATTAACTTTTTCAAGGATATAACCTCTTGCTTTTATGAATTATCCTTTCACTTTCATGTGTTTATTTTTTAATCACACAAATGAAGACAAAGTTCATGCACACACGTTATTACTTATTAATTTTTCAGATACTCTTAATTGTGCAGCATTTTATCTTCTATTTTCAGCCAAGTCTTTGAGATCTATGAACAAGAATGGACATTACATACAAACATATGCTTTGTCATTTATCTCATTTGGTGAACCAAAAACCAAAAGTTGTGAAATATTACCAGCAAAAATATCATACAGACATTTTGGCATTGAATTTCAAGCCAGGCTAACTTCTAAACATGGTAACAGTCAGTAATGAGTCATAAAAATCTTCCCCTGTTGAACAGCAAGGTATTACAAAATGCTATGGAAGTTCCACAGAAAGCATTAGCATATATATCTCAACTTCATGATGTGTATTTTTGTCTTTTAAGGTGAACTACTAAAATTTCTTTTCTTCTAATGATGACTTCCTCCCACCTGATTGCAACACACTTAGTGGGGATGAGATGATCACCCGGGCTCTGGATTTGTCCTGCCAGAACAGCTCAAATACAAAAGAAATAATTTCCTATGTTCCTACCTCAAAGAACGCACACTCATGGGTCAGGTCACACAGAGGTAAGACTTGTACAGATACAGATACTGATACACTAAATCAGCTTCTTTACTCTGGGATGTGTATATCAAATCCTATATGTAAGCTGGATCACAAGACACAGACCATGTGCTCACAGAATCACAGAATCACAGAATAGTAGGGGTTGGAAGTGACCTCTGTGGCTCATCTAGTCCAACCCTCCTGCCGAAGCAGGGTCACCTACAGCAAGCTGCACAGGACCTTGTCCAGGCGGGTCTTGAATATTTCCAGAGAAGGAGACTCCACCACCTCCCTGGGCAGCCTGTTCCAGTGCTCCGTCACCCTCAGAGGGAAGAAGTTCTTCCTCATGTTCAGACAGAACTTCCTGTGCTTCAGTTTGTGCCCATTGCCCCTTGTCCTGTCACTGGGCACCACTGAAAAGAGCTTGGCCCCATCCTCCTGACACCCACCCTTCAGGTATTTGTAAGCATTTATTAGGTCCCCTCGCAGCCTTCTCTTCTTCAGGCTGAACAAGCCCAGCTCCCTCAGCCTCTCCTCGTAGTGGAGATGTTCCAGTCCCCTCATCATCCTCGTAGCCCTCCGCTGGACTCTTTCCAGTAGCTCTTCATCTTTCTTGAACTGGGGAGCCCAGAACTGGACACAGTACTGCAGATGAGGCCTCACTAGGGTAGTGTAGAGGGGAAGGAGAACCCTGAAGGCAATGGTAGTGGTGGAGGTTCAGAAGCAAGTTCAGGGGTGAGACCTCCTCCACTGCAGGCGGAGCCTGGCACAAGGTCCACCAGCGCCAGTGGTTTCTCCCCATTCCTATCTTCCCACAAGTGCCAGCTGGGATTATCAAGCAACACCTGTGACAGCAAAGCCTCACTGCTAACTATGCAACATGTGTGTCCAACTTGGAAAATGCATCCTAGCCCGTATCAGAATGTGGTTTTTCTCCAAAACAATGAAAGCTGGAAAACTAATTAAAATACTTTTTTTCCTTCTAAGGTGAGATGCTTGCAAACTGACTTGATTTTAGGTAATGTATATGTTGGGTGTCTGCGATCAAGTCCCAGATTTGGCATGCTGGGCAGCATCCTAGACCTCATTCCACCAGCTCTCTCAAAACAATCAATACACTGATTTATACACCTGAACCTGGACTCAGGCTCCCCAGGCAGGCACAAAAGCATGAAAATCTTGACCCTAGCTATTTACCCAAAATCCCAAATGGAAAATTTGTCTTGTAGCTTGGGAGACATATTCTTGACGTGGTCCAATGTTTAGGATCATCTTTCCTCCTGATGAAGTCAATTGCTGTACAGGAAGAAGATGTAACAAGGATCCTGCCCTTCAGTGTGTTGTAAATCTGTCGTTTCAGCAAACTAACAAGGAGTGGGAGGGGAAAAATATTATCACAGCTTGACATTCTACGTCACCGACAGAAATAAAATTGAATTCAACTTGTGTGGATTCAATAAGGTTGCCATTTACAAAATAAAACTAACCACTCTTATGACTGGGTTATTTTAGGTCACAGAGCTAGTTCCTTAATATATCAGTCAAACTACAAATGTAAGAGGTGTGTAAATAAATCTAGTGGTATCTGTACATTCAAGGCATTCATATTGTTTGGATCAACGTGGTATCTGCTTGCCTACTTCCATTGGTCTAGCTATCCTGTTCTATCAGTTAAAACCAATGGCTTGTGTACTTGAGGCACTTGGGAAAGATAAAGCAAATCCACTAATGGTGTGAAGTCAATACAGCATAAATTAAGGCATGTCAAATCCCCATGTAAACGCTCTCAGCTAAAGGGGCTTTAGATCAGATGAAGCCTTCATACCCAGATTAAGCTCTTTAACCTACACACATTGACATAATAAGTTTTCTTTATTTGCCGTATTTTTTCTGAGCATCCACAAACAGACAAGTTGTCTTAGGCTCACATGCCACGGGGAAGAAAATCTTATAATTTATATCAAAGGCTTTATTTAAGCCCCACAGTGGTACCCTCTATACATTTAGTGACAAAATTCCCATTGATTTCAGTGGAGTCATGTCTTTTGCCTCAACCTGTTCGAGTTTATTTTAGCAGAAAACAGTCTGAGGAGCTGCCAGACTTTATCTATTACCTATTGTTCGGCATGAAAAGAAGGGCAATAATCTGACCCTGTTTATCTGAATGCCAGGTTTGCCTTCTGCCAATGATACGGAAATATCATTGGAAAAAAAGGATAACATTACATACAGGTGGAGCTTCAATATCACTCTTACTCGCTCTCAACCTGCTTTGAATCCTGACTTTTGCTCCCTGTTGTGAAATTCAGTTTTTTCTTCTTTGGACTTGATCCAAAACTCATCAGAGCCTGTGTGAATTTGAATGAGTGGACTTAGCATCATGACTTTAATTAAAGCTTTTAACAGCCCAGCCCTCTGAATACTTCACTCTTCCCGAAACACTCTTATCTTCGTTTCTTCTGCTATTAATAACACCAATCTTAGCCATCCCTGCTTAGCCTGTTCAAAGATGGCTTTTTCAATTACTATCAACTGCCGTCTCTATGCTAATAATTCACTGATCTACATCTCTCCAGACCTATCTCTGTGTCCAAATTAAGGTCTTAGGCAGCCTCTTTAACATCCTCTGGAGTTTAACTATCACCTAAAACTCAGCATGCCAAAAATTTAATGTTTAACCTTTCCTTCCAAGCTTTCTCTCTCACTTGCTTTGTTTATTATGAGAAATATCACCATCTTACGTGATGCAAACCATAACCCTATTTTTAACTTTGACTCATGTCAGTCCCTAGATCTTTGGATGCCTGGTTTGCCTAAACCTCATTGGTCTAGCACCTCTGAAATATGGAATCCCTCCCAGTGACTCAAGTTCTCATCATCTTACCTCTCAGTTAATGCAAGATCATTTTCTCAGGCCCAAAAAGAGTACAGACTCACTCCACACATATCCAGTAAGAACGCTACCAAAAAGAAAATTTTTCTAGCCTGTTGCTTTGGCTGTGCCTTTTCCTTCCTGAAAGGTATACAAACTGCACTTCTTCACGCTCCAAGCCCTTCAGAGACCGCTGTCAGTGCATCTACTGTTTCTTCGTCTCTATTGAAACATTAGCACACATCTCAGTCCCCTTATAAACTCTTCATCAAGCCTTTTTTGTTGTTTTGCTTCCACATAATTGTAAAGTGCTCACCATAAATATGCACAGAGGTATTTCATTATCCTCATAAAAGTTACTTTTGTTGGAAAAAAGAAAAAAAATGCCTGTGGTCAGACTGCTTGGTCATTCATACAAGAAGTGTTTAATTGCTTCTTCTTACTCCCTTTCTGACTGTATCTACTTGCTGTCTCTAATTGCATAGCTGTATCATAAGATTTTTAGACAGTGTCTGCTTTTTACTTTTGCACTCATGCAGCCTCAAGGCAAAAAGGTCTTTAGACACTGTGATAATATTAATCCATAGGAATATTTGTTAAGATTTTGAAAAGGTCAGAAAGCACGTGACACAAAAGAACGTATTTTTGGCACTCTAAATCATTGGTCCGATGAGTGAACATGACTAAAATTTTAAAGTAAAATAAATAAATGAATGTTTATGTAGCACCCAGGTGATGAGTCCCTGATCTCACTGGGTCCTTCAGGCACAGTTGAATAACTGAATCTTCTCACTACTGAAAAGCACAAGTTTTTAATGTCAGTGCTTTATGGCAAAGGATGTGAGAATGAATGAAATGTTTGCTTTATGTAACTTCTGTAGAGAAAAGATTTATAACAATGCACCATGTAGACTACATTTATGTAAGGCTTTATTCAGTGCCTTACAGACCAGCTTTAGGCTTTAATATTTTGTGGGACAAAATCAACAGTTTTATATGTTCCAACATACAATCAGGTCCACGTTGAAGAGTGATCAAAAGTTAATTTTAGGTATATTGCTACCATCACTTTCCCCCTCCCCACATTATTGACTTCTGCTTCTGCCCCAGCCCTAAGGAGCGCTGCTCTGGTCCTGCCTGCTCTGCAGATGCGATCACTCCAGGCTCTGTACTGTACCTGACTTCCAATCTCGGTGTGCTCTGCTAGCAGTGAGGGTAGAACTGTGTATTGATCTGCTTTTTCCTCTATATTTATTACTGTGACTACATATCCATGTAATCTAATACCTTACAGTTACTAACAAAGAAGAGATTGGAGGTCACAGGGCAATAGCTGGTTTTTTTCAGCTTAAAGCTGCTGAGTGTTAGAGACAGTATTTCTGTTAGCAACAGTGATGTGTGGACTAGGTCCTTTGGGCAGGAAAGCACGGCTTCCTTTCCCACTAGAGTTTTGGAGTCAACACAGGAGAAGTCCTAGAGCAGCAGAGTCTCTTATGTGAGCTGTTCTTTTATCTAAAGGAAATAACTTGGTGAGGAGCAGTGGAATTGGCATTTCTAGTGACAGGAATTGAAACCGCCAACTCCATTCAATCCTTATCAACATCAATTTTCCTCATAGTAAACACTTGGGGTGATTTTTCTGTCAGGTGCACAGTAGAGAAATGTGCTGTGGTAAAGTTTACATACTGGCTCGTAAAAAAATTTCACCATTACATATTATGTACTTGTACCAAAATTGCTTTGACAGCCTTCTTAGCTGGTGGTAAACGGAGACAACCAGAGGATCCATTTCAAAATGTCTCCACTCTGAACTGAATTGGTAAGCACAGATACAGCCTGCAAAAATTTCTGTCCTCGTTTTATATCCTCTCCAACACCCCAGCCAGAAGTGCCCTAGTCTATGTAACGCATTCTTTATCGTCTGTGTTCCTCATCTTCCTTCTCTGACCTTTTCCAGTTTCTGCTTTATGGTCTCTCCAATACAGCATTTGGCATTCAAGATGTGGGAACACAGACCTACACTAGAGTTTGAAGATATTTTGTGGTTTGTTCTCTGTTCTCTCTCTAATAACTTTCCATATTCTACTTGCGCTTTTGATGTGGAATGACTAGATTAGTGGTTTCTTTTTATGTGTTGTGACTGATACTGAGAGAAGCAGAGAATAAGAAATTGTACGAAGGACATTTCTGCAGGTCAGTCCAGCCTTGAGCTCACTTGGATATATGACAAGGGACTGAGAGCTCAGATACTATAATGATGGGCACAGTGTGAAATCTAGATTGAAACAGTGCAGATATAAAAGCAAGATGTAATTAAGGAAGGATTATGGGTGGAAAGGGACAGTTAAATTTTTGTACTTTTCAGTGAAGATAGAGAGTAAGTGGTAGGGGTGAGTGTCAGGCATACGGTGAACAACTGATGTCCGGAGTCCCTGAGGCAGGTCTGCCAACCCTGCCCTGCTGTATTCCTCCTGCTCTGCCACTGATGGGCGTCCCCTGGGCATCATCTGCCGGTTGTGCCAGACAGTGGGTTGGTGGTGTGGTTTTCTATGCTATACACAAAAAAGCCTGTCAAGGATCTAACTCCACAAAAAACACTTCAGCAGAGTCCCAAGACAGCTTGTAAAATTAAATTTCCAGCACTAAAAGAATGAGGGTGTAAATCTACACAAAATACTTGCTGCAGACTTAATGAAAGTACAACAGATCGAGTTCACTAAAGATAACTAGATTCAGTGCTTGGGCTAAAAAGTCCATCATTCATCCAAGAAAGCATGCTGCAGACACATCTATTCATTCTCAGACTGAAAACATGCAGAAGAGAGTTTCGTGAAAGCTGTTTTGGAAAGGGTTTTGGACTGCTGTGGGCTGGGGGCAATTGGAAGGATTTTGTTACTTAGACAACTAATGGCGAATTTCATTTTGGAGAGGTCATCTGGTTTTATTTTGAACCCAGACTTCCTTGGCCTAATAGCTGCAATACATCCTATTTGCTGTTAAGCAAAGCAAACAGATTGAGATAGACTAAAAGTCAAGATGACTGCATCTTCACTGAACATTTGACTTCCAAGTATGTGTCCAAAAATCTTATTCTGTGTAGACGTGGACTTCCAGACCAGTAGATGACTCCTTTTCTGTTTTCTCCTGTGTTAAGCTGAACACCTTTGTTTTGTATTTCCTCTATAGCTGGGTAAGTGCTAGACTCCTGAAAAGTACCAGACATTATCAAAGACCTTACTGTAAACAGATGAGCTTCTGAAAATCTGCTTTTAGGGATTTTGCCTCCATTGGCCTCCACCTATGTGGGACTCCGTGAGAAGAGGTGAATACCTTTTTGGATTTGCATGGGGAGAGATTGGTCTTAAACGATCAAGTATGCAGGATGATGAAAGAGCACAGACCTTGAAAGACCATCCAGTGACGATGCTAAGCCTTTGTTCAAGAAGTAGATAGGAAAGAGAGAATTCCCTCCTCTGCCTAAGAGGTTTCAGACCAACACTGCTGCCCCCGCCACCAATTTTTAACTTAAACTGCCAGGAAAGGAAGAAACTTTTCAAAAACAAATTTGGGATTAATTTGGTCAGAGACAGAGCATGCAGTAGAGAACAGACTTGGGAAGTGAATCTATAACTGCTGCTAAGAATTTAAATACAAGCAGATTAGCTGCACAGCTTGTACAGTTAGGTGGTAGTTGAGCAGGAAGATTTAGGATTATAGCTGTGGATTTAGGGCTCAGGTATATTCAGACACAGGCAGAGCATTAAACCAAGCTCTGGAGCTGTCTAACGCAACTGACTTCTTAGCCCACTGCAAATGCAAATACAATCAGCTGAGCTTGGCCTTGTTTGCAGATGGGGAAGAATGCTCAGCTAACTTTGTGTCCACCTTTGTCAGGAGATGCAAATGCATCTTAGGCAGCTAGCACAGATGAACTGGTGCACTGTTATTGATTATTCTGTGTTATGTTTGAGCACTCTAGTGGGTACTTACCCCAGCCTCTCAGGAGGATGTCAACTGCTTTATTTGGAGTGAACCATCACCTACTAGTTTATTTTGGAAGCAATTAACCAAGAAGATGTTTGTTCAGTCATAGGACAAATTCTCTTTTGGATTCACACAAATGTTTCCTATATCTCTTCATCATTTTGCCACTCTTTTTTCTTGCCATTTCTTTAATTTCCACTAAAATTTTCTTTTAAAAAAGTTTGTCTTCTTTAGATAAGTGGCTTTAGTACAGTTCATTCAATACTGTTAAGATTTTCCTGCCTGTATACAGACAGCCTGTATTAATGCAGATAATCTGAAGCAGAGTCATTTTGTGATGACAGGGAGGTTGAAATGATCAAGAAGAGACCACAGCTGGCATTAGCAAGGGGGTCAAAGATTAGAAACTCATTAATGGATGGTTATGAAGCTTCTCTTGAATGTGACATTCCAGGCCCAAATTGTGATATTTATTATCCTTATTTGATGTTGGAGAACAATCAATAACATTTGCTTATTGGTTATCTACCGAGATTGAGAAGTTTCCATTCATAAGGGATAATGAATCACACACTGAAGAAGTCCCTCTCCCCTGCTAGCATAATTAAATATTGCATTAGTTGATCAATAATAACTAGATTTAGAGGGGGTATGGGACACTATGCCATTAGCTTGATGACAGGAGCAGTTTAGTTTTTTTAAAATTTGTCTTTGAAAAAAGATAGAAAGATAGTCAAGATTTTCCAAAACATAAATCTGCATACTTCTTTTAAAGACCTTTTTTAAGCGGGGAATTGAGTCATTTCTCAGCATCAAACGGGCTTCAACAACCACTTTTTAACAAGAACTAAATATCAATTCTTATTTTAAAATCCTTGCTTTACCTGAGCATGAATTAGAAAAAGAAAGAAAAAATGACATTGCCAGTAACAACAAAAATTAAATTGCACTTTGTGTCCCCAGGAGGGTCCCCTTTAGCGCAGAGTGGACTTGCATCTGCTATGAGCAGTGACAGCAATACCAAGGCTCATGCCTGCAGACCCAAGTGAGGGCATCTCAGTTCAGGGCCTTTTTGTGCCCACAGCGATGGAAACAGGAACTCGCTTTGCCTGGCAGTAATTGTCCACATGGACCCACTCCACCCTGTGGCCTTCTAAATTAGGAATTGCTGAGCTTTCTAACGTAGGCTGCATCATTAGTCTTTTCAATGACCAAATCAATTAGCAAATCACTGCCATTATATCAGGAAAACACTGTCCACTGCTGAAGTAGTATTAAACGCCAACTTGAAAGTTTATTCATTCAATTTCTCGTTTTAAAGTAATTTTTTTTTTAATCTCTGGTGTCTATTTTCACCCTCTTTGTGCCTGGGGCACAGCGTTTTATACCTTCCTCTCCCAGACACAGGCATACAGGCAGGGTAGAAGACAGAACCCAAATTCAATTCCTGCACACTACCTCAGGCTATCGCTGGTGAAGTGGCCTAATAAGATGACCAAAAATTTTCTTAACTGAGGCCTATACCTTACTCAATAAAGTAAACAGGAGATGAATTTCGCTAGCAGTGAACAGTAAGTTGCTGGAGGCAGAGTTATAAATCTTTTTTTTTTAAACTTCATATTTGATTTAGAGTCTTGTAAAAGTCTTTTGCTTTTAGGAATACAAGTATGTTCCCATACTGAAAATGGTAAAGCCATTTAGTGCACTGTATTGCTCAGCTACAAATATTCATCAAAGCATCATCTTCCTCTCTTCACTTTCTCTTGCTTCTCATAGTCTACTGATAGACAAATGGTTCATCCCTCCCCTCGTCTTATCTGCCTCTTCTGTGCACTATAGTCAAAAGATAAGATTTAGTATCACAGTTGCATAATAATTTAATAAGCAGACCTTAGAGAACAAGAAAAAAAGAAGAAAGAGAAATGCTAAAATATTGCTCAGAAAGAGAAACTGATGGAGCTGTTCATTAAAAAAATCAGCCTGGGAGCTCTGAGGAGAGATACAGACTGAAGACAATAGAGCTTCTGAATACTACCTGAACAGACTCCCCAAATAGCTGATGATCCATCAAAATGGGAGTCCTTAAATTTAACCAGTTAAGGGAAGTATTTTTGCAACCCACAGAAGACTTAGCCTACATCACTTTCTTCAAAGTGGGCCCTACCATTGATAGTTTACCCAGTGGTGTGCGTTAAATCGAATCCTGGGGCCATGAATCCCTAGGATCATTTTGATGTCACACCAAAGGAAGTCAGTGTTGCAGATGGAACCCATCTCTGATGGAAAATTTTGCTTAAATATACGGAAGGAAAAGCTTTCTGCACTTCACTGTGCATGGCTATTTTGAGCTAAGGTGTTGGTCTTCAGACACATCTAAGCCAGCATGCCCGCTAGAATCCCAGAAGCAGGTCCATGTGTTGGTGACACTGACTCTGTAGCAGAGCATTTTCAACGTATTTCTGCCTCTTCAGTATTCTGAAAAATTGCAACTGTGGTCTTGATGAGGACTGCTAGTGTAATTTACAGCATGCAGGATTAACCAGACCGTTGCATCTCCAAGCCTACAAACCATATCAAAACAAGGCTTCCCAATCACTAGATACTCTCCCCATCTTCCTCTGGTTTTGTTGAAATATGCACCTCATCACTTTATTTGTTAATGCAGCCACCTTTCATCCTCACAGATATCCTCAGGACAGCATTGCAGCATGTTAAGCAGGAATCACATAAAACCAAGACATATAATAATGTTGATAGACACCATAGATCTGACATACCAACACAGTGCAAAAAGTCGCTCTCCTGGCCTGGGATCTTAGCTGGCTGCTGGAGGACAGGACAGTGCTGCCCAAACTCTGAGCCTCTGTTTCACTTCAGCCACAAACTCTCCAGGCTCAGGGGTTGGTGCCTGTTGTAGAAAGTATTTTGTGCTATTTTGTGGCTTCCTCTTGACTGAACAGCAGAAGCCCAGACATTCATTTTTAACTGCTGGAGTTTCACTTGTAATTTATACTCTATGCTGTCAAGGCATAGACTGCTTCTCCCTACCTGTGGTCCCCACTTACTGCAGAAGAAAAAAATGTTTTGAAACACAGAATAAACTTTACTTAGGACAATACTATCAGCACGATAGCCTGCAATAAGCCTAAATTGCAGACTATGAGACGGAACTCAGCTGAGGTCCAAGGCTTTTAGATGCCTGATCACAGTTCAGGTTTTATTAGAAAGTAAAAAAAAATAAAAAAAATCACACTCCAAGCTTCAAAAGCAAAGGCTGTGCCTGCTCAGAGCTCTAGGGTTTCAGAAACGACACTTGTGCAGATTACTTTCTTCTACACAAAATGATAAAACTAATGTTTATTTCATGGACAGGTAAAAAAATCCATTTAAAAATAAACAATATTTATCATTATTTAAAGGTTATATGTATAAAAATAATCTGTATAAAATGAAGTATATAGTCAGTCTTTAAAACATTAAGTATATCCTTCCAATACATAAATGGTTGGTTTAAGTAATTAAAATCTATACGTATACTATCTTTTGGGCATCAGTTTTCTCTCTCATTCAGAGCACAGATGATTTTGACACCGTAATTTATTCCTTATAATTTGCAACTGGTATTTTATTTGGAAAGTCTTAAAGACAGAATTTTTTAGTAACAAAACCAGCATAAATGAAATCAAAATACAATGTTTATAAATTTAATGTTGTACATTAAGCGTCTGCTTTGTAAATAACGCACGTTTTTTAATTTACTGGGACTACAGAATCAGGTAATAAGTTTTATGTTTTTATTACGGTTTTCTTTCAAGATTGTTATAGTTCCTTTTGCTAGTTGGCTGCTTTCAGGGCATCTTCAGTACGATTGGATGGGGAAAACAAAGGAATAAGCCTTATCACTTATTTAAGCTGGTATCTTGCACTACCACTGAAGAGATATTTTGATGATACAGTTTTCATTACTAAAATGCTCTAGCATAATAAATTAATTCAATGTTGTGCACTTATCTATTAGACACATTACTACAGAAAAATAAAAATGTTAATTATTCATTATCATCTCTCTGATTATTTGTTGTGGCTGATAATTACATTGAATGTATTTTATATCAGTAATAACCTTCTGTCTACATTTACAACATATCATATCTGGGGGGCTTGTCAAGCTTTTTCCCAAAGCCTTTTCTTTATTAAGACACAGACCTCATGAGTACATAACCTTTATGTTGAAGGCTGATTTTCCTCTTTCATATAAAGAACAAATATTATAGATTAATTAATCCAATGTGATTATAATTTAATCACCCTTCTTCTGCAGCCACAAGGGACTTTGTTATTATTCAGTGGCTCATTCATATTGTTATGGAGAATAAATGCTGTCATAAAAATATTTGTATGTCACTTAATTCATACAACTAAAAAAACCTCAATATCAGTAAACAACCCCCCCTTTTTTTTTTTTTCATCATAGAAGCTTTGTGATCTTGCAGGCTCTTACTTTCCACCTCTTAACCATTTGCATCTGTTCAATGTATTTTGCTGTAAAGCCTCCATTTCCAGAGTAATATGCTCTGTTCCCTTTCCAAACAATAATCAGCTTAATTTTTTAAGAGGCTGACCCAAAACTGAAGTGTGGATCTTGCGCACACCTGACAAAAGGGCACTTGCCCCAGCCCATTCTTAAAGCAATTACTTATGCATTCAACTCACGTCTAGCCTATTCTGCTTGATTTTATTGTCAGTGAAAATGATTACTTATTAATCCAACTTCTCTAACATTTGCTTTTCTGCCATTTCCTTAAAGTGCATCCTGGACCATATTCCTATCACCATGGAAATCCTTTTGGATTATTTCTATCTCAAATTCTGTGAGGTCTTTGAAGGCTGAATCCTCTCAACATTTATTTTAGAAGGACAGGGAAAAAAAAAGAAATTTCTTTTCATAAGACCTTTGAACAAAGTGTAATTTAAAAGTGTGAATGAAACTACTCTTTAATAAAAAATGAACATTTGAGCTACTTGGCCCTGGGACAATGTTGTTAAATTAGTTTAATTTTTTACTGAACTTTGAGAAACTTAGGTAATAATTCACAAATGCACTAGATGGAAGCAAAAGTTATGAGGGATACAACCGTGACGTCTCTTCTGTTGCATTTAGGAGGTCTTAGCAAGTGCAATGTTCAGACATTGCAATATCATTGCAATTCTATATACAAATAAGTAAAAATAACGTTTAGAAAACAAGCATTGATGATTACAGTAGGTATTACCAGTCCAAATTAATTGATCACTAAAAATGCAACCAACTCAAAATGGAGGTTAAATGCGTAAGAAACACAAACAACTATAATTTTGTGAAAGTAACTTGAAGAAAGTCTTGGATCTGTGTAAGGTATTGATAGTGGCCTTACAGACGGTTTATGATCAGAATCAAATATTTTAAAAGGAAGTAAAAGATCTTCATTAGACTATATGAATTTGCACGCTGGATGTTTCAAATCTATTTTTGCTTCATTTCAAAACTATACTTTTCTATCCTGAAGTTCCCATCTTCCATTTTCTCTTGCACTACAATGAAAATCCAGGCAACTCTGTGGATGTGAGCAATGCATATTTTTTCAAATGTAGTTCTGCTACTTCGGAAAAATCTTACGTAGCAAAGCCTAGGTATGGTTGGTTATGTTAGGGGTTGTTGGATTCTGCAGCCCAACAGGGGCGAGGCTGCCGCAGCTCCATGCTCAGGCTTTTTCCTCCCCAAACCACCTTGATCCTGGCTGCTGTCTCATAGGCAAGGCTTTATTTTCCCCTTTTTTCTAAGGCACTGAAGTTCTTTAGGCCAGTGAAAGGAACTTACAGATATGGAAACAACAGACAATAATTCCCATATGGTGAAGTTCCCTAGGTGCAAATTGATTTTTCCTTCAGTTTTCTTTTCTGTCAGTGGGATACAAGTGTGAGCTGTCAAGGATCTAGGATGTGATCTGATCGTTTAAAGCTTGGTTAAAGAACATTGAAATTAGAGCAACCGTGTCTTCGGACTTTGCAAGCTCTTCACTGCCTCAATATGGAAGTTACATGGGTGGTCCTCCTTCTGCTGCTCTATCGCAAGCATTGGGATCAGCCAAGAAGCATTTCCCTTATCGCATCTGATGTTTTAGACACAAAATTACCAGATTAGATGAGCAGTTTTTGCACAACCAGTTACACAGGTATCCTAAACACCAAACTAAAACTTCAGCTAAACTAAACAGATCTAAGATCATGGATGATATGCAAAAAATATATTTACAAAAGCTTTCTAGACATCATCATAGGTGAGAGATAAACCTAGATGGCACAGAAGCCAATTTGGAAAGATCAGAAGATAGCATCAGTGGAAAAGCAAGATTATATGTTCGAGTGTTGTATAGACAAGACTTCCTTTATATGGGCATACTGCTGAAGACAGAAGTTCACACCTACTGTGAGACCTATACAGTGCCCTTTCTTTATGGTATTTGCAACAGATTTCAAAATATAGGTTTTGAACACCAAATGCAATAGCACATTCTTGAACTAGTACTTCAGTTAATACATAGAGAATTGCAGCAAGCACCATCCTTCTCCTGTGTACTTAATGTTTGCCTGTTACATGTCTTTTTAACATGATCAGTAGTCTCCATTTGCCACCTGCAGGACCCAGAACTGCTGCAATTTCTCATGATGCTGATCAACTACTTGTGAAAACAGATTGTAAAGCACAAGCCTTATATCCTGGGCTTGCATATCAACTCCAGAACCAATCTCAAATTCCAACAGGTTTGGGAATTCAGCTGCTCAACTTAACCTATACTCTTCGTGCTATTTTATCTTTGCACACTGGCTATCTGGGCAGAAAACACAGATATTTGTGGAACACTAACACAATAACAACTTTAAATTCCACCCGTAATTGTCCTACATAGTCCTGCAAACAGAATAAGAAAAATTTCTCCACCTCAGAGACATCATGTACTAGATATTACAATCTACTTGGAGGATGAGTGGATTATCTCTTGATCTGTTCCCCTTAATATCTAATCTGTAACATGAATACAAAATTTCTACACTGAAGAATCAAAGACAAACCTGGAGACTCAAATTCCAGCACATAATTCTAGGTACGTGTGCAAGATCTTTTCTTTAAATTATTCCCTTTCGAATAGGAATGCTTGTGATGATTGAAAACCACTTTGGTTCAAGTACCAGGAGAAATGAATCTACCTCTGAAATTGAGAGCTGTGAAAATGCAAGCCAAGGAAAGAACAGCATGTGTGGGAAAATGAAAACCACATCCAACACAAAGAGAACACAACTCCAGCTTCATCCTTCATACCCCTCCCCTTCCTCCTATTCTTCAGCCATGTCCACTGACACACCTATGCTTACGGTGCAGATTGTACGCTCTTTGGGGTAGATTTCCTCACCTTCAGTGAAGCTGTATCATGCATGTTGGTGGTATGCTAAGTCAGTAATTTTACTGTGCAAGAATTAAGAGGTTGCTTACTGACAACAAGCAAAGTTTTTTGCTTTATTTCTTGCTGCAGTGGTACATGAGGACAGTTCATGGTCTTCCAGTGCTTTGTGAGGGCACCACAGTGGAGGAATCTGGATTCATATGCTTTATTTTCTTAATCGTTAGCATCATGGCCTGTTTTCTCATCTTAATGCTGTCTGCAGCCTGACAAGATCACTGTTTGGGGAGATACGTCTGCAAGGAAAGTTCTGTTGCTTTTCAAGTATAGTTTCTTTTAAACCACCAGCATGAGAAATGTTTTCTGGTGAACATGTTTACACAGCTCTTCCCTTTCCAACATAAAAGGGAAGCTATTGCAATGGTACAAAACAGAATGGTAAAAGTGAGGTCCCCATGAATACAAGTGGTGGCCATTGTAATAACAGTGTTTTGCAGTTACAGAGCCTTTCATCTAAGGATTTCAAATTCCTTGCAAAGATTGATTAATTAAGGCTCACGGTGAGAGTTCTGTGAATCATCAAACCACAAGCATTTCACACCTCACTGACTTGCAACTCAGAGAAGCTCTTGATGAACATGAGCTAAGTTTCATGAGACTTGAGGGAACCTAGATCAACTCCGGTGGGTTGGCGCTGAAGTCATTTTTAAGATGTATAAATTTAAAGGGAAGCCAGGTGAGCAATCCAGAGCACTTCGTTAAGAAGCTCAGTGAGTGATTCTTGGGAAAAACCTCCTCCTAGATACTGAAAGCGCTGCACTCTTGAAGTTGGTAAGGTGCTAGCAAAATCAGTAGTGCACTCTCGTTGAGAAGAATCCTTTAACTCTGTTTAAAAAGCTTGTTCTTATTTAATTGGTACTCATTTTACATCAATGTGGAGTTGAATGTCACTGCCCTTCCTTTTGTAGCTCTCATAGCCATTGTCCTTGACCTAAAGCAGTATCAGACTGAAGAGGGCCTTAGCAACGGGCCAGTCTGTCTCCTGCCTGTTGGATGACTTGCACAGCACCTGGGGCCTCCCAGTAGCTCTGCCATCAGCCCATTCCTTCCCACTGGCACCATTGCATCACCTCTCTGGTTATGCACCTCTCTGGAAGCTATTAATTTCATTTTCAAGAACATTTACAGGACTATAACTAGAGACATTTAAAATCCTGATTAGTATTTTCTCTGTCTTAAGCTCTGTTGTAAAATATTCCCTGGTCACGTACAGCTTATAAAAAATGTTTTATACATAAGAATGTAGGCGCCTGTTTTTTTTAGTTAAAAATAATGATTTGGTTAGTCATATTTTACAGTTGCTAATTACTCTACAAATGCCATAACCTGTCTGAATGGTAACTGCTCAATAAAAGATTTTGTTTAGTTTAAGAGATGCTAAGTAATGCAGGGTAATACTACAAGTGTCAGGCCAATATATTACAAATTTTATATGTATTACATTCATTTCTTTCTGTCTCTCTTTCTGTTGTTGTTGGCTGAGGAGATTAATTTTATTTGAAAGTAAAACCTTTCCTTGATTTTCTCCAAACTCTGAGCTTCCTTTACTGTTTGTTTGGATGTAAATTAAGCATAACTCTGGAAGTTTTGGTGCGAGAGGACCATTGGGCATCTTGACGATTTTAGTAACAATACAGTGACAACTACATGAAATCTGTGTAACTCCTTTGATTAAGACCTTTTCTGGCATATATCTTGCACAGTAACTTGCTTTGCATGCATACATGGGAATGTGTTTGGCTTCACATTACTCTACTGCAGAGTTGCAGAGAAATGTAAAATGTGCTTTTCCAGCCATCGCTTCATCTTCCTTTCATTTATAAACTTACTAAATGTGCTGAAAATGGTTGATGTTGGTAGCACAGAGCAGATCGTAGCTTGGGCGCTCTGTATCACAGAATCACAGAATCACAGAATCACAGAATAGCAGGGGTTGGAAGGGACCTCTGTGGGTCATCTAGTCCAACCCCCCTGCCGAAGCAGGGTCACCTACAGTAGGCTGCACAGGATCTTGTCCAGGCGGGTCTTGAATATCTCCAGAGAAGGAGACTCCACAACCTCCCTGGGCAGCCTGTTCCAGTGCTCCGTCACCCTCAGAGGGAAGAAGTTCTTCCTCATGTTCAGACGGAACTTCCTGTGCTTCAGTTTGTGCCCATTGCCCCTTGTCCTGTCACTGGGCACCACTGAAAAGAGCTTGGCCCCATCCTCCTGACACCCACCCTTCAGATATTTGTAGGCATTTATAAGGTCCCCTCGCAGCCTTCTCTTCTTCAGGCTGAACAAGCCCAGTTCCCTCAACCTCTCCTCGTAGTGGAGATGCTCCAGTCCCCTCACCATCCTTGTAGCCCTCCGCTGGACTCTCTCCAGTAGCTCTTCATCCTTCTTGAACTGGGGAGCCCAGAACTGGACACAGTACTCCAGATGAGGCCTCACCAGGGCAGTGTAGAGGGGAAGGAGAACCTCCCTTGTCCTGCTGGCCACACTCTTCTTGATGCACCCCAGGATCCCATTGGCTTTCTTGGCAGCCAGGGCACACTGCTGGCTCATGGTTAACCTGTCGTCCACCAGGACACCCAGGTCCGTCTCCGCAGAGCTGCTCTCCAGCAGGTCCACCCCAAGCCTGTACTGGTGCATGAGGTTGTTCCTCCCCAGGTGCAGGACCCTGCATTTGCCCTTGTTGAACCTCATCAGGTTCCTCTCTGCCCAGCTTTCCAGCCTATCCAGGTCACGCTGAATGGCAGCACAGCCTTCTGGTGTATCTACCACACCTCCCAGTTTGGTGTCGTCAGCCAACTTGCTGAGGGTACATTCTAACTCTTCATCCAGGTCGTTGATGAAGAAGTTAAACAAGACTGGGCCCAGTACTGACCCCTGAGGGACACCACTTGTCACCAGCCTCCAACTAGACTCAGCGCCGCTGATGACAACCCTCTGAGTTCTGCCATTCATCCAGTTCTCTATCCACTTCACCGACCACTCATCCAGCCCACACTTCCTCAGCTTCCCTAGGAGGATATCATGGGAGACCGTGTCAAAAGCCTTGCTGAAGTCAAGGTAGATAACATCCACGGCTCTCCCTTCGTCTACCCAGCCAGTCATGTCATCGTAGAAAGCTATCAGATTGGTCAGGCATGATTTCCCCTTGCTGAATCCATGCTGACTACTCCTGATAACCTTCTTTTCTTCCACTTGCTTGATGATGGCCTCCAGGATAAGCTGCTCCATCACCTGTAATTCTGTACAAGGTGCTCTCTCCCAGATGATCTCAGCCTACATGGCCCAAAGTTAGCTTTGTGGTGCCGCCCCCCCCCAAGCCCAGAAACAAGACCCTATCCTTCAGTCCTCAGCCACTTCCCCATTAGAGACTCAAATCAGATTCAGGAGGTGGTCACAGCCAGCTGGCTGAATCAGCAGCTGTGACTACTCTTTTCCCTACTCTCCTCTAGTTTCTTTAGTCTTGTCTTCAGTGTTCCCGTTGGAGAATGCTTCAGATCTTTTTCCCCAGACCCTTCTTTAGTTTCCTTCTCCTGCAGGAAAAACAGGAACTGTAGGTGCTCTAGCAGCAGTTCATCAGCTGAAGAATAGAGGAAGCAGGTTTGATTATCATCAGTTAATCGAGGCAATGTGTCTTCATGAGTAAAGCACTGGACAAAGGGGTCGATGTTTCACCCCTACCCATAACTGGTCTCCTGGCTGACTTCAGGCAAATCACCTGACCCTCCAGTGGCCCAGCTTCCTATCAATTCCCAGGAATTACATCAGCTCCCTGTATAATTCACTAAAAATTACAATTAAAATCTCCAGATATTATTAATTACAGCAGCAACTCAAGAGGTAGCTGACTGTGTCATAAAAAGCTTTAGCAAATGATGCATTACAAATACAGGTATGAGCTCTCGTACATTATACCAAAATCCAGAAAAAAACTATTTTCAAATCATTTTCATTCAGGAGAGTTGAGCAAGCAATGACAATAATAAAACATACCAAAGTCATAAATTGCTGAGTCACATATAAGCTGTTTTCAAGACATGAAGAAGTACAAAAGCAATAGCACAAGAAATGAAAGTTGTAGTAACATAACAAAGAAGAAAAATACCCACCAAACCACCTCTTCGGTTCAACACCGTAAATCAACTACCCACTTTTTAACTGTATGGGTTTCCTTCACATGAAGACTCTCCAGAGTACAGGACAATAGCCTGTGTCACACAAAGCTTGTGGCTGTCCTGAATGAAGCCTTTTTGAAATCAGGTGAAGGACTTGGGGAGAAAGTCTCAGCTTTCTGCAGAAGACCACAAAAAATTCAAATTTCTTTTCATATAGGACCAGAAGCCCAAATAAGCATTTCTGCTGAACACTACCATCAATAATTACAGTTTAACGTGAAGGTAGTTCTTTTCCTGGTAGAACGCAGACCACACCTAAGTTACATGTTGTCAGATATTTTTAAGTAAAGAAAAGGCTTTAGGTCATTTTAAGGGAGTGAGGAAGAGTTCAGACTTTCAACAAAGATTTAGTGACTTGCTTTCATGCTAGGTGGAGCAATACTATCTTGTCAGGATTTTCAAAGCTTTTCTCCTGGGAAAGACTTTTGATTTAAAAACAAAACAAAAGATAGCTGCATTGCTTGTCTAGCAGAGACATTTAAATATGAAGGAGCAAGATACCCTACTTTCACCAACATGCCCACGGACAGTGACCATAACCAGAAGACAGGGCTGACTCAGACAAGCAGGGTCTGGGCAGAGTTGCCTTGACATGTAGAAGGAAGACCTGACAAACAACTTGCCAGTACTGCAGAGTCAATTCAGCATAGACATGCGTATCATGAAGTGCAACACCACTCTCTACTGTATTCTACCACCAGATTTGTCATGCCTGATGCTAGCAGTTTGGCCAGCTCTCAATCTAGCTGAAGCTGAGCATATTGTCACTGACTACAGCAGAGCCTGTTTCAGCCCTTCTTATTCAGTCCCATTTGATCTCTGCATGTAGAGTCCCTCATTAAAGGCTGTGTGTCCTACAGGTGAATAAATGTGGATGATCTCTTGCACTTACCTCTGTCATGCAGAAAGATAACTGTCTGTATTTACCAAAATGACCAAATTCTTCGCAGGTTTAGCACTCATGAAACCCACAGGGTGATGCCAAGGGCTGATTTGGTCTTGCTCAATTTGGTCATATTCTGCTTCATGGGAAGGAGTGTTATTCACATTGCTTTGATCTACTCAGGTCTTCAGCATCTGTGGGAGGCTATTTCAAAGGGAAGGCTGTTCTGTTTTTAAGATGTTCTCAGTCTTATTTTCATGCTGGTTTTATTCCCATTGGCAGTACCTCACAGGACCACTTTGGCACAAGACCCATGAACGAGGCATTGCCAGTGTGGTGGATGGAAAACTCATAAAACAAAAGCTTTTTCTCCTGCCTACCTTCTTTTCCAAACTTCAGTGAAAACAAAAAATCTAATTATTTCCTTCGTTTAAAAATTTCTCCTTTGTCCTTTTTCTTGTTTGCATACACTCTTATAGTTCCTATTGCATCTAACAGGAATTTTACCTCTGAACAGAAAGTCTCTTAAGGTGGCAGGCCATTCTGGAAAGCAGCCCTACCCAGTGAACTCAAGAATTTTCCAAGGAGGTTGCAAATAATCTTCTCTCCACGCATTCAAAACATTTGTGAACTCCAGCTATAATCTACTTATCCCCAACAGACACCAGGAAAGTTGGCTGCCCCAGCATTACATCCTAACATTATTCAGAGCCTTCAAAACATCAGAATTTGTTTTGACAAGAGTTCCTCTGGAGCTCAGGTAACAGGTCCCTCAAACTCGTTGAGGAGCAGTTGCGCTTGAACCATTTGCACCACTGTCAGCAGCATTAGCAAACATGGAGGAAACAAGATATTTTGCATTATTAAGGCAGAAGACAAAGGGATTGTTGATCACAGTAAGAAAATCATGAATGTATAAATGATTACTTTGTCTGTATTTCCTCTTAGGCAATAGCTGATGCAGAGACAATCAGATATTTGTAAGATACAAGGCAGATATTCAATTTAATTAACAAAAATATTCCCCAAAAGATATGAAAAGCCAAGTAAGGT